>NC_090927.1:1171177462-1171802462 GCF_040938575.1 Ambystoma mexicanum | reverse complement strand
CTTTGCATTGTCCACAAGGCTTTCTGGTTCCTGGGTCGACAATACCTTCAACTCTCTGTCCTTAAATACCTTCCTACTCGAGCTCTTCGCTCCTCCACCTCCAACTCCCTCAGGGTCAGTCGCTTCTCAAAGCAACGATTTGGGGGTAGATCTCTTTCTCGGCGGGGCTTCCCTCTGAAACAGCCTCCCTGCCTCTCTGAAACTTGAGGAAACCATCTTCGGTTCTGGAAGCATCTCAAGACCTCCTCTTTGATTCTGCCTTCACTCTTCCTCTCCCCTGCAGACCTGTCTGCTTCGGCACCGGGCACCTAGCTACCATCTGATTCTCGGGCCCAGGCCTCTGCCCACCCAGCCTCACACCCGCACTGCCTCCTGGCAACCCTTGCACTGGGGTCTGCATCTGCAAACCTACAGTCCCCTGACCTGCACTTATTAGATACCCCTTGTCTGCACTTTAACCTTGCACTTGCCACCTGCTGGCTGCACTACCTGTTGTTGTTTTATCCTGTGTTCAGCACTTTCCACTCCTCCCCTCCCCCTAGCACTTCCCCCTTTCCTCTCCTCTGCACTTGCGTGTTCTCAATGTCACTGTGCCTAGTAAGATCGTGCCTTGTCGTGCTGTGAAACACTTGTGTATGAGCGCGATACAAATAAAATATCATATCATGGCAAACCCATCCACTGCTCCTCAAATCCCCCTTTTACCTTTTCATATACAGTACCAATTGTTTTTGGTGATATTTTGGTGGTTACACCACCAAAATGTGCCATAACCAATGACTGAAATGGCTCCATATGACCCCTCCCATGCATTGCACCTTGCCCTGCACCTGTTCTAAATAGGTAAAAGAGAATGTTTTTGTTTTGTGCGCATTTCAAAGGCATGCCATTTCTAAAATTCATATGCATTTTGAAAATCGCACAAACTTCCCCACCAATTGCACTGCAGGATAAAAAAGGGCTTCAAAATGCGCACATCAGTGCAACGCACATTGCGATGGCCATAGCTCCCAACCTTTTTTGTCACCAAGGCGGGTGAAAACACCCGATTTTCTTTTTGGCGGGTGAGAGGCCCATAGAAGTGAATGGGCGAATGAGGGACTTGGCGGGTGATTCATCTGCTTTCAAGGCGGGTGACACCCGCCAAAAGCGGGTGAGTTGAGAGCTATGCGATGGCTGCACTATGTGAACAGGCATTAGATAGTGTGGTGCAAACGAAGAGGATTGGCCTGCGCATCACCTCACTTGCATGAGGAAAACATGTCAGCCACTCTCCCCTCGGTGTGTCTCTTTTTTAGCAGAAAGCGATTCTGTTAGAACACAGCCCTGCCCTGCAAAAGTCTTTGCAATCTACAACTGCTGGGACCATGTCCGGTTCCCTCCATAGAGCCGCCCAGCCGCCCCGGAAGTTGATGACAGAAATCACCGATAAGAGCCACCTTTTCCTAATGGCGCCCTGAATGTTACAGAGCGTACTCAATGCCCTGAGCCCCGCCACATGGTGTACGGCCATGCGCACGAGCACTAACAGCTGCTTGGATCTTAGTTCACCTCTTAATAAGGCCATTAGCTCAAATTGCCTTGTTCTTAGAAATGTGGAGGGCTTTCGTAGAGTGATCTCCACCTGGCAATCAGAACACTGCTCTCAGAAAATAGCGTATACATCTTGAGGTAAAGAGGCCCACAGATGTGTTTTTAATTTGGCCAGTTTATCCGCTTCCGTCCATAGCCCATTACTGACGCTTTTTTAAAATTATTTGTCGGGCACTCGGATTCAATTCAGTATTCATTTGTAAAAAAATAAATTAAAAAAAACAGAAAGAAGCGGAAATTCATGCGTCTTGATTGGCTCATCCAATTATCAACTATACCTTGCAGGCCAGCGGCCGTGCAAAGTATCACAACGGAGAGGATAAAAAAGTGAATTACTGTCCTTTGAAATGGTTTTAAGTGCCAGAGAGATGTTAAACAGGTCAGCATAAGGAGCAGCTGTTTCTTTGCAAGATGAAAATGGACCTTAGCTTGATGTGCAAGATCCCAAAATGCAGAAAAGCGTTACTTTCATTTTTTTTTTTACAGAGCAAACATAAATGTGGATGAATACAGATCAAATAAAAATAAATAAATACAGAAGGAAATGTTGAAAAAATAAATACCATAAAACCAGGGAACCATAAAAGAATAGTGCGCTCAAAAATATTATTGTCCCGAGAGCTAGGGCATGTGTTTTTAAACATACATTGATCGATCGTACAAACATTTCCTATGCACCTGACCGTAGTTTTCCTCACTTTTACAAATGCGAAATCAGTCAGCAGGGCGCAGCCATCTTGTGCTAATCTTATCTGTTGCTGTATCGCCCTAAGGTGAACTGCCTTGGCGTCACTAATTCATATCCCCCGCCCCTGAGGCTGACATCACTAGACGCGTACGGCCCATTTCACAATGCGAATACACGTCCCGTGTCAACGTTCTCTGTGCTCCAGCTAATGACATGTCTCCATGGAAACAGCAGGACACCTTTTTCCTCAATTAGTATAAACAGACCGCTTCTGATCAGGCAACATCAGATTTGCTTTTTCAATCATTTCACTGTCTTTTTTTGTGTATCCTGTGGCTGGTTTCTGCTCTGTTTAGCTATCTTTGTTGCTCGTAGCCTGTGCGAACAGATACTAGTACTATCATTACTATCCATTTTAATTTCGTCGCATAATGGCAACAATACAGCCCTACCAGTACGAGCCAGAGTATTCAGAGGCGGAATTATTCGAAAGAGAAAGATGCGGAAACGATGGGGCTTCGGACGACAGTTGGGAGGACGAGTCACCAGGTCAAGAGCCTGACCCTAGTCGCATGGACGACGTCTCCACCTGGTGTACCTGCAATCGGTGCAAGGTAATGCCAAGCGAGGAGGAGAACTGCTGCTGCCGAGAAAACTCTGGATGCTTGTCCTACATATCTCAAGGCAAGACACGGCTGCAATGCGTTACTGAGCTGCATGACTTCAGGGCAGCCGGCCTCACACAGTCCGAGTTGTGGATTATGATGGTGCTTATGCACGAACTTCGTGCAGCAGTTCGCCCTCGCAATCCAAGTAATGAGTAAGTGTGCTCTAGATGTGATGTCACTTAGGCCACTAACATTTCATGTTTGTCTCCTATATTGTCGTAACTTTAATCTACCACCGCCAAATGAATTTAGCCTTGCAATTCTATACATCACTCGTGATTTGGGGAAATAATAGTGATCATCTTATGTGTCTTTCACGCACAACCAAGAAACAAGATTTCTCTGTGCCCCAAACATTATGGAATGCATGGGTGTTCACATTTGTAATGTGTCTACACCTTAAAGCTCAAGTTGATTGATCCGTGAAGTAACATTTGTACTGGCACCAATGCCATAGGATACAAGATTGCATTTTCAACTAAGGTTTGATACACTTATCTTGTTTATTTAAATACAGTTTGTATCTTTCTCTTCTACAGGTACAGTCTGGTTGTCTATCGTGGGTTTACATGGTGGCTTCATGGGAGGCTTGGACACTGCGTTTGACGAGTAATACCAGCCTGTGTCGTTGGTGCCATTAGAGACACATTCCCCAGTGACAGTGGTCAGTACAGGGGATGTTCCCACACTGTGCTGCAACCCGAAGTATACAATGTGTAGTACATTTGTACCATTAACATCAGCAAGAAAATAAAATACAACTGAATTTTTATGAATGGTTGTTTCCATTTTTCAGTCAATCAAGGACACGCTCACTTGTCCTGGCAGGGCTGGCAGGGGTGGGAACAGCCGAGGTGCCAAACACCATGTACACTTCAAAGGTTTCTTCCGCGCAGGGGCCATTGTTCACATGGCCTTCCCAGACCCAGTGTCTCCAGGCAGGCTCCCCTAAAGCAGACCGTGCCCCTGCAATCCACATAAGTGTGTCTCCATTCAGCAGTGTTCCGGCCCTTTCCTGCATGCCTCTTGGCCATCCATGCCCCCTACCCTATCAATGGCAGTTCGCACCTGTGTCTGTGCTCTCCGAAGGGAGCTCTCAGGGTGGGAACGGCCGAGGTGCCAAACACCATGTACACTTCAAAGGTTTCTTCCGCGCAGGGGCCATTGTTCACATGGCCTCCCCAGACCCAGTGTGTCCAGGCAGGCTCCCCTGAAGCAGACCCTGCCCCTGCAATCCACATAAGTGTGTCTCCGTTCAGCAGTGTTCCGGCCCTTTCCTGATTGCCTCTTGGCCGTCCATCCCTCCTACCCTATCAATGGCAGTTCGCACCTGTGTCCGTACCCTCCCAAGGGGGCTCTCAGGGTGGGAACGGCCGAGGTGCCAAACGCCATGTACACTTCAAAGGTATCTTCCGTGCAGGGGCCATTGTTCACATGGCCTCCCCAGACCCAGTGTCTCCAGGCTGGCTCCCCTGAAGCAGGCCGCTCCCCTGCTATCCATATAAAACCACACCATATACACGTCACTCATTCACATACACACCCACTTTTCTAATTTTTTATAAACCCCTTGATATTTATCATGAGAACATCTGTGAGCACTGCAAGTCAACTCGTGATCGCGCTACCTGTTCTCCTACTATTAACTACCCTGCTTGCTGAATCTAACTGTTGGTCAAGGTAAGGACAGGTCACCTAATCATCTCTTCTTGATCTCTAAAATTCTACCTATTTCGAACGAATGTACCCAGTAGTGTAATGTTCATTCATCCTTTTGCCATTACCATTGACTTCTGTTTCATTTGTTGTGTTCTTGATATATAGCAATTGTCATCAGTGTCAATTGGGATAGAATTGTATCATTCGTGGACCGTGTCTATAAGCATGTTTCCTTTTGATGCATGATAGTACATTCAAGGGATGATTAACACGTTACGATTTGCGTAACATCAATCGTGTATGAAAGTTATTCTAGAATACAGTCGGCTACGCTACACATGTTTTGCTTCTGTGACCAAAACAAACATTGCATATAAAAATGTATGATATAATTCCATCTATCTCACGCATTAATGCTAAATAATTTTTTAACAATGTGGACTTTTTTTACAGATTTTTCCGCAATGTCTGCTTGTATGGTTTACGGTTGCCGTTCTAAGACCCATACCAAACCTAAGGGCACAATAATGCATATATTCCCGAGGAATATCGATCTAATAAGAGAATGGGTCAGACACTGCAGATTTGTGCCAGAGTAGCTTGAAAGTAGAGCCCAGGATGTCTTGGGGGACTTGAGGGGTGATCGATTCTGCATCTGCAGCCTGCACTTTGCCACGAATATGTACGACTGACCAGTCACGGTACACAAAGAAGCATCGACTCAGAACGTCTCGTAAATTGCTTCAAAATGCAATTCCAACTCTATTCATGCACGTGCTGCCTCAGGTGAGTCATGGTTCATGAATTAGCTGTAGGCCTTGGGGTACTGAACAGGTAACTGCATGGACGGATTGGTGCTTTTACTGTAAATGTTTCTTACTAAACTTTGCATATTTAACAGATTGTATTCATTTATAACTATACCCCATTTTGCTAGATATGTATCTCTGGTTTTAGGAGCATCATAGAAAATTATTTATGAACACAGAAAACTATGCTATAGTGCCCTTCGAAATATGCACAATCTTTTCGTAATCGGTTGCTTCACATGTCAATTTTTTTAAGTGAGCATATTCACTGAAGCACAGACTATCGGTAGTGACGACATCACCGACACGTCCAGTATACCAATGGTGAGCCATGCAGACTTGCTGAAGTTCATATTCTTCAGAGTTGGATCTTCCCACATATCTAATGCAAATCTGATTTTCCCTTTACCACTTCGTGACAATGCACTGAAAATGAAGGAGCAAGATTCTGCATCCATTTCTTTCCCAGAGTCAACAACAACTTTGAGCTCCTATTATGTAGTTTCATTTGGAGCTGGGCCAGAGCATGAGGTATGAATACTGACAGTTCCCTTGAATGAAAGAAAGTATATCCTACATCTGAAACTATTAGACAGTGACAATATTATAAACAAGCATCTTTTCAAACTTTTACCATTTCAGTTCTAACGTTACAATTTCTACCCTAATGCTGAATACAATGCAAAATGCTTGAGTGCAACATTACAATCAGTGGGTTCACACAGTGATCTCTGATTGAGTATACTAGCCATCAATCAGGAGACATTCTAAATGTATATTTTGACTAAATGACATACACAGTTTACGAGGGTATGTATGTAAGCGATGTGTGTAAGGAAAGAATTTGATTTAAAAAATGATTTACTTTTTTTTAATGAATATTCAATTCAGGGATGTATACAAGGTCTGTAATTACAAGAGGAAGCACATGGATCAGAGGTGGCTGACCAGCTTGATGGTGCGGTTGTTACAGTGAAGAGCACAGTTTCAAAGAAAATCAAGAAAACAAGGGTAACTAACAAACAATTTAGTTTACAAAAAGTGGGTTAGGCTGGTGTTGTCCTCACACCATGCTTTTTTAAAATCTAAAGTGCTATATAGTGTATGTTGGATTTACATTGAACATGTTTTTACAACCCATCTCCTAGAGGCCCAGAAGAAAACAAAGTATGAAGAAACAGACAACAAATGAAACCCAAGATGCTGCTTGCCAAACAGATTTCACCATGGAGCAACCATTATTTGAGGCTCGGCGTAGTCCAGTCATTAAGCAGACTCGAGATGCTTATGCCCAATGGCCAGAAAATGAATTGAATGTGACCGGCGAAGCAAGCACAGTGTTTTTGGACCATTGCTGCAATGTGAGAACTCGACAAGACGAAGAAGAAACTGAATATAAGGAAGATGCTTTTGAATTACTCAGTTACCACTTCACACAATCTACACCCCCAAAAAAAGGGCCACCCAATAAACAATCGACATTGATGATTTCTCTGATTCATGTGCAAATAACACAAGCTGAAATAACAGATGCTGAAGCCTCAACGCAATTGACCGAGGAACTAGCCAAAGATCTCGACTTCAGTGTGTCCTGTTCGGCCGATATGTCCACCACAGTTGAGTCACAAACCACATTCATGCAGGACGCTAGTCTAATAAAGGAGCACAAATACATTGTATTCAACAGCTGCCTGGTACAGATTATACTGATGCTGAAATGTGTCCATCCAGTGAGGGGGTAAGTATGCAGGCAGCCATTGGTGAATGTGACTTGTGTATCACAAGGCACAAACCGGAAAATCCAAGCCACCTGTGCCCTACTCCATGCTACATTTTCATGGTCCGCTCAACCGATGCTGGGAAAAGTGCGAGCTGGAAATCTACTGTGTGCAGCAGCTTTACTTTTCAGTGGCTCTACTTTTAGTAAGTATTCCAGTTTCTGTCAATTTGTGGGACTCCAGTTCCTTTCTAAAACGCAGTACTACAAATATCAACAAGAGTTTTTATTCCCTGCTATTAGTGAAGCTTGGAAAATTGAACAAATGTTAATTTAAAGGACAGTCTCTGACAAACGGTTCAGGCTAGCTGGCGATGGAAAGTGTGACAGCCCCAGCTTGTCGGCAAAGTACTGCACATACCACTTTCAGGACATGGAAACGAAATATTTTACAGTAGTCCCAGTCTTTGAGCAACCATCTTTGGTGGTACTCCAAAACTTGTGGTGGGTCTGTGGAAATTCTACTTGAAAAATGGCGCTCATTGATGCACCACTGTTCCAACGTTCACTCATGGAGAGAGAACCAACATTTTCACCAATGTGCACATGGACCTTTATCCGAGGAGCAGGAACGCAAGAAGTTGTTGTTGGTTCCATCTTCACCTTCACTCAAAGCTCTTGAGAAGATCGTGTTTGATAAGACTCTATCAAGAGATATGAAGGGACTCACAGAATTCTGTCACTCGGAAGATTTGGAGGTGTTCCACAATATGTGCCTAAAGTACAGGCCCAAGAGATTGCATTTCGGCATAGACAGGACGCAATATCAGACATTACTAGCGGTCTTAGCGCATAACAAGAACGTGGGGAGAGAACAACCGAGGACTGCAGGAAACTTTGGGATGCTTCATTACACAATGGCATTTACGAAAGGAAGCAAAAATGGGTGGTCAAGCCAATATACTAGGAAATGGAATTTGATTTTGTGAAAGATCTCACTTTGACTGTGTTGGACATACATACTCATGGAATCGCTCATGATTTTGTTCCTAGGGCACATACATTGCCACAAAACATTGGAAACCTGCCCTGTCCACCAAAATCAGACCTTGTGGAACAGTTCACTTCCCGGTTCAAATAATTAGCAGCTATTTATTTGTTCAACAATGTTTATATAAAGTTTACAAATAAAGCGTCCAAATTGTCTTTTGAAATGTATCCTCTTTGTCCATTTTTTTTGCAAGAAGTGCCTTTTGGAGGATACCATACAGTGTAACGCTGTGCTTTCACACTTCCCGCTTTCGTCAAGCTCTTGAGGGTCCTTCAATGATCGGGGGAGCGTCAGATGGATATCAGCATGAAAGCAACTTTGGGGTTCTGCAGTTGCCTTACCAAGTATGTATCCAAATAGCTGAATAAATACATGTCCCACAAAGGAATGAGACCTAGGCTACATAAGAAACTTGGCACTCAAGAATTACTGACTGTAAGGAAAACAACGCATCAAAGGGGGTTGTTGGTGAGAAATAGGTGCATTCTGACCTGTATTTTTATGGGGGCATGTGTTAGGGGTCGTTGCTATCGGATGCTTTACCAGAGGGGCCAATCTCTGATTTGTTGCCCTCAGAGTCTTTGAAAGGCAGTGGGTATAGGTGTCAGTGTTACCAAAATATATGACCACTCCTGATTAGGTGTATGGGAGGTGAAGTTGAGGTGGTGAGGGGGTAGGGTCTGGGGGTCAGATGCGTTAAAAGGGAACAGGGGTCGTAGGTCAGGGGACCGCGGCCTGGCAGGAGGGGGTGGGAGATGGTATGAGTCAGTGAGCAGAGACGGATTGTGCACTAAGGTTGGATCAGGGCTTGCTCTGACATTCTCGTATGAGCACATTTTGTCAGGTCTCGAGACTCGCTACTTGCAAAAATGATTAGCTGATTTGCTTTGAGAACAGGAGACGGGCTGAGCTGACAGGTGGTGGGAGTTTACTGTGCGAGTCACTGGGAGCGCGAGCAGTTCACCAGAGGGACACTAAAAATAAGGCATTTGGAAGTAAACTGTAACTGTTTTCATTAAAAAAAGTAAATCATTAGAAATTTTGTGCGGCATTATTGGATGCCAATAAACATTTTGTTTGTTTTTAAAAAATATTTCAGATGCTACTGTGGTCTGCAAGGCTGTCCGCTCACATTGGAAGTGAAGGTCACTGTGTTTGAATTTTGCTTGTGAGCTGTGCACACCCGTGCATCATACACAGTATAAGGTTCGATTGTTTTTCATCCTTGGAAGAAAGGGAGGATTCTGAATGGAATAAATGAAGAGAGCTGTGCAATACTGTCAAATATGATAAGGTTCACCATTCCAAAAACTGGACAAAGGAACATGTAATTTCATTTTATGAAAATTCATTGATCTGAACGGAGTCTCGCCGTTACATTGAGAGTATGGAAATGCTGAATATTATGTAACTTTTACTGTAGACGATTTTATAGATGAACGAGTCAAGGTTTCATTTTCTGACCGTTATTGCTGGCTTACATTGTAATGGGTTGTTGTTTGTGGCATATTGCAACAACACGCAAAAACAACGTGTGTGTACTTGTTTCTGTTCCAGCAAATGGGCAGTCCAGCACCGAAATGTATGTAGTCCACATCTGGGTTACCTCAGGTTCCACCATCGCCAAATTCTACACTAATATTCTGTTAAAATGCCGTCTATGTTTTCTTTGAATTCTTCCGTCATCTTCCGCATCCCATTTCGAGCTAAACATACTCCATAGCACTAACCTCTCAAGCACATCGTGGACTCCAACTTTCCAAGATATTTTTCTGTGTTTCCGTTGTTTCATGTTTCTGTTCATCGTTAGCTTTCACACGGTCCCGAGTCAATGGGTAAATTGATCAATTAGAATAAAGAACGGCTACTGAGACACATTTCTGTTATGTTTTCTACACAGCTTCATCCTCCCATTCTGAGAATGTCATCAGTTCCAGATACCAAATCAAAAACAAAAAGCAGAAAACCTTTATAAGGGATGAAATATGCTACAAAATTGGGAGAATTTACACCTACCAGCGGAAATATGACATCAAGGGTAACCAAAAACTCAAACCCAAAATAAGTACAACAACCAATGCTGATATACCTACACAATCATCAGATACTGAAACTAATAGTGAATCAGAAAAAGAAAGCAGCTCAAAACCAAGCACGTCCACAGACTCGCAAAACCCTTCTTTTTTAGAAGAATTTCGAAGACACAAACTAATAAAACGTTAAAGATTTGAATGTATGGACCAAATACATGGAGCAATTGAGAAAAAATATTAAATAAATAAAACTAATTACTATGAAAAACTGACTGTAATTCTTTTCTGGGGATCTCACATCTCAGGAGTACCATCTCACATCTCAGGAGTACCAACTATACTATCTACTAAATTAAGTTCCAGATACCAAGTGATGGCTGGCAGTTGCAGATACAACTAAATGGCTGGATTAGTATCACGCTGTTGTGGGACGATCGCCCCGGGCTGATTTGCCCTTTCGCAGGACCAGCGATATGGAGCAACCTGACATTGTTTACTTGCGATTCACGGTGGGTCCAATGCGCTTCTTATACCCAAAGGGAACACTGTGCGACTGAAGATAAACATTTGTAGATCGAGAACAAAGAAAGAAATTACCAATGTGGTTGAATATGGCAATCGCCGGATGTTCTCGGAGCGTTTATTGTGAAATAAAAGCACATTATTGTATAGTATTGCGGTTTCCTTAAAAAATAATGTTTTGTATTCCAGTTTGAGATACGCTGTGTTTTGAGAGGATGTGTGTTGATATTCCGGGTTCTGCATCAACTGATGTCAACAAGTAGGTGATGACTGGGCGCGTTCGGCTATGTTGCCCAGTAACATCATGGAGAATATCGCTAGGAATGGTGATGTCAGCCTCAGGGGAGGGGAATATGAATTAGTGCCGCCAGGGCAGTTCACCTTAGGGCGATGTGGCAACGGATAAGATTAACACAAGATGGCCATGCCCTGCTGCCTGAATTCACATGTGTAACAGTGAGGAAAACTACGGTAAGGTGCATAGGAAATGTTTGTACGATCGATCAATGTATGCTTAAAAACACATGCCCGAGCTCTCGGGACAATAATATTTTTGCGCGCACTATTCATTTAATTATTTGAAACGCTTCTTTGAGAGGCTGTTGAATGCATTTGCCCAGAGTTCATCAAGTCCGTGAAATGAACTCAATCTGGCGATTACAGACTGGGGTGCAAGAGAAAGCCTCGCTGATTAATATTTCAAAGTCAAGTGTAAATCCAGAATGTTGAGGGAACTGCCAGGCGCTCCCCAGTTCTCATAGCTAGCACTATGCATGCCTCATCATATAAATGAAGTCAGCTACTGGCATGTAAGCCCTATGAGGAAAGTGATGACCTCCGCCCAATCGCTTCGAGCCTTCCGTCCAGTCCCAGGACCTGCCTCTGGGCGCCCTCTTGCCTGTGCTGTCTCACAGGCCTGCACTTATTCGCAGCTGACCACTCTCATCAAGTGATCGCTGCCAGGCACTTACAACTGCCTGCAACTTACCTCTTTGCACTTCCTCAGTAGAACAACTAGCCCTTACCCCCTTTCCCTTGTCCATTCTCCTGCACCGCACTTGCAAGTTCTGAATGCTCACAAGGCCTAGAAGGACCGCCTCTTTCCTTCTCTTCATTGTTATATTTTCCTTTCGTCCCCATGTTCCCTCCTTGCTGCCCTGTGGGTGCTTTGAAACATAATTTACTTGATGTATAAGCACCTTACAAATGCACAATCAATAAATAAATAAATAAGCACAGAGATCTGTGTGCAGCTGACATTTTCAGGTTTACTACAGGGCAAGCCCAACAAAGCCTTTAATCCTTCTAAGGTCGATAAATAAGGTAATAACAATTAAGCAACATAACCCTCACAGCAGGGGCATTACCGGGCCAGGTAATGCCCTGGGCCATTTAGAAGCCAAAGCTAAGTGAGGGCTTTAATGATAGCCCAGACATTAACTGCCTCGGTAATACCCCTGTGAGGGTTATATTGCTATTAGTATCCCGGCACGTTGTACTGGGATACTAATAGTGTTTTTTTTTAAGTTGAGAAACGGTAAACATGCCATTTCTCTACTTAAAAAAAAAATACAAAACAACGATGGCCGTCATAGATCAGGGATAAGGGAACTACACCTAGTCCCTTCTCCCTTTCCATAGCGATCATTGCCACATCGAGGAGGCGCCAAGTGTGACCGGCAGCACAAGGTAAGTGGGGCAGGGTTGGGGGGGATTGGAGATGAATAAAGGGTGGGTAGGGGGTTGGGGGAAGAGATAGGGGCATGCGGGGGAGAACACGCTTACCTGATTCCCAGCGAGGCAATATGGCGGCCTCCAGGTGTGAGGAGGATCGGACCGGGGGTTAACCATCTGGTAAAGCCCCCTTTCAGAGCCTCCTGATTGGCTGGGAGAAGCCACACCACCTCGCTGGGGTACTAATGCCTGTTATTACAGGGCTTTGCGGAGAGAGAGAAATATGGCATGAAGTACTACTTTATATGAGAGTGACATTTGAACATATTGTTTTTTTTTTCTCACATTAAGTGGCTGTTTCTACACGTATCCCTTCCACTTTCAGTACAAAATCTTTCCAAGGTGAGGGCGATGCGATGCGGATGCAGGTGGCACTGTCTCTCGATTCAGCATTTGGTATCTCCGGGACTTTCCATGGAACCCCTGGTGTGCGTGCAGACAAACTCCTACCACAATGCGGATGGGCATCTTGTGTTGAAGGTAGGTTCATAGGCTCTCGGCTCCTGTCAATGGCAGAGCATTGGTCGAACAGAAGTTAGGGCACCTGCCTGGGAAGCGAGCAGCCACTGGAGCTGTTGGTTCAATCTTCCCCTTTCTTATTATTTGCAAGTTTTAATTCTCTACCAGTTATTAACCGTAAATACTTTGTGCAACATAAAATATAAAGTGCTTTATATACATACAGTACAGTAGCGATTAACTATCAGCCAACAGCCAAAGTGTATTCATGAAACATAACCTTACTTTGACTGGCTAAACAAGTTATAACAAATACTACATATCTTTCTTTCTTCTTCGCAAACCCTGTATGAACACCCCAGTTTATTTTGTTTGAATGCTCATTCCACCCCCTTTTCACCCTTTTCTTTTCCATTCCACTGCAGACTCTAGTGTGGACAATCTGGGTGCAGGGGAAAATATGCCGAATTCAAGGCAAGACTTGGTGCATTAAAATCACTAAGGTGGTGAATTGACGAAGTATAAAAATGTCTGACATAACACATGCTAGGGTGTTACATGTAGCAATGTAGCCTCTCCCCTCGAGGAAATCTTACCTGGGCCAACCCCTTTCCCCATCTGTGACGAATCAACTTCCTGGGCATGAGTGGTCTAGGGATGAATATCAGTTTCTAAACCATCAATCAGCCCCACACCTCTAGTACACCAGAAAGGATCCGAACAGATTGGACACACAAGCAAATTATAAACCACCTTGTCCAATTTTGGTAACGTGGATGGAATGGCAGGCTTATCTCTGCAAGGTCGTGGATCGTTGGTTAGTTGAAAATACAATTATTAGCCAATGATAAAAGGGACTGTCCAGTCAAGGTGGTATAGAAATATCTACATTATTATTATCACAACAGACAGTTCAAGCACACTACAAAATACCACCCACCCTGTAAAGGAATGCAGAGGATGGACAGTTTCAAGAAGGAAAGTGGATGCACCCTGGGTACTGACGGGAGGCTAGTCGGTAAAGTAATTAATCTCAAAAGTTCAAGGATACTTGGTTTCAGCACAAAGGGAGCAATGGGTCGTAAAATGTCAATAGGGGCCTTTAGAGAAGGACCAGGGGGACAGAACCACAATGTACCTTGTGCTTGTAGAGGTTATTGGTGCTCGACAGGGACGAGTCCGTTGCAGGGCGCCTGGCAGTTTCTGCAACAGAGTTCAAGATGGGAGACAGCTGCGGGTATCAGGCGGCAGGCAGATTGGCAAGCGTGGTTAGACAGACGGCTGCACGCTGGCCAACACAGCGGCTCAGGTTCAAGAATCATTGTCTCAGTGGTGGTGGGTGGGTTTGAAGCACTGGTCGAGGCGTCTCGGACATTGTTAGGGACTGCGGCATGATAGCAGTCAGCGGTGCAGTCGGTTGCAGCTCAAGGGGCTTGACTGGCTTGAAAATTTCCTTAAGTTGGACGCTGGTTGATGATTGTCGGTGCACTCCTCCTAGCTTCTTCACTGGGCTTGTGTCGTCCTTTAAAGCGGACGGCCCAAAGCTGAGGAGAGTGTTGCATGCAACAGCCTTGTCCTTGGTTTGGTTTAGAGTATCTCTGGCACTTCCAACCTAAAAAGCTTGCTTGCAAAGCCTAGCAGGACATGCTGTGTGCTGGCTGGGTACCGGTTCTGGAGCTGTTGTAAGTGTCCTCCGGGTTCAGTATCTTTCTCTGTTCCCTGGAAGATGTTTAGGGGAGGGATCTTGCTTCCCTCTTTGGAAATCCTAGCCTTCCTTCACTGGCGGAAGCTGTAAGGCAGACTGTACCTTCATCCAGGGTCCAACAGTGTTCTTCTTGTTACCCCTTGCAAAGTCTTCAGATGACCTCCAAAAGAAGGTCTCAACCCTCTTTTAAAGCCAAGTGAGCCCCAGTGATTGGTGTTGGCTATGCCTACCTTAATGAACCAATCCTGGGTCCTCACCAACAATCTTCTGTTATGCGTGAGGTCATAACCAGATTGCTTTCCAACAGGAAAGGTGAAGGAGTGAAAACATGTACTACTAAGTCCCACCCATCTTCCTGTCTGTTGTGTATCAAAGGGTCTCTCTGGTTAATTGAGCTCTCTGTGGTTCCTGATTAAAGGCAGGTCTCCCTTGAAGTTGTGGTGAGAACAGAATTTCTGTCTCCATCAAATCACATACTCCTACCCTCTAAATGGGGTCCCCCTGCGGGGGTTGCCTACTGTAACCACATTTACCAGACACGACAGCTCACGGTCATTGATACTAAGAGGCAGGAACTGGCTTCAGGTTGAAGCAGATGCATAGCAAAGGTGTTGGCGTTTCCTGTCTTTTTTACCCCTGCGACCAGGCCTCTCGTGGGCTTGCTTAAATGAATAATAATTAGGCATTTATATAGCGCTACGAACCCTCAGGTATCTGAGCGTGGCTTATTATTACCCACGGTGTGTGGTGCTCATTTATCGACCTCTGAGTTTGGCCCCGCCCGGATTCGAACCTGCGTTAACAGGCTCTGCACGGATGTCAAAGCGAGCGCTCTACTCGCTGTGCAACTTGACCGAACTCTCATTATCCCCTTTTGAGATAACTTAATGCAGTCCTGGGTGTCACATTCCAACTAAATGTGAAAGGGAGGACTGCGCCTGTAGTCTGTGTCACCGAGAGTACACAGGTCTACATGTATATCGGGTGGTGAGCATAAGAAAATGTGTGCAAATTAGCCCCACACATTTTCCAGAGGTTGATCTACCATCTTTCAATTTCATTTGATATATTTCATGGTTTCTTTAGGATTTGTAGCATACTACAGTTTCTAAACCAGCCTCGACACACATGTAAGGCAGCATGTTAGTACCATGTAAAGCACGCACACAAATAGTTCCATTCTGTGGAAGCAAACTGTTCTTTCAGACATGCCTAAATTGCTAGTTTGCTCTCATCTCAGAAGGAGAAAAAAACAAATACAACTTTTTTTCCAGTAACCATGAAACGCTTCCAGATGCAAGGGACATGGAAATGTGTCTGTGAGCAGATATGAAGCAGAGGTGTTTAGGATGGAGACCTCTTCCCTTTTTCTCCACTGCAGCCCTCCATTTTCTCCGTTTTTGGCAGCAAATGTAGGGCAGCAGTCCTCAGGGTTGCAAAGGGTGAATCTAGAGCCGTAAAGAGGAGGGGTGTGTGTGTGTGTGTGTGTGTGTGTGTGTAGGTACACAAACTTGTGTTTAGGGGTATATGGGTACTGTATTTGAGCATTGTGGAATGACAGATTGTCACACAATGCCCTAGGTTCTTGGCCTGTTCCTATGCCTGTCACGTGAAGTTTGCCCTTGGTCCCCTAGCATCCTTCTCCTCAACGCACCTACTTTAATATCCTATTTGTAACATGCTACCTTTGCAGTACCGTTATGCTGGATTACATTACTATTTTTGGAGTGTTGGCTGAGTGTTGGTAAGCCACAGTACTCCATTCCACTGCTACTACCTGCTAACTGCTGGGTCTCACTACCAGCTCTATTGAAAGAGGGGCCTGCAAGGAGGAGACTGCTCATAATCCCCCCAGGATGCGTAGCGTCTGCAGAGTGTTGGCTGAGTGTTAGCTGAGGGTTTGGTGAGGGCTGTAATGGAACCAGCAAATGAGTCAGCCCAAACTAATCCTGCACTGAGAACACAGAGTCGTACCAAGTTGCCTGCTCAAAACATGGAGGTGAATTGTGGACTGCATGCACAGTGTCATGCAAACCAACGTTGCCCCCTCCACAGCTTGCAACCGGCTCTGTGCAATCCATCTAAACAAGTCACAGAAACCGGTGAGTTAACAGGCATCACAGACATAGTGAACTTAACAGCCCACAAAGACACACCCGAAAAAGTCAACCATACTTCCCATGGAGTGGACCCGCATGGGGGAGTCTTACCTGCATCCTCGCTGGTTAGTCCTGTGTGAGGTCCTTTCCCTCCGCCGTCGGTGGAGCTAGCGTGCGCATGGGAAGCTGAGGCCGTGCTGGCGATGCTGGCGGCAATGGGGGACGGGGCTTGTTTGGCTCTCGGCTTGTCGGAATCGAAATAATATTATACCTCCTATCGCATTGTTTTGTATGTATGTTGGCCTACGCCAAGTTGTCTAAAAAACATTGTGTAAATAGATTCCGCGGCAATGTCTTGACCTTAATGTACTGTGTAAATCGCCATCTTGGATTTCACCGCCATTTTAGGTTCTCTTGTAGTGTGGAAGTCACCCTGAACATCAAAATGGAGGCCGAATGACATTTCGAGTGGGATTCTGGCCGTTGTGACCTCCGCACACATGAATAAGTAATATGCCTGCAGGCCACTTGTTGGGGTCGCGAACTGAGACCTTGTCCTATCCCTGACCTGTGTGTAAATGAACAACTGTATCAGCGAAACTGATCAAGATGCATACATTATGGGATTGACCTGGCAACGAACTCTAGGCCTGGTTCTAAGAATGGTTAACCCGCGAGGGGGTTGGCCAGAGCTGGATAAAAAGTATAAAAACCTGAGTATCCCAATGTACGGTCTCTCACACTAACACGGCGAACTACCGTTGATAGTTCGTTCTGTTACTCTGAGGGCCGAATAGCTATCCGTTTGTCAATTGACTTTTTGGTAATTGTTGTAGCTTTTGAATAAAGCACTTTGTATGTTCTTTGTAACCTGTGTTGGCGTGTTTCCTTTGGGCTTCCCGGCCTCATATCAATTTCTCTGTTTCCACAGTTGGCGCCCGAATAGGGACCCTCAAGATTGATGCCGGATCATTGAAGGTTGACGCAGACTATCGAACCGGGATCGGACGGTGTGATTCTGCGGGCCCGACCGATCGAGACGCGATACCTCAGCAGCGCTGCACGATCCAATCCTTGGACAATAGTCGTGTGGTCTGACACGGCATCTTGACGAGGGTCCAATTTTGAGGCGGGCAGATTTGCCGAAACCACCAAACACAAGGTAAAATTCGTTAGGTAAGTTCTTTGGTAAACCGTACGGTCCTCCTTAGGTTTGGTCAGGTGCAGTCGTGACCCGGCTCTTAATTTAACCCTGACAATTTGAATTTGGCGTATTGTATCTGCGGACACAATTATTGAACCAGGTAACACCAATTTTTTGTGAAATGCCTAGGAAATTGTCTAGCTGCTTTAGGGCTCTGTTCCGCAGCGATCGACAATCCTTGGAATTTAGCCGCCCGGCACCACAGGAGGGGTCGCCGGCGTGTACTATGTACTGTAAGTATGGCATTGGAAGTATAGTATTTAATGATATTTGGCACAGACAGACCAGACATGCCTCCGAATTTCAGTGGCCAATCAACGGTAGTTTTGAGATCCCCCATATTGAATACTTACAATCGATCTTGTTAAAGAAAAAGGCTAGCCCAGCAGCCTTTGACGTGTTACAGAATTGGAAGAAAGAAGCATTGCAGCAGCTTAAAAGTAGGGATAAACATGCACGTCGTCATAAAACAAACGCTGAAAAAGCATTATTATATGATAAAGAAAAGCGGTCAGAATCAGTTAAAAATATGGATAGAGCCTTTTCACTCGGAATCCAGAAAATGTACCCCTCTAAAGATTTCCATGTTTCTGAGGAATTTATTGAGAAGTTATTAAATGAACGCAGGCCTGATGCTTCAGCGCCACCTCCGTATGCCCCTATTTTGGACGCTCTGCCCGTTCCTGTTGTCGCTCCTGTTGTTATTCCTGTTCCCCCTGTACAGCCTATTGTTCCTAGTCCTTTGGTTGTTGTTCCTCCGCCTATCGCGCCGCCCCTTCTCTTTGTACCGATAGTTGCACCTTTATTAAATTTACCTATACCTCCGCTCCCGAGTGGCCCCGTATTGACTGAAGTCGATCCAGGTGCAGGATCAAAGATTGTGACTCCTAGTACTGTTTCTGCAGATAAGAAACAGGAATTGTTTGCATGGGCTAAGCATTGCATGGAGAAAGGTGATCAAGTTAATGTTTTTTCCACATTATCTAATTTGAATAGTTTTCCCGAGAAAAATGTTTTTAGCGAAGGTTTGGGGACTCATTTGTGTGTGATGTGGGGTAGATTACAAAATTCAGATCTTCCACAAGGGGTGAGAGATCTGAATGCTTTGGCACTTTCAAGGGACACGGAGCAGAAGGTATATGGACATGTTGAAAAATTGTTTGAGTTTAGGAAAGATTTTGAAAAATCGCAAGATGAGGACGACGAAGATGATAGAATATATGTACAGACACGGTTCCTTCCGTGCCGTAGAGCGGCACCTGAGGAAGTACGAATTTGTACTAAAGATGCGGTTCGATGGATCTCGGATTCATCGATATCGCCAGACGAAGTGTATGACACGTATAGTCAGTATACAGTAGAAATGCAAAGAAAGGTAATTCAGGTGATGATAAAGCACCTGCAAGAGGAATGTGTAAGAAAGAGGGTTAGTTGCCCCATAGAATTATTGGGGATTTGTAAAAGGGCTTTTTCGCCCGACACTTCTACAGCTGCCTTAGCGCTCGACCTGGCTCTATTGCTTAGTAAGCGGCCGGAGGTACCTATATCTCAGTTGCCTATGAGAGAGGTTCCTCCGACCTTTGTCCCAAAAGTTGAGATCCCCGCCAATGCTGGGACTGGTGCCCCCGCTGTGGATATCCCTGCACATTATGTATCGCAATTTGTTCACGTCCCGTTTTCACGACAGGAAGTGAACACAATTAGACAATCAGTTCCCGATATTAGGAAAAACCCGACAGGGTTTTACAAAGAAATAGAGTCCGTTTTACAGTCCTCTGTGTTCACCTTGAGTGACATTGACTTGTTATTCCCTGTACTCCTAACCGTAGATGTATGGAAACAGGTTCGGACAATAGACGATGTGCCGGGGTTGTGAGATACGTGGGCTAATATGATTAGAATTGATGGGGAAAGACCAGCTGGTGAGAAACCACCACAGGTAATATTTACTTTACCTGATAGAATTGTCGCTAAACTAAAAACTATAATTCCAGAGAAAAGGATTATTTGGGACAATTTTACGGCCAGTGTCCAAGGGAAAACTGAAGGTGCCACTGAATTTTTTAATAGATTCGAACAGGTATTTTCTGACTTCAGTGGACAGGATTTAGGTACAGAGTCGGGGAAAAGGTTGTTCGTGGACAAATTTGTACGTGGATTGTTACCTGACATCCAGTCACAGATTATGTCCTCTGAGAGCGCTTGGCAGGCAAAATCTCAATCTGAGGTTTTGCACATGGCTCAGTATTATGAGAACCGTGTTAATAATGAGAAGGAAAAAATTGAAAAGAGAAAGGGAGATTTGAAAACCAAAGTATTATTACAGCAAATTGTTAGAAACCCCAGAGGAGGTATGACACAGACTAGAGGTCAGTACGTCCCAAAAGGAAATGCTCCTTTGAGTCCTGTGAATATTAATCAATGTGCTTATTGCCGCCAGGAAGGTCATTGGCGAGCACAGTGCTCTGTCCTTCGCCAGAGGTCAAACAGTGCGTTTGGGGGTATGGGTAGACGACCTAGGGGCTGCCCTGGAGCAGGGGGCCCTGACAGAGGTCAGCTTTTACAAGATTCTCAGCAACCTTTTTCACTGGAAAATCAGACCTCGAGTATGGACTCGAGGAACATATTTGATCACCCTTCTGCTGCCTACCTTTCTGAAGAGCTTCCTTCTGACGAGGCTCTATTTCATTAGGATTGTCCGAAGCAGGGTTTGGAACCTTCGCCTATTCCCACTGATCAGAAAGGCCCCTACGTTGAATTATTAGTAGGGAATAGGAAACACCAGTTTTTGATTGACACTGGAGCACAGAAGTGCTCCATTGATCATTCTCGGGTTCCAAACATCCCACTGTCAGGGCAAACAAATGTTTCTGTAGGGTTTTCTGGTATACCAACTGTCTGTCCGGTTTCTGCGCCGGTATCCGTTTCTTTGGGTCCCTTCACAGACCATTGTCCTTTTCTTCTCACTTCAAACTGTGGAGAGAATTTGCTGGGGTTGAATTTGTTAAAGAAATTGAACGCAGTAATTCATTGTTCTTCGGATGGAGTACGGCTGACGTTTCACCACAGCAACTTCCTAATTCTCAGTTTTTGATTCGACCTTTATCCCCCGAGTTTAGCATTGTCCCGGAATTTTTGTGGGCAGTGGACGACAATGATGTCGGAGTATTACAGATTGAGCCTGTAAAAATAGTTCTGAAACATGGAGTGAAACTGCCACGCATCCCGCAATATAAAATATCAGTAGAAGGCGAACGTGCTTTGAAATGCATTGTCTCTGATTTTGTGCATCGTGGGGTGATCGAGGAGATTACAGGTAGTCTATGGAACAGTTCGATCTTGCCTGTATATAAGAAAGACGACAATGCAATTCCATACCGGTTCATAATCGATCTCCGTGCCATTAACAGAGTGGTCGCCCCACAATTTCCTATTGTACCCGATGTGACGACGATATTGACAATGATCCCTGCTACGGCTACGCACTTTAGCGTTGTGGATCTAAAAAACGCCTTCTTTAGTATTCCTATACATAAAGAAAGCAGATATCTGTTTGCGTTCACCTTGGGGGGACGCTCATTTACATTTACAAGGGCACCCCAAGGGTATACTGAAAGTCCCAGCATTTGTAGTAGAGCCTTGAAAGAGCAGCTTGACACCCTTGAATTGCCACCAATCTGCACGCTGCTTCAATATGTTGACGATTTGCTTTTGGCTGCAGACTCTGAGAGTGCCTGTAAAGAAGGCACTGTACTGTTGCTTGTTCATCTAGCTAAAAATGGTCACAAAGCTTCGCTTAAAAAATTTCAATATTGTTGTCAGGAGGTTGCCTATCTAGGCTACCTCCTGTCAAAGGAGGGGAGAAGATTGACACCTGAAAGAATAAAACACATTTCTGGCATGTCTGTTCCAAATACACAGAAGGAAGTCAGAGCCCTGATAGGTATGGCTTCTTACTGTAGTTTGTGGATCCCGAATTTCTCGCTAGTGATAAAACCGATGTTGGCTTTGATGAAGAAGGGCATTTCTCTGCCACTGCCATGGGAATCGGAACATCAACGATCATTTGAGCTTCTCAAAACCGCGCTATGTTCGGCACCGGTTCTGGGTACTCCAAATTATGACAAGGCCTTTGTGTTGTTTGTGCATGAATGTGATGGATGTGCTTTGGCTGTGTTAACACAGGAACATGGAGGGAAGAATAGGCCGTGCGGCTACTACTCCTCCGCCCTTGATCCTGTCGCATGCGCTTTGCCAAGATGTTTGCGCGCTGTCGCTGCTGCTGCCGCGTCTGTAAAACAGAGTGAGGGAATGGTCCTATGCCATGATTTGATTTTGATGGTACCTCACTCTGTTGATATTCTATTGAACAAAACCCAAACGCAACACCTCACCTCTGCGCGGTTAACAAGGTATGAACTAATTCTGTTTGCCCCTCATATCCAAATTAAGAGGTGTTGTGTTCTTAATACGGCTGAACTCTTACCTTTCCAGCAAAACACTGTTTGCGGTGACGAAGAATTACATGACTGCCTGTATACCACTGAACAAGAAACGAAGGGCAGGATAGATCTCATAGATACTCCTTTGGATAATGCAGAAGGGGGGCTGTTTTGTGATGGCTCCTGCTTCAAACTTTCGAATGGTACATCTACAGCTGCTTATGCAGTTACTACATTGAGCAAAGTTGTCGAAACTAAGAGAATTTCGCATAACTCCGCGCAGGCCGTAGAGATTATAGCGTTGACCACAGCTTGTGAACTTTCCCAAGGGAATAGAGTAAATATATATACTGATAGTCAGTATGCATTTGGGGTGGCTCACAACTTTGGAAAGCTCTGGTCGGAAAGAGGGTTCCTGACCTCACATGGGACCAAGATCCAGCATGGCCCCTTGATAGTGCAATTACTTTCGGCACTCTCACTCCCTAAACAGTTAGCAATCATGAAATTTGCAGCACATCGCAAGGTCATAGATGATGTGGGCAAAGGGAACGCTTTTGCGGATTTGATAGCCAGACAAACGGCCACAGACCTTAGCACGGACATGTATTCCTCGAGGGAAATGAGAGATGCTTGCATAATGGATGAAGGTATTGGGTCTGTGCGAGATATTCAAACTGATGCCACGATAGAGGAATCTAAAAAGTGGGCTGAAGGAATGGGGAAACTGGATGATGAAGGGTGTTGGGTGGATACATCCGAAAGGGAAATGGTTGCTTCCTGATTCATATGTATTGGCAATGGTTACGATGGCACACGGTCCTACGCATGTGTGTGCCCAGCAGATCACGAAAATGTTAGAACAGGTTTGGGTGAATGACAAGATTCTGGAAACTGCAAAGAGGCACGTCCAGAACTGTATGATCTGCTTACAGCACAATGTGGGGAAGGGGACAGCGACTCCAAGGGGAAGCTTTGGGCCCCCTTCTGTCCCCTTCGAGGTTCTTCACTTTGATTTTATTGAGATGGAACGATGTAATAATCTAAAATATGTTCTTGTAATTATTTGTGCCTTCAGTAAATGGGTCGAGGCTTTCCCCGTCAAAGATGCTACCGCCATGACCACTGCAAAGATTCTGGTAAAAGAATTCTTTCCTCGATTTGGGCTCCCGAGGATAATCTGGTCGGATAATGGTCCTCACTTTATCGCAGCAGTAATTTTGCAAATATGTGCAGCCCTATGTATTGAGAAACGATTTCATTCAGCTAGACATCCTCAAAGCGCTGGGTTGGTGGAAAGACACAATGGTATTTTAAAGAATAAACTTGCAAAAACATGTGCTGATACCAAACTTAAATGGCCAGATGCCTTACCTATTGTGTTATTAGCTATGCGTACCACACCTCAGACTAGAACTGGGCTTTCTCCATTTGAAGTAGTAATGGGGAGACCTGCTAACATTTGGGGTCTCCCGAAACCTAAAGCCCTGAGAGAGGTGGAAAATGTATTGCTTGTAGACTACTGTAACCAATTTACTTAAAAACCTGTATTTCATTTATCACCAAGTTTTCCTCAGCTTTACCTGTACGGTTCACGGGCCCAGGACACGATATACAGCCCGGAAGTTGGGTCTTAGTGAAGGCCTACGAGAGGTCTTCCTGTCTCGCGCCTCGCTGGCGGGGACCCCATCAGGTGTTGTTGGTCACCAGGACAGCAGTGCGGGTGGCTGGAAAGAAGAACTGGATTCACGCGACGCACGTCAAGAAACTTCCTCACCCGACGCCACACGTTACAGAAGAAGCAGAACCCCTTGCTGACGCTACAGTCTCTGATCTTGGAGTAGCAAACAGCGCTGTGAGTGCGTCGGAGAAGTTCTCTGAGCGTGAGGAGCTTGGGGAACAGTCCATTTCATCTCCGCACTCTCTTGAAAAATCACTTCCGGAAAACACTGTTTCGAGGTCTGCGACTTCCGTCGCCACCGACACGTCGCTTCCCTCAGGAAGTGACGATACTCTGCTTCCGGACCAGACAATTTTGGGTACCACCAGGTACAACCTTCGATCAAGGAAATAGAACTACGGCACGAGTTTTGCATGCATTCGTAAAAAGGAAGTGATTGGAAATCCTCTTGTTAAGAGAAAGTTTTGTTGAACAAAAGGGATTCTGCTAGCTAGGGTTGGGAAGGACTAAGAAATCGCGCGACCGTAGCGTCGCCAGCAACGAACATTGGGGTCGTCGATTGAGGAACTACGATGCCTGCCACCTCCGCTGCTGCCCCCCGCATTGGACTTGTAAATAAGGGGGTGACCAAATCGAACAATGAACAATGTGCCTGGGCCCCGAAAACGTACTGTTGTGTTTTGATAATGATTATTGTTATTTTTGCAACCGCTGCTGTAGGACTTTGGTATTTCGAAGAAATCTATCCTTTGAAACCTTTATTACCGACCGAGATTGTACCAACTGTTTTGACTCCCTCTGTACACCTTCACACTCTGTCCCCTAGAGACTCCCAACATAGACAAAAGTATCATAATAACACTCTGATGATAGTAATGAATGCTACTCATGCCATTTTTAATAAGAGTAATTGTTGGATTTGTACTCATTTACCACAACATGGGAACAAGGGACTGGGATGGTATGTACATCCTCTACCTTTAACGACTGCTTGCTATGCCTCCCTTAGAGCACAATTCTTTGGCCGATGGAATGATAGCATCTCAGGGAACTTTGATGGAACTAATTTAAATGATTTCGAGAAACGTGAATTGACTCCCCTGGGATGCTCGCTTTTCGCAAATAGAAGTAAACCTAACGACGCTTCTATTAGGCCGTCTGACAAACTATCTCTTCCTTTTCAAACTCTGATTTCCTTTAAAATGGCTCAGATAGGCAATAAGGACGCTGTACCTCCTTCTTATTCTATAAATCATAGTCCTGACTCGGTTCCCTTCTGTGTACAGAGAAATGGCACTAGGCCAATGGGAGATTTTGAAGCTTGTAAAAACATTGTAAATTTGACTGGGGAAAACAGGCCTCTGTATGTAGGGGGGCCTGTTTATTTTGTTTGTGGTAGTTTAGCATTTCCCTGGTTGCCCAAGGATTGGCAGGGAACCTGTTATTTAGGGATATTGTTACCTGGGGTATTTGTAGCAAGTACATTAGAGATTTCTAAGGCTCAGCCGCGGCGAGATGACAACGGGGATACCCCTGGGCAAGTATTGGGGGACATAGCGAAATCAGTTGTGCCCTTTTGTGGACAAATAGCAAACTCAGAGAACATTAGGGGATTAGCAAGGGTACTGGAGAGAACGATCAACCGGACCACGGACATACTCTACAATATGACCTTAGAGCAAAAAGCAATAAGATTGGTAGCACTTCAAAATCAGATGGCATTAGATGTCATTTTGGCGGAACGAGGTGGAGTATGCAAATTAGTGGGGTCCGCTTGTTGTGTTTTCGTTCCAGACTCCTCACCAACAATTTTTAAAGCAATTCAGAACTTGCATACTCTCAGTTCTGAAGTCCATATCCCTGTAGGAGACTGGAACCTTAGTACTTGGTTCTGGGATTCTTTGCGATCTTGGGGTTGGAAGGTGCTTTCCGTTATTCTGGTTATTTTAGGGATCCTGTTATTCCTTTGTTGCTGTTTTCAATGCCTCCCAAGTATGTGTGGAATGATAGGGGGGTGTTGTGCTCAAGCAGTGAGCGCAATAGGGCATAAAATATATGCCCCAGATATAGCATCTAAAAAGTTCACGTTACAAGAGGTTTTTATGAACGACCTTATGGCTATAGACATAACAGACAATGATGCGGAATCTATGGATGATAGCACATGGAGATATTTTCAAAAGTATTAGGAATGATGTTTAGCACTTGGCATAGGCCAAAAGGAGGGTCTGTCGGAATCGAAATAATATTATACCTCCTATCGCATTGTTTTGAATGTATGTTGGCCTACGCCAAGTTGTCTAAAAAACATTGTGTAAATAGATTCCGCGGCAAGGTCTTGACCTTAATGTACTGTGTAAATCGCCATCTTGGATTTAGCCACCATTTTAGGTTCTCTTGTAGTGTGGAAGTCACCATGAACATCAAAATGGAGGCCAAATGACATTTCGAGTGGGATTCTGGCCATTGTGACCTCCGCACACATGAATAAGTAATATGCCTGCAGGCCACTTGTTGGGGTCGCGAACTGAGACCTTGTCCTATCCCTGACCTGTGTGTAAATGAACAACTGTATCAGCGAAACTGATCAAGATGCATACATTATGGGATTGACCTGGCAACGAACTCTAGGCCTGGTTCTAAGAATGGTTAACCCGCGAGGGGGTTGGCCAGAGCTGGATAAAAAGTATAAAAACCTGAGTATCCCAATGTACGGTCTCTCACACTAACACGGCGAACTACCGTTGATAGTTCGTTCTGTTACTCTGAGGGCCGAATAGCTATCCGTTTGTCAATTGACTTTTTGGTAATTGTTGTAGCTTTTGAATAAAGCACTTTGTATGTTCTTTGTAACCTGTGTTGGCGTGTTTCCTTTGGGCTTCCCGGCCTCATATCAATTTCTCTGTTTCCACAGTTGGCGCCCGAATAGGGACCCTCAAGATTGATGCCGGATCATTGAAGGTTGACGCAGACTATCGAACCGGGATCGGACGGTGTGATTCTGCGGGCCCGACCGATCGAGACGCGATACCTCAGCAGCGCTGCACGATCCGATCCTTGGACAATAGTCGTGTGGTCTGACACGGCATCTTGACGAGGGTCCAATTTTGAGGCGGGCAGATTTGCCGAAACCACCAAACACAAGGTAAAATTCGTTAGGTAAGTTCTTTGGTAAACCGTACGGTCCTCCTTAGGTTTGGTCAGGTGCAGTCGTGACCCGGCTCTTAATTTAACCCTGACAATTTGAATTTGGCGTATTGTATCTGCGGACACAATTATTGAACCAGGTAACACCAATTTTTTGTGAAATGCCTAGGAAATTGTCTAGCTGCTTTAGGGCTCTGTTCCGCAGCGATCGACAATCCTTGGAATTTAGCCGCCCGGCACCACAGGAGGGGTCGCCGGTGTGTACTATGTACTGTAAGTATGGCATTGGAAGTATAGTATTTAATGATATTTGGCACAGACAGACCAGACATGCCTCCGAATTTCAGTGGCCAATCAACGGTAGTTTTGAGATCCCCCATATTGAATACTTACAATCGATCTTGTTAAAGAAAAAGGCTAGCCCAGCAGCCTTTGACGTGTTACAGAATTGGAAGAAAGAAGCATTGCAGCAGCTTAAAAGTAGGGATAAACATGCACGTCGTCATAAAACAAACGCTGAAAAAGCATTATTATATGATAAAGAAAAGCGGTCAGAATCAGTTAAAAATATGGATAGAGCCTTTTCACTCGGAATCCAGAAAATGTACCCCTCTAAAGATTTCCATGTTTCTGAGGAATTTATTGAGAAGTTATTAAATGAACGCAGGCCTGATGCTTCAGCGCCACCTCCGTATGCCCCTATTTTAGACGCTCTGCCCGTTCCTGTTGTCGCTCCTGTTGTTATTCCTGTTCCCCCTGTACAGCCTATTGTTCCTAGTCCTTTGGTTGTTGTTCCTCCGCCTATCGCGCCGCCCCTTCTCTTTGTACCGATAGTTGCACCTTTATTAAATTTACCTATACCTCCGCTCCCGAGTGGCCCCGTATTGACTGAAGTCGATCTAGGTGCAGGATCAAAGATTGTGACTCCTAGTACTGTTTCTGCAGATAAGAAACAGGAATTGTTTGCATGGGCTAAGCATTGCATGGAGAAAGGTGATCAAGTTAATGTTTTTTCCACATTATCTAATTTGAATAGTTTTCCCGAGAAAAATGTTTTTAGCGAAGGTTTGGGGACTCATTTGTGTGTGATGTGGGGTAGATTACAAAATTCAGATCTTCCACAAGGGGTGAGAGATCTGAATGCTTTGGCACTTTCAAGGGACACGGAGCAGAAGGTATATGGACATGTTGAAAAATTGTTTGAGTTTAGGAAAGATTTTGAAAAATCGCAAGATGAGGACGACGAAGATGATAGAATATATGTACAGACACGGTTCCTTCCGTGCCGTAGAGCGGCACCTGAGGAAGTACGAATTTGTACTAAAGATGCGGTTCGATGGATCTCGGATTCATCGATATCGCCAGACGAAGTGTATGACACGTATAGTCAGTATACAGTAGAAATGCAAAGAAAGGTAATTCAGGTGATGATAAAGCACCTGCAAGAGGAATGTGTAAGAAAGAGGGTTAGTTGCCCCATAGAATTATTGGGGATTTGTAAAAGGGCTTTTTCGCCCGACACTTCTACAGCTGCCTTAGCGCTCGACCTGGCGCTATTGCTTAGTAAGCGGCCGGAGGTACCTATATCTCAGTTGCCTATGAGAGAGGTTCCTCCGACCTTTGTCCCAAAAGTTGAGATCCCCGCCAATGCTGGGACTGGTGCCCCCGCTGTGGATATCCCTGCACATTATGTATCGCAATTTGTTCACGTCCCGTTTTCACGACAGGAAGTGAACACAATTAGACAATCAGTTCCCGATATTAGGAAAAACCCGACAGGGTTTTACAAAGAAATAGAGTCCGTTTTACAGTCCTCTGTGTTCACCTTGAGTGACATTGACTTGTTATTCCCTGTACTCCTACCCGTAGATGTATGGAAACAGGTTCGGACAATAGACGATGTGCCGGGGTTGTGAGATACGTGGGCTAATATGATTAGAATTGATGGGGAAAGACCAGCTGGTGAGAAACCACCACAGGTAATATTTACTTTACCTGATAGAATTGTCGCTAAACTAAAAACTATAATTCCAGAGAAAAGGATTATTTGGGACAATTTTACGGCCAGTGTCCAAGGGAAAACTGAAGGCGCCACTGAATTTTTTAATAGATTCGAACAGGTATTTTCTGACTTCAGTGGACAGGATTTAGGTACAGAGTCGGGGAAAAGGTTGTTCGTGGACAAATTTGTACGTGGATTGTTACCTGACATCCAGTCACAGATTATGTCCTCTGAGAGCGCTTGGCAGGCAAAATCTCAATCTGAGGTTTTGCACATGGCTCAGTATTATGAGAACCGTGTTAATAATGAGAAGGAAAAAATTGAAAAGAGAAAGGGAGATTTGAAAACCAAAGTATTATTACAGCAAATTGTTAGAAACCCCAGAGGAGGTATGACACAGACTAGAGGTCAGTACGTCCCAAAAGGAAATGCTCCTTTGAGTCCTGTGAATATTAATCAATGTGCTTATTGCCGCCAGGAAGGTCATTGGCGAGCACAGTGCTCTGTCCTTCGCCAGAGGTCAAACAGTGCGTTTGGGGGTATGGGTAGACGACCTAGGGGCTGCCCTGGAGCAGGGGGCCCTGACAGAGGTCAGCTTTTACAAGATTCTCAGCAACCTTTTTCACTGGAAAATCAGACCTCGAGTATGGACTCGAGGAACATATTTGATCACCCTTCTGCTGCCTACCTTTCTGAAGAGCTTCCTTCTGACGAGGCTCTATTTCATTAGGATTGTCCGAAGCAGGGTTTGGAACCTTCGCCTATTCCCGTTGATCAGAAAGGCCCCTACGTTGAATTATTAGTAGGGAATAGGAAACACCAGTTTTTGATTGACACTGGAGCACAGAAGTGCTCCATTGATCATTCTCGGGTTCCAAACATCCCACTGTCAGGGCAAACAAATGTTTCTGTAGGGTTTTCTGGTATACCAACTGTCTGTCCGGTTTCTGCGCCGGTATCCGTTTCTTTGGGTCCCTTCACAGACCATTGTCCTTTTCTTCTCACTTCAAACTGTGGAGAGAATTTGCTGGGGTTGAATTTGTTAAAGGAATTGAACGCAGTAATTCATTGTTCTTCGGATGGAGTACGGCTGACGGTTTCACCACAGCAACTTCCTAATTCTCAGTTTTTGATTCGACCTTTACCCCCCGAGTTTAGCATTGTCCCGGAATTTTTGTGGGCAGTGGACGACAATGATGTCGGAGTATTACAGATTGAGCCTGTAAAAATAGTTCTGAAACATGGAGTGAAACTGCCACGCATCCCGCAATATAAAATATCAGTAGAAGGCGAACGTGCTTTGAAATGCATTGTCTCTGATTTTGTGCATCGTGGGGTGATCGAGGAGATTACAGGTAGTCTATGGAACAGTTCGATCTTGCCTGTATATAAGAAAGACGACAATGCAATTCCATACCGGTTCATAATCGATCTCCGTGCCATTAACAGAGTGGTCGCCCCACAATTTCCTATTGTACCCGATGTGACGACGATATTGACAATGATCCCTGCTACGGCTACGCACTTTAGCGTTGTGGATCTAAAAAACGCCTTCTTTAGTATTCCTATACATAAAGAAAGCAGATATCTGTTTGCGTTCACCTTGGGGGGACGCTCATTTACATTTACAAGGGCACCCCAAGGGTATACTGAAAGTCCCAGCATTTGTAGTAGAGCCTTGAAAGAGCAGCTTGACACCCTTGAATTGCCACCAATCTGCACGCTGCTTCAATATGTTGACGATTTGCTTTTGGCTGCAGACTCTGAGAGTGCCTGTAAAGAAGGCACTGTACTGTTGCTTGTTCATCTAGCTAAAAATGGTCACAAAGCTTCGCTTAAAAAATTTCAATATTGTTGTCAGGAGGTTGCCTATCTAGGCTACCTCCTGTCAAAGGAGGGGAGAAGATTGACACCTGAAAGAATAAAACACATTTCTGGCATGTCTGTTCCAAATACACAGAAGGAAGTCAGAGCCCTGATAGGTATGGCTTCTTACTGTAGTTTGTGGATCCCGAATTTCTCGCTAGTGATAAAACCGATGTTGGCTTTGATGAAGAAGGGCATTTCTCTGCCACTGCCATGGGAATCGGAACATCAACGATCATTTGAGCTTCTCAAAACCGCGCTATGTTCGGCACCGGTTCTGGGTACTCCAAATTATGACAAGGCCTTTGTGTTGTTTGTGCATGAATGTGATGGATGTGCTTTGGCTGTGTTAACACAGGAACATGGAGGGAAGAATAGGCCGTGCGGCTACTACTCCTCCGCCCTTGATCCTGTCGCATGCGCTTTGCCAAGATGTTTGCGCGCTGTCGCTGCTGCTGCCGCGTCTGTAAAACAGAGTGAGGGAATGGTCCTATGCCATGATTTGATTTTGATGGTACCTCACTCTGTTGATATTCTATTGAACAAAACCCAAACGCAACACCTCACCTCTGCGCGGTTAACAAGGTATGAACTAATTCTGTTTGCCCCTCATATCCAAATTAAGAGGTGTTGTGTTCTTAATACGGCTGAACTCTTACCTTTCCAGCAAAACACTGTTTGCGGTGACGAAGAATTACATGACTGCCTGTATACCACTGAACAAGAAACGAAGGGCAGGATAGATCTCATAGATACTCCTTTGGATAATGCAGAAGGGGGGCTGTTTTGTGATGGCTCCTGCTTCAAACTTTCGAATGGTACATCTACAGCTGCTTATGCAGTTACTACATTGAGCAAAGTTGTCGAAACTAAGAGAATTTCGCATAACTCCGCGCAGGCCGTAGAGATTATAGCGTTGACCACAGCTTGTGAACTTTCCCAAGGGAATAGAGTAAATATATATACTGATAGTCAGTATGCATTTGGGGTGGCTCACAACTTTGGAAAGCTCTGGTCGGAAAGAGGGTTCCTGACCTCACATGGGACCAAGATCCAGCATGGCCCCTTGATAGTGCAATTACTTTCGGCACTCTCACTCCCTAAACAGTTAGCAATCATGAAATTTGCAGCACATCGCAAGGTCATAGATGATGTGGGCAAAGGGAACGCTTTTGCGGATTTGATAGCCAGACAAACGGCCACAGACCTTAGCACGGACATGTATTCCTCGAGGGAAATGAGAGATGCTTGCATAATGGATGAAGGTATTGGGTCTGTGCGAGATATTCAAACTGATGCCACGATAGAGGAATCTAAAAAGTGGGCTGAAAGGAATGGGGAAACTGGATGATGAAGGGTGTTGGGTGGATACATCCGAAAGGGAAATGGTTGCTTCCTGATTCATATGTATTGGCAATGGTTACGATGGCACACGGTCCTACGCATGTGTGTGCCCAGCAGATCACGAAAATGTTAGAACAGGTTTGGGTGAATGACAAGATTCTGGAAACTGCAAAGAGGCACGTCCAGAACTGTATGATCTGCTTACAGCACAATGTGGGGAAGGGGACAGCGACTCCAAGGGGAAGCTTTGGGCCCCCTTCTGTCCCCTTCGAGGTTCTTCACTTTGATTTTATTGAGATGGAACGATGTAATAATCTAAAATATGTTCTTGTAATTATTTGTGCCTTCAGTAAATGGGTCGAGGCTTTCCCCGTCAAAGATGCTACCGCCATGACCACTGCAAAGATTATGGTAAAAGAATTCTTTCCTCGATTTGGGCTCCCGAGGATAATCTGGTCGGATAATGGTCCTCACTTTATCGCAGCAGTAATTTTGCAAATATGTGCAGCCCTATGTATTGAGAAACGATTTCATTCAGCTAGACATCCTCAAAGCGCTGGGTTGGTGGAAAGACACAATGGTATTTTAAAGAATAAACTTGCAAAAACATGTGCTGATACCAAACTTAAATGGCCAGATGCCTTACCTATTGTGTTATTAGCTATGCGTACCACACCTCAGACTAGAACTGGGCTTTCTCCATTTGAAGTAGTAATGGGGAGACCTGCTAACATTTGGGGTCTCCCGAAACCTAAAGCCCTGAGAGAGGTGGAAAATGTATTGCTTGTAGACTACTGTAACCAATTTACTTAAAAACCTGTATTTCATTTATCACCAAGTTTTCCTCAGCTTTACCTGTACGGTTCACGGGCCCAGGACACGATATACAGCCCGGAAGTTGGGTCTTAGTGAAGGCCTACGAGAGGTCTTCCTGTCTCGCGCCTCGCTGGCGGGGACCCCATCAGGTGTTGTTGGTCACCAGGACAGCAGTGCGGGTGGCTGGAAAGAAGAACTGGATTCACGCGACGCACGTCAAGAAACTTCCTCACCCGACGCCACACGTTACAGAAGAAGCAGAACCCCTTGCTGACGCTACAGTCTCTGATCTTGGAGTAGCAAACAGCGCTGTGAGTGCGTCGGAGAAGTTCTCTGAGCGTGAGGAGCTTGGGGAACAGTCCATTTCATCTCCGCACTCTCTTGAAAAATCACTTCCGGAAAACACTGTTTCGAGGTCTGCGACTTCCGTCGCCACCGACACGTCGCTTCCCTCAGGAAGTGACGATACTCTGCTTCCGGACCAGACAATTTTGGGTACCACCAGGTACAACCTTCGATCAAGGAAATAGAACTACGGCACGAGTTTTGCATGCATTCGTAAAAAGGAAGTGATTGGAAATCCTCTTGTTAAGAGAAAGTTTTGTTGAACAAAAGGGATTCTGCTAGCTAGGGTTGGGAAGGACTCAGAAATCGCGCGACCGTAGCGTCGCCAGCAACAAACATTGGGGTCGTCGATTGAGGAACTACGATGCCTGCCACCTCCGCTGCTGCCCCCCGCATTGGACTTGTAAATAAGGGGGTGACCAAATCGAACAATGAACAATGTGCCTGGGCCCCGAAAACGTACTGTTGTGTTTTGATAATGATTATTGTTATTTTTGCAACCGCTGCTGTAGGACTTTGGTATTTCGAAGAAATCTATCCTTTGAAACCTTTATTACCGACCGAGATTGTACCAACTGTTTTGACTCCCTCTGTACACCTTCACACTCTGTCCCCTAGAGACTCCCAACATAGACAAAAGTATCATAATAACACTCTGATGATAGTAATGAATGCTACTCATGCCATTTTTAATAAGAGTAATTGTTGGATTTGTACTCATTTACCACAACATGGGAACAAGGGACTGGGATGGTATGTACATCCTCTACCTTTAACGACTGCTTGCTATGCCTCCCTTAGAGCACAATTCTTTGGCCGATGGAATGATAGCATCTCAGGGAACTTTGATGGAACTAATTTAAATGATTTCGAGAAACGTGAATTGACTCCCCTGGGATGCTCGCTTTTCGCAAATAGAAGTAAACCTAACGACGCTTCTATTAGGCCGTCTGACAAACTATCTCTTCCTTTTCAAACTCTGATTTCCTTTAAAATGGCTCAGATAGGCAATAAGGACGCTGTACCTCCTTCTTATTCTATAAATCATAGTCCTGACTCGGTTCCCTTCTGTGTACAGAGAAATGGCACTAGGCCAATGGGAGATTTTGAAGCTTGTAAAAACATTGTAAATTTGACTGGGGAAAACAGGCCTCTGTATGTAGGGGGGCCTGTTTATTTTGTTTGTGGTAGTTTAGCATTTCCCTGGTTGCCCAAGGATTGGCAGGGAACCTGTTATTTAGGGATATTGTTACCCGGGGTATTTGTAGCAAGTACATTAGAGATTTCTAAGGCTCAGCCGCGGCGAGATGACAACGGAGATACCCCTGGGCAAGTATTGGGGGACATAGCGAAATCAGTTGTGCCCTTTTGTGGACAAATAGCAAACTCAGAGAACATTAGGGGATTAGCAAGGGTACTGGAGAGAACGATCAACCGGACCACGGACATACTCTACAATATGACCTTAGAGCAAAAAGCAATAAGATTGGTAGCACTTCAAAATCAGATGGCATTAGATGTCATTTTGGCGGAACGAGGTGGAGTATGCAAATTAGTGGGGTCCGCTTGTTGTGTTTTCGTTCCAGACTCCTCACCAACAATTTTTAAAGCAATTCAGAACTTGCATACTCTCAGTTCTGAAGTCCATATCCCTGTAGGAGACTGGAACCTTAGTACTTGGTTCTGGGATTCTTTGCGATCTTGGGGTTGGAAGGTGCTTTCCGTTATTCTGGTTATTTTAGGGATCCTGTTATTCCTTTGTTGCTGTTTTCAATGCCTCCCAAGTATGTGTGGAATGATAGGGGGGTGTTGTGCTCAAGCAGTGAGCGCAATAGGGCATAAAATATATGCCCCAGATATAGCATCTAAAAAGTTCACGTTACAAGAGGTTTTTATGAACGACCTTATGGCTATAGACATACAGACAATGATGCGGAATCTATGGATGATAGCACATGGAGATATTTTCAAAAGTATTAGGAATGATGTTTAGCACTTGGCATAGGCCAAAAGGAGGGTCTGTCGGAATCGAAATAATATTATACCTCCTATCGCATTGTTTTGAATGTATGTTGGCCTACGCCAAGTTGTCTAAAAAACATTGTGTAAATAGATTCTGCGGCAAGGTCTTGACCTTAATGTACTGTGTAAATCGCCATCTTGGATTTAGCCACCATTTTAGGTTCTCTTGTAGTGTGGAAGTCACCATGAACATCAAAATGGAGGCCAAATGACATTTCGAGTGGGATTCTGGCCGTTGTGACCTCCGCACACATGAATAAGTAATATGCCTGCAGGCCACTTGTTGGGGTCGCGAACTGAGACCTTGTCCTATCCCTGACCTGTGTGTAAATGAACTGTATCAGCGAAACTGATCAAGATGCATACATTATGGGATTGACCTGGCAACGAACTCTAGGCCTGGTTCTAAGAATGGTTAATCCGCGAGGGGGTTGGCCAGAGCTGGATAAAAAGTATAAAAACCTGAGTATCCCAATGTACGGTCTCTCACACTAACACAGCGAACTACCGTTGATAGTTCGTTCTGTTACTCTGAGGGCCGAATAGCTATCCGTTTGTCAATTGACTATTTGGTAATTGTTGTAGCTTTTGAATAAAGCACTTTGTATGTTCTTTGTAACCTGTGTTGGTGTGTTTCCTTTGGGCTTCCCGGCCTCATATCAATTTCTCTGTTTCCACAGGCTCTCGCGTACTGCGGGGAGCGGAGAGAGGGAGCACCGCCGAGATCAATGAGTACAGTGAGACCGATGGGGTCCTGATAACTAGAGGGGATCATAGATCTTTGGATCATGGCTCACCTCTTGATGATGTACATGAGCCTGCTTCCCTGGCGCCCATGGCGGGTCTAGTACAGGTGCTGGGAACAGAGATCAAATGGGGGACCCCCTGCACTGATTCTCCCACCTACAGAGACGCCCTGGTCTTCTTCTCAAATAGCGATGTAGAGGAGAGGCCCATGCAAACTCACTTTCATCTTGAGACTCCACCTATGCTGCAAAGGCAAATCTCCATCATGCCAGGGAACCCTGATTTACAAACCGAAAATGAAATCTCTGCATTATAATTTTCGAAAGTGAACACACAAAACATGGGCGCAGGTCTAAAACCAAGTTTAAAACCAATCACAAAAATCGTGCCATCCTTGACACATGAAAAAATGAAAATAAAAGATACCATCTCAAAAGATGTGACAGCTTCGCAACCAACAATACAGGTGCTCAGACAAAAGCAGTGGACAAAGTCATTATCCGACTTAAAATCCATAAGATGGCATTTTAAACCTAAAGAGTTTCCTGTGCCAACAAGTGATGAACCCACGTCGAGTCATAAGGTCAGAAACATGGTACGGGCAGAAAATGACACATGGCGAGAAGTCACCGACACTGAACTCCTACAAGAATAAGGGCGTTTGTGAGACAACACCTAACACTATGAGACCATCAGTCGAATGCCACAGAAATGGAACGACTGACATAATCTCAGAATCTCAACCAGAGGCATCCACACAGGATGCTCAAAACAGAGTCCAAGACTTGTCGGCCAAAGTCACGCTAAATGAAATGCAAACACAGCATGAACTGCATGGCCCAAATAGCCCTATGGGCTCCAAAAACCATGATTTGGACCTGAAGTTAAATGGATTATCTAAAACCTCCACGCCCTACAGACAAAGGGTGAAACGTGTAATCACAGAAGTGGAAGCAAATAAATCTGTTACACAAATGGCCCCACAAAAAAAAATAAGACCCGACACCTCACTAAATTGCCATGTACAAAATCCAATACAAGTGGAACTGAGACATGGGGTCCAACATAAACAAGTCCAACTGCCTACAAAAGTGCAGACTCAAACCTTGTCTAAAAAAATGAACTAGAAACAACATATTCTACTAAGAGTGATGACACAGAAAGCTTGGAAATGGAAAGAGTGCTCGATCGAGAAAACGGAAAACACAAAAGACCCGTGAAAAGCTCAACTTATTCTTCCAAACAGCTTCCCAAGCATAAAACACAGACTGCGGACACCAAGGCAGTCCTGGACCAATTGACAAATCTTCAATCAGCCATTGGAGCCACATTAACCATAACATTGCCCCCCTTCCTTAAACTATACAAACCACTCCAAGATAACTACAAGGATCAGACCACCTTACTAGCGCTCGTGCAATCTAAATTAATATACATCGAGTCATACATTGAGGCAACAAAAGAAAGGAGAGCAAAAGAAAAAGAATCCGAAAATATCATCTTCAAGACACTGATTGACTTAAGGACAAAAGAGCTTTTTTGGGAGGCTTTAGTGACATAGTGAACTTGGCAACATCAGAGCACATCATTAACAGGAAAAGTCCATCACTCATTAAGGGTTGTACTAAAGTGGACGAGATGTGTACAGATACGAATGAAAAATGGATGGAGGCTACTGCCTTGAACTTAGCTAACCAACCAACAAATAAAAACTGGAGCCATCGCCACAGACCGAATTGAATTTACCATGTCATTTGCTACCTGTGCGTGAACTGACACAGCAATTTATAGGAGAATGCATCTTAGATCATTCATTTGCCTTGCTGAGACCGTGCTGCACAAAAGATAGCCTAAGGCCAAAGGGTGATGAACAAAATAGACCAGGACAAGATGTGTTTCCCCTATTTGATTCCACGAAACAAAATGGCGAGGCAAATGAAAGGAACTTGGGTGCAAGAAAAAAAACACTTGTTCCTCAACTCAAAAAAACACAAAAATGCACCTGCACCAAAATTGAACTCCAACAATGGAGTACGCTATTTTATTCGCAATCTGAAACCAATCGCAGTGCTTCCCCGAACTACAATCAACATAGGAAAGATCCAAGAAACAGAAGACCCAGTCACAGAACAACACTTCTGCACGAATTCGAGACAATTCGTAAACGGATCGATAGAAAACAAGAAAGATACGAGAGCCCTGACTGACAGCGAGCAAGATCTGTTGTTGGATTTATCCGTATATGAGGATGAGCATTCCCTCGAAGAAGAGAGGAAACACCGAAAAATAAGTGAAAACGGTCCATGGACCAAATAACAAAGCCAGAATCCCCTGGGCGAAACAACATACAGTTTGCAACACTGCAAGCTAAAAGAGAACTCCTGGCAAAAAAACAGAAAGCAACAGATAAACAATGTCAAGTCTTGGACCTGATGATTGACCACTCAAAGCCGATCAGTATAATAAACAAGAAACAATCAAATAGATCAGAGACAGACTCTCGTGACAACAATCATCCAAATCACATTTTAGGCAGCGAAACAAGTGGTGTACTTAAGTTGTCACTTGAACGTATACTGAAAGCCAAAGATGGATGATTTTGAATCGTGCTAACTTGATGAGGCTGCTGCATTCTGTACCACAACTTCGGGTGGTTGAACCCAAAGACATCAAAATAGTTGCTTTCCCTATCGAAGCCCAGACAGACCTCATCTGTATGCACCTCACAACCAGGTCTATTATGAATCTGATAAGGTCGGCAACGGAAGAGCTAAGGATATTAGGTTTCGACCTCAAATCGTTCGAGAGTACCAAAACAGGTCAGACTAAGTGCCTATTCAGTGAAAAAAAAACTTGACGGAACATCTATCCATAGACAAACACGAAGATGACATCAATTCTAAACCCATCAGATTCTCACCAACAATATTACGGGGCCCCAAAGCTCTACGTATTATTGTGAGAGGAAACTATGAGGACACTGAAGAGATAAAAGCAGAAAAGAACCAAGGTATTCAACAAAAATAGATGACCTGTCTTCATGGGTTTGGCTCCCAACGATTCTGGCAAAAGAGACCAAACAATAGATCGGCGGCATGCCAAAACAAAGATCTCTGCAGATCGTCTCTTGGAATTCCCAAGGGTTTAAGCATCTTTTTGGAAAGATCGACATAGACCTATCAACGGCCGATGTGATTTGCATACAAGAATGCTGGCTACAAAACACATCCACTCTAGGCGGATTTGCCAGCCATCTAAACAAAGCATATAAGGGCTCCTTAGGACGACCATTGGCAGGCTTACTGATGCTAATAAAAAATTATGAATTATGAATCCATGTCCGCTGATTCAGATAGCGATAATACAGGAAGAACAACAATGCTCAAAAACCAAAATAACACAGATCTTGTTTAACCTTTACTGGAACAGTAAAGCAAAAGATGGTGATCATTTTCTGGCTTTAGTTATGACATACATAGGTGACTTCAGAGTGGAGTTTGACAACCCAAGAATTCTCATCTGTGGCGATCTAAACATAGTTTGCCTTAAGGCACAAATTAACAATGGAAAAACTCATGCAAACCAAATGAAAGAAACTCGAGCCAAAACATGGCTGAATGAAATAAATATAAGAGACCTAAATATGGTAAATGGAAATGTACAAGGTGATCTGTCAGGATCCTACAGAAGGAACAACGCATAATATTCCTAACTCATAACTCAGAAATTGGACTCAATTAAAAATTAGAGTGGGGGGGTCTAATTGCGGTTCGAGCACGCAGTGCTAATCTCATTACCACAACGGGAGGGATTCCGTGACCGATACACTGTGCACGATACCAGTTTGGTGCACGTTACCCACCCCGGACCCTGTACCCTATCTGTTGAATTCATCAACAATAATTTGTTGTCACTGATATTTTCACCTTGAGTAACTGAGCGACATAATACTTTACCACTGCAACTACGATAGGGTGTGTGGCGTTTTGCCAACGTTAAGGATGATCTGCTTATGAGTTTTTCTATTCTGGCCTTTTCCATATGGCATTTGGTAATACAACTATTGCTTTTGGTTGTCTAGCAAGCCGCTTGTAATTAGAACACTTTAACCCTTTTCTGTGCACTTACATGATGCCTATGGACTTCATTTACCATGAATACCAGAGCGAGCATGCACACCTGTTGAGAGTTTTTCCTTGTGGAGGCATGCCGCTCATTGCGCAACTGCAGAACATGTTCCTTAGCCCTTATTATCTCAGAGTAAGTTAGTAAGGTTTAGCTGTCCCTCCCCATCTCTGGAACATTTATGGACGTACGTCTGAATTAAGATCGACAAGAGAAGGCGCCACAATTTTCCAGCCCTGCGCCAGCCGATTCCCTCAGTAAGCAGCATTTTGTGCTTTTCGCGGAATTTTGAACATTCCTCCGTTGAAGTTTTTTCAATACGGAGTGAACCCCCCGTGTGACACGTATGAGTTGTTTTGTGTAGCCTGCGGCACGTATAAAAACAATTTGCCGTTGAAGCCCTTTACATGATTGCAGCAAGTTATTGTGCCATGTGTATGAGATGGCACGTGCTCGACTTAGTTCATTTGAGCAAAACTTAATCGTTGTGCGTACACTTTATATGACTCGATAGGCTTGGTGACACGTTTATTTACTGACCAGACGATGCACTGCGAATTCACCTGATGAAGAGAGAGTCCATTCAGTGCACTTTGCGAGACGCGCGGCGTAGCTTGATGTAGCATGGATCAAGTTGCATTCGCAGGTACTTAGCCGCTTTATTACATCTCAACTAACATGCTTTTGACGTATTACCTCCTCTCCATAACACGATTAATTTGCATGTTGTATCTTCCCATTAGCTCAATTTCAAGTCCGGGTGGTGTTATTCCATAAATTGCCTACTGTGGGTATCTGCCACTGTGAAGAATCTACGTAAACGCAGTAAACCGGTAGTGAGGTACGGTCCAAGGGATTGATTGCTGGGGCTTAGCAGGGAGGTGCATTAGCTTTCTTGTACCCTGTAGTCCCTTGGCTCTGATATTATGCTGTGTACAGGGAGCACTCTGCTGTGTCCATAGGTCCATCCGTATTCACTTAAGGAGTCATAACGGCATAGAGATGCCTGGTGCTACTGCAGGACGCGGGTTTGTGAAGAACGCAGTGTATGTCTAGATGACCGATATAATCTCTTTCTGTGAGACAATGGAACATAAACAAGCCGTCAGATGGGTGGGGTTCTTGTGTGTACTGCCCTCATAAATGCTGAGTCCACAACGGCCATTAGTGACAAATCGATTGCATCGGTAGAGTCCTCTTCAAGGGTGTAACTTCCAGTGTTAACCATTGAGTAGTATTTGATAGAGGCGCGTTGCACGACATGAACTGAAGTGAAGAGTGCTACCTCACATATGATCGAATGTGTGTCCACATATCAGTGAGCCTATGTGATGCGGGGATTTGGACTCCACAGATTCTGTAATTACACAGTCTGTAAATATAGAAGAACTATTTATCAGTCTTTTTACAATTATCCCTTCTTGTTGTTCACAGGTGTGTTGCATCCATCCCCCATTGGATCAGAAGCCAAACTGACTGTCAGAGCTGAAACTAGCCGCTCTGACGTTTTCAGTGTTCAACCCCCACTCGTCAGCAACAGTGTGTGGTTGGGTAGAATTTGTTTCCGATTGGGAAAATCCTCAATTTGATAACAGTTGTTATCGTTTTGTATAGTCTTTCAACATTGCACAAACAATTTTTAAAGTGAATTGTTTTTTTTAAATAGTAGTGCCTGCCCCTGATGAATTTCCCTTTACTGTGTGTGTTTTGAATGAGTGAGGAATGAAACATGTTGGGTTGAATGGGAGTGACGGAGTGTGAGATTTAGTGTTTAATTGAATATAGTTGAGTCTGATTTAGGTTAACTTGAATTATTCTTTGTGTAACCTTAGATAGTGATTATTTCACTTATCATTGTTTTGAAACCAGAGTTATTGTGGTTTATTTACATTTTCTTCCCCTGTGTACTTCTTCTTGAGTTTTCCCTCTTTTGTTACAAATTGTATTGTGTTGATGATTGTAATAATTTTTGAAGATGTTGATTTTTAACCATTGTGAATTACATAAATAAAATGTATGTGTTAATGTTTTTCCCATTGTGTATGACATATTGGTAACCTTTTTGGTTGACTGCCTAATAATTTTTTTGGGGGTTGTAATAACCGCTTATTGAAGCTCGCCACAACATGAGTTGGATGCTTCACCTGTGTCACCACACTGTCCACCAAACCTGATGTATAGTATATACAGGTTTACCTAAGTCAGGGGGTGAGTTTGGTGGAGCAGTATAAATATATTTTTCCCCCTACCTCTCTGTGTGTTGGATTGACCTGTCAGGATCCGCCACATGGTTCTCTCACAATGCGAGTGGGGCCTTAGACTACTTTTTCGTAGACACTGCAATGTTTCAAAGCATAAAATCCCTAGAAATTGTGCACACCCCAAAGAGTGACTATAGTCAATTGATCCTGACTTGTAGACAAACATCTCCATATGAAAACGGGCAAGACCTCCAAAGAGAAACTAACTGGCCACATGAAGTGTCTACAAACAACAGCACCAACAGACTCTGCCTCTCCAATAAAACATTTCTACAGTTGGAGGCGACGATAACATCATGGATTGAGACCACCAGTCTAGGAATCAGATCTGATTTATGCTTAAGTGCCTTCAGAACACCAAACTCAATAAGCTCGAAAGGACAAATACAAAGACACCATAATCATGATCAAGTCATAGCTGAAAGGAAAAAACAGCTAAAAAAAGATCTGCGAATAGCAAAAACCCAAGATCTAAAGACGAACGACAAAGAGGCAAAGAAAGTTTGGATGAAGTATCGCAACTGGGCGAAGGCACACAGAGCCCAGCTATACCAACAAGATTCAGAACGAGGCAATATGCAATAAAAAGCCAACTTTTTCTGGGCATTAATAATCAAAGAGCTATTTTCTAGAGGGCATGAACTGATTCATCCAATACATGAAGCAATATGGATACAATATTTTGGCAGCATTTACGAACACTAGAATATTGAATCAAGCTATATGTGAATCTTCTGATAAAAAACCCTGGGACATAAACTTTTTCCAGAGATGAAATTCTTAGACAAATTAAAAACCTAAACTCCTCCCGAGCACCCTGTCCCAATGGATTGACAAACTCAATCTTAAAACAAAACCCAGAATCATGGACCGACCTATGCCATGAACTTTTTACAAGAATAAACATCAACAAACAAATCCCTGACTCTTGGAAAAGAGCTATTGTCATACCAAACATAAAAAAGGGGAATCGCACAAAACCGGAAAATTACCGTCCGATTTCCCTATTAGATGTAGCAGGGAAACTATATGCAGGAATCTTGTTGAAAAGATTAAAAGAAAGGCTATCAAAATCTGGAAATCTCGACCAGAGACAGGCTGGATTTGTGGAACGTGTTGATTGTGTCTTGAATCTTTTACTACTCAATTTGCTGAAGTTAAAAACAGTAAACGTCAACCAAAAGATGTACATGACATGCATCGACATGGCAGCTGCCTTCGACAGAATTGATCGACGAATGCTCTGGCACAAATTGAGAGAAAAGGGCTGCCCGTTAGATCTTTTAGAAGCCATTACATCTTTTCATTCAAAAACTTCCCTACCAATACAACTTGATCGTAAAGGAACTCTCAGCCACAAGAGGGCTAAAACAGGGATGCCCTCTGGCATCGATCTTACACAACTTTTTCATTTTGGACATTAAAGGTTGGCTAGAACCGGAAAGAACATACTCGCCACGAGTAAACGAAATTACGCGTGTCATCTGCTATAGCAGATGAACATGTGTTACTAGATCTGACAGCCATAGTCAATTAAAGAAAACCCGATGCACTACCTCTCGCGCGCAACAGCGCCTCCCCCGGGCTAATGTAGACGGCAACAAACAGCATATCAATGCTGACAAATCAGAAATCTTAGTCTTCAAGAAAGCCCAAGCAAGAATATCCAAACTTTTTAAATGGTGCCTGCACGGTTCCCCTATTAATGTCGCGAGCAGCACAAAATACCTAGGGTTAATAATCAGCTCAGACTGGAGTTACAACTTCAAACTTATAATTAAAAATGGACCAATTGATAGCTCAAGCCTTAATTCTAAAAGAGAAATTTGGAAATTTTCCCTCCCGCCTACTGTAGACTTTTACAATCAAAAGGTCATTCTGACAATCACATATGCAGGAGAAACGTGCTTCAGGCTACCTTGGGAAACATGCGATAGGCTGGAGCCTAGATTTTGGAAACGACTCTTAAGACTACCAAATTGCATCCCAATAGCTGTGATTAGACATGAATTGGGCCTTCACTCCATACACGTTCATATAATATGGAAAACCTTAACAACGTAAAGAAAGGTGGAACTAATAGACTGTCCACTCCAATACGACATTTTGAAATCCATAGCTGAGACAGATACATTTTGGCCATTAACTCTATGAAAGAACAAATGCAAAGAAGTCTTGGAAAATCTTTGTGTCAATGTTGAAACTCTACATATCAGCCCAAAAAAAAGCAAAAACATTATTGCTAGCAGCAGATTGGGAGCGTCCTGGGTGGATAACTCAGTGCCAACGTGTTCGCCTTGGAAGCAAGAGGACACGAAGGGAAGCAACACAGGTTCGATCCCAGGGTCCTCTGACCTCTGAGTATTTGAGCGCGTTATAAATACCCATTAAAAAAAAAATACATTCCTGTAACAGTGCCTCGATGCCCGCGGCCTGTGTGAGCGCTTTAAAAATGCAAAAATAAAAATAAAATAAGATTGAGCACAAACTGAAAATATTCTTAGAAACTGTAAAGCACATACCTTATCAACTAAATTGATCAATTTACCCAGAAATCTACCAAACTATCTCAGCAGGAGCCCAAATCCTAATCAGAGGGATGCCATCCTGCGTTTTCGGCTAAACATCTTGAGAACAAAACAAATCCTAAGGAAATACGGCTTAACAACGAATAATGCATGTCACCTAGGTAACAAAGACAGGAATCATTGCAACACCTTCTCATGTTCTGTACGGGCTTAAAGCTAGAAAGAGAAACATTTATTCAACCTGTGTTGCCTGTGTCGTGTGAGTTGGATTCGGATGCTTGGTGGGAAGCTATGTACGCTGCTATTAACAATAGAACAGTGAGAGGCCTAGACTGTTTTTGGAAGCAATGCAAAAAAAGGTCATTCGACCAAAATTATTGATACCAACACCTGATTTTGGAACACACAGCCAAACGAATAGAACTCTAGAAGTAGATTAAACGATGACATAATAACTGCAATGAGTGATCCATAATTGTTTAAAACGTTTGGTTGTGCAGGAAAGACAAAGCAAAAAGTTTGTATTAATTTACGCTAAATGCTTAAATAAAATAAAAATGATAAAAATGATTATTTTTCTGGTAGGCTGTGCTACGCCATGTTTTTGCTGTGTGGTTGTGCTGTGCCGCTATAGGGGTATCTGGGCTATTCTAAGCACTACTGTGAAATGCTATGCTTTCTTGTGTTCAGCATGCGGCACCATCTTATGTTATGCTATGGCATTTTAAGCTAGTAGGACATGTAAGACAAAGTTCGTCAGTTTGGATCTATGTTTTTGTTCCCAAATGCATCTTTGGCGAAATGTTAGCAGGAACACATGCTTTTTATTGAACACTGTTGTATTTATGCAGTGTATTTATGTATTTATTTACCTTGTATTTATGCAGTCCATTATCTATTTCGCCCACTGCGCGAGAGCAGACACATTTGAACGTTCGTCGCGGTAAGACATTTTTTCATGCTCCTTCTAATTATTGAGGTCTCAAGACCCCCATGGTCTGCTCTCATTTCGATTAACTTGGTATTCAAGTGATCAGCTATCACGGCATCCTTTAGCAATTATTGGGCTAATTTGGACAATTCGAGTTGAGCGTCAATGAGTCCTTTCTGGTATCTTTGCAACATAAATTGAGACACTTCTTTTTCTTTTCCCTTCTTTTCTTTGGGAATACAGCCTTCCGCAATTGCGAGGTAGTCTGAGTTATGCCTTTCACTTAATTATTTTATCCTTGTGCATTTTTATTTCTTATCCGTGCAACTTTAGCAATACTTACGAATTGAGTTTGCTTTCAGATATTTAGCTGGCATTGCCCTACGTTATAATTATGCAGACATCGCTTTAATTCAAGGTAAATCCCCTTCAGACATCTTTGTGGCAGCAATTATTAGTCTTTGTATTTAAGATCTAGTTGTTTTGTTGGTACTTGACTGCGCTGCTCAGACCATTCGTTGATTTTAAAATTGTGCTGTTTTTTTTCCCCTTTTTTTTTCCCCTTTTTTTTTATCTTTTCTACTTTCCAATTGCATTTCTGCAAACGTGCCACGTATGGAATCGGCCAATTTGTGGTAACTTTACACAATTCTGTTAATATGATTTTTTCTGCATGCAACTTTCATGTGTTCATTGTGGTCATAACCTGCAATGGTTGCTTTGCCTTGCTCTTGTGCCTTGGTTTTTGTATGAAACAATTCACTAATCATGTAATTACTATGTGTTATTTTGTATGGTATTAATTGTATGCATTATGCTAGCCTCTGACGAAGAGCTGCATTCAGCTTGAAACACGTGTCAGGTGTTTCCTTGTACCTGCAATACATTTCAATTTCTTGGCGCAGAGAGACTGGAACCACTTTTGTTTTCCTAAAACTTACCTTGTGGTTGTACATCGGCAGTGTACCCACACCATCCAGATACCTGCAGCCTTGTGTTTGACATCTTATATTTATTTACAAGCGCTGTGGACTTGTGACTTGCTCTGCCATTACCGTGTTCCCCAACACAGAAATATTATGCAAGAGCAGCACTGTGTTCACGAAAAGGGCGATAATGCTGAAAATAGACATGCAAATGTAAGCTGGTAAGCAGACGTTACATCTTTGTTTTAACCTAAGAACTCCTGGCTGCAATTTTTAACAAATCTACCTAACTGCAGGCCAGGTTGAGAAGGGTACATGGCCGGATTATGCAGACTAACTACAATGAGAGCCCAGCCTCATCCCAAGAGGATTCCTGCCTCTGACGCAACCATATCCATCACCATTAGGTTCCTAGTGGAATTAAGTACTTCCGGGCAGTCTGGTGTGGGGCATTGCTGCCAGAGGAGTCAAAGTTTAAAGTTCACCTTCAGTTAAGAGTGCCCGTTGTTCCTCCCATCTTTCCTCTCTCTATAACCTGGCTATTCCTGGCCAAAGCAAGTAAGAAAACGGGCATTTGCTCTCCTGTTCCCTTGCGCATTGCTGCAACACACACCCATGCTCACAATGATACCCAGCTAGTTGAGGAGGGCTTCAAAGTCAGACCACACCTGAGCAAAAGATGCAGTCACATCACTAAAACAGCTGACACAAAAGGGTTCCAGACCTGATTGTTAAGGAGCGTACTAATTCTACGCATGTGCGGCGCCATTTGCCGCCGGGACCCTGAACCGCACAGACGTGTCAGTGTATCTGTAGTGCAGGTGCGTGTGTGCGTGGATGGGCGGCCTGGGGCAATCACAGTTACCAACAATGATCTTATGCGGAATCCGTATGTGTGCTTGAAAAACAAAGAAAATGGCGATTTAATCGAAAATCGGCTGTATGAAAATTACTACAGCCGAAAATGTTGAATAAATCCCCCATTCAGTGTTATTACAGTGAACAATGGCAGCAGGGGCTGCAGGGGTGTATCCCGCACTCTTGTTCACTATAATGCCACTTGGTGTTGAGGGGGTTCCACCCCAAAAAAAAAGACGTCCCTGTGGCGCCAGCTCCCATTCACATAAGTGAAGGGGACTGGCGTTGCAGAGGGGTGTGGGAGACATAAGCACACAAGGAGTTGTGCCACCAAGAGGTAAGTAAGAGGGTTGGGGGGTGCGGGTCACGGGACATTTTCAGGGGAGTGAAAACCTAAAGTCATTTTCATTCAAATGACTTTCTTTTTTTTCTCCCTCGAACATTTCTTATTCGATCTATTCATGAACAACCGTCTAATGCATCCCTTTCTTCTTACGCTCTTGGTCTCTGTGTCACCCACTCTACTCTTGACTTGGCCTTTAGGCTTGGCAGTACAATTGTGGAGTTGGTTTCGTGAGAGAAATGAAATATACTCCCAGGTAGTATAGGCTGACGTGCCACAAGGTTCTGCTTGATTAAATCCCGAGCCCATCCTATAGATATGCACTACTTTTAGTAATACCTATGTATCTCTCTGAAACTGCCCTCACATACATACTTCCTACTCATTCAAACACCTAAGAATTTGCCCTCCTTATTTCCAAAGTCCTGGTCTATGATGTCCTTTAAATAACACTTGAAGCATCTGGTCCCTCTTCTTACCTTCTCCCTTCTTACCATTTGTGCCCCCGCCTCCCTTCACTCACTTCTGCACTGCCAACTCTTGGTGCTGGCACTTCTATTAGACGGCTTGGCAATTCTTCAAATATCCCCAATGTGAAAGAGAGAGCAGATGGTGATGCCGCCTCCACACTTCCATGGCATGCTAGAGAGCATCTCACGTCCATCACCCAACCTTCACTAGTGCCACTGAACAATGTGCTAGCATGCCATCACAGAAAATGCTTGGCTTTGCAAGTGTGTGTTTTATCCCCTGCCTTCTGATCAATGCTTTGTCTGATCCATTAGCAATGACTGCACATGCATTCCCAATACCGCAACCATATTCCCTTCACTCAAAACACCGTTGTCTCTTTCCATTCGCTGGTCCAATGGCATGCTACTCCCTCCTCTCATTTTCTCCCGCCTCTGCTTCAGCTTTCTTCCAAAGATCACAGTCTGAATCACCCTTGGCCGGAGCACACTAGAGCACCTTTAGAAAGAGTGGCCATTGCCCCAAGACCACGAGGTTGTTGATGGATGAAGTTAAAATGTGTTTAAGCATAAAGATGCATAACAGAGCTTTGGTTGCATTGACATGCACACAAGCCATCACACATGCTATCTGTATTCCTTTATCTTTGCACGGCCCTGTTTGAATTTCACAATTTATTTGATCTGTATCCCCCCCTCCCACCCCCAATGTTCACCCAGGCCCTTTTTCGTTCCTTCACAGACTACATTCTGGATACCTCCGGGGACACAATATGCCAATTTCCAGACACGCCCTGGAGTTTTGAAACCACAACTTTGGTGATTTGGTGACTTATAAAAGATGTGTAACATAGCATGACAGGTGGTAAGGTGTTGTCGAGGTAGAACAGCTGATTTGCCCACTGGGGAAATGTTCCTCAAGGGCAACCCGTACCCCCAGGAGAAGAAACCCCGTGACTTGTGGCACACGGCAGCAGCAAACAGCCATTGAAATTGTGAATGTCACTTACAATACAATTTAAAAACAGGTAAAATGTTCTCAGGGCCACCCATGTAGGACGATACATAGACAGGGCTTTTAGGTCAACAGGCCTTCTCAGGGCCCCCCTCCAGGCCAAAGGGCATTGGCTCCCAATCAGTCTATTCAAATAAAAGTGATCCATCGCCAGCGACATAGCTAAATTAGGTGTGACATGTGTAGATGTGATGCAGGAAGGCCACCAGCAGGGACTTGGAAGAGTGCTCCAGGTCACATAAACTAGGGGAACAATTTGACATTCCGTACCCTTTAGTTCCCATCCACTTCGACCTCTGGATAGAAAGTGGCCATTACTGGCACAGATAGGTTGTGGCAGGAGATTCATGCACTCAATTAATACTGACCACTACTGGCATAGAGAGTTTGTGGATGCAGCCTCGTGCATGAGTTTTACACTGACTAGTACTGGCAGGCACGTGTTGTTTCTGCGGGCTCACAAAAATGGTATAACGTGCTCCAATGTACTGTACTGGTGATGACATGGCATTTGATGTGTTTAACCTCATTTTTGTGAAATTGTTCTGCAAAATGCATCACCTCTGCACATTATGTAAAAAACATGCCTATGGAGGCAACCTTCCACACCCCCTGTAATTATTTTGGGCTCCCTCAGTATTCCCTGGTAACTCACGCTAATTTGAGGAAATATTTACGATCGTCCACTGAAAACATTCACCACCACGCGAGGGCTCGCCAGGAGCTCACTGCTACCCCACTCCCTCCCCGGCACCAAAAGCCTCCCCCACCACTGGCATGGTGTGTGTGATTGTGTGTGTATTGTGTGTATTTGTGTTATTTTCACAACAGCCAGCAGATCTCTGGGATTTCAAAGTGAAAGAAGTGAGGGCCAGATTTCGGAGCGGTGTACCGCATCAAAGGCCGCGGTTTGGTCCATCAAAACGAGACACTGGTACTCTTGCCTCACAAACTTTGAGTCTGCTGGCACTAACTATAAGTTCAGCTCTTGCAGGCTAAACTGACCCTAAAGCCGAGTTGCGTGGGGGTATCTGGTCATTGCATCGAAAGCCATACCATCGAATGCATTTGCATCACATTTTTTACATCTAAATAATTTGCAGCGAATGCGTGTTTTTTGGGGGTAGAGGGTTAATTGTTGTTTAGGTGGATTTTTAAGGGGAAAAAAAAGAAAAACAATGCATTCGATGCACATTTTTTAGATGGAAAAAATTTGATGCAAAGGCACCTCGATGCACGGGACTCGATGCAATGACCATAAACCTGCGTGGATAAGAGGGCATTTTTATCTTCAACCCAAAACTGAAGACTATCACAAACAATTTCCCCAAGTATCATTAAGGAGTTGCCTAATAGAGAAAGTGGCCTGTAGAGGCTGGTGCTGTTTTTGTTACCCTTTTAAAATACCGGGCTTGCTTGTTTCCGAGTAGTCCGAAATTCAGCTCTATGTGACATAACATTAAAATCACTCTTGAGTACGGGAGCCCAGATGTTAATGCGTGCTATATACAGGTGTGAAGATAGACATTTGAGGCTCAGGCTTTGTCCTGATTTGATGGACAGAAAGGCTGATCGTACTTTCACATGGATAAAGAAAAGGGGACTGCTTAAAAGAATCAATCTCGCCGAGTGAGTCTTTCGCTACCCTGATAGAATATGTTGAATTGGTTGGTCCCTATATACATGTTCAAAATGATGGCATCAATTAGAAGCTTGTAGACTCATTTCCACATTAGGGACCCAATTGTAAAATGGCCCTTGTGCCACCATTTCCCCAAAAATACGGGAATTGGGATATTTTGCTGCAGCAATGAGGTTGTTCCATGCAATGTCTTGTAATTCCTTATTGCAGCACTTAATGATGTCCTTATATATCTTCTGAAACATAGAAAATGCTTTGATGTCTTGCACCTCAATGCAGCAATTAAATCTGACCTGGCACTGTTGCCGTCCTCATCCAGCCACGAGGGGAGCTTAGCTTGCGCTCTGGACGGCTTGGAATTAGAAAGCACATTAGATATGTTGTTGCATAGTGAATTATAGTAACAGACTATGTCATCCTGGGAAGTTTCTGGTTGCAAAGATACAGCTCCAGAGATCAGGATCCATAGAACTATTTCACCTCAAAGCTCGTCTATTGGTGGAAATATGTCCTCAGATGGTAACCTATCAGGAGGAATGCTACTACAGGTGGGCTAATTGGGGAAATTTAATTTCAAACTCAGTAGGGTATGATCGCTTAGGTCAGTGGGCTCTACCCTAAAATCCTTGATTAATGACCAAGCACATGCATGCAAAATCTATAATAGAATTCCCTCGAACCCCATTAAAGGTATTTTGTCTGAGATATCACTCAGAACCCTACCATTAACAGACATTCAGTTCCACTCCACACAGTATCAATTTTAAGCCAGCATTATCCATACATCAATCCAGAATACACATTTTTGGTATATTCAATAGCTCATCCACTGGCTGGTCAAAGAGGGCATTGGGTGGTCCAGTCCCAAGCTTTAAAGTTAAATCACCCCCCAGAACAAATAACATTTTAGATTTAATAAAATGAGTGATACAGCAATTAAGATCACCCAAAAATCAAGATTAGCAATTTTTCGATCATTGTTATAGTACTTAAATAGGCACAAAGAATAACATCTGTGCATAGTGTTGCACAAAATCAGTGTTTAAATGGGTCTTTACCAAAACACACAGATTCAACAAATCAGTATACATAGCCCTCCCATGTTTCTATCGTAAGAGGTCTGATATGCTGGCCTCAATAATGTTGTAAATCCATCTCTAGTAAAAAGCGATAATGACTGTGTTTCCTGTAACAAAGTAATATGATCCAGTAGACCTAAGAGGTCTTCTTCAGGTTCCTTGCTGCAGAGGCCGGCAACATTCCAAGACAAACATTTTAGGGGAGATTTAAGTACCGCACTGGTGAAAACTACAGGATGAGCAAAAGTCAAATTCCTGTCTGTAATATCTGGCCACATGTGGTAGAGGGTTTAAGTAGATGGGCATTTGCTCTTCTGTTCCCTTGTGCATTTTTTCAACACTTACATGGTAACAATGATGCCCAGCCAGTTGCCAAAAACTACAAAGCCCGGCCACCCCTGAGCCAAATACACTCTCACACAACTGGAACATCTCACGCAACAGGGTGCCAGACTTCACGTGATGCATCTCTTGCCACCGTGCCACTATAAACCTTTGCCTGTCTGACACCACCTATTCCTGACCTGGCCTCGAAGCTTGGCAGTCCCAGAATTACAATTGTGGAGTTTGTTTTGAGGGGGAACAATTCCCTTAAGGCTGGGCAATATGTGCTGACATGCCTTGAGAGTCAGCTTGAGTGCATCGTGAGCCGATCACATGTCTACACAATTCTTCCCTGCACTTGCGCGATCTGAATGACACAAGGCCTAGTAAGATCGTTGTTTTGTCCTCCCTTTGTTTCACCCTCCTTAACTTGTCGCACCTAGACACACTTGTGTACAGGCGCGTTATAAATTCCATATCATATCCTATAAATAGCTATTTACCTCAATGACACCCCTCTTGTGTAAATACTCCCTTCTCCTTCAGACACCTCAGAATTTACCCTCTTAATTTCTGCAGGCCTTGAAGAACAAATAGAATAAATACAATATGTCCTTATGTTACATGGCCTACCTACACTAGAAATAGAAAAAATATGGAAACTACAAAGAGTATGGAAGACCTTACACGACCACTCACACTTCAAGACCTTGCCACAATGAACGTAGACCCACATCACCAGATCGCTCTTAAAGGTCCAAACAAACAACAGACTCCACCGCCGTCTGTCCAGACGCCATGCCAAAAAAGGGCACTTGGTCTCGGTTACGGGATGCCTTGACACCAGGCCTCAAAAGATAGCAACAAACGCGGGGTGCCAACCACTCATCACGGCCACCCCAATCGACCCACGAAGACCTTCATAACCCAATTCTGTCCATAGCATCATGGAATACCAGAGGCCACATGCATTTAACAAAAACCAGCAGTTACAACTTGGGGGTTCACGACATTCTCTGCCTGCAAGAAACTTGGCTGACGGATAAACCCGCTCTGGACGGGTATACTTTAGAGATTTCACCGGCCTCCAAAGGTCACTTTGCAGACCTTCCTCTGGTGTACTGACAGCGATTCGATCAGGATCAAATATAACCACTACCAAGATAATAGCAGCTACTTATGCTTTTCTGGCAGTGCTTATGACAAGGAACGACGAAATCCCTACAGAAGCTTCATTTCCCAAAGAAGCCTTTGCCATAATCAATGTCTACTGGAATCCCCAAAAAACATCTTCAGCAAACTTCTGCTATGAAGCTTCCAACATCATTGATGAGATAATGATCAAATATCAGACCTCGAACATCTTGATTTGTGGAGACCTAAATGCAAACTGCCTGAACCCACCTGTGCATAATCTGACGGAAGAAAGAGGAAAATCGTGGGTAACGCTAATGAACTCCAAAAGTCTCCGAAACGCAGCAAACGCATGTAGTAAGCAAACCATGATACCCACATGGGAGAGCGACCAGTCTTCTGCGACTCTCGATTACATCTTTGTATCGGAAAAAATCTACTCGAGCATAGACTCTTTCGAAGTAATCAGAACTGAAGCAAGCGATCACAACTTACTACACCTTACCTGCAACATCCGAGGTCGAGACCAGCAATTTTACAAAGCTTCGTTCAAGACAAACTCTCAGCTAACTCGCTTGCGCATGACCACAAACGACATCAAAACCATGTCAGACGAATACAAAATGTTAACCTCTGACATCGAAGCAAATGAGTTAACCTTCAGGGCCAGTTACATTCCCCTGCTACTCGCCTACAAAAAACCTCGGAAAGGCCTTCACAAGCCTGCACTTAACCATAATCACACATACAACCGGAACCTGGTGATCAGACGACGTTACTTAAGAAAACTAAAAAAAAAAGCAGCGACCTGGACCACTACTACGTTATGGGAAACCTATCGCACTGAGCTGAGACTCTATAAGCAGTGGCTAAGAAACACCAGAGCTGCCCTGTACCAATCAGATGCAGAAAACATGATCAAGGCCCTAACAAACAAAAAAACTTGAGATTTTTGGACACTCGTTAACAACACAAACCATCACCCCAATTCCCAAATGATAAACTCGGTCTCTGAAGATAGCTGAACAAAACGATTTACCGATGCGACTTGGGTTGACCTCTCAGACAAAGAAGATATAAAAAAGTCATCTCTAAACTGAAATTGTCACGAGCACCTGGTCCTGACGGTCTAGCAAACTCTGACCTAAAGCAACATCTGACTTAAAGCAACATCCTGTCGCCTGGTCAACCGTCCTGAGCATGATATTCAAAGACTGCAAAGAACACAAGATAATCCCCACCTCTTGGACTCAAGCATTCATTGTCCCAATCTTCAAAAAAGGCATCAGAGAAGATCCCTCCAACTATCGACCCATAGCATTGCTGGACGTCATCGGCAAAGTTTTTGGAACAATCCGGTTGACCCACTTCCAGAACTGGGCACGATCTTTCCCGTCCATGGACCCTCTTCAAACGGGATTCCAGAACAACGCAAGCACCGGTGCCAACATAATGATCCTAAACATTCTTAAAGAAAAAGTTTTGCTAGGCGCTCCACGAATCTTCCTTGCCTTTGTGGATCTATCTCAGGCCTTCGACAGAGTTGACAGGCAAAAACTGTGGAACAAACTGAAGAAGTGGAACTGCCCCAATGAAATTCTCGAACCGATTATTGCCCTTCACTCCAACACCAGTGTGTCAGTTCGATTGAACCACCAAGAGTTACTCTCTAACCACATACCATCTCATCGCGGAGTTAAACAAGGGTGTCCATTGGCTCCAGCACTCTTCATCTCTTTCCTTGGTGATTTCAAAGACTCGCAAGAGTCGATCAGATCATTTCCACCGAAAATCGTAAATACAAGGGTCATCAGACTTTTATACGCCGACGACCTAATCATCTTGGATCACACACAGGTGGGCCTTCAACGCCAACTCGACAACCTAGCCCACTACACAAAGGAGAATAATCTTGAGATCAATAAATCGAAAACAAAAATACTGATTCTCCAGAAGCAGGGGAACAAAAAGAAAGAGACCCTAAAATGGTACCTAGACCAGTCCAAAATCGAAATTGTGTCAACATTCAAATACTTGGGAGTTGAAATTGACAGCACGAAGAGAGGGGTGAGCATGCAGAAAACCCTGTGGACAAAGACCAAAAACCTAACTGCTCAACTGCGGGCAGTCGACAGAAAATACGGCATATATAGCCTACTGCCGGCCATCCAGTACTACAAGTCTTAAGTAATTCCATCACTAACGTATGGCATGGACGCAACCCCTGCAATCCCATCCACTCTATGGACTAAATTTGAAGGCTTCATTTGGAGAGCAGTTTTAGGCCTACCTAAATCCACAGCCATTGCAGCAATAAGACATGAACTAGGTCTACTCTCCCTAGAGGCAGTGGTAGCCCAGAGTACCATCCAACTCTTCAGAAAAATCCAGAACCAAGAGAGCCTAGAAATATACCACATGATTGCAGTGGAAATCGCTAAAGGGACCAACACATTTCTAAACGACTGGGCCAATACTCAAAAGCTCACACTGCAAGAAATATCGTGCTCTGAAGAAGAACTAATCCAAAATCCATTTAGAATAAAAGCAAAAATGGAATGGCTCGACTGGATAAAAACAAACGAGAAAGCAGTCTCGAATAAACTTCTAGCCCACCTACCACCAGTCTTCAACAAACTCAAAGAGCCAATGGGATACTGCACAAAATACCCCTGTAAACGGCTAATGAAAACCCTACTGAAAGCTCGCTTAAACCTCTGACTGACCCAAGAAATCTTAGCAATTCGTACAGAGTCCGAAGAAAAATCATGTAGACTTTCTAAAGATCCACAATCTACAGAATCAATCAGGCACCACTTGATGGTTTGCCCGACAGTAGACCAAGAAAGAAAAGCTTTCCTCTGCCCCCTGTTTATAACCTCTTACGTCGTCGATGAAAACATTTGGTGGAGTCGTCTTATTACAGGAGCCCAAACTAGATGGCTAATAGCAGCGGCCAAACTTCTAACCATCGCCTTGGAGAAGGCCTCCCAAAACCTACAGGAGTAGCTTACAGAAATAGCCATCTCAACCAAAAGACGAGGATGATACCAGGACTATTCCTCTGCCTGAAGTCTTTTCTTTCTTTTGCAAAATCCTGTCCTTCTTGGTCTACGTCGAGAACGTTGAGAACGCCTAGTAAAAACACTAAACACTCCTCTTCAATGAACAAAACGTCTTTGTAAAAATCTAAACAGATTAAATGCAAATAAATAAAAATAAATAAAAAAAAATAGAAAAAATATTATATCAGGTTTCATTTTAGATCAATTGTATTTCCCTTAAGGGTTTTTAATGGAAATTCATGTACACAAAATCAGGAAAACCACAAGCTTCCAAAGAATACCTGCTCTCTGGTAATTCCCTGAGTAACTAATGTACCTCACACATTTCTTTGTAACAGATTGAATCTTCTCAAATGCTCAACCTCCTAACAAATTGCATAGATGTAACATTTGTAACTTTATCTGCAACCTTTATCTTTAAGAAAAGCGGCCAGATAACACTGGGCTTGGCGCGCTATATAAGCAACAAAATAAATAAATAAATGAACCCTGTACTTGTTTCATGTTTTCATTCAATTTTTACTGACGCTGTAGATATGCGTCTAGCTTTCAGATTAACATTTAATATTGTATTACAAAAGACATATAACGCAAAGACAAGACAAGGACCAACTGTTGATGGTACAGCAAACGGCCCATCCAACTGCACATTTCTAATAGGAGACAACAGATGTTCTCAAATTTGTTTGCATTTGGAAAGATTTTGAATGAGATTCTTTCCAATGCTGATTGATTGGTCAACTGCTCTAACAGTCAGTGGGCCTCATTATAACCTTGGCGCTCCCGTAATGAAGGGTGCTGGTACGGGACTGGCACCCTTCATTAGGGGACACCCTATTTCGAGGTTCCCTTTGCGGGACCCGGTAAGGAGGCCTGGTAAACCAGGCATCCTTAGTGGGTCCCACGAGGGGAACAGGGAGCTAATAACGTGCCGTTATTAACGGCACCGTTATTAGCTCCCTCCCCATTCCCATTGAGCCCTATAGCGGCTCAATGGGAATGGGGATGGGTTCCTTCAAGGAGGAATTACTGGGTCCTCCAAAGTCGGAATGACCTGGTTATTCCTCATTGAAGGAGCCCGGTACTGGGACCCGCTATGGAGGCAGCCATGCCCTTATTAAGGGCATGGCTGCCTCCATCCTCTTAATGAGGCCCAGTGTTTATTTTTCATAAATACTTCAGGTTTCTGGGCATGCTGTTCTCGCACCCCCTTATTTTCCTAAATTTTCACATTCTAAAATGACATAAGTCATCTAGTTTCATCATCATGGTCCACTCTGTGAAATGTGTTCCCTAGTTTAATTGTTGCCACGCTGTATTAACTGTTGCCAAATTGTGTACATTGTTTGCAAAGCATTCCATGAGTTGCCTGCACATGTTTTTTTTCTCTCTACTTTAATAGTTTCCCCATTGTAGTTTGCTCCTTAGCATTCTAGTTTAATTGTTTGCCAGCTTCGTGAATTGTTTGCCCCAACCTTAGCTCTCACTTCTTCGCATTCAAATATACTATACATATATCTACTATGCACTTGCCCACAGCAATTTCAAATCCCTCCCAACACACATGAAACAAGAGAACACTTCTGCAACCAACTTACATACCATTGCCCTAGTCAATGCACTGTAGCAACATGGCCATACAAGGATCCCACAAGGACATAAATGCCTCTACACCAGCAACAGACCTCCTCGAAGCAGTCCCGCAAACAGATCCTGGGGGCACTTTTGAACTTCACGCATCAACACAGAAGCAAAGCTATCTTGTTGTTTCCCTCTGGTATTATTAGAGTTATTATTATTATTATTATTATTATTATTATTATTATTATTATTATTAGGGTATTTATCGAGTGCTGACCTAGCTTTGTGAAGCAAAGGAGCGCTTTAAAATCATAGGGAGAACAACATGGTGAGGGGAGCAGAGAAGCAAGCGAGTTGGGGCCTAACAATGGGGGAGGGGGAAGGTGGGCAGTTTGTCAGCATGGGATTGACAAGCAACCAGGGAAGGAAACAGTGAAGAGAGAAGGGTGTATGAACCTAGGTGTTGGGTGGGGGTTTCCTTGAGTAAGAGGGTCTTGAGCTCTTTCTTGAACTGTAGAAGTGAGGGGACAAGCCTGATGTTGACGGGAGGAGGTTCCAGAGTCTTGGAGTGTAGACAGATAAAGCCCGTCTTCTACTTTTTCATTCCTGCACTGGCAGAGATTAAGTCTGCACTTGTCTTTATTTTTGGCAGATCGTATGCCTCCGGAGATGCTGAGTTTCTCAGTGATGTACCTTGAAGACTTCAGGGTGACATCTTTGTAGATGATGCAGCAGGAATTTACAATGATATGGGCTTGCAGCTGGGGCCAGTGCTGTTCGATGTGGGTTGTGTGATGTGGTCGAATTTGCAGAGTCTTTGTTGAATCGTGATACAGCTTGCATGACAAATCTCAGAGGTGCCAGGGTAGTCACCAGAAGACCTCCCAAGGGCATTGCCACCATCCCAGAGGGAGAGGAGCAGGGCTTGGACAGCAGATCTGAAGTTGTTTTCTGGGAGGAAGGGCTTGATTACTCAGATGAGAGAAAGTGTGTACCAAGCTGTTTGTGTCTTCTTTGCTATGTGCTGTTTGAAGGACAGGTGTGTGTCGATGTCGAACCCAAGGGGCCTGGCACAGATGACTAGCGGGGGTGTTAAGCCCTCAAGGTGCATAGCAGAGACCCAGGCTGTTTGGTGTTGTTGCTCAGGAGGAGGAATTCAGTCTTGGAGGGGTTGTCCTTCATGTAGGCAGTGGACATCCATGACTGGATCAATGAAAGGCAGGCACTGAGCCTGTGGATGTCTTTGATGGAGGGTATCTTGAGGAAGAGCTGAGTGGCATCTGCGTATTGTGGATGTGGAGGTTGTGTGCAGCAAGAAGGGTTCCAAGTGGTTCCATGTAAGAATAAAGATCACTGGGGGAGAATGTATACTTGCGGGACTCCACAGATGATGGGTAGAGTTGGTGTACTGAGTGAATCCATTTGTGCAAACCGGTGGCGATTAGAAAGGAACGATTTGAACCAGCTGAGGACGATTTTGCTGATCCGCATGCAGCAATGTAGATTGTAGGTCAGTGTCTTGTGGTCTACTGTGTCAAATGCTGCTGAGAGGTCAAGGGGAACCAAGAGGCATGGGTGGCCATCATCGAGGATTTTAAGGGCATCGCTGATCACCTTGTTGGTAGCCGTTTCTGTGCTGTATCTGGGTCTGGAGTCATATTGGTAGGACTGAAGGAGGTTGTTGGCTTCTATGGGTTGGAGGAGTTCCGTGGCAACTGCTTTCTCAAGGAGCTTAAGTAGGAAGGGAAGATGGGTGATATGGAGGTAGTTGCTGAGGTCATCAGGGTTCAGGGTTGTCTTCTTGAAAAATGGAGAATTTGTCCAGTGTTGAGGGCCGAGGGCACGGCGACCTTGAGTAAGGGAGCTGTTGATGATTGTCAGGTAAGGGAGGAGTGCTTCAATAGGAAGGGTCTTCAATACAGAGGCTGGGAAGAAGTCATCTGTGTACGATGTGGATTTGGGGGATGCTAGGGTGGCAGTGAGGTCTTTCATAATGAGTGTATTGAAATGTGTTCAGATAGTTGTGGTTTTTCAAGATGGGATGTGTAGTTTGCTATTTGTTGTAGCATCGATGTCGATGTGTTGGCATATCATGCTGATCTTGTTGATGAGAAAGAGTTGATGGTGGTGGATTTATTGATGGAATGCTGTACGGATGGGCCAGGCAGCGGCTTGTGGCACAGATTTCCTTCAGCAGGGCGAAGTCAGATGCGCTGCAGGATTTTCTCAAAGTCCTTTCTTGGTTTTTTTCGTTAAATTTGAGTTCAGGAGTGTGTCAGGGTGTGGAAAGTTTAGGCTTGAGGGTGCGTTGTTTCACTGGGGCATCACAGTTGACGTTGGTTGTGAGAGTGGTGGTGCCTTCTTGGAGAATCGAATTTCAGTCCTTGTTCATCAAAGGTAGATCAGACCATGTGAAGTGGAGTTTGGCAAGGGCTTCTGCGAGAGCCTGCAATGGGAAGTTCTTTAATGATCTGGAGGCTTGTTTGCTGGGTTTCCGATGGGTTTGCTTGACTGGTGTGATGTTACTAATGTCAAAGGTGATTGCCAGATAGTCTGACCAGTTGAGCAGGTTTAGCGAGCTGATATGAAGTGTGGGCAGGGCATTGATGAAGAGGTCAACGATATTACCTTTCCTGTGAGTTGGGTCTTTTGTGTGATGTGTGATATTAAGAGTGTTGAGTATACAGTAGCTTAGTAGGTTGCTGGGTTTCCAGGAATGTTGAAGTCGAAGAGGAAGATGTTGTTGTCATGCATGAGAGACATGGTGGTGACCAAGTGCATGAAGTCTTTGATGAAGCAGGTGTTGGGTTTGGGTGGTCTTTAGATGAGGTGAGAAGTGTGTCCATAGGGGTGAGCGGGAAGTGGCAGGAAAGTTTTTCAAAAGAGCCATTTGTGACAACGTCTAGTTGGGTGCTTGGCCATGATACCTTTTGAATGATAGCGAGGCCTCCATCAATCTTGTTTGGATGGTGTTGTAGAATTCTGTAGCCATGGGGTTTGAGGACATCTGGGATGTGTGTGGAAGTGGATGGAATCCAGGTCTCAATAATTAAGATGGCGTCCAAGTCATGTGTGGGGATGAGGTCAGCGATGTCTGCTGCATGCTTGGTGACTGAATGAACATTGGCGAGTATCAGCTTTCATGTAGTGGCAGATGATGGAGTGCTGATGGGGTCTATGGTGACACGGGTGAGATTTCTCCGATGCAGTGTCCATGATGTTGCTGCCGAGCAGCGTGGTTGGTGATGAGTGCTGATGGTAACGACGGGCTGTTGGGAGAGAGGGGTGAAACACATTTGAGGGAGCTTACCAAGTGTTAGAGGAGCACGGGTTCTTTCTGGTCCTGGGTCCTCCTGGTCTGAACAGGTCCAAACAGGAATTGCCCTTTTCTTCATCTGCCCTTCAATTCAGACACCCGGGTGAGAGACACCTTTGATCTTAAGCCACTTACCTAACCCACTGCCCTCTCCTTCAGAACTAAAGGGCCCATGGAGACCATGAAAATGGCAAACGCCTATGATATAAATCACAGAAATATAACAATAGGAACATCCCATCGTTTTTTTAATATAAACTTTAACGTATCAAACTATCCATTCATCCCTATTTTTTGATCGTTGTCATTATTGAATCTGGCTCTGAGCTTGATGTAAATGCTCAAGTGAGTAATGCGAACCATCATTGCAGTTAAGCACAGGACAATGCTACAGTTGTCTGCAGTGCATTGTTCCACTGCAGCCAGGGCTAAGGAAGTCTCCTAGGCATGCGATAAGCGCACGTGTGCCCGACTATTATAAGCAATAGTATGAGCAAGCGCAAAATCATACACACGTCATGATTGCCCACTGAGTATTTCCCATGTAATCCAAACAGCTGCAGTAACAACTTAGCACTTTCATCCATTGAAACACTTCAGTAGCAGTCTAGCCAATATGCACATGGAGGATGACATTTGGAAGTGTTTTTGCGTTTGCAAGCCTGAGTATATTGAGGGCTATGTCAAGGTCATCCAGAGCCTTTAGCATCCAACCGATGATGTTAGAGCCTGAGCAATGTCAGGGCAGTTAATGCAGGCTTGGTGGTGCTGTTACAGGTCTGGTTAGTCCTCCGGATGCCCTTGCCAATCACACGTGCTAATAAAAAACGTACGTTGTATTGGTTTCATGGAAAGATGCTCACTGGCGGGTTTACTGATGAAAGGAAATAACCCCAAACAAACCTGGCCATCATGGAAACAAGGAAAAGGAGATTGAAAATAAGCTCCTTTTGTTTTTCCATGATGGTGACTCAGGAAGGAGATGAATGAGACCACAGCAGAGAATCTAAGTGTTGGAAGGAAGGAATGATGGAAGACAGAAAGAATTGAGAAGAGGTCTGAGCATGGCCTGGAACCAGGAGAGTTAAGGCGTGACTTGTCCCGGAGTGTGAAAGAAGACATTCTCTGTGGCACGGAAGAAAGTCTGGACGCCATTGAGTGTGCTCCCATAGCAATGGAGGACACTCCCCCAAGCCACACATAAGCGGAGGAAAGGGGTGTGGCCTCACGCAGATCAAGGGACAACAACATGGCTGCACCCAACACACATCATCTGCCATCCCGGACAGTCCTCTTGCACCCGGCTTGTCATGCAGTCCCCATCTGCTACATGATCTTCAGTTCACCAGAAGGCAAAGTGTGCCAGCAGAGATACAGCGACTGACTGGGACAAGTCAAAACCAAAATGTGCATCGTCTGGGACAAGTAACACTGGGATGGCCTCCTCAACTGCTAATGAACAAGAAGGAATTGTAAAGAGATTAATTCTCTGCCATAATTCTCTGCAGTCAGCCATCACTGGAAATAAATACACTTTTGTGCAATGAAGAGACGTCTGGGCAGCCGGCTGGTAATACATTTGTTTAATCACTGCTTCTTATAGCTGAAAATGAAAATGTCTCAACTTTGAACTGTACACACGATGGGTTTTATACAATGGCAACAGATTATGCAGTTATTTTTATGCTAATATCTTATATTTTCAATAGGCTTTGATTGCCCATTTTACTTAAAGGTCAAAAATCACTTGATTTCCATTGGACAAAAACACTTCCTGAACACATGACTTCCTATGCTAATTAGCATGACTAGGTAGTTTCCTAATTCTGAATCATATGACATACGTTGCAACCTTTAAACTGGACAAAAACAAGTTTTGCAAATGACGCATTTACTTTCCAGAATTCAAGTACATTCTTTATTCAAGACATAAATAAACTAGCTGGTTTTCTATTGGTTAATTTCCCTATCTTATCTTTTCTGACTGTATGCCAGTTTCACTTTATGAGTCACACTGTTGAAAACCACATATTCTGTAATTAATTCTGCTATATCACTGTACCTCGTCTTCTACTCAGACACTCCCTTCCTTGAGTTGCACACGGAACTACGTTTCTGTGTTTTCAGCACTTTTAAACTTTCATGGGATTCTGAGGCTTGCAGCCATCTTTAATGCAATGGCTCTCTTTTGCTAACCTATAATCTACATCAGAAATCTATATTCTGTGTTAATGTTATGCGCAATGTAAGCCCTCCATCATGGTTAATGTTGCCCTAAATAGGTGTGTCCATTATCACCTATTCCCTAATGTACCTGTCAAATACGGGCATCCTGGCTGCCTTCATGGATAATGCTCCTGACTTTCATAATGATGGAGAGGGAGGAGGGGTATAGACGCTAAATACAATTTTTACCTGTTTGTCCCCAGAGAGAGAGAGAGGTTGCTCCTCTAAAGAACAAACAGTAAATGTGTTGTATTGGGCACTTCCCTTTTTTGAGCAAGTAGGCTCATGACATCATTGGAACTCCCATCTGCTGGCTGGAACAGTTGAGAGGTCTGGCAAGGGAAAGGATGGATGACCGGTGGCTATTGATGCACGCTTGTTCAGATGACTGGATATATGTTTTCTGTAACTTATAAACAGCCTTACATTGAAGATACCATCTGCAAATCATCACTCTGTGCATCATTGAATGCAACACTGATTGTATTAATAATGTGTTGTGTTATATTGACGTATATAGAATATTGTAATGTGGTTGGGAGCAAATTTGATGCATCCCAAGAGTATGTGCTTTGACCACGTTGATGCTGGGTGGCACACGATGCACACCTGTGCATAATATTGCACTGTGGTTGGGAGCATATTTGATGCATCTCAAGAGCATGTGCTTCAAGCACGTTGGGAACGGGTGGCACTTTGCACACCTATGCATGATATTGCACTGTGGGTGGGAACACAATTGATGCATCCCAAGGGTATGTGCTACGAGCACAGGGAACAACCAACACTATGTTTTCTAACGCATTAATTAAGGAAGTGGCAACATCTGTGCGGCGAAGATGTTCTCTCTGTGAGTTACCTCAAAATGTACACAAGGGAACATGTCATCTGCTCCAATCCTCTGTTCACACTTTCCTTTTGCTTGTTATGGGGCAGGCATGGGGGATTGGTCACATACATCTCGACTAGGTCCTAGGAGTTCCAGTCAGGTAACGCTGGTATAAGGGTGAAGAATATACATGGTGATATCATTTTGTGTGATGTTTTTTTAAATGGTGCAAAGGGGAAGGATGTGTTGTATTCTGCACTTCCCTGTTTGAACAAGCAGGCTCATGACATCATGGAACTCCAATCTGCTGGCTGGATGAGTGTTCCATGGCAACAGTTGGGAGGCCTGACAAAGGAAAGGATGGATGACAGGTGGTTATTGATACATACCTGTTAAAATGACTGCATTTATGCTTACTATAAATAATAAACATCCTTACATTGAAGATACCATCTGCGAATCATCACTATGTGCATCATTGAATTTAGCGTTAATCACCCATCCCAAGGAATGGAATTGGTGTTAATGGCCTGGGGCCCGAGTTAAAGGCCACAGTGAAGCAAAGTCGCTTAACGAGGGCTCGGGACATTAACACCCATTCCAGCCCTCGGAACAGGTGCTTAGCTCTATTAGCACCTGTTCCAAGGGCTGGAACGGGGCTAATTTAAAGTATTTTTGTTTCATGAACGGGTGCCTTGTAGCTATGGCATCCAAGAGCACTTCCCCAGAATGGAGTGAGGAGGAGTGGACTGAGGATACCCCTGATGCAGACAGAGACTTGTCCCTGAGTTTCAAGAAAGTGCTAGGGGATTCCCTTGTGATGGATGTTTCCCAAGGGGTGAAGCCCATTAAGGACCACCCGGAGGTTCCAGAGTCCATTCTAGACACAAAGGGTACAGGAGGAGATGAAGTGCATAGGAAAAGGATTGCGGATAGCCCTGGGGAGGGTACATCTGCCGGGCAACCCAAGTCTGGGGTTGAGCATATGGGGAGTAAAAAGACTCGGAAGAGACCAAACTCTTCTACCCACCCTGAGCCATAAGGAAGAGGATAACAGAGGGCTCAGTGAGGTGATCGCACCTTCAGTAAATTGAAAGAGGCCTTTCTGCAGAAGTTGACAGTGCGGCACCTCTTACCACCTACCCCAGCAGCGATTATTGCAGGGGATTACGACAGCGGTTATTCGCCTGATGATGATGACAATGAGCATATGTGCCTCATTGCTCAAGTCCTGCAGAAGCTAGCAATCACTGTGCTAGTGCTGGGATTGCCTTAATCTTACCTGAGTGGGTTCCTTCTTTCGTCATAGCCACCCAGCTCTACTCTTCCTTTGAGAGCCTGGTCTGCAAGCTGGTCACCTCTCCCTCCTCCTCTCGGACCATTGCTACCATCTACAGGCTTCCTGGTGCTACCACCCTTTTCCTCTCTGAATAGGTTGATTTCTGTTCCTCCCTACTCTCAACCACCTCTAATTTTCTCCTAATGGGCGATTTCAACATCAAATTGGACTCCCCTGTCACAACATCCACTTTCTTCCTTGAACTCTGCACATCACTACCATTTCCGTTCTCCCTTCTGGTGCAACCCACTTGGCTGGATACAGTCGGGATGCCCGCATCCATTCTCACCTCTCCCCCCCCTTTCATCACTCCACTCTCTTGGTCAGACCATTCTCTCCTCTCCTTGCACCTGGGCTCCCTCAGCCCTTTGACCTCACCTCAAAAGCCCTGCCAACTTCATTCATGAACATATGTCCGATGAAACGAGTGCCAGCTGCTGCCTTTGCATCCACCTTCATCCCCCCAACCTCCACCCCCAGATTCTACCATCAACCCTGCGCTCAGCAACCTCCATTTGGCCATTATCAACCCCCTTAACATTCTTGCCCTAGTCATGACGATCCACCTGAAAATCACCTGCAAAAGTGACACCTGGTACGACTCTGAACTTGCAGCCCTGAAACGCAAGTGCAGAGCTGCGGAACGGAAGTGGCAAACCTCAGGATCACCCTCTGATATACTGGCCTGCACCTGCTCCACAGGCAATACAGACTCTCCATCCATGCCAAGAAAAGGGCCCACATCCAGGCACGGCTATCGGGGGCCTCCAACAACACGGCTGAACTCTTTAAAATCTACAGGGAACTAGTCAACCCCTCCACAGTCTCCTCTTACCCTCTTCCATCCCAGAACCTCTGCAACACACTGGCAACACACTTCCACACTGAAACTCTGGACATCCTGAGCACCCTTGCTAGCCTCCCACCCAAAGCCTCCCTCACTCCCTTGCCTCCTACGGCGTCTCAGCCTCCTTCTTCCTCTCTCTCCTCCTTCTGCCTGTCATACCTGAAGAAGTCACCAGATTTGTCTGCTTCATGAAGGTCTCTTCCAAACAGGTTTCCCATTGCTCCTCCAGAACCATCAAGGACAACATTGCCTCTCTTGCCCCTGTCCTCGCTGATCTCTACAACCACTCTTTTGCCACTGGATCTTTTCTATCCTCCCTCCCTTGTGCGCCCCCTCCTGAAAAAACCTTCAGCAGACCCTACCTGGAGGGAGGCGATATATCTCTTTGTGGACATGATGTCATCCCCCACCTCTGACATGTTGGAGTCTTCTATGTTACTCCCCGACTTCGGCCTCTGCAATTCGAATTTTCCCAGTTTCGCCCTCTAGTGCATGGGTGGGTGGGGTTCTCTGTTCTGAATTCTGGATTCACCACTACCGGGATCTCTGGTGACCCTCCACGGGGCAGATGGGATTCGCCTTCGTACTCAGGGCCCTCCTTCCCACCGCGCCCCTGGGATCACTCTCTGTGGTCGTCCACACCTCCTCCAAGCTTACGTCCCTTGTACCAGCGGGGGCAGTGATCTTGGGCCTTCTTGCACCCATGATTCCTGGGAGCTCTGCCCCTGGGGCCTCCAGGGGTGGCTTGCTTTACTCTTTGTTCTTCCGCATATTCACCTGGTTTTTCCACCTCCCCCCGGGATCTGCCACCACACTCATCTCTCCTCCTCAGGGCCTCCTCCTAGGCGGGCACACGCCCTGAGGTCTACTCTGGGTCTCCACAACTATTCTCTGTCCTTTGCAGTTGTTTTGTGCTCAGACACCATGGGTTTCAAAGGGTGGGGCATAGAGGGGCTGGCACACACCCCTCCTTTCCTTCAGGGTGTCTATACTTCTTTCTCTGGCTTCCCAGCCCTCGGGAGAACACCTTGCTGGGCCCTACTGTCTCAGGTCACCACTGGCCTCTGCGTATGCCCCTTGGTGCTCGCTGCTCTTTCTGGGGTGTGTGGTGTTCTTTCCCCAACTTTACACCCCTTCTTGATACTCTGGTGTTAGGGGGGTAATCCTCTTCTAGGCAGGCACACGCTCCAGGTTTTACCTGGGGGGCCCTCATTTTATCACCGCCCCTTTCAGTTTGGTTGGAGCATCATGGGGCCACGTCCCTCACTGTGGGCTCCCCGTACGTGGTGTTCTCTCCCGAGTTCCACTCCCCTTTGAGGTTCTCTGCTACTGGGGGGGGATAATCCTCTTCCAGGTGGGCACACTCCCTAGGCTCTTACCTGGAGCTCAAAACCATATCACTGTACCTCGTGGTTTGGTTGGAGCGTCATGGGGCCAAGTCCTTCACTGTGGGCTCCCCTGCGTGGTGTTCTCTCCGCAGTTCTCTCCCCTTCGAGGTTCTCTGCTGTTGAGGGGGGGAGATCCTCTTCCAGGTGGGCACACCCTCCCAGGCTCTTACCTGGAGGCCCACACCTTAACTCAGTCACTTGTGCTGATGTGCTGTGTGGCGGGGGTCAGGTCCCTCACTGTTGGCTCCTCTGTGTTTTCTAGGCCTCTTTGAGCAACATTTCCTCTTGTTTGGGCTTGCTTCTGGGCTCCCCGCACCCCCAGAGCTTATTTCGTCTCCTTCCCCTGGTGCTTCCAACCCTCCAAAGGCACTTCACGGGGCGGGGGTAAGTCATTCACGGCAGATGCTCGGGCCTGTTTCCCAAGGGCCTCTTCACCTCTGGGATGGCCTCGGCATGCCCAACGTGGCCTGGGCCATCTTTGCAAAGCTTCTTGGCGGTGGGGTTACTTTCACTTTCCCACCGGCTTTCCCGGAATGGTTTTCTTGGCAACCCGACTGGCGATTCACTGTTTTTCAGCCTGAATTGTAGCACAAAGTGTCCGGGACCTCCTGGTTTTTTGTTGCACCTTCCAGGGGGGTCTAGGTGGGAGATCAGTCATCTAATGGCCCGTGGGCTCCGGAGAAGCGCTATCAGGCTGCGTTTATACGTGTGCCCCCTGGTGACCTCAGAAACTGCTCTTCTGAACACCAGTGAAGACCTCCTTGCAAATCTGGACTCCAACTCTCCAGCTGTCCTCATCCTACTTGGTCTCTCCTCTGCCTTCGATACGGTTAATCATTCTATCTTCATAAAATGGCTCTATGATACCCTTGGTATCTCAGAGCGGGCACTGAACTGGCTTACCCCCTAACTGAACGTTCATCCCAAGTCATTCTGGGCACCTTCTCCTCACCTACTTCCTTCTCCACCTGTGGTGTCCTCCAGGGCTCAAACCTCTCCCACTGGCTCTTCAACACTTATCTTGCTCAGATAGCAGTCCTCATTGCCTCCTTCTCCTCAAACTTCCAGTGCTATGCAGATGACACACAACTCTTTTTCAAACTCCCTGCTGACCCTCTTGCATCTTCCATCATCCTTGATTGCCTATCTGCCATCCAGTCCTAGTGTACTTCCAATGATCTCTGCCTCAATGCCAGCAAGACTGAGATCCTTCCCACTGGAACCCCTGCTCCTTCTTTTTCCCCCTCACTGTGGCCATCCTCTTTGGGCTCTACCCCTGCTACTTCTTCTGAAGCCAGAAACCTTGGAGTCATCTTCGACTCCTCTCTATCCTTCCCCCCTCACACTCAGGACCTTGCCAAGAAGGGCCACTTTCAACTCTTCCTTCTAAAAGGCATTGTCCATTTTCTCACTTTCCCCCAGAGGTTCAATGTTACATGAGCCCTGGTACTCTCTGGACTTGACTAATAGCCTTCTCCTGAATCTACCTTCTTCCAATTTACGACCCCTCCAGCCAATCCAGAATAGGGCAGCAAGATTTATTTTAAGCATTAAGCCAAGGCATTTATCTTTGGCATTAAGCCAAGGGATCACATCTCTCCTGCCCAAAAACTCTTTACTGGCTTTTTTAAACAAATAAATACTGAAATGAAACAGAGTGATTTCAATTTGTATGTATGGGTAAAGCTCACTAAACATGTAAAACAGGGAGCATTAATTACCTAGTATTCCGAATCTCATTTATTTATTTATTTTATTTATTTAATTTGCATAGCGCGCAAAAACAGCCCAGAGGCATTGTGGCTCTTTTACTGGTACATGTCATTTACGGTTCATACAGGCAAATTGTTATTAATTAGGTTACAGGTACAGTTTATGAGGGTGCGCAGCACAGGCCTTTCTGGAAATAGGCAGTGGTTTGAATTAGGAGAACAGCTACGTTTTGAATGCTTTTCTGAACATACAGTAAAAATCTTTCTGCTCGGAGTATGCGGGGGAAGTACGTCCATTGTTTGGCTGCTGGGTAAGGGAAACTAGCTCCGCCTGCTTTGGTTAATTTAATCTTGGGTATGACTAGGTGGTCAGTGTATGGTGTTCTAGTAGGTCTGGTTCCGTGTGCTTTGGTTCGTTTCTTGGTGAGATACAGGGGGGATGTGGCAGAGAGGCATTTATGGGTGATTCAGAGGGTTTTAAAGGTGATACATGCTTGGATAAGAAGACAGTGGGCCTCCTTTCTTGCTACAGTTCTTTTCTGGGGATGGTCACGGCTGCTTGTAGAGCATTGTTTTGAATGGTTTGGAGTTTCATAATGTTACTAGAGGAGGTGCCAGCAAAGAGTACATTGTAGTAGTCCAACTTTGAGCCTATGATGGCCACTGTCAAGCAGCTGTTTCAGGATAGGAAGGGTCTGGCGGCATTTAAGATTTTGGTTGTGTAGGCTGCTGAAGAGGCGATGGTATTCGCATGTCGGGACATGGTTAGGGTGGCATTGAGGTTCACACCTAGGGATTTAACAGAGAATGAGAATGGAATGTATAAATTGCCAACCAGAAATACAGAGTAGAGTGAGGAGAGATTATTTAGGGCTTTGGGTGGTACAATTAGTAGGATTTCCGTTTTGTCGCTGTTTTTAGACAGAGGTGGTTTTCTGTCACCAAGACGGAAACAGCGAGTAAATATTGTTGAGGGTGTTTAAATCTTCTGCATAGTTGCCTGTACAAGGGATCATGATTTGGGTATCATCAGCATAGTTAGTGTACGCTATGCCATGTGTGTCGAGGATGTCAAAGAGGGGCCTAGTGAAAATGTTATAGAGGGTGGGGGAGATGCAAGACCCTTGTGGAACTCCACAGGGGATGGGAGATGGAGGGACATTTATGTTTTCTGCGAAGACTTTCATGACACTTCCTTCTAGAAAGGAGGCAATCCAGGCTGTAGCTTTGGGGGGAAAGTTGACTGAAGCAGTGAGGTGGTGGCAAAGGATTTAATAGCCGACCAGGTCAAACGAGGCAGAGAGATATAGGAGGAGGAGCACTGTCTTGCCCTTGTCTCAGAACTAGTAGAGATCAATTTTCAAGGCTAGGAGTGCTGACTCTCTGCTATGGCCAGGGTGCAAACCTGATTGGTACATTCCTAGGATGTGGTTTGTTTCAAGATAATTGTGCGCTTGCAGGTAGGCTGCGCGATCAAGGATTTTTAGCAGGAAGGGGACAGTGGTGATTGGTCTGTAGTTGGTAGGGATGGCCAGGTCCAGGGATGCTTTGTTATGGAGGAGGAGGACGCAGGCTTCTTTGAGGGTGGCTGGCGCTAAGCTAGAGGATAAGGAGGCATGTATGAAGGTGGTGATGATAGGGGTTAGGGTTTAGGCGCTGTCTTTGATGAGAGTGGTAGGGCATGTGTCCCCTTGGCATTTGGAGGGCTTGAGTGCATTGATGATGCTTAGTATTTTGGCTTCAGATAGGTCTTTGAAGCAGAATTGCGGGAGAGAGTGGAAGGGTGAGTTGGGGGTTATGCATCGGGGTCAGGAATGGGTTTGGTGTGTTTAGCTTGGTGACTGATAATGTTCTTGTTCAGCATGCCGATTTTGTTTAGCATAGCCTATTGGATATCTGTACACCACTTTTCATCCTTAGTGAGAGTGGGGGGAGGAGTGGAGGGGGTTTCGAATTCCCTAAAGATTGAGAAGATCTCTCAGGTGTCTAGTTTGGTGTTGCAGATTCTAGAGTGAATGAGTTGGCTTTAGCAGATGTAATGGCAGATTTGTATTGTTTGACAAGTTTGGTGATGTCCTCTTTCAAAGGGGCAGTGTTTTTTTTTGCCAGCGTAGTTGTGCTTGGTGTTTAAGGTTGCGCAATTGTAGGAGTTCCTGGGTGAACCACATGCTTGAATGCTGATAAGTTTGGCTTTGCGAGGGAGAAGGGGAGCTTTGGAGTTGACTGCCTTGGATAGAGTTATGGTGTAGGTATCCACTAGTTCCTTTGGGTCGGTAGATAAAGAGGCTTTAAGGAAGAGGTTATTGAGGCAGGGCTGGAGGTTTTCTTTGGTGAGCTTCCAAGTGCTATGAGTCACAGCTGGTGGAAGTGGTCTGGTGGTATGTTTGGGTTTAGATGGATTTGATATGGTGAAGTGGATTATGTGGTGGTCGGACCAAGGGCATGGGGAGTTGGAGCTTACAGTGATTTTACAATTTTGGTCGGCAGTCCAGTCTAGTGGGAGGCCTTTGGCATGTGTGCGGTTGGTGATGCAGAGAGCAAACGCCTAATGTTTCAAATGCTTTGGTCAGTGAGATGGCCTGTGGATCATTTGTGTCATGGAGGCCTAAATTGAAGTCTCCCAGTAAAATGATTTTTTGTGGAGGTTTTGATATTGTCCTGGAGGACGTGGAGGAGGTTTTCCTCAAAGTTGTGGGAGGTGCCGGGGTGGGGGGCGGCAGTAGATGAGTTGGATGGTGATGGTGCAAGTGGGTGAGGGGGATAGTTTGAGGGATAGTAGGTTAACATTGTCACTGAGGGAGGTTTGGAACTGTCTGATGGGGAGGGACTCTCTGGTTATCAGCGCAATGCCACCACCTCTGGAGGTGAGTCTGTCCTTGCGGTGGATGGTGTAACCAGGGGGGATGGCTAGGGAACGTGAAGGACTTGATGCTTCGTGGAGCCAAGATTCTAAGATGGCTAAGGCATCCGGGTTATGGTGGGTGATGAGGTCATGTATATCTAGAGCGTGGGCAGTTAAAGAGCGTGCGGTAATAAGTGCACAGGTCATGAAGGGTAGAGTTCTTGTGGCTGTGGTGTGTGTGTGTGTGAGTGATCAGTTTAGGTGGGGTTGGGAGCACTGCAGTGGTTGCCTGTTGGGGGAAGGCTGAGGGGCAGAGGTGCTTGTTGTGGTGCATGCTGGTGCAAGCATTACTGTGGGATTGTTGAGAGTGCGTTCAGCCTGAACAGCTGTTGCGAGCTACCTTGATGCTGTTTTGTGAGAGGTCACTGCACTGATATTGTGCTATTTGTTTGCTGCATGTGGAGCTTGGGACATTGCGGCTGCCCAATGTCATGAATGAATTCCTTGGAAAAATACCAGACTTCCACTTTTGCGCTCCAAATATAAATTTTATTTGATTGATTACACAGTTGATTCAATACATTGTTTCTCAGTTGTGAGGGTTATAAGGTTCACCCTCAGTTGATTCAATACATTGTTTCTCAGTTTTGAGAGTTATAAGGTTCACCCTCTACACGTGTTTCACCTTGCTTGTGTTGGCAAGGATCTTCAGGAGGGATTTTTAACGTATAGTTATGCTGGTTGGAGCTAAAGAGAAGAAAAGAGAAAAAAAATGAGAAAAAAAGAGAAAAAAAAAGAGAAAAAAAGAGAAAAAAAAGAAAAAAAAAGAAAAAAAGAAACTGTGGGATTGTGTTGTGACATTGGGCATTTCCGCACTGGGCACTGCTGGAGGAGGCAGTAAACAGCTCACATTACACACTATAGGCTTTTCAACACTGGGCGCTGCTGCATGGGGCAGTAAACAACTCACATTGCATGCTATAGGCATTTCAACAGTGGGTCCTACTGCAGAGGGGGGTTCAGAGCAAGCTGGCTGCTGCGGTGGGATACCATATGTGTACTTGCCTTGTCTCTGCCGGAGGGGGCATTCGGAATACAGTCCATCGGTCCAAGAATAACGCTTGTAGGGGATTTTAAAAATGTCATAACTGTAGCAGGACAATTGTTGTGGTATAATTTGCAGCTAGATTAAATAAATCAGAGTTTAGGTATACTTTAATCAATGCATTTCTAGGCGCCATCAGTGTCCCACCACCAGGTTCTCACTGCTTCTGTCTTCTTTCCAGGTTACATCACAGTATCCAAACTTTTCCAAGGGTGCAACCATACGACTGGCAAAAGAGAAATAATTGTTCTCTGCCAGAAGTAAGCAGGGTAGCAGGGTTTGCGCATGGAATTGGGTAAATGCTCCCCTTGCAGCTTGTAATGCTTACAGGGACCAGCTTCTTAATGACTGTTGATGTGCCTTAGAGAAAGCAACTGGACTTATCAACAGGGCACAATGGATGAATTCCGATCCCAACATCGGATAGTTGAAGAGTATCTCTGCTCTGTCTGAGCTCAGATACTGAAGAACTCCCGTGAGCATGCTCTGGAATGTTACTACGCTTGGAAAAACTCTAAAATGGGATGTCGACTGTGCCGAAGTGCAAGCTTTGCAGAATGAACACCTGCTGAGGAGTCACCAAGATGTGCAATGTCTGTTATGCCTGGTCTCAGGAACACCCCAAAGAATCTGGAATTCCTACAGAACCCAGTCCACGGAAAGGACTATGGTAAATATAGTTGCTAGAACTGCCAAATCATGTATTTCCCCTTTCATGTTCAAGGACCAATGGATGGAACATGGGCTCCTACATGTGAAGTGCGCCCAGACTCATGGGTAGGGCATGGTTAGGACTGATTACTTCATCAAGACATCTGACAAGTCAAGATTCTAGGGTAGCATGCCCAGTTCCTGATCAGTGTCCCTTAGATAACCCCAGATGTCTGGATAGGTCAGGTATCAAATTAGTTGCTGTGGCCCCTTGAGCCTCCCCAGCTGCAATGTCTCAGGAGGTTAGAGCAAGGCCAGACATGAATGGTAGGAAACAGGATATGGTGCAAGGGAAGGGCTACAGAGGTTTCCACAGAGGGGTTGGAGTTGTTTGTTGAATGATTGCATTTTTTGTTGCTAATGACAGCTATGTTTGTGTTAGTGGAGACCCTCCAGAGACACAGGGCCTCATTATGAGTCCGGCGGTAGCCATGCCGGTAAATACCGGCACAGCTGCTGCCGGAGTCATGAATTTACCGGCACCCAGCAATGGGGACTTACCAGGCATTACAGCCCGGGCGGACCCAGTAAATCCCCATTGCTGGGTGCTGGTAATTATTACTCCCCATTCCCATTTGAGTGCCATTGGACTCAATGGGAATGTGGAGGCCGGATGCACCGGCACTGTTCATGAATGTTGCCGGTGCGTCCGGCGAGGTATGCTTGCGGGTGCCGGTACGCCCGCCAGACCAGACCTGGCGGGCGGGAAGGCACCCGTGAGCAGAACTCGTAGTTTGCTGGTCTGGTAACAACGGTACCAGGAAGCTTACCGGTACAGTTGTTATCAGACTGGCAACCTTATAATGAGGCCCATAGACTTCTTGATCACAATGTGTATCCAAATCCATAATGTGTTCTGGCTGACAGAAAATCTGGCAAGTCTGGAGTTCAAAATGCAAATTAGCACTTCTAGATTGTTACCCAACATGCTCAAGAATCTTTTAGGAATGTTCTGCAGGTACAACAGATAAGAGATTCAGGCAAACAAATGCATATTTTGGAGACAGTGTATGATGAAAAGAAACGGGCCTATCAAGTCACATAATGGTCCACCGCCCTTTGCACTCTTTCCGATATAATTTGCCCAGCAACCAGAGTCTTTATATGAAACTGTCCTTATCTGTAAGTGAATAACAGACAGTTGTATTACTGGAATGGTGGTGCGGTAAAAAAGTGGCAATTCTGTTACCACACATTATTCGGCGGTAAAAGAATAACAAGTGATTTTACTGCACCTCCGAATTCCGACTTTGACCATTAAATTATATTATGCTAGGCACAGATACCTTTGCAAATCATTCAGACTGATAAAAAAAAAAAGTGTGCCCTCTTTCGTTGATATGCATTGCCTCCTGGTTCTGTTAGCTTATAGAGAAAACAGCGGTGCCATTTGAGATAACCCTGCCTCCTCAGAAATGTTTTAAGCGGCAAGAGGATTCATACTGAGAGTTTGTCAATTTCAGATTGCTGTCCATAATGTAATCTGGCCGTGCACTTCTTACTCAGGGTGCATCTTTGCGTGTTGTGCACACATTCGCAAACTACTCACTTAACTCCAGGTTAGTTAGATGAGAACCTTTATATTTTGTAGCCATTTTATCTTGTGTGAATTTGGCACATATATACATGGTATCCAGTGATTTTACTGAGCATTTTTTATTTGAGGCATTTTTTACCAAAACATCTTTACCAAAAAAATACCAAATTCTTTTTTAAATATATATTTGAGGGTAAGGGGTTCAAACAGGTGGGGATGGGGTTGGGGTGAGTTAAAAACATCAGGAAACAGCAGGTTTGGGGGTGAGTCCCCCAAATAAGAATACAATAAAAATTGTGGTGTTTATTCAGTAAAAATGTTTTCGGTAAAACATGCCTTGAATAAAAATCTTCGGTAAAATCACATAGAGCCAAATATATGATCCATAATCCGAAATTAGTTATTTGTTTCTTATATTTTATTTTGTTTTGCTTTGTTTCTCGTCCATGTCACATTTTATACACCCTCATAAACTGACTCACAACTTATTCTCATCTTTGTGCTATTGTACAGGCCCTCTTCTGGGGAATTCCTCTACCATCTGTAAATGTCTTATTATAATTAATTTCTAATTGAAAAAAGAGGCTAGTCTATGCTTTGATCTCCTGGTATTCACAGCCCCTATCTATATTCACAGCAAATGGGAAAGATCACTGTGAGAGGTGAAAAGTAATGCTTACGAAAGCACTTTCCTGCCTCTGCAGAAACACACAATTACTTTCAATCCATACACCCCACCTGATGGGTAATGCTCAATGGGCCTCATTACGACCCTGGCGGAAATCGCGGTGCAAAATGCACCATGGAGCACGGCGGAAAGCTGCCGATAGCGCCATGGGGGTTGGAGGATTTTCCGCCCCATTCCGACCTTGGCGGGGCGGTAAATCCCCATCCCCCATTTTACCCTTCCCCATTCCCATTTTTGCCCCATAGGGTATAATGGGAGTGGGGAAGGCGTTAATTACGCCACCGTAAAATACGGTGGCGTAATTAACAACAAGGTCCCGTAGCGCCATGGATTTCTCCGCCCGGAAAAACCAGGCGGAAAACGCTCCATGGCGCTACGGGAACTCGTAGTAGGGCGGACGGGTCCGCCGCGAATAACGCTGGCGTAAACCCACTCCGCCAGGGTCGTAATGAGGCCCAATGACTTTTCCAAATAAACACTTAAGGGCAGATTCTCAAAACATTTTTGTTGCAAGTGGATTAATGCGCCAGACCATCTAGTCACTAGTGCCAATATAAGGAGCAGCCCAATTCACAAAGGGCATTAGAACAGGCGCTATTTAAATTAGCCTTTTCTAGTGCCCTTTTTCACTCCTTTGTGCAATTGGACAAACCATGGGGCGTTTCTGCACATTTAAAAGTGCCTCCCGAATTCACAAGTGGGAAGCAGAAATGAAGCACATTCCCCTGCTCCTGTTGGGAACAGACACAGACAGGTGCACAAGTCTTAAATGAGTAATTTTTTAACCTGTCATGCAATTTTAAGTGTGACATCCGCGGTTTAAACCACGTCCGTCACACTTCCATCACCCGGATGTGTTTACATTTCTGAGGGAGGGACCTTTAAGGGCCCGTCACTGTGAAATGTTCTCCCAGCACCAATGTGATATGATAAGATATGATAGTTTATTTATATAGCGCCTATACACAATGTGTTTCAAAGAGCTTCAAGGCAGGGGAGGGAACAAGGGAAAATACAATGACATTCTTACAGGCCATGAACAGTAAGGATGTGAAATTAACTATCGTACTCAGACTGACGACATTTCAGATATTGCAAGAGCTAAGACATAGGTAAGGAAGGGAGGCGGAGAGTGGGAAGGAAATGGAAACAGACAGGTGACTATCGTAATAGGCCTGACAATATTTCTGGTAGAGCCGGAGAAAAACAAGAGGTGAGGGAGAGGAGTGCAGAAAGGGACGGGAGGAACAAAACAAGCGACTATCCTACTAGGCCTAACAACATTTCAGATAGTGCTGGAGGGGGGGGACAAACAAATAAGGGGAGGGGGGACAGACGAGGTTGCTATCATACTAGGTCCCGGGACAATTCTGATAGAGTAAGTGCATTTAAGAAAGTAAGGGGACGAGGGGAGGAAATAGGAAAAGAGAGAAAGGGAGGAGAGAACAGAGAGTAAGCAGTCAAAAAGAGTAGAGAAGCAAGAGGGGAGAGCGAATACAATTGCAGAAGTCAGTAGTAACACATTATGGTGCAAGCCAGGATACAAGATGAAGATGGGAACAGCATAATTCAGGGCCACCATGAGTACAAGATGCAAAGGAAGTCCAGCATGAGATTTGAGAAAGGGTGACACTCCGTGAATCGATGAAGTCCATAAAAGTCATTAATGTGTGCCAGGAGTACGCTCCAAACACTGATGTATGTAAGCAAGGAGGCCGTCCAGGGCGTCTTTTTCACTGCTGACCAGCCCTGAGAAAATGTGCAGGTCACCTTTGAGAATAAGGTGAGCTTTGCATTTCTAACAGTAGCGTAAAGGAAATTAGCACATTCTCTGTGCTCCATACATTTGTGCTACTTTTAGAGAATCCAGCACTACGTATTAATTCTCTTGGCCAATTTTACATAGACCTGGCATAGCTAAGAATATCCTTGTTGGTTGAAGGCTTATTTGTGCATTGGACTCTTACATGGACCCTAAGGTCAACTTTAGTCCTTTTATTTCATAATGTTTTTCCCTTTGCAAATGACTTATTATAATGGCTAATTATCACGTGGACTGCACCTTCCACCGGGCCCAATCGCCAATAATTTGCGTTTGGAGGATTGTCTTTGGGTGACAGTACAAACTTGTGTTCTTAGCTAATTGATGGCTGCGCTCCTTTTGTTTCTCTATTTAGTGAACAGGCTTGTGCTCCATCGGCGATCCCATTCACCAAATTGAAAAGTAATTTTATGTGGGTGCTAATGGAAATAATCATAACTGTTGCCCTTATAAAAGGTCCTTGCTTTGCTCGGGTATATTAAAACTCAGTCAGCTGGCCATTACCAGCCAGAACAGTCCCCCACACAACTTATTATTGCCTAATTATCACATGCTTGCATGACAGAGTCCTGCTACCTTTACCTTTAAAATAAGATGCCCAGTACTGGTAGCATGCCTACAGGTTTGGTGCTGCCTAACTTTGGTTCCTCGTTCTTATTGTTTGAGTAAATTTTAGAGAGTGTATTTAGCTCCTGTGAGGAATTCAACCATCTGTATGGTGAGCGTGTGCCTACGTGGGTATTTTGACATTTTTTATTAAATAGAATGATGGTAGACCAACTTCAGGAAAATATGTGGGGCTAATCTACACACATTTTTCTATGCTCACACCACAACAAACCCATAGACGCGTGTACCCTGGGTGGACACAGCCTACATGCACAGTCTGGCCTGTCATATTTAGTTGGAATGTGACAGCCAGGAGAACACTATGTCATCTCCAGGAAGGGGTGGACCAAGCTTCCCCCTGCAATGGCTGGCTTGATTAACTACCAAAGGCTCTGTGGATCCGCCCTGCTCTTGTGTTAGGCCCTGTAGCTGGTGACTGCGATTAACATAGTATTAGAGGGTACTTCAAACAGGTCCACATGGGGCCTGGCTGCAGAGGTAAACAAAGGAGATGGGAAACCCAGCAACCTTTTATATGTAACTGTCGACCTCAAGCCAGCCCCCGCACTCAGGATCAATGACAGTGAGCCGTCATGTCTGGGACTGCTGTTTACAGTAAGCCACCCCACTAGAGGGACCCCATTCATTAGGTGGGAGAATGCGTTTTGCAGGAGCCACGGATTCTAGTCTTGCTGCATCTTCAAGGAAGAACTGCCGCTTTAACTGGGTCCACATAGTGAGGACCATTAACCAGATAGACTCTTTGATCAGCAACAGACAAGTAGTTGGGTTGGACACAGGAGTGTGGCTGTTCCATGTAATAATGTCCTCGCAAAAATATTCCCTGACAAAAAAAGTCCCTGTTTTTTGTGGAGACATTATTACATTGAACATGGGGGGACAACCCTGCAACCCCTGTTTTAAAAAAAAAGTTTAAGTGAGAGCCACGGACATCCCGAAACCCATCCCCATACATAATGTCACCATATATAATGGCACATCTGTAAATGACCTATTATAATTCATCTCTAATCGAAATTGACATCCCCGTTCTTCAATTAACAATTACATTATTCTAGATGGACACCCATACAAGTAACAGGCTGGTCTATGAGCATCTACCGACGTCCGCCTTAAAGCACATTTTGGAGCCAGTCGAGTTCCTCGATCTGCAACCGATGGCACACTGACCGTAGCCATGCCGCCGTTGCTTAAAGACATCTGAGATGTCTCAACCAGTACTTCAGAACTGCAATCAGCACTGAGACAATGATTCCTGACCCTGAGCCACCGTGTAGGCGAACCTGCAGACGTTCGTCCAGCTTCGCTCGCCGAACCGTCTTGCCGTCCGATACCCGCAACTAACTCCTGTCTCGAACTCTGTCACAAAAGCCTGCAAAATGCCCTGAAGCTGACTCAACCCTGGTCGAGCACCAAGAGCACCTACAAAACAAGATACGTTGTGGTTCTGTCCCCCTGGTCTATCCCAGAAGGCCCTTAGAGATATTTTAAGACCCATTGCTCCCTTTGTGCTGAAGCCAAAAAACCTTAAAATGTTGCGGTTATTAATCATACCGACTAACCTCCTGTCAGTATCCAGAGTGCATACCTTTTCCTTCTTTGAAACTGTCTGTCCTCTGCATTACTATACTGAGTGGGTTGTACTTCGTAGTGTTGCTAGAACTTTGTGTTGTGATATAAATAAAGTAGATATTTTTGATACAACCTTGACTGGACAGTCCCCTTTTATCATTGGGTAATAATTGTATTTTTGCTGTGTTGCAAGCAACCAATGATCCACAACTTTTTTGAGATAAGCCTGCCATTTTGTCCACAGTACCAAAATTGGACAAGGAGGTTTATAATGTGCTTGTTATTCCAACCTGTTCTGATCCCTTCTGGTGTATTAGAGGTGTGGGGCTGATTGATAGTTTAGAAACCGATATTCACCCCTGGACCACTGGTACCCCGGAAGTTGATTTGTCACAGCTCCACCTTTAGGATGGTTTCCTGTTTATATTTTCTGTTGGGAAGAATGATCAGCCATGTTTCACTGGCAATGCATGAGGGCTCTGCAATGTGGCTTGCCTCTATTTTTCTACCCAGCAAAGGTTGCTTCACTAAGTTGTCCCCAAAGAGCAGAAGCGTACCTTAGTGCAGGTGTCTTCAACTTGCAGCTCTACAGATGCTGTGAACTACAACTCCCATGATCCCTCACCAGTGAGTATGCTAGCTAGGAAAGGTGGAAATTGAAAGTTCAAAACATCTGTGTGACATTGCCTGCAGCCCTGCCTTCCCGCTCTGGAAAGGAGGGCCCAGAGATGTACGTTAGATGGAGGGGATCAATGACACACAGACACACAGCTGTAGTTGGTGTTCCCGACAGTCCTGTTTTATTCTCTTGCTTGCGTTCTGATGTTGCAACATCAGCATGCCTCAGGGGCCTTTCCTCTATACACCACATCCCTCCCAAACATGTATGACAATTTCCATACACTTGTGTAGTGCAACAGGGTGTATACATTACATCAGTTGTGTGGTGCTCGGCTAGCTTACAGTTCGGTGGTAGACACCGTGCAGAACAAACCCCCTCAGTCTTGTGGATTTCAGAGCTCTCTCCCGCAGCTCATAGCGTGACTCGTTGCGCCTTGGTCAATATGTCGGCGTTGCAGCTGGCTCTTGTGTTTGCTCCCCATCACTCGTTTCACCCGGTGGGCTGGTGGTGGTCATGTCTCTCTCGTCTCCACCCACGCTGCTCAGTGACCCGGGGCTCAGGTCACTGATGACTGCACGTCGGGCTCAGCTTTCTCTGTCTTTTCGTGCTTGTCTCTGACTCTAGTAATTTTCTGTCTGGCTCTGGGGTTGACCAGCTGTGGTGGACAGGCAGTCCTACTTGTATTGGGAGTCCAAACATCAGAGCGGACAGACGTGGATTGATGAATGAGGTGTCTGTCGGTATGTTCTTAGGAACCGGTATACCTCTGGAAGCCGTGGCATCTGTTGTTCCTTTGCAATGCGGATTACTTTGTGGAGCAATGCCATAAAGCGTTCTGCATCTCCATTTGCTTGGTGCCAATATGGGGTGATGCAGTGAAGTTGGATGTTCGAGTTGTCTAAGAAGTTACGGAGCTCTTGTCCTTTGGATGGCGGCTCGTTGTCACTTTTGACTTTGTTGGGTATACCGTGGACCACAAACATCTTTTCCAGGGCAGTGATGACAGAGGTTGCATCTGTGGATTGCACCTGCTCCATTTATAGGTGTCTGCTGAACTCATTGATGGCAATCAGTAGGTACACCTCATTAGCTACTGAGCAGAAGTCTAGGCTTATCACGTCCCACCTCTTCTGGCTGTGAGGAGGACTCATTAGGGGCTCAGGAGGGTTTTGTCTCTGCGTCACTTGGCAGGCAGCACATGCGCTTACTAAGACTGTGACTTTTGTTTGAATGTTGTGCAGCCACACCCTGGACTTGAGAAAAGCCTGCGTTTTGGTGATGCCTTCATGTCATTCAATGTGCTAGGCACAGTGCTTGTTCTTCTAGTGTCAAGGGTAGTACAATCCGGTGTCCTTTTAGTATGATTCCCTTCAGGTGATAGGGAGAGAGTTCATGTTGTATACCAAATAGATGTTGCAGTAGTTCTTGGGCTGCTGGAGTTTGATTCATTGCTGCTGCAAGTAGGTTCCTCCACCCGCTGGACATGATTGATTCCTTGACTCACTGGAGGCAAGGATCATAGTCTGTTTCCTTGATAATTTCTTCCAGTTTCATTCGTTTTGGCCTGGTGCACACGATTACATGAGAAACGTGTTTGTTGGTTTCGTGCATGCTGTCTTGTTCTTCTGGTGTGGCTGGTCAGGGGTCTGGACAGGTAGTCTGCTGGGTTGTCGCTTTCCAAGTGGTACACTACCTCAATGTCAAATGGTTGGAGTTGGAGCATCCAGCGTTCTAGCCTGGCCAGCGGGTGTGGGGCTGACCACTTGAAGATGGGTATCAGGGGTTTGTGGTCTGTAAATATTGTCACATGGTGCCCCAGTAAGTATACCTGGATGTGGGGGCAGCCCCACAGGATGACAAGGGGTTCCTGCTCGATGTGGGCATAATTCTGTTTGGTGCTGGTCAGCCCTCGACTGGCGTCCAGTGGGAGTTCTGTCTTGTACAATGTGTTGAAGAATGCCATGGTGGTGTTGGTTTGAAGGGATGACGTGATGCACTGAAATGCGTCTTCTTGTTCGGGCCCCCATGACCAGGGAACCTCTTTTCTCGTCAGGTGTCCAAGTGGAGCCGCAATGGTGGCCAGGTCTTGTATAAAACAGCTGCAGTATGAGGCCATTCCCATGAAGCTCTGAATCTCTGTAGATGATTTTGAGGGGTGGGTGCTTTGCACGCCTGCGACCTTTGCTGGGTCTGGTGAAACTCCTCTGGCGTTGAAAACATAGCTGAAGAAAGACAGTTCAGCCTTGCCAAACTAAAATTTTTTGGCATGTAGCGTGAGGCCAGAGTCTTCTAGGCATTTCAGAACTGCAGCTAGGCGCCAGTTGTGTTCTTCCGTGGACGTGCCATAAACAAGGATGTCGCCGCTGACATTCGTCGTGATTGGCAGGCCCTGCAGAACTTTGCATATTTGGTTTTGAAAAACTTCTGTCGCAAACGAGATGCCAAAGTTGAGTTGACAGTATCGCTTGAGACCTTAGTGTGATGAAAATGTTGTTATGTATCTGGACTCCTTCGCCAATCGTATTTGGTGATAGCCAGACTGGAGGTCTAACTTGCTGAACTTTTTTGTGCTGGTCAGGTCCACAATTAGCTCGTCCATCGTTGGGGTGATGTGCCACTCCCGCCCAATGGCTTGGTTCAGCAGCCTCATGTCGATACATATTCCTATTGCGTTTGGCTGCTTTGGTCTTTTTGTGACTACCATGGGCGAGACCCATTGTGTTGGCACAGATGTTTTTTCCATGTTGCAGAGATCCTCCAGCTTGATGAGTTCCTCCTCAACGGCTGCCCTTAGGTGGAAAGGGGCTCTCCCAAGCCGGACAGCTTTAGGTTCAATGGTCAGGTTGATATGGAGTGTTGCTGTCCGTTTCTTTAGACAGTCGATCCCCTTGAATAGCTTTGGGTGTCTGGTGATAATTTTAAAGACTTCCGGCTGCTGGAGATGGAGGGCGAAGTGGATGATCTTCAGCTTTTCCGTCGTTCTGCAAATCAGTAGAGTCTCTATGCTGGCTTCCACCATGTAGAACCTGATCCAACAGGATTCCCCATTGTATACAATGTCAGCTGTAAATGACCCTTTCACGGGAAGGGGTGTGTCACTCCTGTATAGGTCCGAGTGAACAGTTTTGCATTGTATTGTTGGTTTGGTGCACATTGATTCTAGTTTGTGCAGTGGGATCACATTCACCATTGCTCCGGTGTCGATGACTACCTTAGTAGAGGTGTTGTTAATGAGTATTGTGCAGGTAGACTGAGATTTGTGTGACGTCTTTCCTGCCTTGCTGTGTGAGTCTACTACAGAAATTAGATGCACCCTTTCACTTTGATGTTTGCGGCACTAAGTGTATCGTTCTCGATACGACTCATAGTCTGAGTCTCGCCTCGTTGTCACTGCTGCTGGCGCGTGCTCACCGCTCAACTGTCCTTGCTTTGCATTTTCGGTCTGTTCGTCACCTTCCTCTCAGCCTGGGCTGTTTACGTGATTGGGGTTCTGAGGTCTCCCGCTGCTGGACAGAACTGAGGCAGACCGAGGCAAAATGGTTTAGCTTCCCACATTTACGACATGTGGATCCAATGGCTGGGCAGGGTTCTTTGTGGTGCCAAGCGCCTCCACACCATTTGCATAACTGCTGTGTCCATGCTGGCCGGGGCGGAAGGACATGGTTTTGTCTGGGAGCCCGTCCTTCCACGGCAATGGCAGCAGAGGTTTTTCTCTGTATTGATCGGCATGCGACTGATGGCGGCTTCCGTTGCAGCTGCTTGGCAGTCATCTCTTTCTCTTTGGCATCTCATCTCTAAAATGTAGTCTAAGGGAATGTTGCGTTCTGATAGAATGTCCATCCAGAGTTTCTCAGAGGATATTCTGTGGATGACTTGCTGTCTCACCAAAAACTCCTCATTGGGGAATTCGCATCTGATGGCCAATTTGCAGATTCTCGAGTGGAAGTCGTTGATGGATTCTGCCAGTCGCTGTCTTGCTAGACTGAGCTGGAACCGTTCATAGTCTCGGTAGAGGTGGGGGCAGAACTTCCCATTGAGTATGGTCCTTGCTGCCTGGTAGTTAATCTCTCGCCCTCTTTTTGGGAGCGGGTTAAAGAGCCATAGCGCTAGTGTGCCTAGGTTCAGCATGAGTAAGGTTTGCTTTTCTTCGTCTCCCGTGACTTTCTTGGATTGAAGGTGGAGCTGAAATTGCTGCTGCCAAAGCTCCCACCGGATGGCTACTCTTTCGGTCTATGAGTCAAAGGGCTTCATGAACGTGCTGTGTGTTGAGTCATGCCAGGAACTCCTATCTGCTCATGGGCTTGCTGTGCTGGGGCGCTCTTCTGGGGACCTGCTGTGGCAGTCGTGTGGGGTTTGTTGGTCATCCGCCATTGTTTCTTGTGCAGGGTATTTAGCTGCCTCTGCTTATGTGTTTCTCTTGTGGCTAATGGTGACATGCACTTTCATCTACTTTTGGGCCTGCTTTCTCTTACTCCTTTGTGCAGCGCATGTTATAGCTGTTTGTGGGGGAGCTTTGCACTGTCCAAGCGTGTGGCTTCTTTGCTCCCTGTGTGATGTGCGCTACTGTCCTCCTAGCACATGTTGCTGGTGTGCTTTGGTGGCGTGGGGGTTGGCCAGTTTGTTTAGTAATCATTTTTTTTCCCCTCCGTGCAGCTGTCTTCTGTGTTTCACCCACTGCGGGTGCGGTTTACACTTAGTGTAGAGGTGCAGCCACATCCGCACCTTCTCCTTCTGCTTCCGATGTGGACAAAACTGAGCCCACGTGGATGTCGGTACACTTCCTTTAGCACTACAGTGTTCGCGGGAGCTACAGCTTGGCTTCACACTCTCAATGGCAGGGGAAAAGAAACGTTGGGCTCAACAGATGGTCTGTAAACCTCCTCATCACTAGTGTGATATCGCCTAGAGCCCTGCCTGCCTGCTCTGGAAAGGAGGGCCCAGCGATGTACGTTAGGTGGAGGAGATCAATGACACACAGACACACGGTGTGGTTGGGTGATCCCGACGGTCCCGTTTTGGCGGGGCATCAGTCCTTTTATTCTCTTGCTTGCGTTCTGATGTTGCAATGTCAGAACGCCTCAAGGCCCTTTCCTCTATACACCACAATCTGGAGAGCCACAGCTTGCAGACCCCTGTGGATTAGTGCGACATTTTGAGGAGGGTGCGTGCACTTGCACAAATAAATTGCTGGATGCAAATGTTAGGCTATGATTACTACCAACTTCTTTAAAAAAAATATTTTTAAAGTTTTATTTTAGGAATATGATACATTACACAAAATCTAGACAACCAATGAAACCGTACATCTGTAACAAGAGTCAAGCCGTTGCAAATCTGTTGTGGTAAATAAATACACATATACATCAATCGGTTTGTTAATAAACACTTGAGAAAGTAGCAGGCAGAGGTGGCTAGTAGGGTATTGCCAGTTCTTTTAAAATATATTCTAATGGTTAATACTTATAGTTGTTCATTACGCAAGAAATACTGCTGGAACCAAATTACCATTAAGGGTTTGCCTGTTACTGGCTCATTGCTATCATATGTATACTACAGCTGACATTATGGGGGTCATATGAACGGATGTACCCGCCCACCCAGGACGGGCCATTTCGCTGCTGGCGATATTTTACATTTCTGTAATGAACAATATTGTACTGGGTGCAGCGGCTGCCAACCACTCAAGGCAGCATGTATTGCACTATTTTAGGTCCCCCAGTGTTAGGAGGGCAGATGCATGAATCCATGTCATGTGCAGGCATGGCATGGAACATTACTAATGACATGCACAAACATCTGATCATCTTTGCTCTCCTAGTTCCTTCGCAGCATTGAAATACACGCAAGCTGTACTGCTACAGAGATCAAAGCAGACAAAATAACAGACTGCACGGTTTGGAACACCGGCCATCTTCAGAAGGCTGGAGTAAACACCTGGCAGAGAAACAGGCGGCGTCAAAAAGTTGAAATAGAGAAATCGTTCCTATAAACATGCCGACCATATTGTAAGAAGATCCTGATGCAACTTACCTGGCACTTTTGCATCTTTGCAAGCCTAAAAATCTTTTCAAAAGTATGAAAAGAGCTTGCCTCCGATGCACACAAAGATACATTCTTCTGCGTTCAACAACAAGTTCCCATCCGACTCGTAGTGCAAAGCGCTGACTTTGTTTGAAACAACTTAATGTGGTTTTGAAAATATTTTGCTCACCGAAAGAAATACATTTGTCCTGAAGACGGCTAAAACAAAAAAGAAACTCCAAACTATTGGATTGGGGACTGACTGACTCAAAAAGGCACACTTTTGAAACCCAGACACACATCCTATTCAACCATCACATATGACTTATTTAGGACAGGTGCACCCTTTTCTGGGATGTCACTTCCTGCTGTAATAAAGTTTTGCCTTTAGAATGCCACCTACCGCCATACAGACAATCCTGTAATAGGATCCCTTGCACTGAGTACTAGTTAAGTTCTTCTCATATAACTATTGAAAAACATTCTTTGTTGGTGCAAAATTAAAAATTCAATAGGAGGAAATGTATTCTGAAGACTAAAAACTCTGAACTGTACAACCGGAAACCCTGTAATCAATACCCAGCTTAATCATTTGACTAATGTGTGATCCTCTGCAAATCTCTCTACCTAACGGCTCTTTTATTATTATTATTATTATTATTATTATTATTAGCGTATTTCCTGAGCGTGGATCTAGATTCATGAAGCAACAAAGTGCTTTACAAGCATAGGGTGAAGAACAAGGTTAGGGAGCGGAGAAACAAGAGAGTGGGGCTCTAACAGGGGAGGGAGGGCTAATGCCTCCAATGGGTCTACAAGTAACCAGGGGAGGAAACAATGGGGATCAGATCACCCTGTCTCAGGTATGATGGGGAGTGGATGGTGTGTGGACCTAGGTGTTAGGGGTGAGCCATTCCTTGAAGAGGAGGCTCTTGACCTCCTTCCTGAACTGTAGAAGTGAGGGGGCGAGTGGCACGTTGATGGTGGAGGAGGTTCCAGGCACTTGGGGCACAGACACAGAAGGCCTGTCTTCTGGTTTTTTCCTTCCTGCACCGTCAGAGTTCAACTCTTCACATGTTCTTACTTGTGGTGGATCGCAGGCCTCCGGAGATGCTGAGTGCCTGGGTGAGGTACGTTGGGGACCTCAGGGTGTCAGCCTTGGAGATGATGCACCGGGGTCTTGTTTTACTTGACTTTCAAAACTGGGATCATCTAGAAGTGATTCAGGTAAATGCGCATTACCGAAAATGCCTCCGGCATAGGTGGTTGAATAGATCAATAGTCCACAGTGTTGCTCCATATTTCATAATAATAATATTGATCATAATATTGATCATACTCCACTGGTCACATGGCTACCCTCTGAACTTCGGGCCCAGGTCCCTGCCCGCCCTGCTGTGCAACTGTACTGCCTCCTGGCACACCTTGCACTTGGGTCTGTATCTGCAACCCTATAGTCCCTTTACCTGCACTTATCAGACACGTGTTGTCTGCACTTAACCCTTGCACTGCCACCAGCTGGCCACACTACTTGTTTTGATCCTATGTCCTGTACTTGCTCCTCCCCCCCCTTCGCCTGGCACTTTTCCCCTTCCTACTCCCCTGCACTTGCACGATCTCAATGTCACTTGGCCTAGTAAGATTGTTGTCTTGTCCTCCCTTTGCTTCCCTTCCCTTGCCTCGTCGCGCCTTGACACACTTGTGTGTAGGCGCCTTATAAATGTCATCATATCATGTATCAAGCACCCTCCATGGTTTGAATTGTCCATTAACACACCCAGCACACCATCACTTGTGAGGCATGATTTTTCTTCTCATAGAAAAGTAGAATGTGGATGAAGGTTTGAAGGGGCGTGCTGGCAGCATAGGTCTTAACTGTTTTTTAGTTTGTTTGATCTAATTTTGAGATGAAATTCACAGCAAATAATGCTATAAGAAATGCTTCTCCATTTGTGCAACACTCATTTCTTTTAGGTTAACTTAAGCAAGTGATATTTAATGGGTGTGTCCTCTGCCGAGTGTGGCGAGACGACACCTTGCAACCAGGACTCCTCTTTCCAAGTCCTGTAAAAGGTAATTAATGCAAGTTTCCTTTCCCTCTGACAGAAAGTATTATGTGTAATGCAGCACATGCAGCATGATTGCAGACTTACTTTCGCTCGTGCACATAAACCAACTACAACAGTGGCAGGCCACCAATGGATCAGTATAAGGTTTGGACTACTACTCCCATGATCCATCTCCGTGGACCATGCTGTCTAGGATTGATGGGAGCTGTAGTTCCAAACGTCTGGAGAGCCAAAGGTTTCAACCCCATGAACTACCATGCCTGAATGGTTTTCTTCCATGGAAAATGTTAGATTCCAAGGAAGGTTGCAATGGGGGCTAGTTTTCGTAGGACCAATTTCAGATCATGGCAGCAATCCAACCATCAACCCCTTGTGTGCCAGGCTATTATGCAAGGCTATGCAAAAAGGACTAGCCAAATTGGAAAATGTTCTGAATTATGAGGAATTGGGAACCATGGCTGTTTATTACTTGTGCCGTCTTCATAATTTGGCAAATGGCCTCTCCCCACACTTTTAACTCTAGAGATGAAAAAGCATCTCATATTGTCAAGATAACATAATTTGGGAGATTACAAGAAGAAGGGCAGGTAGAGGTGGAGACCGCTTTTTGCCACCTCAGGGACAGACAATGAATGCAGAGGCATGGGACAGATACACAGTGCTAACCAGGTCCATAGGTTGGGAAGCGGCAATGGTCAGGATGGGGGCCCCTCAGCCAGCCGGCGAGACAACCACCACACAAGCTTTGATCTCCCCTTCCCCTAACACCAGCTCCGACTCGCAGTCATCATCTGGATTGGGGGAGTCTATAAACTCTCGCAAAAGACAAGCAAAAATGAGCGGTCGCTCCGGGGAAGGAGGACCAAGAAGGTGCTTGCAGAGGACTTGGCCGCATTAACCTCCCTCGTGGGTAAAGGAAGGGACATGGAGGCATCGACATAGCCCGCAGGGGGTCGGTCTAACAAATCGGGCCCCCCGGCCTCCAACTATGGGGCGCCTGAGGATGCAGGGCCTTACAAATGGGTTGGGGCACTGCCGGCAAAGGGCCTTAGCTCAGCTGGTGAGTTGGGCTAGGGCAAGAAAATTGACATAACAATGAAAGTACTGCGTGGGGGGATGCCTGTGCACCAGGAAAGGGGATAATGGCAGAGCAGGGGGTGGCAGGTCCTAGCAGGGTGTGGGCAGGAGCGGGGCCAGCAACGGAAAAGGGCAGAGGCTCCAGGGCAGCGATGGGCGATGTAGACAGGCTAGGGGGGCTTGCAAAGGGGAACCAGGGACGGCGACCCACTCCGTCAGGCAGGCCAGCAGAAGGACTCCCGACTATCACAGAGAATAATTATCTGTGCTGGCACATACCTGATTGCATGCAAAAAGACGTTGGTAACAGGAGGTTTATTGATACTTATTCGCTACTAGAGCACGAAACTAAAGGAATACGACACTCTGCAGGCCAGTGGGGGCAGGGACACTGTAAAAGCCAGGAAGAGGGTGAGACCTGAGGAGAACCTACACAATTGGTTGGCAGGTTTTAGAATAATGGCACAGATAATAGTGCAGAAAGAGCCAGATCAAGGGCCAGCCCTATACAATTACAGCAAATGCGTAATCGAGGAGCACAGAAAGTGGGGAGGCACAGTTTGGCTTTTGAGAGACCAAAAGTTTAGGAAAAGAATGGAGAACGACCCCAGCATGAAATGGGAACACAAGTTGGTAGAAGATTGGTTGGATCCCAGGTCGGTGTCAGCAGATACACTGCTTGCTAAGGGAGTTAGCAATTCAGGGCCAATGGGGGAGGACATGCGCCCGGGGCAGCACGTACTGCCAGCTGCACCGAAACTAGACCGCAGGGAGGGGTTCCAGACAGAGACCAGCGCAGGGTCGGGGGGGTGCAATGCAAAGCACACAGCAGAATAGGTACAGAGGTAGAGAGGGGTTAGGCAGTCAGAGTCCTGGGCACTCTCCCTTCCCGTGCAGAAACTTCAACGATGGGCACTGCAATTGGTCCCCCAATTGCTGGTACAGGCATGAATGTGCCACATGTGGGAGCACTGGGCAAGCTGCAATGTTTTGCAGGGGGCCAGGGGCGGGGGCTAACCCTTGGCACTCAAAGGATGCAGGCACACCGAACATGTAAATTCAATGCACAACCTGATGTTGTGATTTGCCAGGAGGGCCTTGTCCGTGTACTAATAAAATGTTTATCTCTTTTAAGGTAGCACGGTTCGTGTGTCATTTGACGAGTTAAAGGGGACCCAGCAACATGGTAAAGGAAGTTCACTGAGTGGGGCGGGGAGTGTGGGTCAGTGGGTATGGGGTGAGGTGGGGTTCACGGGCAGACACCCACCTTGGTTCAAGGGCACCACGAAAGGGCTGCAGGAATTAACAGCCCCCAGGATAGGGGGGGCCTCGAATCGATGGGTCCCTCTCCCATTAAGACTCAGAAGCTGCTACCCAGGTTGGCCCGCTACCCCTTAGTGCGCAAGAGGACGATCCTAATGGAAGGTTTCACCATGGGTTTTGTAATCCCTTATGAAGGACCGCTATTGCCGCGAACAGCAGAAAACTTGAAATCAGCAAGGGCCTTCACAGAGGTAGTGCAGGACATGATTATTAATGAAGTGGCCTTGGGTAGGGTGGTAGGTCCGTACTCGGCCCCGCCACTGGAGAACTTCACAGTGTCAACTCTGGGGGTGGTGCCTAAGAAAGTAAAGGGCAAATACGGCCTAATACATAACTTGTCCCACCCGACTGGCTCGATGAAAGGGTGTGCGTAGTGTCTTACGCATCCTTCGATCCAGCCATCAACGGGGCCAAAAGTGCAGGCAGGGGCGCCTTACTGGTGAAGGTAGATATAGAGGCGGCTTTTAGATCGCTTCCGGGTCACCCTGATAGTTTCCACCTGCTGGGGTTTCAGTTCATGGGGGGCATTTATGTGGACAAGTGCATGCCGATAGGCTGCGGCATATCCTGTGCATACTTTGAAACTTTAAGCTCTTTCCTGGAATGGGCCTTAAACGATTTGGAAAGCAGGGGCCTCAAGCCCCACTATCGGGACGATTTTCTGTTCATAGGGGTACAGGGCTCTGGCGTCTGTAGCTCCCTACTGGACAAATTCCTCGGACTAGCCACGGAGCTGGGCGTGCCATTGGCAGCTGAGGAGACCGAGGGCCCCTGCACCCGCTTGACTTACTTGGGCATTGGGATAGATATGGTAGAAGGCCTGTGCAGGCTGCCACAGGAGAAGGTGACGGAATGCATATCCCACATTAACACAGTCCTGAGTAGCAACAGGGCGCCATAGAAGGTCATTCAGTCACTGATTGGAAGAATGAATTTTGTGGGCAGGGTTATCCCGGCAGGGCAGGTCTTTGCAAGGTGACTCACAGCAGCTGCAGGACAGGAGTCCAAGGGGTGGCACATGGTACGCTTGAACACATGCATAAAGGATGACTTGCGCAGGTGGAGGGGATTCCTGAAGTGCTTATGGAGGGTCCCATGGGTTAGTTGCAACAATGCTCAGTTATTCACGGACGCATCCGGCAGGCACGGGTTTGGGGTCATTCTGGGGAGGGAATGGTGTAGGGCGAATTGGCCCAACTCATGGGTCAAAAGAGGCCAGTGCAAAAACATCAGTGTACTAGAATTATTCCCCATTGTAGTGGCCCTGCATCTCTGGGCCAAGGACCTGACCAACAAACGCCTGACAATATGGTCGGACAACATGGCAGTGATGGTAGCAATAAATACACAGGTGGCTCACTGCCCCGCTACCCTGAGCCTGCTCCGTCACTTGGTGAAGATAGGGATGAAGATAAACACTGAGGTTGGGGCTCAGCATATTCCTGAGGTCCTTAACATTGCAGCGGATGCACTTTCTCGTTGACAGATGGGACGATTCCGTCCGGAAGGCGCTTCCAGGGGGAAACGTGAGGATGACGCCTTTCAACGGTGAGTGGTGGAACCTAGTGTCTTGGAAAAGGGTATGATGGACTTAGCAGCCAGGGCCCTGTCAGGGGGCACATGGGAAAGGTACAGAAGGGACTTCAGGACCTTTCTAGAAATCACGGCGGACAGAAACAACGAGGAGTGTTAGGTTAAGGTCCAACGCTTCATTTTATGGGCCAGGGAAAACCTCAAGTCAAAATCCTGGCTCACAGGTCACCTAAGCGCGATCGCGCTCCACAGCAAGCTTGCAGGTAATAGCGAACCGACCAAGAGTTCCCTCATCAGGGCTTGCCGTGAGGGTTTGGGGCAGGGAGAGACCCCCAAGCAGGGATGACAGACGCCCCATACATTTTGACCTGTTAAAAAAGATGCTCCTACCTCTATGTCTGGTATGCTACTCTCTTTATGAGTGTCTCCTGTTTAAAGCCTGCTTCACATTAGCATTCTTCGGGGTCCTGCGCCCCAGCGAGTTGATCGCCTGCTCCAGACACGATAGAGAATTCAAGGCGCTACTGAGGGAAGACATAAGCATTTTGAAGGGCTCCCTGGGTTTGAGGATAAGGAGTTCCAAGACAGATCAAGGGGAAAAAGGGAGAACGCTGGTCCTTGGGTGCCTGGGGGAGGAGGAAGTTTGCCCAGTTACATCCATGAGCGCTTTCCTGGGGGTCAGGACATGCAGCCCAGGTTACTTATTTGCACATAAGGAGGGCTCCCCCCAGGAGGGAATGGGGGATGAAGACATAAAGAGAATTGGGAGGTGGGACTCAGACAAGTACAAGCTGTACATCAGGCCACAGGGGGGAAAAGAGGGGTACGCTACATAATTCAATGGTCGGGGGCAGGGGTTGCGGTACAGGAGGAGGGGAGTTGCGCTAGGTAACCGGGCATTCATCAAACGACGACATTCATCTCTCCACAGATGACAAAGCGGTGTGGGTCATCGGCCACTCATTCGTGGCCCGGGCAGCAGAGGGAACAGAAAAGGAGTATCAGGACACTCACATAGGCCCTCATTACAAGTCAGGCGTTAAGGGTTTAACGGCGCCGTCGGCGCCGTTAACCCTTAACGCCTGATTCACACTTTAACTCCTGCTTTTTGCAGGCGTTAAAGTCCAAGGCGCTAAGCGACCTTGGTGCTAATTACGGCACCGTAATTTACGGTGCCGTAATTAGCGCCTTCCCCATCCCCATTATGCCCTATGGGGCAAAAATGGGAATGGGGAAAGGCAAATGGTGAATGGGGAATTACCGCCCCACTCACCTTGGAATGGGGCTGTAATTCCGCCATCCACCATGGCGGAATCCGGCATGGACCATGGTGCTAATAGCACCATGGTCCACCGCCTGAGTTGTAATGAGGGCCATGGGCTTCTCGCAGACCCGTATCTCTTGGCTCGCTAAAGGAGGCATGAGATGGGATGATTAGTGGAGGGTACTGCATATTGCAGGCAGTACAACGCCCGACCTGACATATTAGTGATCCACTTAGGGGGAAATGACTTGGTGTCAATGGGGAGAAAGTAGTTACTGGCAAGGATGAGGGCGATGCTGGCTCAGGTGGGGAACAGTTTCAGGGGCACGGAGGTATTGTGGTCGGAAATCATACCCAGGCAATCATGGCGGGGGCGCATTCTCATAGAGGGGTGGAGGAGTCCAGGAGGAAAATGAACGCAGAAATGGGAACATTTTTGGGTAGCAGCAGCCTGGGTTGGATCAAACACACATTGATTACTTTAAAAAATGCCAGGTTGCTTTGGGGCTGACAAAGTGCACTTGTCTGAGGTCAGGGTGAGGGTGATGTTGGCAGATTTGAAGGATGCGTCGAAGGAGCAGGCTGCAAATAGACGGGATTGAGGGGCAGAACAGGGAGAGAGGGGGTGGCAGGAAGAGTTTAAAAAAGAAAAAGTAAGAAAAAGTATCAATATGCTAATGTATACAAAATAAATGGCCAAGCATGGCCCAAAATGCTCCCTCCCTCCTGCTGGGGGTGGGGGGGGGTCCACGGAAACAGAATGACACGGTCAAGGGAAGCCCTAATCCAGCACGCTGCTGTCAGGACAGTAAGCCCTCCTGCAATGGAGCACAAACTAATGGAGCAGCAATTTCCAAGGAACGCCGTCACGCAAGGGTGACGGTCGGGGATGGGGATCCCGAGCACAAATCATCACGCCACAGGTGGAGTCGGGAGGGCCAGCTTGTCTATTTTTAATGGAATGAATGGGGGTAGAAGAACAGTGTTTGGAGTATAGCTGGGTTTTTTGTGCAGCACAGGTGACCAGGTGCCTGAGGGGGAACTCAATGCTGCCGGTTGCCCGCAGTGAGTCATGGTGGAGGCACTGGTTGCGGTAATAGGTGTCTTTCAGACATGTCCAGCGGATGTTACATGGTGTTCCCTTTAGAAAGTACTGGCAGATACCACAAGGGAATTGCACAGCCATCAGTTTAGAATGAACGACGCTGAGGAGTATTAGACTCAGGGGAGGCCCATGTATAAAGGGGAGGGCTTGGGGGCTTGGAAGACCTTCCAACTCCAAACGTGGGTGGGGAAAATGGGAAGTGCATTGATGGAAAAGGAAAAAGGAGAGTAACAACGAATACAACAAGGGGAGGGGAATGTATGAAAGGATTTAAAGTAAAACGGGGCTCTGGCAAGTAGGATGGTAAAGTTGGGGGGAGAGTAGGGGTATTGAAATCTGGGACGATGGGTCGGCTGGGGGGGTAGGAAGAGAACTGGGGCATTTTCAAGTGGCAGCTTAGGGAGAACACTGGGTAATGCTGGGTGGGGGGCCCTTGGCATGCAGTGGGAAGTGGCCCAAGAGGAACAGGGCAGGAGAGCAGGGGAGGACTTTGTAAGTGATTGGGTAAGGGGAGGAGGATGGGGAAGGAATACCGTTGGGCTCCGGGCTGAAGGTAGCTTTGGAGGGGGCTCGTGAGAACAGGAGGGTGAAAAGGAGAAGGAGGGGCCTGAGGGGGGTGGGACAGCTAAGGCGGTGGGAGATAGGGCAGCCCTGGGTTTCGACGGAAGGGGGGATTCATTTTATGACAGGTTAAGGGAAGATCGTTGGGGGAGCTGAATTGGCAAAGTAGAGAGAGATCACCAAGGGGAAAGGGGAATGGGAAGAAGAAGGAATTTAGGGGAAAAGGAAAGCATGAAGGGGCAAAGGATAAGTGGATGGATCCTAAGAAAGGAGACAAAGAGAACAAGTGACAACGAAATGGAAATAAAAAATAAACTTAAATAGAGATGGGAAAAGAAAATTAAAATAAAAATGAAAAAATGAAAAAATAAAAATAAATATTACCAAAGGGTAGAGAGGGAGGGATAAGGAGGGTTGGGGCATTCGACGGGTGCGCAAGGACCTGAAGGGATGGGGGGGGGGTTAGGATGCTATTGCTCAGCACAGAGTCCTGCAGATAGCGGTGAAATGGAACACCTATAAATTGACTCCTGACTTTATGTATGTTAATAAAGTTTGCTGTGGCAATTTAACTTCCACTCAGTCAACTGGTCATGCCTCTCATTTGGGCTGTAGGGGGCGGTGGGTGGGAGGGGCTCCAAGGGAGGAGGGTAGCGGGTAGGGAATAGGGGCAAGCAGGGGGTGTGTGTGAGCAGCTTATGAAGACGTGCCCCCACCGCAAGTGTCGGCGATAAGCCTTATACCACCATATGTTTTAGTGTTGTAAGTAGTGCATCGGAGCAGTCATATAGAAATCGCCAAGAAAGGCAGAGAGGAAAGTCTGCAGAGCTTGGGACATTAAGGCTAGAAATCCAAGAGCAGCCAAAAAAATCATAGCATCCCTCAAACCTTAAAATTGTAAAGGGGACTGCTTCCCCGCACAGATAATCAAAGACGCGGCGCGAGACCTCGCCCCATTTATCTCCAAACTAGTAAACCTATCCTTCTCAACTAATTCTGTACTTAAAAACCTAAAACAGTCTTGGGTTCTCCCTCTCCTAAAAAAACAGTCTTTTGACTCAGCCATTCCCACCAATTGCAGGCCTGTTACCACGGTCCCCTTCCTCCTAAAAATCCTCGACAGAGTTGCCTATCTGCAAATCCAGGATTACTTGGAGTCTAATCAACTGCTAGGCCTACGTCAATCTGGCTTTCGCCCTCAACATGGAACGGAAACTGCCCTTATTGACCTTAAAAGCCAGATTGATGACATCAAGGACAAAAACAAAGCAGCTATCCTACTCCTCCTAGACCTCTCAGCAGCCTTCGACTTGGTTGACCACAAAATACTTTGCAACCACCTCTCTTCTGCTGCCCACTTCGCCCCCCGCTGTCATGTGGATTCAATCCTTCCTAGCCAACAAAACCATGAGGGTCTTTTCTTCTGTGGCTGCAGCTGACCCCATCTCCATCACCTGTGGTGTCCCACAAGGTTCCTGCGTCTCCCCTACCCTCTATAACATCTTTACGAAGCCCCTCTTTGATAAACTGGACCATCTTGGTGTCACCTACACCAACTACCCAGATGACACCCAGATACTCCTCACCATCTCTGGTAACTACAACACTGACGCCACTAGGATTAACGAAATCTTCGCCATCATTCAGGCATGAATGGCCACACATGGCCTCTGTCTGAATGATGAGAAGACTGAGCTCCTCCTAGTCGGGTCCCCCAATAATCTACAGAAACTCAGCCCCGATTATTCGAACTTCACCATAGATGGTAACATCATCCCAGTTGTGAAGAACGTGAAAACGTTAGGCTTCTACCTGGACGCCAATACCAACCTCGCCAAACAAGTCAATATGACTGCCTCAGCCACCGCCTACACGGGAAAATTAATCAGGGCCTGTAGACCATTCCTATCTACAAACAGTTGCCTCACTCTGGCGAGAGCCCTTATACAATCAAAGCTTGACTACTGTAACAGCCTCTACCTTTGTGCCAACCAAGCTATAATCAAGAAACTTCAGATCCTCCAAAATAATGCGCTGAGAGCAGCTCTAAATATTCCCAAGAGGGAGCACATTTCCCACACAAGAACATCCTGCAAATGGTTATCCATTCAGCAGAAAACTGACCTAAAAACCCTTTGCCTCACCTACAAAGCCTTAAACCACCTAGCCCCCCAATACTTGACTAACAAACTCACTCTTAAACCCAACACAAGAGTCACCAGATCATCTAACACCCTCAGCCTCATCGTGCCCAGATTAACCGCCAAAAGAGAAGGAGGCTCGAGCTTCACTGTCCTCGCCCCTCAACTTTGGAACACCTTGCCACTGAATAATAAACTGATCAAATCCTTCCAATTGTTCAGAAAACTAGTCATTAGCTGGCTACTGGAGAAGGAAACCCTTAGATAGAAGAAGCTCAATTCTTGTTGTATATATTGTACTTAATCTGAAATGCTCCTACTACCTGCCTGCACATACCATATATGGCATATTTCCAATTGTATAACTGCTTGTATACTGTAACTTTGCAACTTGTCCTGAAGCGCCCATTTACCCCTGGGTCTGGAGCGCTATACTAAATAAAATAAACAAACAAAACAAACATAAACAAATCATAGATGGGGAAGTATTGGAAGGTTTTGCCGCCCCCCTCCTTACTTATTGCTGCAACCCTTGTATTCCTGCACAAGGGGTCCACTGAACGTAGTGCAGTGTGCTTCTGTTGTAGCCCAAGGCGTCTATGAAGCGCTGAGTGGGCAGTTTCAGCAGCCAGGGTACGAAGGATGACCGCTGAACTCGCCGGTCTCATGTTGGAGTTGCAGCCGCTAGATCTGGCTGAGGTGCAATGGAGGTTGCAATGGAGGGTGTTTTTGGGGTTAGGGGAGTATATCTTAGGGTGTTTCCGAAGCACTGAGTGGGCAGGGTACAAAGGATGACAGAGTGATTGTGGGTTAGGCGTTGCAGGCCGCACATTTCTTATTTTCCTCGATTTCTCCCTTCATGGATTAAAAACTACAACACAACAATTTACGGGAAATTACGTGTTCAATGAAAAAAATACATTAAAACACTGGCACGGACAAATACCTTCAAAGTGCCATTGTTTAAGTGTGTGCAACCGTTCACAGCATTTTACTTCGCTAGGCTGTATGCTATTAACGTAGGGCTTTTATTGTCTTAAACTTATTTTAAACTTGCATAATGTCAAAAGCGGAGTCAAACAGGGTTGTCCATTGGCAGCCCTCCTGTTTAAACTGTACATCTCAGATTTACTAAAGGCATTAAAACAACCAAGGATTTTTCCACCAAAAATGAATGGCAAATGCATCAGCTGGATAATTTACGCAGATGATATTGTGCTTTTAGATCAGACGCAAATAGGTCTCCAAAGACTTCTCTCTGCACTACAGATTTTTTTTAACGGAAAACGATCTCGAAATAAACGTAAAAAAATCAAGAATAATATCGCTTGGTCATAAACCCCAAGCTCGTCAGAACAAATTCCAGTGGAAGGTAAATGGGAAAACGATCGAACAAACCAACACAATTCGATATCTAGGTATTATGTTTAATACCTCAATCGAGGAATGGTCCTGGAAACAAAATCTAAGAACAAGGATGCAGACGTTTGCTGTTCAAGGAGCAAAGCTACATGCTATGTTTGGCAAGTTTACACTGTCCCCAGTCTTAACTTTCCAACACTCACATTTGGGAGCGAATCCGGCTGGAACTTAAGCGCAAAATTCTGGAATAAAATGGAAGAATTATTTTGGTGAAAAGTACTGGAATTACCATCAAATGTGTCAGTGATTGCCATTCGACATGAATTGTGCAAAGAAGCACTATACAATACAGTTGTTGGAAATCAATAGCAATGCTACGGAAAATGTGTCTGAAACCGTCAGCTAAACTGTATGAGATCTTAAATAGGAGAGACGAACATCTTCCAAATGATTTACTAAAAATATGTGAATCAAAATTAACAAAAATACTAGATGAAGCTGACATATCACTAGAGCAGGTACTGCAGATGCCTCAAATTGCAAAAATACAGATGCGTCCATGGAATTGGATCATCAACGACAAAAAATGCATACAAATGAAGACAGTCTGTGACTTCGGACTATCGACTCACGAAGTCAGCGTTCTTCCAAAATATCTTTCCAAATTTCCTTCACGGTACCACATAGATCAATTCATCAGACTTCGACTGAATCTATATAAAACCAAAGAGATACTTACATTGAAAAGAGATCCAAAAACATCAGACAATGTATGTCGGTTTTCTAATAAAGACACTGAACGTTAAAACATTTGATAATCAGATGTCCAGAAATTTCTATAGAAAGATCACTGAATATTGGAAAATATGCACCAGAAAATGATAAAATGGAAGACTGGTGGAGTTATCTGATCTCTGGTACAAATCAACAACTGACCTGTGGAATAATAAACTTTATGGACAATATTCGGCCCTCGAATCAATCATGAAAAAAATAAACTTTTGTATAATTAACAGACATTACAATTAGTTAAACTGCTACTTCGTGAGAGAGGTGTTGGTAGTACATGTGACCATGACGATGTGGATAATGTTGACAAAAAGCTTACTTTTTTTTTGGTAAAACTAAGTCAAATACATTTTTTTTTAAAAAAAGTCAACTTTTTCATAAATATGAATGTCCCCGCAAGTCTCTGTGTGCCCACGGGCATGTCCCCCATAGTAGTATTTTTGATGGCTTGCGGCTTGCGTCATTGGAGCGTCAGGGACGCAGGGCGGCCTGGCATGCTGCTTCAGTGCAGGAGAGTGCCCTCAGAGGAGCCACAGGACGTTTCGCAAGAGCTAGTTGTGCACATCTGGAGCTCAGAGGGAATCTCCTGTCACGCGGGACAGACTCCAGAAATGACCCTGAACTGGGCCTTCCTGCATCCAACTGCTTACATTTATCTCATTTAATGGCGGCGACAGGGGGCTGAACCTGCCCTGTTTGTTTCTGTAACTTTAAAGGTCCCTTTTCTCTTAACTAAATAATTAGAACAATTGCGTGTGTTGGTCTGCGGCTGGATTTCTTGTAATAAAGTCTTTAAAATGTCGGGTGTGGCTGGATTTCTTGTAATAAAGTCTTTAAAATGTCGGGGGTGGGGGATTCCTCCAATGGCAAGGTTCCCAGGGAAGCTTGTTCGTTTAGCTATTGTATAAGCCAAAACTATTGCATTAGAGTATAACTAGGGAGAAATGGCATATGTGATTGGACACAAAGCTTGTAGGTGTTGTTTGGTTACTTACCCACCCATTGACTGCCCATGACCATGCAAATCCCAATGTAATTCTCACCCACTTCCTGCCCCTTCCCGCCCATCTCTGTGAGCCACCACTAACAAGCTTTACAATCAAACTGTGTGCTCGAAGTGCCTGCCAGTGTTTTTTCAAAACAGTATTCTGACTGTTAATGACTGTTAATGTTAATGACTTAATTGGAGCTAGAAACGACCTACTGCTGTAATAAAAATGGCTTAACCAGGTCTGTCTTCAGCCACTCGATTTATAAGCAATATGCAAGTTCTTCACTAAAGTCTTGTTAAAATCAGTTTTTGCTTCTGTATAAGTTTGGGCATGGGCATTGCATGGGCATTGCTATTATATGCCAAGGTATTCGCACCATTTTTTGCAGCTGCTACCATCGATGGTCAGTTAATACTACTACGGCAGTGCCAGGCAAATGTCTTTTCCATGCCTACATAAAAGCAAAAGCCAAAACTGTTGGCATTGCCAATTATTGTTTTTCCTCATGGTTTTTGGCTTTCAGTAATAACACAGGTGTTGTTTTCACCACTTTTTGATTGGTCCACGATATTGGGGTGAACCCCGCTCTTAAAACCTCTGCGACTGTCTGATGCAAACTGAAATGGTCGAAACTTATCAAAAGGGTCATGTCATACCATTTCTCAACAAGGGTCTAGCATTTCAGAATATCTTCTTGGTGTCATCAGATCGATATTGATATTGATATTTTATTTCTATTGCGCTCATACGCAAGTGTTTCAGAGCGCGACAAGGCAAGGGCAGGGGAACAGGGGAGATCAAAAACAATGATCTTACTAGGCCCAGTGACATTGAGAACGCGCAAGTGCATGGGAGAGGGGGAGGAGGAGAAGTGCATGGAAGGGGGGAGAAAAGGAGAGTGCGGAGCAAGGAGAAAAACAGATAAATAATAATAAATAAATAAATAATAAAGGCAACAAACAATGGTAGTGCAGCCAGCAAGTGGCAAGTGCTAGGTTCAAGGCAGCAGGCTGGGTAGGTCTGGTAAGTGCAGGAAGAAAATGGGGGGGCGTATGGGTACAGATACAGAACCCAGTGCAAGGGGTGGCCTGGAGGCAGTGCATGAGGATGGCAGGGTGAGCAGGTGCCTGGGCCCGGAAGAAAGAGGGTGGTCAGGTGCACGGTGCTGAGGGAGAATAGAATCAACAGGGGAGAGGGGGTCGAAGGCAGAAACAAAGAGGAAGCTCTTGAGATTCTTCCGGAACCGGAGATGGTTCTCCTCAGGTTTTAGAGTGGCAGAGAGGCTGTTCCAGAGGGAGGCCCCAGCCGAAGATAGAGATCTAACCCGAGCTTGTTTCTTAGAGAAACGACTGACCCTGTAGGAGTTAGAGGTAGAGGAGCAGAGAGCTCGAAATGGGAGTTATTGGCGAGGGATAGCTGAAGGTATGTTGGACACAGGCCCCAGAAAGCCTTGTGAATAATGCAGAGGGTTTTGAATTTAATCCTTGCATCCACTGGCAGCCAATGGAGCGATTTCAGAGCTGGAGAGATACGATCCCAGGGCTTGAGGCCAAGGACAAGTCTCGCAGTCCTGTTCTGGATATGTTGCAAAGGGCGGAGAGTAGAGGCAGGTAGATTAAGAAAGAAGCTGTTGCAATAGTCCAACCTAGAGAGAACCAGACCTTGGGAGACAGTGAGCTTCTGGGGGAAGGAGAGGAAAGGAAGAGTACCTCTGAGGAGGTGCAGTAAGAAGTTGGACTTTTTTGAGACATCAGCGATGTGGGCTTAGAAGGAAAGTGTGGAATCAAAGGTGACAGGAGGTTCTTGGCCTCGCAGGTGGGGATAGGAGGAGGGCCAAGGGAGGCCGGCCAGAGAGTGAGGGGGAAAGGATGGTGATGGCGTGCCGATGAGGAGGATCTCCGTCTTGCTGGCATTCAGACAAAGAAAGTTGCCAGCACACCAATCTTGAATGGCAGTTAGGCAATCAGAGATGAGAGAGGTAGAGGAGGTGGCCGAGGGCAGCCTGAAAATAACTCGAGTGTCGTAAGCATAGCACTGGAAGTTTGAGCAGAAAATGGCAATACAGCGGGCGAGAGTTGCCAGGTGTTGGTTGAAAAGCCAGGGCGAGAGGTTAGACCCTTGGGGAACACCACAGGTGGAGAGGAAGATATTTGATAGGAAGGACCCAAGTTGGGCCTGGGAGAGTCGATCAGAGAGGAAAGAAGTCAGCCAGGCCAGAGCCTGATCAGTGATACCTAGGTTATCACAGAAACGATTGAGCAGGATGGTATGGTTGACCGTGTCGAATAAGAGGAGAGATCGAGTAGGATGAGGACAGAGGGAATGCTAGAGTCAAGGTTGAAAGGCGGATCCTCATGGATGTTCAGGAGAGCAGTTTCCGTGCTTCTGCCAGCTCTGAAGCCAGACTGATGGTCATGGAGACAGCCAACAGAATCGGCAAGGGCCGGAGCGAGGGTATCAATGTGATCCTGGCTAGTTTTAGAGGAACAGAGATGCACCGGTTTTGACAAGGCTTTCATAGATCGGACTTGTCTAGCGACCTCATCAGGGGAGAAAAGAGGAAAGGACGAGAAGGAGGGTGGTGGGATGGCTGGAGGAGTGTCAGCGAGTAAAGACGGAGATGGGAGAGGAGAGGGAGTGAAGGAGAGGGTGGACAAGATGTCCTGAGTTTTTGAGATAAAGTGAGAGGCAAGGGCATTGCAAAGAGCCTGAGAGGCAAGAGGAGGGGTAGAGACTGCAGCAGGGTTGGCCAGCTCCTTGCAGATTTTAAAGAGTTGGGCCGAGTTGTTAGATGCCGCAGAGACACAGGCTTGAATGTGGACTCTCTTCTTGGTACGGACAGAGAGTCGGTATTGCCTTTGGAGTAGGCGACAGGCCAGTTTGTCAGAGGATGAACAGGAGTCCCTCCGTTTTCTCTCGGCCGCCCTGCACTTCTGTTTAAGTGTATCAAGGCCGGAGTCATACCAGGAGTTGCACTTGGTTTTGTACTTCAGGCGGATCACCATGACAGGGACGAGAGCATCAAAAGTGCCAGAAGTAGAAGAGTAGAGAAGAGAAAGGGCTATGTCACGGTGTGAGTCAACCAGAGGATGAGGGGAGTGAGGGGGCAGAAGGTGGCAGCGAAAGCCTCAACTGACACACGCTTCATGGACGGGATGTCCAGGAAGGTAGGTGGCATTGTTGGGGTAAGCTTGGCTTGGGGGGTAAGAGAGACAGAGATGAGAGGAGAGGAGGCAGTGGTCACTACAAGAGAGAGGAGTGGACAGAGGGATAGAGAGGGGGAGGCCAGAGGAGATCAAGACATCAAGTGTGTGTCCTGCAGAGTGCGTTGGGCCAGAGGGGAGGATAGAGAGGGAGAGGGAATTGCAGACGTCGCGAAAGAGCAAAGCTGAGGGACAGGGAGAATCAAGGTGGATGTTGAGGTCACCAAGGAGGAAGAGCTGAGTGATTGAGGCTAGGAGAGAGGAGGAGAGGTCTGACCACTCAGAGAGAAAAGAGGTGATTTGACCAGGCCGGTAGAGGGTAGCGACAGTGAGAGAGTGGCGAGGAGAGATTGAGAGCCTGCATACAAGGGATTCAAAAGAGGAGTAAATCTGAGTGGGAATGATAGCGGCAGGAATCAACTCGAAAGATCAGGGCTACACCCCCTGTGGTCCGGGTGGATCTGGGTGCAGAGAGGATCTTGTAGCCATCAAGGAAGAGAGTGTTAAAGCTTGTGACAGAGCTGGCCATAAACCATGTCTCAGTAAGACGAGGACATCAAGGTCCAGTTCTTCAAGGAGGTGGCAGATGTCAGAGGAGTGTTTGAGGCAGAGCGAGAGTTGAGAGTGGCAAGATGAAGAAGGTTGGCAGCCTTAAAGACCTTCCGGGAGGGGTACAAATCAGAGGTAAGCCCTGCGGAGGTGTGGAGGGAGCCCGAAGTGGGGCAGAGGAGGAGGGATGAGTGGGCAAGGTAGCCAAGGAGTGGGAGGAGTGGACAGCCGGAGATGAAAGGAAGTTGATGAGGTGAGGGAATCGCCTATCGAAGAGGAGGAGATTGGCCTGAGGACCTTGGACCATGACAGTGCCATTTAGGTAGACATTAAGGATGACTCTGGAGGAGTCAAAGGAATCCATGAGGACTTCCCAGTGAAGGCCGCCATTAATGGGAGAGGACGAGACAGAGCACGAGATCATATGCGGGGTCCATAGATCCGACGAGGGGACGACAAAGAGGATGTCGGTGAGGGTCTGTCTGGAAGAGGTGCGGGAATAGGTATCGGCAATAGGGAGACCTGGGTTGGAGGCCAGGATATACCTTTTCAATTTCTTCTTTCCAGACTTAGTGAGAAGGGAAGGATAGTTGATAGAGAAGCAGTTTGAGAAGATGGGAGAAACAGAGAGCGCCATGAGTGGAAAGAGAGAAGAGGTAGAGAGAGAGGTATGAAAGAACAGTGGAATGAAACAGTCACTGGGCTAGCAGGTTACAATCAATGGCCATAGTTAAATGGAAAATACACCCAAGTTTGACTTTCAAGTGAAAAATGAAGGCCCTGTAGTTAGGGAATCAAGTGCGAGTCAGAAAGGTAAAGGTGAAGGTGAGTACAGACACAGCCTCAATTTAGTACATGACAAGTAGAGCTGAGAGTACCAGCAGAGAAGGAAGTACAATGGAAATGAGAAAGGAGGGACTAACCCATGCAGAATGTGGTGAAAAAGTCATGTTAGTCCAATAGTCCAGGGGTAGCAGCCTCAGGGAGGGTTTGGCTATGGCTGAGGTCTCATGTGGCGGCCTGTAAGCGGACAGGGAAGCTGACAGGGGCCTTTGTCGTGGGCCTCCCGGGGTCCGTGACAGGCCAATATGGTACTCTGTCCCCAATCACAAAGGGCCAAGCTAAGGGCACAAGGAAGAGCCACCAGTGTGGTAAAGAGGAGCGGCCATCTTCAAAGGGGACAAAAGTCAGGGCAAAAGCACAACGCAAATCACCCAAAACACAGCTAACACGAGGTAGTTCTTTCAATCAGGGGTGAAGATGAAAGGGAAACACAGCCGCAAGCTGTAAGAGCCTCGCAATGCTTTTACAAAAGTATGAAAGTGAAGCGGGCCGTGTGGCGCCCCCGATCCGAGGAAAAACAGCACAATTGCAGATTTATTCTGACAATACAGGCAGGGAGGAGTAATGCCATCAGAAAGCCTTTCAGGCCTACTTTGCTGATGGAGCTGGTGGGCAGCTCAGGGCTCAGATGTGTAATCGAGGAAATGAGGAAGTGAAGCCTCCAGGCCTCGATTGCAGGCCCCAGTTGCTGGTGCCGGCTCCCGCCTCCCGGCATCCGTGATAGGCCAATATAGTAGTCTGTGCCCAATCACAAAGGGCCAGGCTAAGGGCACAAGGAAGAACCACCAGTGTGGTAAAGAGGAGCGGCCATCTACAAAAGGACAAAAGTCAGGGCAAAAGCACAACACAAAGCGTAGTTCTTTCAATCAGTGGTGAATATGAAAGGGAAACACAGCCACGAGCTGTAAGAGCCTCTCTATGCGTTTACAAAAGAATGAAAGTGAAGCGGGCCGCGTCGCGCCCCGATCTGAGAAAAACAGCACAATTGCAGATTTATTCTGACAATGCAGGCAGGGAGGAGTAATGCCGTCAGAAAGCCTTGCAGGCCTACCTTGCTGATGGAGCTGGTGGCCAGTTCAGGGCTCAGGTGTGTCGTCGAGGAAAATGATATGCAATTGGGGTGCCCTCAAAATTGCTTGAATGCATGTGTTATGAAAAACCCCTCTCCTAATGTAAACAAATTCTGACTTGGATGACCAACATAGTGTACATTTGTTTCTAAAAAGAATTGAGTGCCTCTCAATAATTAGAAACCTTTTTGCACTCTATTTAAATGCATCATTTTTGTATTTAATCAGTAATGCATTTGTTCATTTGTTTACTCATTCATTCATGCACTCACTTATCTTAGGGGTGTTAGGGTGGTTTCTGGGCAGGCAAAGCCGTGTTAGGGGTTCGCGGACTCCCAGCTCACGGTAGGCCCTAACTCTTTCCCTTGTCCCAAAGAAGTCGATGTCCACACAAGTAGCAAGCGCTTACTGCGGTTTTATTATAGGCAACAAAACACACAGGGGTCGTATGCACGGATGAAGGTCCAGGCACATCTCGCCACATTCTGGCTAACAGGCCAGTTTTGTTGACATGTCATGTCATAGTCCGCGTCACTCAGCAGGCTCCCTCCCCAAACCTAACAACACTCAGTATTGGCCACTGACTGGTAGTTCCAGTATAGGAACCTATAGAGAAATGATATTAGTGGATGCCGCTGTGTCAGGTGGTGAATTTGAATCATCCCTAAAAATTGTTACTCTGAAAATGTTACATTGGGTAAGCCCTGTGATTGGTCGGTAGCCCCCGCCATCTGCCCCTAGACGCAAGGGTCCTGATTGGTCAGGCCGCGGGCCCCCAAGCCTGGGACAAACTCTGTTCCCAGCCCGCGAGCCACCTCTTTGTGCTTCATGTATAGTATGTGTCAGCGAGGTGCAACTGTGTGACTGCCTAATACAATAGTGTGTGGAAGACTAATGCCATGAAACCATTCCATTCTCATTATACGAAGTAGCTGGAGAGTAGCGAGTATGTTGCGAACCACTGTCTAGCCATGGGACGTCTTCTCTTTCCCAGCCTCTGAGCCTTGGCCCAATATCAGCTCGGCCGAGCCACGTGGCTCGAGATCACTGTTGCAGGGATCAATTGCTTCAAATTAGCTTGTATTTTCCAGGGAATATTCTATGTTGCAGCCGGTGTCACATTGGCTCTGTCTGTGGAATGTCATTCGCAAGATCATGGCCTTGGCCGCCTTAGCTCCTGCCATGGCTGTTCTGCTTGCACAGCATCTTGTGGCTTGAGATTTCTACGAGATGATCATGGCCTACTGTATTTCCATAAGGCCTGCTTGGGCTTCTATTATGTGTTCTCCACAGTGTCCATAGGTTAGTGTGTGTCATGTTGATCCGGTCCCTCGAGTGCTCTTGTTCCTCCATAGGGTTAGTTGCATGTAAGCAGCTGCAAGCACGTACACAAGCTCTTCTTGCTTGATGCGTTTCTGCTTTGCTGTAGCAAGCCTAATGGCAAAATAATAAACGAGTCGACAGTATGAATATGTCACTGTCCTCTAACTCAAAGAGCTGTACGCGTGTGTTCTTTGTGTAGATTGGTTGCATGAGTGTCCCCAATGTGCGGATTGTACGTGTGCTTCCTGTCTAACGTGGCTGTGTCATCATGATGTCTCTAACGACTTGAGGCATGGCTTCTTGGTGCTTTTTCGTCGATTCTGTCCATGTAATCATCTCTAGCTCTGTCTTGTCTCTCCTCATCCACTCTAGGTAGGGTTCGAATTACTGCAGGGTTGTATGGTCTGCTGGCAGGGTACCTTTCGTGGTGGTTATCCATTGTAGGGCCAGTGTGAATTGGTGTAAGCTCATGTGATCGGCAACATATTGTCATTTGTACTGCTTCCGGTTGGGGGGTCTGTCAAGATGGAAGGCTGTTTGGGATTGTCCCTCTTCAGGGGTGTGTTCAACTGCAGGGAGTTAGCGTTATTACAGTGGTCGCAGTTGGGCCAGACTTTTAACATACTGTTTCCCTTTGGTGATGAGAGTACATCGATTGCTGAACAGATCTTGGAAATCTGGGGCCAGATTACAGAAACTTTGCACCGGTGCAATTGCAAAGTTGTATTGTATTAGCACTTGAGAAAGGTTTACCCTAGTGCAAAAATGCATTGAAAGTGCATGGTTATTGCTCTTCAAACATTTTTCCTCCAGTGCGCATACCATGGCAAATAGCACTTTTCACAGTGTAAATGTCTTCCAAGATGCCCCCAATGTTTTTTTGCACCAGGGCAAATTTTGCACCAGTGGTAATGCAGTGCAATTTACAGTGCAATTAACTGTTTAGTTTTATCTTGCCCTTTCTAAAATGTGTTTCTATTGCCGCTCACTTAGTTTTGGCTTTAGATTAAGATACCTCCAGCATTCAGGAGGGGAAAGGAATTTTGGTAGGAGGGATGAGTGGAATGATTTGAGCCTTTGAGTCCCAGCGAGGGTTCAGCCAGTAAAGGCATCCATCTTGTTTTTGCCCTTTAGAAGCCTGGTATTTTGGCGCTAATTTATGCTTGTCTGTGGTGCCAGACTGATCTGGGATGCTGCAGTGTGCTAAAAACCTGATTGCAGACCCTGGAGAGAGGACACCACCAATTGAATGGGTTACTTGGCCGTGTTCATTCCTAGCAGAGGGGCTTCCGCACTTTTTGGCAAATGTTGAAATACTTGGTGCAGTGTCATCCGGATGCTGACTTCCTGTTCTCTGTTTCCAGAGACACAACCCCTCATTGATTATGCCAAATGAAGCCAGAATGTGTGTCTGGGTCTGCTGTGCGTGCTCTCGTTCAGAGACAGTGGCCAAGCATTTTGGTGCTGGGCTATTCCTCTGGGTGGCAACACAATGATATGCAAATGGGTAGCTTGTCTCTGCTGTGGCACAATGAGGTCAAATGTGTAAACCTACGTGACTGGGTATCCTCTCACGGGACGGGTTCTGGGCAATGCTGAAGTGCCTCACAAAGCGAGGCAGGGTAACTGCTGTTACCATCAGCAGGCCTGGAGGGGGGCAGCACAACCTCTCCCCCTCCTCTGCTCCTCTCCTCCTCCCCCCAGTCGTAGAGACACACAGTCTACCCAGCACAATGCTGATGAAGGGTGAGGTGTGAGCAATCACCTCACCCTTCCTTCATGCAGCTAGGTGCTAAGCACCCAAGGAAGCCAACAGGCATGCAGGGATCAGTTTCAAAGACCTGCCCCCCCGGGGGGGCCAGACAGTCGGCTATCCGGCCAGGGGCTGACACATAACAGCCCCCACTACTATACATATCAAAGACCCAGGGCTCCCCTGGGACTTATGAATACAGAGCAGCATGCTCTGAGAAAACACAATTAGTTTGTGGACCTTGAACGGGGACCCAAACACACAGAATGTGCACTGTTGACTCAGTGCCTTCCAAACCTTTGCTTCTTTAAGCTTCTTTTTAAGTTTGTGGCATTCACTGCGTCTTTTTTCCTTTCTTGAACATTGCCCTGTTCAACCCGATGGAGAGCGTGCAGCGAAATTGACTAAAGACAACAGTCTCCCGGGAGGAATCGTGAAAGCAGCAAAATCAATTACCTGAGCAGAGCAGAAGAATTCCTCCAGCGCGGCTTGAAAGGGGCCCTTAGGGGTCCCTCGCGATATGGAAACAAGGCAATAACCATACACGAAAGGATGCGCCAGACACAAGGTTAAAATTCCCAATGCTAGGGTTTATTGCAAGCAAAATAGTCCCAATTGGGCAACTAGGGTCTCACGCCCAAGACGTGTATTCGCTAGACCTCGAGGGACGCAAGAGAGGGAATTACGTACATCAGTTACATATATACAAAATGCATATCATACAATCAGCTATAACATGTTTAACACCCCCCTTCTATTGAGTTTCTTTGAACTCGGGATGATGATGGACATTTCCGACGAGTATGACAATTATGACACTTTCGATGTCTATTCTAGTAACAATGTGTAATTTGGAAAGTGCGGAGGCATCTTCTAGTTGTTGAACAGAACACGGTGCTTCTGTTCTTGGAAGCACGCTGCACACGGGGGAAGAGTCACATTCCAAGCTTTGCTATCTATGAGGTGCTATTTGTGTCCTGGGAGCCGACACGCTCTATAAGGTTCTGTGAAGGGGGGCCGCAAGAAGAGCATAATTCAAGCCTTTAGCTGCTTTATTCTAACATATTCTACCACAGTACGAGACTGGCTGGCAGCTGTGAAATGATTAAATGCCCTGCAGCTCTCTCTCAAGGCTACAGAGAGGGAGCGTGGGCATTCCTTTCTGGGCTGCTCACGAGGAGTTTCAACGAACTCCTCAGTCCCGCGGCCTTGCCCTTTCATATTCAGACAACAATGTTAACAGTTGAGCAGAGTAAGCAGAATTCGCAAGAATTGCAAGCTGCAAAGCAGTTTAGACAGAAAGCAATGAGCAATGGTTAACAAGCAAAATGGCGATTCTCGCTACTTTTAAAATGGCCGCTTGTTGGTCAAGCATAGCAGTCTGCATTTCCATAATTCTGGGCATAAGACAGTTGGCCTTCGGCCATCAAGATACGTCTATCATCCAAATGAAAGGTATTCACTTTTCCAGATTGACAAACCCTCCTTTTGGCCGTATGCCAAGCGTCTTATTCATTCATTGTATCCTCCTCTGATGAGGATAAGTCTGGGGTATCTATGTCTGAACCTTTCATGCTATCATAAGCATCATCTTCATCATTAATGTCTATAGCCATGAATTGTTTTACTGTTTTTGTTTCATCAGTGTCTCTGTTATTTCGGCCATGCGTTTGTTTTCCTCTCGACACCATGTGCATACATCCCTTAGTACATCCCTCAGTTATCTCAATGCAAACTATTGGTAGGCATTGTATGCAACAGCAGCATGTTATGAATATACCAAGTACCACCACTAGTATTGAAATTAGCTTCCATCCCCAGGACCGCAATAGTCCCCAAAACCAGGATCCTATCCCCCAACCCCATTCTTCAGTAGAGAGTGTGAAACTAAGGACATGTAGTTTCCTGATGGCTCTGAATATGGTAGGGGAGTAGTCATCTATGAACACACAGCATGCAGTTTTTACGAGTTTGCAAACTCCCCCACGATCAACTAATATTATGTCAAGAGCCATTCTGTTTTGTAGTGCCATTAGTCTTATTCCTTTCTCTTCTAACGTCATATTGAATAAAATATCTGTTGTTGAATCTATTGTATTTTTTAATATTCTAGACAGTTTTCTTATATTATAGGAATTTTCTATTCGGGCCAAGAATGGTATAAACGATTTGGCTACATCTATTGCTATCATTCCATCTTCACTACTCCTTTGGGTTCTACCTTTTAATCGCCTCACTACTTCTGCAGTTTCTAAGAGGAACACACCTGGGAATAGTAGACCCAAGAAACATGTACCTCCCCAGTTCCTAGGTAACCATGGATATGCTTTTTCCCCACATATAAAGTAAACAGGGTCCCCTACGTACACGGGTTCTATTTCGTGCTTTAAAACCATTGTGTTCAGGCAGCTGCTAAACGTTCCTACTTTATAGGAACCTTTTTTCTTTAAACGTAGGGGAGCAGTTTTGGGGCTGTAATCCACTGTATAGGCAGGGGGCACAGCATCTTTATTCCATTCATCCCTCATTCAAAATGTCATTAGTGATGTTTCTTCTGCTGGCGGGGTCGGTCTATTCTGCCTATGTAATCTATCTAGTCTTGTTGTCTTTCGTGTATTTTTCCTCATGGGATCTGGTGAAAACACACGAGCTTTGTGGAATATGGAGCAACCCACAGGTCTCATGATCACTTCCTCAAATTCAATCATATTGGTCTCATCTAGCTGACCCGTATTACTCTTGTTCCATTTCCCAAAGAACATTGCACTCAACGATACTTCACATGAATAAACCAATGATAACGGTTGTACATACCAGCCTATCCCTTTCCCACCATGCTGTGGTAAATGGGCACAAACCCAGCAATCTTTTTTCTTTAAAACCGCATGGGTCATGTTCATGATGAGCAACAATGTATTGTTGCCATATCCTTCTCTATGTCTTTCTTCCATTGGGGACAAAATACCAGTGATTACATGAACCAGGCTTTCAGTAGCTGCTTTTGGCAAAAGTGTTTCTAATGGGTGCGCAGACTCCAGGAACCATAGTGTAATAGCTATTATTGTTGGTACTACCATACTTAGAGAACACAGGACCAATGTCCAAATCAGTACCTTATTCCTTTTACCATGCTTTTTCCCTAAATTTAGAGTCTCTAAAACTATCATCTTTTCAGCAGGGGTGCAGGAGGAGGCTGAAACCGGTCTTGATTTGTTCTTCATCGTCCTTCTTCTTGCTGGCAAAGTTCGTCGCAAATGTCTCTCGTTCTTGATGCCAGAAAAGTTCAACGTCATATTGAATAAAATATCCGGAACGGATAATGTCACAGTTCAATTCTGCCAGCTTTTCCCACAGCCTCAATCAATTATCCACTCCAAGCAAGATTAGTTGTATTTTCTTCCACTGCTCAAACTATTTCTGAACAGTTCTTTGTTGACGGAGTACTATGTGCATCCAGCTTGTCCCGCTCTGGTGTTTGACACATGTACCCTATCAGCCTTAGTACTTATGTGCGTCCAGCTTGTCCCACTCTGGCTCCTGACACATGTACTCTATCATAAGCGCACCGAGGAGCCGTGTGTCTCGAATTGTCCGATTTGCACAATTCTCACACCTCTCTCATCTACACCCCTGGTTCCTCCTCCGTCCGTGAGTGGAACCAAAGACAAGAAGTACCAAGAATCAGTGGATCATTTTGCCTTTCGAGGCCTGAGATCGTAACGTTTTACTCCTGGCATTGTGTGATCGGTGAACAGTGCCGATGCACTTCCAGTATCAGGCTCAGTGTCAGCCTGCGGCGCAATGATCGATGTTGCGGAGCACCGCGGCAATGTTGCAGATTCTGTTTTTGGCTCTGGTGCGGTTACAAGATCTGATGGGTGCCAAAGCGGCACACACTCTGTATTCGTAGATGTGTGCAATGCTGATTCTGTGTCGTTAACGATGATGTTGCTTCTGCTGGGCAGCGTTGGGGCCCTGTTTGCCCTTCCCCCTTTTTGGCAGTTTCTCCAGGCTCTGGTTTCTGTTTTACCTCTTGCTCAGGCTTTGCTTCGAGTTTCACTTCTCGCTCAGGCTGGTGCTGTGTCATTCGATTGGCAACAGTTTCTTTCGTTTCCGAGACCGTTTCCTTTCTCTGGTCGTCGGAAGTTGTCAGCAGTCCTGGGAATCTTTTGGCATGTGTTGCATGGATCCATGCCTTGCGACCGTCCACTCAAATGGCCGTCTGTGTCACCAAAAGTACTTGGTAGGGGCCGCACCACCTGGGTGCTAATGACGTCTTCCGTTGAAAGTTTTTAATCAGGACCCAGCTTTCAGGCTCCAGCGCGTGCCCTGGTCCGGTGTATCGCACTGGTAACGCCTCCTGCACCTGCTGATGAATCAAACGCAACTTCTGCATTAAAAGGCCACAGTACGTGCTTAACACAGGATGCTCGACCTCACATAATCTTTTGGGCTGCGGTGCGCACCATACATTTGCCGGTCTCCCCATGATAATTTCATAGGGAGAGAGCCCAGTTTTAGCCTGCACAGACGTACGCATACACAATAGGGCTAGGGGTAATGCATCCACCCAACTCAACTTGCTCCCAGCACACATTTTTGCTATTTTTGACTTTAATACGCCGTTATGTCTCTCAACAAGTCCAGCGGAACTCAGATGCCTGGAGCTGTGGAATCGCTTGTCAATCTGCAGACCTGCACAGATCTGTAGTACTACTGCGCCCACAAAGTGTGGGTCGTTATCTGACCACAGGACACGGGGCAGCCCGAACCGGGAGAAATACTCCTTCAACATTACTTTTGCCGTTGACATGGCAGTACAGTCTTTTAAAGGATATGCCTCCACCCACTTGCTAAATGCACAAATCACCACTAACACATATTTGTAGTTCTGGCACCTTTCCATTTCTATGAAATCAAAATGGATCACCTCGAATGGCATAGAGGGTGGGCCCAAACTACCTACTGGAGTCACGGTTCCCTTCCCTACATTGTGTTGCAGGCACGTGATACAATTCTGTACTAGCCTTTCTGCATTCTTTTTTATGTGCTCATTTATCCATACTGTGGATAATTGCTGTACCATCTTCTTCGCGCAAATGTGGGTAGGGCTATGCGCCATTGTAACCATTGCGGTTACGTAACAATTTGGCAGCATCCAGTTCTTGGTCTCTTTGTCCACCCAACATCCTTCCAAATCTAACTCAGCAGAGCCCTCAGCCCACTCCTGAATCTCTTCGGTCGTGGCCTCAGCCTGCATTTCTTTGACTGTGGCAACTCCATTCTCTATTATACAAGGTACTTCCTCTGTTTGTACTGTCATCATCTTATTATGTAGGTCAGTGGCAGTTTGTTTCGCAATCCTGTCTGCAAATGCGTTTCCTTCTCCTATTTTGCATGTCACCTTTTTATGCGCTTCGCATTTTACTATTGCCAGGTGCTTTGGAAACGTGAGTGCAGACAACAACCGCACAATCAAAGGGCCAGGCTAAATCCTGGCCCCATGTGATGTCAAGAAGCCCCTATCAGACCAGAGTCGACCAAAGTTATGGACCACGCCAAAGGCGTACTGGCCATCAGTATATATGTTTACATTCAAGTTTTCAGAAAGTTCACAGGCTCTGGTTAGTGCTATTATCTCTGCGGCTTGTGCCGAGTTGTAGGGAATTCTTCTGCTTTCTACAACGCTCTCTAGGGCAGTAATTGCATATGCGGCAGTTGATGTGCCATCTGGTAATTTTAAACAAGAGCCGTCACAAAACAACACCCCATCCGGCTCTTTTTGTGGGGTGTCACTTAGATCAACTCTTCCCTTTGTTTCTTCCTCGGTGACCATTAAAAAATCATGGGGTGGTGATTCGTTGTCACCAATTTCTGCTATTGGCAATGCATTAATTCTGCAGGATTCAATGCGCTACACCTCATAATTTGGATGTGGGGTGCAAACAAGATGAGCTCATATCTTGTTAGTCTGGCAGAAGTGAGGTGTTGCATCTGTGTTCTATTTAATAGAACGTCTATAGCATGTGGCACCATCAGAATTAAAGTGTGTCCCAATACCATTCCTTTCGTTTGTTTCACTGACGCAGCAGCCGCTGCAACAGATCGCAAACATCGTGGTAGTGCGCGTGCTACAGGGTCCAGCGCAGAAGAAAAATAGCCGCACAGCCTATTTCTCCCACCTTGTTCCTGTGTCAAAACCGCCAACGCACATCCTTCACTCTCGCTTATAAACAGTCTAAATATTTTAGCATAATCTGGCGTGCCTAAAACTGGCGCAGAACATAAAGCCACTTTCAACTGATCAACCACTTTCTGACATTCTTCATCCCACTGCAAAGGCATCACTGCATCCTTTTTAGTTAATTTTATCATCGGCTTCACAATCAGTGCAAAATTACTGATCCACTGCCGACAATAAGAGGCCATGCCTATTACAGCTCTCACTCCTTTTTGAGTTTTTGGAATAGGCATACTAGAAATAGTTTCTATGCGTTCTGGTGTTAATCTTCTCCCTTCTTTCGAAAGTAGGTAACCCAAATAAGACACCTCCTTTTGATTATACTGGAATATCTTCAAACTTGCCTTGTGACCATGGGTTGCAAGGTGTGTCGATAGTAATATAGTACTTTCTTTGCAGATCTCTTTTGTGTCAGCAGCTAGTAACAAGTCATCTATGTACTGCAAGAGTGTGCAACTTGTTGGTAGTTCTAGCATATCTAGCTGTTCCTTTAGTGCCCTGCTGTAAATGCTCGGTCTTTCTGTGTATCCTTGTGGAATGCGTGTGAATGTGAATGATCGACCTCCTAGAGTGAACGCGAACAGATATCTACTGCTTTTATCCACTGGAATGCTAAAGAACGCGTTCTTCAAATCAACTACACTAAAGTATTCTGCAGTGGCCGGTATCATTGTCAGTATTGTTGTGACATCTGGGACCAAAGGGAATTGTGGGTCTACCACTTTGTTCAATGCGCGCAGATCAATTATGAAACGATATGGTACTTCATTGCCTCCTTTCTTGTAAAGTGGAAGAATCGGGCTGTTGCACGTGCTACCTGCAATTTCTTCAATCACCCCCAATCTCACCAGGTCAGTAACAATACTCTTTAATCCCTTCTCACCTTCAACAGAAATTTTATACTGGGGAATTCGTGGCAATGTAACAGCTTCTTTCAAAGTTATTTTTGCTTGCTCTATTTTCAATCATCCTACATCGTTATCATGCATTGCCCACAGACAGGTTGGTACTCTACTTAGCTCTTCTCGAAACGCTTCTGACATAAATTCCGTCACCGGTGCATCGTGAGGCCAAATCGTGAGGAACACCCCATCTGCCGTACAATGTATAACTGCCCCCAATTTTCTCAACAAATTTCATCCTAGCAAGTTCTCCCCACAATTTTCTGTCAGAAGAAATGGACACTGTTCCGTAAATGGTCCTATTGTAATTGGGACAGCTTTGGACACAGGGTTAATTACTGGTGTACCTGCGAACCCTACAGAAACATTCTTTTTCCCCGACAGTGGGATCTCCGGAACCAAGTGGTGGTCTATCGAACACTTTTGTGCCCCTGTATCTACAAGGAAACGGTTCTCCTTATTCCCGACTCTTATTTCTACGTAGGGTCCTCTCTGATTCACGGGAATAGACACTGGTTCCGACCCCTGCCGTGGGCTGTCCTATTGCGAAAATAACACATCGTCCGATGTGTAGTCACTGCTGCTGCTATAATACGTGTTTGGCTGTGTATCAAAAATATTCCCATTTCCCCCTCGGTGTCCTCCACTCTGATCATTTCTCTGTTGGCCCTGCCCGCCCTGATTTTGGTTCGGAACACTTTGGTTCAATGCCTGGTTCTGTTGAGCTTGGTTTTGACCATGGGATTGGTTTTGATTACCTCCATTGGTATATCCCTGCTGCTTCATGCTATTTCTGCTTGGGCCATTTGACCCCTGATGTCCTCTATGAGGCCTTCTCTGGCCAAACCCACCTTTATTCTGTAGGTGCGGGCATTGCGCTTGCCAGTGTCCTTCCTCTTTACAGTACGCACATTGATTTAATCCCAATGACACCCCGTGCATATTATTCAAATTTCCCCTGCCTTGTGCATTTCCTCTACCTCTATTGTATCCAATTACCTGCTGCAGTAACACCCCTACCATCGTTTGCATCGCTTCTTTTCTCATCTCCTATGGGTACCCATTACACATCTCACTTACTTCCTCCACTGACATTCTTTTGTTCGACATCCATCGCATTGTTTCCCCCACCCATGCCTGCAATCTTTGTTTATCACCTATTTGTCCCGGTGCCAGCAAATGCTTTGCACCACCTGGAAAAACTGTCGGCCATGATTTTTGCATATACAACCTCAACGCCTCCTTCCTACCTTTCTTAATACACTCATGACTATATTCAGGTGTAGCAAACATTTCAGCATATCTATCTTCCATTTCATTTTTCATTTCAATGAGTTTGTACACATGTTCTCTTACATCTTCATCTCTTTGCTCACTGCGCGCTAACTTATTTGAATCTAACAATCGTTGTGGCGGTAAATTCCCAAGTAACTTTTTCCATTCTCCCACCAAAAATTCTCCCATGTATTCCAACACTACCTGTCTCTCGTTGCTTCTTCGGTACCCATATAATGAGGCCAATGCTGCCGTCCCATCATTTCCTTCTATGTACATTTCTGCCTCTTGCTGTAATTCAACCTTTCTTTCTTTGCGGATCGTGCTGCGAGTTACCCGTCCAAATCCTGTTCCTTCAGCCCCGCCTCTCGCCTCCCTGGTCTCAATTTCGACTTCGGGAGGGGCGGATGGTGCTGAATCTGTCTCTGGAGCGGGGGGTGCGGATGGGACAAGTGAGACAGGTGGCATCTGTGAAGGGCCTTGCTGGGTGCTGGGAAATTGTGCGTGTGCCGTCTGCGGTTGTGGGAGGGCTCGAACTGTGGTTGGGGCATGGGTTAATGCTTGCGTGAGGGGAAGTGCTTGAGCTGCGGGAGGGGGTATGAGAGCTACTGGTTGAAATGGCAGTCATTACTGGCGTGTTTGGTTTCGATCCTGGTTTTGGGCCTCGACCCGTATGGGTTAACAAATGTTCCATTAATTCATCTGCTATGTGTAGTTCCCGCTGTGGGTATATTCCTTCTATGTTCATTTGCTCACGTCTCCCTTCCCCTCTTAGACTTGCCGTCCACTCCTCCTCCTTTTCTTCTGCTACCTCAAGCTTCGATTTGTGCCTACGCGCATGCTTCTCTCTACTCCTAAATCGGAGCATTGCTTCCCTCCTCCAATCTTTGATAGTCTCAAAAGCTGCGGGTCGCGCTTTTTTCCTTATCAACACCCTTTCTAGGTTATCTATCCTCGCAAACTCAAAGCTACCATTAATCGGCCACTGATGGTCCTGTTGCTTTCTAGTTTGCCTATGCCAAATTTCACAAAATATTATCGCACCCACACCATATTTTGCATACATGTCATAAGCCGGCGTTCCCCCAGGTGGTGCACTTTGGCCATTTTCCAAGGACTGTCTACCGCAGCGGAAAAGCCCCACTAAATTGGACAGTACTCCAGGCATGTTTTTAACCTTCCCCTTGGTTAACCAACTTTACTCTGGATGTTTTAATTTGCAAAATCAACACTCTACCAATAATCAGGGTTTCGTTTGAATCGGGGAATGACTCACCTGATAAAACAAGTCGCCTGTGTCCTGACGCAACCCCTCCCAACGTCGTGTCTGCGCTTCTCTGGCTTCTGCCTCGTTTCGGGACCCTCGCCTCCTTTGCCCTCTGGCCCGGTACGTCGATCAGGGATCAGATGTGTGCAGATCTGCGAAGGAATCTCTCCTCACTTCTACAGGGCTCCCCGTACACCTCTTGATCCCGGCTCGATCGTCCCGTCCTCGCCGTTCTTCCGCCTCTACTCCGTTACAACGTCTACGAAGGGGCAAGTGGGGGAGGGACCCTATTCGGGCGCCATCTTGAAAGGGGCCCTCACGATATGGAAACAAGGCAATAACCATACACGAAAGGATGCGCCAGACACGAGGTTAAAATTCCCAATGCTAGGGTTTATTGCAAGCAAAATAGTCCCAATTGGGCAACTATGGTCTCACGCCCCGCGACGTGTATTCTCTAGACCTCGAGGGACGCAAGAGAGCGAATTACGTACATCAGTTACATATATACAAAATGCATATCATACAATCAGCTATGACATGTTTAACACCCCCCTTCTATTGAGTTTCTTTGAACTCGGGATGATGATGGACATTTCCGACGAGTATGACAATTATGACACTTTCGATGTCTATTCTAGTAACAATGTGTAATTTAGAAAGTGCGGAGGCATCTTCTAGTTGTTGAACAGAACACAGTGCTTCTGTTCTTAGAAGCATGCTGCACACGGGAAGAGTCACATTCCAAGCTTTGCTATCTATGAGGTGCTATTTGTGTCCTGGGAGCCGACACGCTCTATAAGGTTCTGTGAAGGGGGGCCGTAAGAAGAGCATAATTCAAGCCTTTAGCTGCTTTATTCTAACATATTCTACCACAGTACGAGACTGGCTGGCAGCTGTGAAATGATTAAATGCCCTGCAGCTCTCTCTCAAGGCTACAGAGAGGGAGCGTGGGCATTCCTTTCTGGGCTGCTCACGAGGAGTTTCAACAAACTCCTCGGTCCCGCGGCCTTGCCCTTTCATATTCAGACAACAATGTTAACAGTTGAGCAGAGTAAGCAGAATTCGCAAGAATTGCAAGCTGCAAAGCAGTTTAGACAGAAAGCAATGAGCAATGGTTAACAAGCAAAATGGCGATTCTTGCTACGTTTAAAATGGCCGCTTGTTGGTCAAGCATAGCAGTCTGTATTTCTATAATTCTGTGCATAAGACGGTTGGCCTTCGGCCATCAAGATACGTCTATCATCCAAATGAAAGGTATTCACTTTTCCAGATTGACAGGCTCAGCGAGGCGGCGGCGTTTTCCAAGCATACGTCTGCATTACAGGGTAAGCGACTACGCCTGGCTCCGTCCGAGCACATTAGATACTTTGTTTTCCTACGCGAGTAGGTCAAAACAAACAGCCGCGTCAGCCGCTCCCCCGGCAAGTCGAGGGACACGTGCTGCCCGGTTATTTCTTACACAAAGTAAACACAGGAGCATAAAAGGGAGAGCCCGGGCCGGGAAATCAACAATTCTAATAGGATAGCCTTTCCCAGTGACACATTTAAATGAATGTCAAGATTTCATAAGTGAAAGGTGGGGGGGCAATTTTTCGCCAAAACTACAGCTCCAGCAACTTTGAAGGGGTGGTTAAGAATTGTCTGCTTTATACATCACTAGACACTTTCCCAACACGGCGAGACAACAAAAAGGGGCAGTGCAACGGAAAGAGGGTGGCAAGTTGCCCAGTGAGAGCGCGCCCCATTTTTTTTTTGTCAGTTACAGAAACCTGCCGAAACAGTTGGTAATCTCGGCAGGTCAATAAAATAAACACCACCATCGTATTGCTTGAATAATAGGCAGTGCTCAGAATACCTGAAATTGCATTGCGCTATATAAAGGCCAAACTAGCTTAAAGACAGCCATAAAACAGCCAAGAACAGGAAAAACTCAATATTTTGGCAACAGTGCAGTTTGCAGTCACAGCAAAACTCATTTCTTTTTATCTTTCCAAACTAAACAGGTAAAAGGAAGACATGGGTCCCAAAAGAAAAATTTGGGATGCCAACACACCAGCACAAAAACCCAAATCCCCACACCTGCTGGCAGCCATAGAAGCAGCAGAGCATTACGGTTGGCCTTGGGTGAGGGAGAATATTTACGGCCTGCCAAGGGATGGGATAACCATGCCACTCAGCCAAGATGACGTCACTACACCGTCAAAAAGACAGAAAGTGACGGATGGCCACAAGAAAGGTAACAAAAAGCTTGCCAAATTGTGTGAGAACATGTCTGAAATGCAGCAATTATTACGGGAAATTAGGGAGAAACAATGACCTCAAACAGAGGAACAAGGGGCAGCAAACACCAACATAACCTTAGTACCTAGCATAGTGGTCACCCCCCCTGCAACAGCAGCAAGCCAAGCTATCCCAACACCAGCCTTAGCACAGCCACAAGTGCCAGCTGCACCAACAACTGCCCCTACAGTTGCACCCACAGCAATCACGGCAGATCCAACAGGGGCTCTGAAGGCTTGGTCAACTCCCAATACATTGGCAGTAGGCCAAACGGAAGAGAGCAACAGCAATCCAACAGACATAGCAACGATATGCAACGCCCAATTAGATTTAAAAATGAAATCCTTTCAGGATGACATACTGAACAGATATAAAAGATGCCTTGCATGGAATATCGATACCACAATTAAAGAAGCCATATGGGCCAAAGAATTCACAGAAATCTTTTCATTAATAGAAGCCCAACGCAAAGGAAAATATGGTTTTAGAGACCCCAAAAAGATAGAAGAGAAAGCCATAGCCAGAAACGCACAGGTAGAACAGAACTGGGACAACTGGCTCCAAGCATTTGCCATTTTGGCAACAATCTATGAAGAGAAATGTCCCAATGATGGGAGAAAAATATGGGTTTACATGGACAAAATAAGAGAGGTGAAAGTCGCACCAAAAGGAAAGACCTGGCTAGCATACGACATCAGATTCAGGAGGAGTATGTCAGAGAGGCCAGCCATAGAATGGGACGAGGTCCAAAACGATCTGTATATGTGAAATGTCGAACCCCCAGCGGAGGATGAGGCCTCCCCCAGCCCCTCCAAAAATAACAAAAGCACAGGTCCCAGAAACTACGATAATGAAAAGCACAAAAAGGGAGAACAGCCTTTTCTTAAAAACCAGTCGTGGGCGGCTAAGTCCAATACCCAAAGGCAAAACAAAAACCATAGTTCAAAAGCCAACACTCCATGCAGGAACTTCAGAAAAAAACAATGCTCTTGGGGCAAGGACTGTTGGTACAAACACACCTGCACAAACTGCAACGGTGACCACGCAGCCAGCAACTGCACCAGACTGCCAACCAAAAAAGACTAGTGCCAACCACCCTGGGTCAACCATTTTCTTGGCCCCAGGTAAGACACCAATCAACCCAAACAATTGTACTGTACTATTGAACTATCCAGACAGGGAAACCAGCAAAAACATTTGGCAGGGTTTCTCTGAAAGTTTTTTCATACCATTTCAGGGCACAGGGTCACAGAATATCCCTCTGAACCTAAAATCCGCTAGGGACAACCCCCAAATAGTGGAAAGCAAAATCAAGAAAGAGCTGCTCTTGGGCAGGATCGCTGGACCTTGGGACCACATGCCCCTCAAAGAGTACATAATATCACCGCTAGGACTGGTCCCCAAAAAAGAGCCAGGGAAAATGAGACTAATCCACCACCTATCATATCCCAAAGGCCTATCCCTAAACGATGGCATTCCACACACGGAATCTACAGTACCCTACACACACTTCCAAGAGGCAGTAAGACTCATACAGGAATGTGGCAGGAACGCCCTGATGGCCAAACTAGACATTGAATCCGCATTTAGATTATTGCCTGTCCACCCAGACTCCCAGCAATGGTTAGGTTTCACCTTTAACAACAAATTCTATGTAGACAGATGCCTGCCGATGGGGTGTGCCGTATCCTGCACCCTATTCGAGCAATTCAGCTCCTTTTTCCAATGGGCTTTTCAGAAACAGAGACCAGGGACCAAAGTAGTTCACTATTTAGATGACTTTTTGGTCCTGGGCCCAGAAAATGTATTAGAATGCAATAGGGCCCTGGCAAAACTAGAAGAAATGGCCACTCTCTGGGGCATACCCCTAGCAAAGGAAAAAACGACCAAACCAGCCACCAACATAATTTTCCTGGGCATTGAAATTGACTCTGCACAAGGGCTATGCAGGATCTCCAAAACAAAAATCGCAGAACTCGAAGACACAAGCCTTGATAACTAAAGACAAGGGCACAGTCAAAGAAATAAAATCTTTAGCAGGCAGTCTCAATTTCGCTGCCAGAATCATTCCGCAAGGGAGGATATTTTCCAGAAGCCTGGAACTGAAAATCAAATCATTTACCAAACCCCACCTACACATCCGACTAGGCACAGAGGTGAAACAAGACCTGGAAATTTGGAGGAATTTCTTAATAAAGTTCAACGGGACCGCGCTTTGGCGAACACCTTTAAACACTGGACAAAAAGAGTCCTTTTTACCGATGCAGCCGGGAGCAAGGGATTTGGAGCCATACTAGAGACAGAGTGGGTGGCAGGACACTTGCCCGACTCATGGCAACGGGCAGGGTGGACAAAAAACATCACCCTCCTAGAAATTTTTCCCATTTGGCTAACATTACACATTTGGGGCAGGAAGCTCGCTAACACTGAACTCTTGGTGTGGTGCGACAACATGGCAGTCGTAGGCTCCATAAACAGAAGGTCTACCAAATGCCTTTTAGTACTCAAAGTCCTACGAGCCATCACAGCAGTCACATTACAAGAAAATATTGTGATCAAAGCTATGTACATTGCTGGGGAAGATAATAACATTGCAGATGCCTTATCTCATTTTCAGTGGCCAAGATTCCAGGAGCTAGCGCCTCATGCCCAGGAACAGATGACGCCAGTACCGGCGGAATGCTGGGAAATAATGGGAAATCAAAAATAACAGCATCAACGCCAGCGCCAGAGAGCTCAGGCCGGGATGCACAACATGAATCAGGCACCTCAAATACGGGAGCCAATAATATGACGGCATCAACGTCAGTGCCAGAGAGCCATGGCCGGGATGTCCAAGAAGAACCAGGCACCTCAAATACGGGTGCCAATAATATAACGGCATCAACGCCATTGCCAGAGAGCCTAGTCCGGGATGTCCAACAAGAACCAGGCACCTCAAAATCGGGTGCCAACACCTCCCTAGGTTTCCTCACGGAAATGGCAGGGAAAGCCCTGGCAAGCGCCACCGGAGCGCAATACAGTAAGTGCTTACAGACAGTTTTTAAAGCCACAGGCATAAAACATGTAGAATTAATAACCATGAAAGACATAGAAACTTTTTTTAAATGGGCACATGAACAAGGCTTCAAGAGGGACTGTGCCAAAAGACATCTCGTCGCAGTGCCATATTTTTCTAAAATTCCGGGTGATTTGGACCCCACCTAAAGCCCCCTCATTACCTATGCATTAAAAGGATGGGGCAGATTAGAGGGCCCACAGGTAGATACCCGCCGCCCCCTTGATTTCTGCAAACTGGTACAAATTACAAACCAGCTGGAAGCCATATGTTGGCATCCTTACGAGATCCTACTGTTCAGAAAAGCCTTTTTCCTAGCATACTTTGGGGCTTTCCGTCTGAGCGAACTCATTGCTTCCAGCACCAAGGCCAGCAACGGGCTGGGCGTCATGGAAGTCAGGGTCCGACAGGAGAGCATCAGCATAGAAATACAACAATCTAAAACCGGGGCAAAAAGAACCATCAACATTTGTTGTATTGATGAGGCAGTGAACTGCCCAGTATGTATTACCAACCTTTACAATGCACAAAGACCCAAGGTTGGGGGGGAGGTTCTTGATCCATAAGGATGCCTCGGCACTAAGCCGGTACCAATTTAAAGGGGTGCTGATGAAAGCAATCAACAAGTCGGGGTGGGACCCCAGGGGTTTCAGCACCCATTCCTTCAGAATAGGTGCTGCCACCTCAGCATGGCAGGGATGTTTAGCCCCCCAATAACTGAAAATTATAAGGGGCTGGAAATCAAATTGTTACAAAAGATACATCAGACCGCAATTAATATAGCCAGCCACCATCACTCCATTCTTTCTCCCCCCCTTATACAGAAACACCAGGCGAAGGGAGGAACACACTGCAATCAGCATGGATTGTCGGCCACTCTTTTATCTTCAAGACTGTCCGATGGGCAGAGGAGACCAATGAAAGGCCACCTTTCAGGAACTCCATTGCCTCGTGGTGGGGCTACAGAGGCCTGCGGTGGGCAGAGATCCATGAAACATTAGCAGAGCTGGTTGCTTACAGGGACCCGCCCGAATTTCTGATCATACACTTAGGTGGCAATGACCTAGTAGCAGTGGGGAGGAGGCAGTTACTCGAGGACATGTGTGCCTCCCTTGCAGGCATCGCACACAACTGGAGAGGGACGGAAATATACTTTTCAGCCATCCTACCTAGGAAGAAATGGCAGGGGCCAACTGTTATAAATCTGTAGAAATTTCCAGACGAAAAATCAACAGAGGGCTCGAGAAATTCTGCACAATAAGAGGACTGGGCTTCATCAAGCACCCAGCCATTACACTGGGTGATCCGGACCTTTTTCACAAAGACGGCACCCACTTATCAACTAAGGGCATGGAACATTTCTTTCGAGAAATTACAGCAACTCTAGCCTCCAGTGGTTGTAAATAAGAGATACTTTCGGGGGAACGTGGTCAGCCGGCAACCTGCCCACTTGTGGCGGCACGGGCCAGAGGGGGTAACCCCAAGACCTGGTGCCCAAAAGTATTGTGTATTATTTTTTATGATATGTGATTATTGTTATTGGCATAACCATATCTGTACAATAAAAACCTACGGCCTTTTATTGCCAACACTTGACAAACAATGTGTGAGCCAAATTATTCTGGGTAAGGGTAGGGTTCGTCTAAGTACTCTGATGCATGCATATGGGTTCAGCAGTTATTTACCCTGGCTTCTCCCCAGCAAAGTGGCTCTTGCGCTTTTGGAAAAGGGTTTATTATTGTGATTTGTACGGCACAGTCCTGCCATTTTCATGGTCTCCAGGAGCTCTGGTGGATCTGAAAAGGAAAGGGGCTTGGGAGGGTTTAGCTAGTGCGATTGAGAGGAAAAAGGGCAAGAGAGCTTTGATGTGCTGTTGGTAGCTTCAGTTTGGAAAAACCAGTCTTTAAAAAAAAATGTATCTCTTCACATACAAATTAATCACATCAAATTCATTATACACAAATAAAGAGAATCACAATATTCCAAATCTCAATCCTTTTAAAAATGTTGAAATGACTGGGTTTCACCCTAAATGCGGAAGGCAATCCAGACGTGGGGGACTAGCTTTCTGTGCCCCCCAGCTGCACTTCACTGAGGATGCACACCAGCCAGTAGTGAGCTAACTCGTGATCCTAGACCCTGGTGATAGAATAGGGTCTTTGTCCATCTTCGTTCTCGTAGAGCGGGGCTCTCATAGTTTTTGTCCATTGGTTCCGTGGCAGCACGGTTGATTTTGGTTTCCCAGTTCCACTGTTGTGCAGTCTTTTGTTGCAACAGGGCTAATGCATGTATCCACGCAGTGGAGTGGATTTTACTGCTGGCGGTGCATTACTTTTCACCAATGGGCAGTCATTTTCTACCAGCCAGAGGCCTAGTCAGGATTGTCTAACAAGTGGGGCCTGAAGCTAATGTAGTTGGGCCCCCCCCCCCCCGCAGTGACATTAACAGCTGTAAATGCCCACACACCACTTCTGAGCGGGCCTTTACAGATTTGGGCTGGCGCAGTCCCTAGCCTGTTTAGGCCTCTGCTATCGGCGTCCATTGGCAATTCAAAATAAAAAAGACGTGAATTTGAATTGGGTCACAATGATCGATCATCACATTTCTCATGTAAAGTGCCTTGGATAAGGTGCTGCATACGCGTATTAATGCCCATGTTGCATACAGTGTTAGATTTGCTAACATGCCACGGGGCAACGGGAAGTGATGCGAGGCATGACGAAACTGCCCGGTTGACAAAGGTGTTAGTCAACTTGCCAGTGCCAACTGCTCTAGCGTGGACAAAGAGCCTCCTGCATTCTGTGTGTGGCACGAGTGCCAAAGGTCAAACTTCTCATGCAAGTGACTTTCTGCTAGTTGAGTGCTGCAACTCGTACAGTCAAGGCGCGCACTGGGGGAGGGGCTGCCGCATCCATGAGTGCGCTCAGTCCCTGCATCTGCAGACTGGGCTTAGGGGATAGCAGAATGCATGTAGTGGTCAGCACAACACCCCACCTACATTTCACAGTCCTGAATAGTAGTGCTCATGCTAAGTATGACTGGTCCCACAATCGTTTTTACATTTCCAGGAAATACAAAGAAAATACATTGAAAACTGTCACTAAAATACATTCCTTACACCTGCGTCGGTGAGGCTCTGAACCTTGTGGGTGTAGGTAGCAGGTACATATGCAAGTATAGGCGCTCTTCCTACACTTATAGATGCCTTAGGAGTAGGGTGACCAGATTAAAAATATTTTAAAAACGGGACAGGGCAACTAACATAAAAGTAGGACTAACTTTCGACGGTGGCTTGTCCAGGACCTACACTTCAGTAGCGGTTGGAGGAGAAGGAGGTTTCAGTGTTACTGTTTGAATCAACACATATTATAATTAATTTATCGCAAACTACCATTATCTTAAATTGTAAAATGTAGTATTTCTTTTGTGTGAGATTATGCATTCCTGCCTGCCAGCTATGAAGACCTACTACCAAAAACCGGGACCACTGGGTTTGCCAATGGAAAAATAATCTTGAGAAAGGGGGACAGAGCACCCAATTCCGGGACAGTTCAGGGACGCCATTTGGGAGTCAGCAGGGTTTGCAACTGCAACCCCTGAGATCTCCCTTGCTACCCCTAAAGAAAATGTTTTTTTCTTTTTTTTTAAATGTAAGCTCCTGGGCTGGCTGTGGCCAGCACCATGTGGCTCTTTGTTTCTGTAGTGGCTGAATTTCTTGTTCAGGCCCCTTAAAAAAACAGGGGGTTCCACAAGTGTAACACTTTGAGCAGTGACCCTCAATAAAAAAGACTAGGAATAACACATAATTTGTCTTTCTGGAATTCTATACAATAATTGCTAGACTAATTAAAGGTTTATTTCAGGCACACTTTAGGGGGCGAGTCACTGATTTAGTCTGTTCTTAAACACCTCAACTCAGCCTTTCATCCTTCTTAGGTCGATAAATGAGCACTAGCACAGGTTGGGTGATATTGTATGTATATTTGTTATATAGAGCGCCTGGGGACGAATTCCGAAGGTGACGGTGCGCTATATAAGTACAAATAACATGACATAACATATGTAAATCGCTTAAGCGTTAGTGCTTTATAATAACACATCATTATCATTTGGCCTAGGATGTCTGCTTGCATTCACAGTAATGTGGTAATATGAGCCTATAGTAATGATACATATGGTGATCCATTCTTGTTTGAAATGTATATCATATTATAGTGATATCGTAACCATATTTTTCGTTGTGTACTTACGAACAATGCTATGTGATGCCCCTTCCTATTTTGTCAAGGGGCGAAAGGGCATGTTCCTTTTACTTCCCGTGATGTCACTTGAGGGTTCGGTCAAATTATATCTCGTCCTGTGATGTCATCAGGCGGTCAAGGGTAGTGTGATGAAACCGGGCCGTCTGGTCACCCTACTTAAGGGGGCGCCTGCGGCTCCTCTGCACCAGCCAGACCCTCCTTCTGCAATTAGCTCTGCTCTCAGAATAATGGGACTTGCATGCAGGGGGCGCTGTGGTCCCAGAAGGGGAGGGGAACTTTGCCCCTGTATCCTGTGGTCAAAACCCTTCGTGAAAAGGTCAGGTGTGAGTGTTGGCAAAACAGTATTAGATAAATAAGGACAATGTACATCACACCTGATTGGTCATGAAAACGATCTGCTCGTAGGCGCTCAGCCTGAGCATGCGCTGTTCATTGCCTCACTCAAGACCAGCTTTTCGCCAACTACTTGGCCAAGTGCATGCTGGGAATCCATATCAGTACCGTAAGCGATGGAGATAACAGGTGATTATGGATCAAATATTAATAAATAACAATACAAAGTTCATTTATAATGCTTATGCCACAGGCAACATCATGGTTTGCAGTTAATTCTAAGGGGCTATTGTGCACATCAGAAAATAGTTTAGTTGGTCACAAAACACAATGGAGCTAATTTACAATGTCTCTGGAGTGTAAATGGAGGAGCTCAAGCCTCCATACACGCGCCGGGGCATTTTCCTTTTTTTTAAGGCAGGGGGTGGGGGTGTAACGGGAATCACGTTTCCGCCTCCCGTTTGCCCTCCACCTTCAAAAGCAACTTGGTTTTACGCCAGCATGAGATTTTCATGCTGGCGTGAAACCAATGATTCCCCATGGAAGCCGCCTGCCTTTTGCACCAGCAAAAAGCCGACGGTGTCCATAGGAAATCATTGTAAACGCTGCCTACCATGAATACATGTCAGGCGGCGTTTACTCTGCGTGCTCTGCGGAATGCAAATAGAGAAGTGTAGGGAGGTTTCCATGCTCTCTTTACACCTCTCATTTGCACTCAGCAGTGCAAATGACGAAAATTGCCCAGAGAGGACCTGTTTACACGGCAGTGCAAACGTAAGCTTCCCCTCTGGGCAATGTACCTGTTTAAGGAATTTTGGAATATGCACTCGGGCAAGCTTCAGCACCTTGAAACGACTGGACTGCTAACAGCCACAGTGTAAATACATGTTACATCATATTTCATCTGTAAGCATTAGCCATGTCTTCGATAGAAAAAAGGCTAAGTTTGCACAGTTTACAATGTATCTGTGAGATCGCTGAACTAATATGGCCAATCATTGCCCCATCATTGCCCCAAAGACCATATTCCATATTTTTTTTATTTTTTTTATTGTTGAATATTTAATCAAAGAATTTGATTTTTCCAACATCTTTGCTCTTTGTTTCTTTAGTCATGTTTAGTCTCTTTGATTTAAATCTTACATTTCTGGCTATTTTGAGTGGTATTAAGGAGAAGAAGGTCGTACCAGTAGGTAAGAAAGTCTTAATTTTCACGTCGTTTCAAGGCAAGTTTTTCGATTAGGGTGTGAAGGATCTTGAATGTCGCTAGTTGCCAAGATGTGCGATCACCACTAATCATCCTTTTCGACCATGTTTCTTCATCAGTTACTGCTCAATGCTGGCAGATGTGTTTCATGTAGGGATGTCGAGTGTCCGTCAAACTTGGGCAAGACAGTAAAAGATGGCGAATAGTCTCTTTCTCTTTGCCACAGAATCTGCAGATGTTAGTCAGAGATTGATTTCTTATATGACGAATTTCGTTGGTGTCTAAAAGGTTTACTCTTGCTCTCATTATGAGGTTGCATGCCACTCTGCTTGGAAATGTTTTGATATAGTTCTGGAGGTCATCTCGTTTCTTCCATACCGGGGGCAAGTGAGAGACGAGCTTGTATTCGGTCGCTACATCTAGGGTGTGGATCCAGTCTATCTCTTTTATTTTTTTGGTTATTCTTGTGGGGTTACTGATCGGATCAGCTTCTGTGCATTCGATGGATTTCAGTAGGGCTTGATTTTCTTCTTTCCATTGGTTTAGCATTGTGCATCTTCCCCCTAGGATTTCTTTGAGCACCAGATCGTGGAGGAAGGAGCAGTTAGGTAGAATACATTTCCTGCAGAGCATCAGTGTGTTGCAGTCCACCGTACCTTGAAGGGAAAGCAGACTGAGTTCTCGGCGTATAAGTGTGATCGGAGTTGAATCTGGTAGGCCGAAAGTCGTCCTCCAGAAGTAAGCTTCTAGTTTAGGCCAGAGAGTCTTAGATAGCCATGGCATAGCTTCTGCTCCATATGTTACAATGGGGACCGCTTTTGTTTGTAGAAGTTCAGTAGTGGAATGGTGGAAAATTTGCCATATTTTCTATCTATTGCTTTGCCTTTTGTTGCTAGGCTTCGAATCTTGTCAAACAGAGATTCTTGCATAGCCATGTCCTTTGCTGAGTTATCCAGTATTACACCCAGACATTTGAAGTTCTTTACTCTTTCAATTTTGTTTTTTTCTAGGAACCAGTTGGGCTTGTCCTGGGTTTTGTCTGTGCGCTCCATCACCATGATTTTAGTTTTTTCGATGTTGATTTCTAGATTGTTCTCATTGCAGAATAGTTGTAGATTGGTGAGTTGGCGTTGAAGACCTATGGGCGTCAAATCCAGTAGGATAGGGTCGTCCTCGTATAGCAATCTGCTGATGCTCGTTTGTGCTATTTTTGGTGGAAAGGATCTGATCAGAGCTTCAGAATGTTGATAATCTCCCATGTAAGCGATGAAGAGGGCCGGAGCCAGCGGACAGCCGTGTTTCACTCCTCTTTTTGTGTTGATTCGAGTAGATAGACTGCCTTGCTGATTTAGTCTCACTTTAATGTTGGTATCCGTATGAAGTGCTTTGATCGGATTTAGGATGTTGCTGGGACAGCCCCAGGTAGATAATTTCTGCCAGAGTCTGGTGCGGTCGACTCTATTGAAGGCTTCAGAGAAGTCTATGAAGGCCATATACACTTTTGGGTGGCCGTCTTTTACTTTGTTTTTTAAGATGGTTAAGAGAAAGATGTTGATCATGGTTCCTAGTGTTTTTTTTAAACCAGCTTGGAAGTTGTCATTACATGGGGCACGTGAGGCCCAAGATTGGAATGTTTTCAAGAGAAGAGAGCCGAAGACTTTCCCTATAGGGTCCAGTAAATCAATAGGTTGATAGTTTGTGGGGTCTTGTTTGTCACCTTTTTTGTGCATCGAGACCACTATTGCGGACAGCCATGTTGGAGGAATCGATTGTACAGTCACGCATCGTGTGAACACAATTCTTATAAATTTAGCCCATTCGACAGGATGTGATTTTAGGTCGAAATTGGTGATTCCATCGGGGCCAGGGGCTCGAGATTTGTTCAGTTTTCTGATGATGTCACAGATGTCATCTAGGTCGTCCAGCTTTGTCCAGGCCTCGGCTTGGTTCAAGGGTTTTCGGGTCAGTCGTCGATGATTGTAGAAGCACATATCCTGATGGAGTGTCTAGCAGCTCAAAGAGGGATCTAAAGTGAGCAGCCCAGGTGGCTTCATTGATGGAGTTCGTAATTTCTGGACCAGTGGTTGAAGATGTTTTTTTCAGTAGTGACCAGAATTCTTTCGAGTTGTTGGAGCAGATGGATTTCAGCATGGTTTCAGCATCTTGTTGTTGTAGTGTCCATCTGTGTCTCCTCACCCAAGATTTGTATTCTCTCGTTATTTCTTTAATAGCTATTGCTCTTTTGGTCATGGTCAGTGTTGCTTCATATCTTTTTGCTTTCCTGAAGGCGCGGCATCTTAGAACCAGGAGTTTGTCATATGAATGAGTTGGTGTTTGAAGATTTTTGCTAAGATTGCCTTTCTGCGTCTTATATGAGATCAGCAAAGGGGTGTAGTCTGTAGCCTCGAGTTTGGGTATGTCGGTTGAATTTGCGTACCGATTTGTAAGTTCTCTTATACTTTGCGCTGTGAGGCGCAGTCTGTTTCTTTGGTTATTTTGTTCCAGTCCGACCTCCATCTTATCCTGGTTGGTGTGTAATGTTTTCCATGTAGTCATCAGGATATTGTGATCGCTCGATGTAGTTTGGTGGATGTCAAAGGAGGTTGTTAAGGATAGAATAGGTTCAGACACCAATGTGTATTCAATAGTTCACACCGATTTGTTGTTCGCCCATGTTGGAGGACGGGTATTGCTTTTGTATACTGTGTCCAGGTTGTGAAGATGTTTTGAATTAATCAATTTGATCCACAAATCGCCTCGTTGTTCGCTCAGTGTTTTGTCTTTGGCAGGATTCTGGTTCAGAGGGCGTTTAGATTGCCACATATTATGATGTGGTAGGTATTATGGGTGGTTCGTACTTCATCAACAGTGGTTTCAATTAGGGCCAAAAAGTTTTTTTGATCAATTGCAGCGGGGTTCCAATAGACGTTTAATACTGCCACAGGAATCGTCTGTTGAAATGTCTCGTTAGGAGAGGAGAGTTTCCTTGTTAGCAGTAATGCGAGTAATGAGTAGTTTGAGATGATGATGTCTGTTATTGCCAAGCAACTGCTGGTGCGGCATGCGGTAAGCAGGCCCGAGGATGGTCGACCAACTGGGCGTTTTGATGCCGGAGCCAGGCGGATGTCAAAGCCGTCGAGTGATGGAGTTTTGGTCAGCCAAGTTTCCTGGAAGCACCACAAATTGGCTGATCCCAGATTGACGTCACTGGGTGAGGTTAGGTGTTTAAATCCTCCAGTGTTCCATGATCCAAGTTTAAGATCACGAGGTGCGCTCTTTTGTGTATTCGTCGAGTCTCGAAGATTGGTCCTGTCCATGAGTTGCTACTTCGATCGATGGGTTGCCAGTGCCTTTGGGAGCCATGCTCAAAAGCTGGATGAAGTCGAATTTTTGGTTTTGGATGTTGGAGGGAGGTCTTGTACTGGATGGATGGTTTTGGTGAGGTTCTTGTGCTAATCATGTCGTTCTTTGCGGAAGGCTATTTTTGTTTCCTGGTTTTCTTTGATAGCTTCATCTGGTCTGGTTGAAGTTCGAATAGATTGAGGTGAAGCTTGGGTCTGATTTGATGGTAGCACATTTGAGTCTTGATGTGCAGTCACTGAGGTATTTCGATACGAGTGTCTACGTTCATGTGAGCTGACATTTGTATTGTGTTTAGGTCTTGAATGATGAGCGTTTTTCGCTGTTATTTTGCAACTTTTTCAGTGTGAGTTCAGTATTTGTGGGACTTGAGTGTTCGGGGGTATTTCTCTGTTGTGACAGATGGTACCCCAGGCTTCGAAAGGCTCTTTCTCGGTCTATCAATTTGTTTTTAATTTGTCTTGAGGTAATATCAAGGTAGCACATTGCTCTTCCGTGTTAGTGGCTCGGTTCAACAATCCTCAAATCATCTGATATAATTTGAGTCAGCTTTGGAATAAGATGTATCAAGGTCAAGACTCCTCTTCTATTTGGTGTGACTTCATCTCTGTTGTCTTTCGTTTGTTCTAGCTTAAGGATCCCTTTCTCCGTCAGGTTTCAAGATTTGGTAGAATTGTATTGTGTGTTTGTTGTGGAGTATTGGTGTCGAGTAGGATAGGCGGTGTTTTGTCTTGAACTGTTTCTTTGTTTACGATTTCTTTGTGATGATTCGGGCAAGTATTTTGCAGCAATCGGTCGATCAGGTTCATTTGAGCGCTCTCGTTGGGTACTGTTGTATCTTTCTGTTCTTGATTTTCAGTTTTTTTGGTCGTCATTCATGCTGACGAATCTGGGTCGCATATTGGTTTTATTTGATTCTGTTTTTTGTTTGTTAGCTCCCAAGCGTTCGATCTTCTGCTGACGTTCTTCCAGGGTTAAGAAGATCAGTGAGTTTTCTAATTCTTTGGGGTTAGTGTTAGTCGATGGATCCTTGATTTGCACATCCAATTTAGAAGGGCTGGTATTGTCTTCTTGTGGGTAAAATGAAGAGCCCATACCGGGTGTTGTGTCCGAGTGCTCTGTGAGATTCATCAGGTCAAAATTTAACAGGAAGTCCTCAAATGTTATCGGTGAGCTCCTGGTGACTTGGTTTGTGAGTGAGGGTTGAGGGCTCGTTGGGACATCAATCTGTTGGGATAATTTATTTTGAGAACTCTGTTGTCTCATAAGTATTGCAGCAGGTTTAGGACTCAGGTTGGAGTTTTTTTTTTGGTTTTGGAAGAGGCGTTTTGTTAGTGGAATCTGAGGCAGAAAGATTGTTTGGGTTTTTGGGTCTAGTTGAGTCAAAGATTGAATAGGGTTGCTCCATTGGGTCTTTTGCTGCTTTACTTTTGTTTTCTTCGTCATCAATTACTAGGACGATATTGGTGATTGATCCATTTGTAGATTGGGATGGGAGCTGTTGGGTTTTTTTGGGGATCAAAGTCGTTTTTTCAGCTGCAATATTTTTGTGTGGATTTCCAGCTGTGAGATCAATGAGTGGTGCGGGAGCGTTAGGTTGGATAGCTGATCCATTTGCTGATGATCGTTTTTCTAAAAGGTTCAAGGTCGATTCTATTGTCTGGAGGCGTGCGTTTATGTCAGCCAAGTTTGTGCAGGACATTTCTTTCGTGTCTTTTTGAGCTGTAACATGGCCTTCAAAAAAAATGAGTTTTGTATGAATCAAGGTTTGGAGTACTGTATGCTCCTTTAGTGTGTCGTGTAATGATTCGTAGAGCTTGGTGAAGGGGACTAAGGCAATTGTTAGTGCTGACATATATGAAAGTAAGTCTGGTTTCTTTGAAGGTGTTTCATTAGTAGCTGCAGAGGATTTTCTGCTTGGCCCATGTGCAGGAGTGGAGGGGATGTAGAAGCTCGATCTGTCGTAGCGTGGATCATAGTCATGATATGATTTCCTTTTGTCTCTAGATTCCTGGGGCGGTCGATTTGCGTGACCGGTTTTGTTGGATTCTCTTTGCTCTTCTATCTCCTGTTGATTTAGGCTTCGCTGTTCACTTGGTGAGTTAAGTGATGAAGCTATTATGTCCTGTGAAGCTGGAAAAAGTAATGATGACATTGGAGGAGAGGATGGGACGGCGGTTTGTTTCTTGTTCTGTACAGCAATTGGAGCGATCTCAGGCTCCGTAGCTTGTTGTAGCTCGTTTGTTAATGGGATTGAGGGGATGATTAGTGGAAGTGGTGAAGGGGTTGTGGTATGAGATGAGAGTGGAATTTGGCCGAAGATGAAGTCGTCGGGAATCACTGTGCTGATTGTTTTATCTGGTATAGAACTGGTTTCCAAGTTGGTAGGTAGAGGGGCTTTCTTTTCTGTGGGGGGTAGCTTGATTTTTGAGGGGGTTGGTGTAATCTTTTCGTTTTCATCAATTTTCCTGTGCTTACTGAGTGGTTGTAGGTCATGCACTGCGTCCAGTAGTTCGGCGTTCGTAAGCTCGTATAATGCTCCTGTGCAGCTCCCCCCGTTTTGCTTTTTTTTCTGGAAAAACTTTGTCAACATCGATAATGGAGAGAGTTTTGTTCTTGTATTTTTCTCATTTGTGATTCTGTCTTTGGGTATGCTTACTTTCATGTTTCTGGTATTTTTTTGTGCTTTTGCATTATTTTGAGAGGGAGTATTGTCTTTAAAGTGTCTTTTTCTTTTCTTTTTAGACGTTGTTTGTACTTGCCGGGAAAGTTTTTTTAGATTCGTTGTGCTTGTTTTGTTGTTTTCTGTATGTTGCGCCTCTGAGAGGCATGGCGCAGGATCTTCAAAGGTGTCAGAGAGCTCCTGCTCTGATGACGTCGCGGGGAGGGCGTGCAGCCGATGCTTCACGGCAGCAGCAGGCACGAGCCGGGGAGCCTCCCTCCTTCCCTCGCACAATTCTCATGGCTCTGTGCCCTCACCCTCCGCATGTACGAGGGCGAGGACTATGGGAGGGGCTGCGGGTGCGTTGCACGCCACTGGCTCCGCGGCAGCCTGACGTGGTTTCGGGTCTCCGGCTGCCTCCTCTGCCGGGCCCAGCAATGTCTCCACGCAGGGCAGGCGGAGGGGCCCAATGAGGTTGGAGGGATCTCTGGATTCTCCACTACTAACTGCAGGGACCAAGGCGCGGACCCAAACCCGTGAGAGGTCTGCTCCTCGACTGCAGACACAGCACCCCCTCCGGGGTAGGCCGGTAAGCGAGCAGGGAGAGACATAGCGGTTGGGATCGTGTTTGTTGGTCTGGAAATTGTGTCCATGTTTGTTTGCTGAGAATGAATGGCAGGCGTTTCGTGCTTATCAGTTGGTTTCAACGGGGGATCAGTTGAGGGCTGAGAGCCATTTGATATAGGCCACAAGCTTTTACTTGAAGTCCGTGTGGGTGGTTTGAAAACTTTCTTTCCCACTTTGTTTCCAACAGTTTTCGCGGATTTGGTAGTGGGGGCTGAGGTGCTTGGTGAGTTTTGAGCTTCTTCTTGGGGGAGTTTGTCAAGATGTGGACGAGGGCGCAAACTTTTTAAGCACCCATTTTCTTCCTCTAGAGGAGTCTGTGGGGAGGCCGTCAGTCCAGTAATGCCAGCCATGACTGCAGGACTGCCACTCTCCGCCACTACGCGTCCGCTCCGCGGTAGCTCCAAGTCTTTATGGTGGATAAGTGTAGCTCCTCCTTCAGGTAAGGGTGGACAGGGAAAGCAGACCAAAACAAAAAGTAGACTGCAGGACTGCCACTCTCCGCCACTCCGCGTCCGCGGTAGCTCCAAGTCTTTATGGTGGATAAGTGTAGCTCCTCCTTCAGGTGAGGGTGGACAGGGAAAGCAGACCAAAACAGAAAGTAGACTGCAGGACTGCCACTCTCCGCCACTCCACGTCCGCTCCACGGTAGCTCCAAGTCTTTATGGTGGATAAGTGTAGCTCCTCCTTGAGGTAAGGGTGGACAGGGAAAGCAGACCAAAACAGAAAGTAGAATGCAGGACTGCCACTCTCCGCCACTCCGCGTCCGTTCCGCGGTAGCTCCAAGTCTTTATGGTGGATAAGTGTAGCTCCTCCTTCAGGTAAGGGTGGACAGGGAAAGCAGACCAAAACAGAAAGTAGACTGCAGGATTGCCACTCTCCGCCACTCCGCATTTGGGATGTAGGTGGAACAGCTGCAGTTTTATTCTTGAACCTTTGTGATCTTGACAGGAAACATTCTAAAGGGGAGGGAGTCCTGTTGAAGGCTTGGTAACAGCGAAAAAGTTTAACTGTTTAACATTAAATCCTGAAAGGTAAACTTTTGGATTAGTATATAGCAGCTATGTCAACCCATAACTGTATACAAAATAATAAGCTAGAGCCACACAAATATAAAAAATAAGGATATAATGCAATGAAACCAGATTATTCAGTAAAATACCAATCTCATACCATAAACCGAGGGCGCGGTATATGATATGATACTCATTTCCTTCCATTATCCTGTGCCACACAGTCTCTTACAATCCATTGCCCATATATGATGAACACAAATATATTTCAATCTAAGTCGACCTACACCAGAGCAGTGCACTAGCAGATGTTTAGAGGTTTCACTTTTATCTTCCAGACAAATGGGGCAGCACGCACTTTCAATTTTAATTATTGTTATGGTGTTAACCAGGCAGCACAGTGCGCTCAGGTGACCAGTATATAAAAATCTAAAAAAATGCATTGGACAACTGCATTGCCAAGTCACGTCGGGCTAAACCCCCACCCGAACAAAAGTTCACAGTGGAAATGAAGGATTTCAGACCCAACACATTTGCGCTAATCCAAGTAAATTTAAGGTCTCACAAATATGTCTTTGTCGATATGCAAATGCTAAATCAACCAAAATTCCAAATGAAAATCTATGCAACTTTCTTATTTAACAGCAATTATTTTATTCCAGTACAAAACATCTATGTGTTTTTGTTCCTAATAACCCCTGCCGACACGTGTTTTGACCTACTCAGTCTTTATAAAGGCGTACACTGGGTTCAACTAACACGGATGGGAGATCAATCTTGCCCCTTATCCATATATATCTCCTCACCATTACATATTCCCACAGATAGAGATAACGATCTCTGTATCTGCCTCCCCTGATATTGAAAAGCTGTGGAGATGTCAAATGCAAGAGTATTCCATTTAATGCCAAGAAATGAAAAATTAGATCATCTTCTCACATAATTCAAAATTCCATCTAAATAGTAAGTTCTTCATTCAAAATAGGATAGCCTGTAAGGGTTCTTCCTACCAGCGTCCCGCATGTCTGGTTTCAGTTGGTGTGTTATGCCATGTACCAGCGAAATCTAATGATGGTAAGATTTTAAATGTAAGTCAGAGAAAGTCACGCCTTATCTTTGATTCAGGAATTCAAGCTCATATTTGGATATCTTATCAACAGATGGCAGCAATGGCATGTACTTCCATGAAGGAGATTTAGTAGCCAAATCAGTCATGTTTTGTATATCAGCTAAATCTGTGATTGACCTTCCTGAAAGAGTCTTCAAATTCATCACAATATTTCCAAAAGACATTGACCAAAAGGCAATTCCACCAATGGTTTGCATCAATAAAGAGTTTCCCAAATACAGTTCTCCTATGATCTTTAGAGTCTACTAAACAAACCTGCTGTACAGAATACAATAAGGTATGAACATTAGGCTCCAGGATCTTATATGCAAAAGTTAATAGCTGCTTAGTCAGCTGAAATTGTAGAGCAGTAAATCCAAGAGCAGCACACATTTGTTCCGCAAGTAGATTTTGATGGCAGGAGAAAAAGACTCTTAATACAGAAATTGTCCAAAGTACTCAATGACTTAGCTTTCGTCAATCCCCCGATTGTAGCGCCATACAAAATAATTGATACTGATTTCAATTTGTAGAAGACAATTAGGGGTTTCAAGGTATACCTTTCAAGGTGTAACAATTAAGGCTCCTGGCCAAGACTGCAGAGCGAGGAGAAACTATCCCTGTGCTTTTTCTACCCTCACAGTAAGATTACAGCCTTATAATGAGTTGTCATCCTATGACCTGTTACATAACATTCACAAGCTGTCCTAATCGCTGTCTTTGGCTGCCTGACCGCAAATGTCTCAATTCCTGGAGGGAAGTGAAACGTACTCATTATGCCTGAATCCAGTTCGTTTGCTCCCTGGCCACTAATCGACACTAGCACGATTGCTCGAGCTGCCTCTTTCGCCCCATCTATATTTCAGTCAGCGTACCATGCTCATTCTTGTTTGCTTCACTTCCCACTACGATCCAGGATCTATCAATGTGGCGCCCCTGCCCTGCTACTATTACCACTATACTTGAATTTGTACTCTGTATTTGCACATATGCTCCCCACTTAATATTGTAAGCATTCAAGCATCTCGTGCTCCTATTATCGCCAGACCCATCAGCGCCGCGATTGCATTCGCATTACATGACTACGCCACTTTTCGTTAATTTATTGCCTGAATTGCTCTTGCATTGTGCGCCCAGCCTTTGAATCTACATTGTGCTCCCTGCCATTTCCACTTGCTCTGTGTGCCCACATATGCGATTTGTCTTGTGTGCCCAACCACTTAACTTTAAACTGTTTGCCCAGCTTTTGCTTTGTATTGCACGCCCAGCCACTTGATCTGCATTGTGTGCCCATCCATTGGAGTTTATATTGTGTGCCCAGTCACCTGATCTGCATTGCGTGTCCAGCCATGAGATTTCTACTGTTTGCCTAGCCATTGATCTTAGATTGTGTGCCCAGCCATTTCACCTGCTCTGCCTGCACATCCATTGAATTTTACACTGTGTGCACAGCCATTCGACTTGTACTGTGTGTCCGCCACTGATTTTGCATTATATGCCAAGCCATCTGACTGTGCATAGTGTGCTAAGCCATTGTTCTCTCCTTGTGCGCACAGCCATCTGACTTGCATTATGTGCTTAGCTATTGATCTTGTAGTATGTACCCAGTCACTTGACCTGTGTTGTGTGCCCAGCCATTCAATTTTGCATTTCCCTACTAGGTGCTACTTTCCGTTGACGCGGCTTCCCTATCCTATCATGATTAAGACATTGCCCTGCACGGCAGGTGTGTTCACTCGTTTAGGTAGCGGCCTCGCCCGTCTTTGGTGTCCACGTCACCACCTCCTCCCCTGTCCCACCCCTTTCCTACCCATTTTCCCCCTTCCCACCTCTCCCTATTCAACCCTCACTCACGACTACACCACCCCCTTACATAATTTTCCAAGACCCTCAGCACCACTGACCTCGTATGCCTCACCAGCCCTTATTTAGGTCAAAGTAGACACCAACTCTTCAGCTCTAGAATTCCAAGAAATTCTCTTTCCACCACCATACCCATTTTAGGGTCAACTAGACAAGAGAGACTAGCATGGACACAAAGAAAGTTTCACTTCCTCCCCTCCAATGAACGTTCACCGACCACCCTGCTCCCTTCACTTAATGCCCAAGACCCAGCTTCACCCAAGAAGCCCAAAAAGACTACCCCCAGTATAAACATTACATATATGTTTTGTTATCCAGACCTCTAAACTCGAGACTCCCCTCACACCAGCCAAGGCCAAATCTCTATCAGGAACACTTGCAAACTCACTCCCGAAAAGCGTATGCCCATTCTCTCCAAAGCCCTTAAGTCTGATTTTTCAGTTGATACTAACCCGGACATCATTTCCACCTTCTACGTCATTTGCCTCAAAACCACCATCGACCACCCTTCTCCCTTCACGTATTGCCCAAGACGCAGCCCCACCCAAGAATCCCAAAAAGATCACCCCCAGTACAAACATTACAGACCTGACAACCTGTACAACAGAAACCAACACCAGCCTCAAAGGCACCCTGATTAATGCCCCTTCTCTAGGAGCTCATGCTATTGATATCCATAATGTACCTCTCGACCAACACTTAGACTTCCTCGTCATCACAGAAACCTGGCTACACTCAGCTTCTGGCCCCACACTTGCACTTGCCATTCCTCCAGACTTTACCATCTTCAGATTAGATCGTCAAGACAAAACAGGAGGTCGAGTAACCTTAATAGCTAAATCCACGCTACAATTTAGATCTTGCCCTCTTCATCCTCTTCCCGGATATGACATCCTTTTGCTCAAACTCACAAACAATCCCAATACAACAATCAATTTCTTTAAAATCTACATACAACCTAACAACCCCAACCATCCCAAATCTGATATCCCATTACTCATCACACCACTCCTTAAACCTAAGACCAAATTCATCATCCTAGGAGACGTGAACTTGGGTTACAGTGACACTTCAGACAAGAAAGCTACCGTTTTCACTGCAGCCCTCCAAGAAATGTACTTTACCCAAATCATCAACACAGCTACTCATTCCAAAGGAAGAATTCTAGATTGGATCCTAACACTAAATATAAGTTTAAACCTAGAATCTATTTCGGTAGTTTCCTGCACTGATCACCGCCATATATGCTTTGTTATCCAGATCTCTAAACTCGAGACTCCCCACACACCAGCCAAGGCCAAATCTCTATCAGAAACACTTACAAACTCACTCCCAAAAAGCATATGCCCATTCTCTCCGAAGCCCTTAAGTCTGATTTTTCAGTTGATACTAACCCGGACATCATTTCCACCTTCTAAGTCATTTGCCTCAAAACTACCGTCGAGTCAGTCGCCGTCCTCACTTCTAAAACTTTTCAGAAACCCAAACAAGCCAACTTCTGGTTTAACGAAGAGCTCGTCCTCTTGCACAGACACAAAAGATCAGTGGAACACGTACAGAAAAAGGAAACCATCAGCCATCTCTGCCTCAACCCTCCTAGAGGTCTCTAAAACCTACAAATCAGCAGTAATAGCTCATAAAGCTAGCTCCCTGAACACCCGCATCAATAATGCTTCTTCTAACACCAAAGAACTATTCAGTATTCATTGAGAATTAGAGTCTCTTATCTCCCCAGTTACTGCTGTAAACACTGACAAAGCCTAGTGCACCACAATCCAGAATGTGTTAGCTCACAAAATTACTACATTACAAAAGAAAATCCTTAACAAAAGAAAACAATTGGCTGGCAAAAGTATGTCACCCATTACACCTAAACCTTTTGAGAATACCCCTGCTACCCAATTCAAATTTACACCTGTGTCCCAAGAACAGGTTCAAGAAAACATCTCCACTTTGAAACCATCTAATTGCAAAGGTGACATCTTCCCTGTGTGATTAGTTAATCTCTGTGCACCTGCCCTCACTCCTACAATTACCAACTTGATTGATGTCTCCTTTTCCTCAAATCCAGTCCCTTCCAGTATTAAAGCAGCTTGGGTAACTCCTCTGCTTAAAAAAACACTCCCGGACCCTTCCATTTCCACTCATTTCTGACCCATAACCACTGTCCCCTTCTTACAGAAAATTGTGTACAACATTGCTTACTCCAAAGTCCAAGATTACCTGGAAAGCCACCATCTACCCCGAGCCACAGAACATGGCTTCTGACCTAGACACAGTACTGAGATAGGTCTTCTTGACCTAAAGATTCAGATGGATAGGATTTGAGACGATGGAAACATGGTATTCTACTTCTCTTAGACCTATCAGCTGCGTTTGATTTGGTAGACCATGACAAAATGTGCGCTACCCATTCAGAAAACTTTAATTTCTCCCCTGATGCCACCAGGTGGATCAGGTCCTTCTTATCTGATTGCACCTCGAGAGTCTTTATTGCTGAGGATGCCACTGACCCCATCCCAGTACCCTTAGGCATGCCGCAAGGCTCCTGCCTCTCTCCTACCTTGTACAATGCCTATGCCAAACTACTGTTTGCCACACTTAATTCCATGGGAGTTATTTACACCAATTTCGCTGATGACACTCAGATCCTGATCCCCATCACAGGTGATTATAAACAAGATATCACCACCATTAATAAAATATATGCCATCATTCAAAACTGGATGGCCACAAACAGCCTCTGCTTAAATGACGGGTGTATATCTAGATGCCAACCTATCTATGGGCCTCATTAGGACCCAGGTGGTAAGGGGTTTACGGCGGCGTAAACAGCGCCGACCCTTACCGCCTGATTCCGAGGTCCCTTAGCGCCATGGAGGATTTAACACCTGCTTTTAGCAGGTGTTAAAATCCATGGCGCTAAGGGACCTTGTTGTTAATTACGCCACCATAATTTACGGTGGCGTAATTAACGCCTTCCCCACTCCCATTATGCCCTATGGGGCAAAAATGGGAATGGGGAAGGGTAAATGGGTTAATGGGGACTTACCGCCCCGCCGACCTCGGAATGGGGCGGTAAGTCCACCAACCACCATGGCGTAAACGTAGTTTACGCCATGGTGGTAAAGGTACGACCCAGGCGGTAACTTACCGCCTGGGTCGTAATGAGGCCCTATGTCTAAACACATCAACGCTCTATCTTCTTCCACGGCCTACACATCCAAAGTTATTTCACTCATCTGTCAATTCCTCATACCACAGAACTGCCTTACAGTAGCCCGAGCCCTCATACTTTCAAAACTGGACTACTGTAACTTCCTACTATTAGGAACCACAACTACAAACCAGGTCAAACTACAACTGTTGCAAAACAAAGCCCTTCCGGCAGATTTTGGCCTAACAAGGAATGAACACATCTCTAACATCAGAAGAGAAGCACACTGGCTCCCTATCCAAGTGAGAATTATTTTCAAAACCCTGACCACTGCACATAAATGATATGATAGGTTAGTTATAACACGCTTAATACCCAGAGCTTTCTAAGCGCGGACCCGGGGATCGAACCAGTGTTGCTCCATGTCATCTTGCTTCCAAGGCGAGCACCTTGCCCCTGAGCTAATGTGGCCCATCAGTAATGTGGCTCCCGCCTACCAAAATAACTGTGTATCTCAAAAAAGATTGATTTGACATTTAAGATCCAGATTCAGTACACATCTGACTGTTTCCAGATTCAAGAGTAAAAGAGCTGGTGGTGCCAGCCTTCCTGTAGCTGCCCCAAGCTTTAGAATTCTCTACCAAACCACATCAGGAACAAACCCTCACACCAGTGCTTTAAGAGGCTGATTCGACAAATACAACTAGGCCCCTATCACACCACCACACCCACCCTTCTCCTAGCCCACTGCTTGGTGCATGAACTTGTGATTGTACCTACTCCGAGCCCACCTCCCCCTCCCTTAGCCCATTACTCTTTGCATGGATTCCCGATTGTACCGACCGCCTCCTCTTGTCCCCACCCAATATTCTGTGTATAAATGTATAATTGTACCTACTTGTAATTGTAATTTCTGCTATAACATATTCTGTAACTAACTAAGTTCCTAAGTATTCTACGCCGTGATGCCTCTGGGACTGGGCGTATAACAAATGCTATAAATAGATCAAATAAATAAATACCCACTGTTCGTCATTGAACATATCCTAAATGCTTCAGAATTTTGTTTAATTGAGCACCACACAGAATTTAAATTCTCTTTTCATAACAGTCCATGATCAATGATGATGACGAGGTGCAATATAGTTGGCAACAACCTCCAGCCTTTAAATAAATATATATATATATATCTTTGTCCCCAAAGTAATGGAACTTATAATAACCACCCTGAAAATGTGAAAAACAGATTTCCCACCTCAAGGATCTGAAAGAGTACCTCGCAGATATCACACCCAATAAAATGTTCATATATGACAGTTGTGCCTGTAGTTATTGCTACATCACGGCTGTGTAAATAACTTTTACTATGAATCATTTTAATTATTCTCAATGTATAAACTTCTGAATTGTTTTACATGCTTTGCTCAATACGATGGAATCCCTTTTTTACCCTGTTGGTGAAACATAGATATCAACAGCAAGCACGTAACTCTCTGAGCTACATAGGTGGCTTTTTCTCTAAAACACTGGAGTGGGCTCCACACACGGAGATAAGTTACCACCTACAGTAAAAGGTGCATTTTGGGATTGTTTTAGCCACTTTGAACTGGAAATGTATGTGACCTCCAAGACAGAAGTGAGAGGAATTCTACATACCATTGTTTATTCAGATGATAACGTATCCATCCATTCTGAGTGGCAAATAGTACTGCTTTCTCTCCCATGGCCACGTTTTGGTCTGTATGTGCAGCTCAAATGTCACCATGAAGACATAAAGGCTATTTTCTGTGACAAGATCATGACTCTGGCAACAGAGCTAAATGTACTTTCCAGAGCACAATTTTGCCAGTCGTGTGGTATCCTACCACCTTGGTTCACACCTGGTGCATTTTTGGGTGTTATGTTGTGTTGATTTATACCACACACCGCTACCACCCAAGGACAATCTCCAGGCGCCAAGGTGGCTCTGCAAGAAAGAGGACTGGGTGGGCTATGGAGGGAAGAGTGATAGGATAGGTCCAAAATCAGGAGAAACTGTCGTCTGCGTGTGTTCACTTGCAGACAGTTGGTTGTGTGCACTTCTTGTATCCATACGTGTAAGGTCCAATGCCTGTGTTGTTTGTTATGTTGGGCATGTCTGTGTGTTTAATGTGAGCCAAAAATAAATGCACGTGATGTGAGAAAAACAAAAGTTTAATACACACAGCCCGGGCTGGGGAATAATCAAAAAGACATTCAAACTTGCATCATAAAATGGCTGCATTTATTGTAAAAATTAGAGGTGAACTGCCAACAAATGTTATTCAGATTATTCACAAATCCCCAGCCTGTGATTGGGCAACGTCATTTACACTCTAAGTGGATCAATACAATACCTATCCCTATTGGCTTATCCTACCCCTCGTGACCATGCTATGACTTCAGTTAATTAATTCATTGGTACTGAGATCATCTTTCTTCCCATGATGCTGATTGGATGTTAATCTTTCTAATTTGACTCTTATACACATAATTGTTGATTGGCTACTCCATGTGGCATATCCGTGGAGTGAGTAACTTATTTGGTTTCTGCCATTCCCTATGTGAAATGTGACAGTGTGGCAACAAAAATAATATATTTGTATCCTTTTTCATAGGCCTTATCGGTTGACACCAACATACTGTTCCCACCATTATGAACTGTTCAGTGACAGTTAACATTGCAACTCCTCATTGGAAACATTACTTGCTTCCCCTTCAACTCTTCCTTTCTCATGGCTTGCGCATGACTCCATTATCTCTTCCTGTAACCCTGTGAACTGGGGTCTATGATATTCACAAACGTCATTCTCTTGCAATGATATAAGTGGGTATGTAAATTAAAATAATATGAAAGTTATTCTGAAATAGGACTGTGTGTTTGTTGTTAGGTGCGTTGATACATTTCCTTAAAAGGCTGTTAGTGCCTAATTGATTCAACTCTATTTGCAATGGTGTCTTGTGTGATTTCTTGGTGGTTGGATCTCTTTCAGTGAGGGTTTTTCCTACAGGGGGCAGTGTTGCTCATTGATCGTACTTCTTAACACACATGCTTTTCACTGCTCATTGTTTCATCCCTACCAAAGTGTGACCTTCACTGTATTACGTTGCGATGTACTGGTTAGGAACATCAACTGTTATATATCTTTTGAACACAGGATTGGGAACTCGGCTGAGCCGATGTGTCTCAACCAATCCATGTACAGTTTCTGTCTCTTAGCTCAAGGGTCTTTAAATTGTGTGTTGACTTTGCATGACCTCACTGCCGGAATTCAGGGCTTGAGAATGTGTTTGCCTACCTGTCTTTACCAACCACTGCGTGGCATTCAGCCCTGCTGTTGGAGGCTATATAGTCATGCATGTGTGCTTTTGGTAAATGCCTGGCTGATATTTTCTGCTAATATGATGTTTCTTAGGCTTCATGTATGGCTGAGTTTGTCTCGAGGTCTACATATGTGTCATTTATTCAATTAGTGTAAAAGTCTACTTTCCTTTAATACCATTATTAGTATCCCTAATGGTTTCCTGAAGAGTGTCACATGCTACTAAACTTGTTAGGGATATGTGGTTATACTCATGTATATGATCTGCACCTTATGGCTTACCTCTCATCAGGGACATAGTTTGTTAATGCACTGTTACTGCTGTGTTTAAGGCCTACAAAGGGAGTGCTGATAATATTCTACAGGGGTAGCCCCACACTCTGGTGATATTCCCTCCTACTAAGTGAGGATATATAATATTTATTTCAACAAAAGGAAGGAACACACAACAATCTATATAAAACCGTAGATGTACCCTCAGATAGCAGTTTCTCAAAACAGCCACTTAGCAAATATGGGCTGCATTCTGTGTTCTATGTGTTCATCGAAAAACAGTGTTACCAAAAAAATATCATTTTTAATATATTAATCTCTTTTCAGCACAAGTAATACAGACAATTGTTTTTTAAAAAGCATATACACATCACATAGTCATATACATGTTAAAATCATTCCACCTCACACTATCAAAAATTGCCAGATATTTGATCAGCAAAACACAACAATGGCAACTCAATTATTATCATTCCCCATTGCGTAAACAAGCCCAAAGGGAGTGCTACATGAGAGGGGTTGCTTTCATTATGGTCTTACTTTGCTTCAAAGAGACTTTCAGAGCTTATATTTCTGTGCACGTTTGGGTCGTTGGATGTACTCTCCAACAGGTTCAATGCGTGGGTCCTTTTCTATGTGACTGTTTGCTATGTTGAAGTGTGTCTGTGTGTTTTATGTGTTTAAGGTTGTGCGCACTGGCTTGTTGTATACGTATGGATAAGGTCCAGTGGCGGGTTTGTTTGTTGTAATTGTGTGTTACTTGTGTTTGGTGTGTATTAATTTATAGGTTGGCTAGCCCAGTGGTGCTTATTGTATTTGTGTGGTGGTTTGGAGGAAGCAGGAGCGGGGTGGTTAGTACATTGACTACTCTCTAAGTAGTACTCTCTTTTTGGCTAATCTACACAATTCTATCCAATGTGACGCATGGTCAATCTTCACAATACTATTTAAATGTGATGTGTGGCTAATCTTCACAATGTATATAAAAGTGCTGCATGGCTAATCTTCACAGTTCTATCTAAATGTGATGCGTGGCTAATTTTCACAGTTCTGTCTAAATGATGTCCGAAGTGTGTCTATGGAAAAGTAAGTGTCAAGGGTGTCCTTTTGTCCACTGACCTAGAATTTGGCTTGCCAGCCCAGTTGGGCCCTGGCCTTATTTGGGAATGTTAAGCGTTATCTGGTGGGTGGGCCTCCACCCTTTGGGGAAGCCCTAGACACAGTCATATTTGTTTGAACCAAGGATAGATATTTTAAAGCCAATACTACTCAACTCTAGCAGCACAGTGATCCTTTTCTGCAGTCTTCTCATCCTGAGTCAGCTGCATACGGTTTGATGTGATCTGGCTATGTGGAGCAATTCTGTCTCTTTCCCGAATCCCCTCAGCAGGTCAGTTAACTAACAATCAACTTTCTGGGCTTGCTTTCAGGTTAGTGTTAAGGGGATATATCAGATAGAACAGTGTTTTGGTTCATAATTCAAGTACAAGTTTACTATTCAAATGCAGACATCAGGCCAACATGTATTCTCAAGAAGATGATCTAGACCTTTACATTTATTTTTTGCCAGTTAGAAGTTCCCACAACATTGTGAGGCATTGCCCTATTATCTGCAGGGACTAGTCTAACTCATACAATGCGATGCCTAGCATTTATAGCACTGAAATGGTCAGACTCCTACATGATTTCTTCTAATCTCCCCTTTACCCCTGTCTAGTCTTGACTCGGTTACTCTTGGCAGCAGGCCGGCCACTTCCTGAAGCCTAATGGTTGTAATTAGTGTTGCTGTCCCAGTAAAGTAGACTCCATGCTACTTGGGTACACTTGAGCTTATCTCGAGCCAATCACACAGCCACACACCACTTCAAGCACAGAATGTTTTCTCTCAGGAACTGCTTGGGATCTCCCTGATTAGTACAGACACAATATAGCTCACTTTCTTAATTGTGCATTCTCTCTTCGATCTTCCCGTTGGACCAGAAGGCCCCCAAAGTTCCACAAACATCCTCACTGGCCCCCAGCCCTACTTGGCTTTTTCCAAAGGCCTTAGTTTGTCTATCCATGAACGATATCCACAGTCTACCCTTTTCCTTTTCCTCCACAGACTATTGTCTGGAAACCCCTTGGAGGGCACACTACATCAACACCCGGAAAAGTCTTGGTGTTTTGAAACTATAACATTGGTGATTTAGCAAATGCTTCGGAACACAATGAAACATATGAGTATGCATTTTAATCAAACAGGGATGGCAATTAGCCAGGTAGTTTTTTGTTATAGCTGGATAGATCCTGTATGTATGTATGGGATTTATAAAGCAGGCGATTAGCTAGGAAGCGATGAAGTGCTGCACATAGGGGACACGCCCGGGTGTTGCAGGTAGGAGTGTGGCAATAGCGAAGGTATCTAGAATGGGTCGGGAGTCTGTTAGAGACTAATAAATGTTGGGGCATCGCCTTTTCTCACATGACAAATAAGTGTCCTAAGAGAGGCAAATTCTACAGACAGCGGCAATATTTTCTCAGACGGGTGGCTCAAGCAAAACAAATGGATCTGCGGCCTTCAGTGTAATAATGCTGCACTAAATGGAGGCCTCTGGACTTCCTTTATACATTCAAATGTAAACCCATTAATGCTGAACAATTAGCAAAGTTAAGTTGATAATGCAACAGCATTCTCAAGTGACCATTTCTAAAAAAAAAAGCATTGCAGTGCAAACAGTTTGGGCTTTTCTGTAGGCATGGGAAAGGCACTTGCATTGGTATTAACTGGCCATTGAGGGCAGCAGGGGTAGAACGGTGAGAATGCCTGCCCATCTAAAAGCAATGCCTGGCAAATGCCTTACAATTATACACAAGCCAAAGGTGTTGGCTTTGCCAATGCTTGTTTTTAACAGGACTTCAGTGAAGGACAGACATAGTGCTTATAAATCGAGTGGCTGACGGCAGACCTGGTTAAGACATTTTTATTACACCGGCTGCAGGTTTACAACTCCAATTAGGTCAATAACTCTCAGAAGACTGCTTTGAAAAAACACCGGCAGGCACTTTGAGTGAAATGTTGAGTGAAATGTTTGATGGTAAGGCTTATTAAAGGTGGCTCAAAGAGTACCCATGAGGAAGTGTTTCGGGCGGGGAGGAACTGGGTGGGAATAGCCATAGGGATTGGAATAGCCACGGGCGGTCAATAGCTGGAGAAAAGAAAACAACACATACAAGCTGTGTTCCCCTCGTAATATGCCATTTCTCCCTATTTCCAATGAAATAGTTTCGACTTATGACGACACCTAATAGTCCAAACTAAAAAGAAAGAACAGTGACCATGACTCATTTAGGACCATTGACAGATGTCACCTTTTTGGAAACCCAGGTTAATGCTTCAAAGTAGGTCACTGTACACATAATCCCACAACTAACTTGTCTTACCCTCTGCTTGAATGTTCATTATGTGAGAGAACGATAGAGAGAGAGCTACAGATAGTACCATACTGTGGTGCAGGAGTCTGCAGCTAATGGCACCCTAGGTGTTTTGGACTGTGACTCCCCTGATCCCTCATCATTGACTATGCCGGCTAAGGCGGATAGGAGTTGGAGTCCCAAACACCTTGAGAGACAAAATTTGCAGACCCCTGCTTTAGAATGCTAAGTATACAGAGCAAGAATCCTCTCAATGAAGCAGTCCTTTCAGTTCACACCTGCAGTTTCTGCTGGAGGAAATTCCAGCCAGTAGAGAAGTCTGCTGGTCACCAGAAGGCAGAGCAGGCCATATTTGCATGGAAGCATGTCCCATGCAAATATCCCCTGCCGTCTGACTCCACAAGCATGCCCCACGCAAATATACCCTGGTCTCTGACTCCACAAGCATGCCCCATGCAGATATACCCTGGTCTCTGGCTCCACAACCATGCCACATGCAAGTATACCCTGCTCTCTGACCCCACAAGCATGCCTCTCGCAAATATACCCTGGTCTCTGACTCCACAAGCGTGCCCCACGCAAATATCATCTCCTCCCCCTCCTTCTCCTCCACCACTGCTAACCTGTCCACCTTCTCTCCTATCACCCCAGACTCTCGTTTCCTGTCCAAAACTCACCCTACCGCTGCCCCCTCTGATCCCATCCCCAACACCTTCATCCCCAAAGTCTACCCTCTCTGCATCCCCTACCTAACCACCTTCTTTAACATCTGTCTCTCCTCTGCTACCTTTCCTTCAGCCTTCAAACATGCCAACATCATCCCTATCCTGAAGAAACCCTCTGCTAGCCCTCTTCTTGCCTCCAACTTCAGACCAATCTCCCTTCTCCCCTTCATCTCAAAGCTCCTCAAGCGCCTAGCCTACTCTCAACTCTCAGCTTTCGTCTCCTCTTACTCCCCCCTCCCCACCTCTCAGTCTGGTTTCCGCCCTAAACACTCCACTGAGACTGTTCTCACTTACGTACTCAATTCTCTCCTCACCGCTCGCTACACTAAGCAATCCTCAATTCTCATCCTGCTTGACCTCTCTGCAGCCTTTGACACCATAGATCACCCCTTACTTCTTAGCTCTTTGTCCTCCTTCGTCTTTAAAGGCTCTGTCCTCTCTTGGCTCTCCTCTTAGCACTCCAACCGATCCTTCACTGTCTCCTGGTGCGGCCGCACCTCCTCCAACTTCCCCCTGAACTATGGCGTTCCTCAGGGCTCCATACTCGGACCTTTCCTTTTCTCTCTCTACACCTCCCTTCTCGCCCCGTCATCTCTTTTTTCGGCATCTTCCACCACTTCTATGCAGATGACACCCAACTCTTTCTCTCCTACTCTTCCTTCACCTCTGACCTCCAACACACTCTCTCTTCCTGCCTTACTGCCATAAGAAATTGGATGTCACTTCACTTTATTTTCCTGAACACTGACAAGACTGAAGTGCTTTTCTTCCCTCCTAACACTCTCTCACCTTCCCCTCCTCCCTTCATCCACTTTCCCCCCTTCCAAATCTTGGCCTCAATATTGACTCCTCTCTCTCCTTCTCCAACCACATCTCTCTAACCTCTCGTGTATGTCGGCACCACCTCTTCAACATCCGCAAGATCTGCTCCTCCCTCACCTTTCACGCTTCTAAACTCCTAATCTCCTCCCTATATTTTCTACTGCTCCTCTCTTCTCTTTGGACTCCCTGTCTCTCACCTGACTCCCCTAAAATCCATCTACCACTCCTCTACTATCCGCACTCTATGTCTTCTCGGCCCTCAAGACTCCATTTCTACCTCAATCTCTCAACTCGGCTGGCTCCCCTTCCTCTCACAATTGAAATTTCAATTCCTCTGCCTTGTTTACAAATCTCTCCATGACCTTGCCTCCCATCTCTCCTCCCTCCTCTCATTTTACTCTCCATCCCGCTCTCTCCGCTCAGCCGATCTCTACCTACTCACTGTACCCCCTGACCCTTGGGCCTCCTCACGCTTCGCTCCTTCCAACTCCTGGCCCCCCTCCACTGGAACTCTCTACCTCTCTCTATCCGCTCCACCCCCACCTACCCATCTTTGCGCGCCTCCCTGAAAGCCCTTCTTCTCCACTCCCCCGTTGATTCTCCTCCCCTACCTCTCTCCCCCTCCTGCCCCTGCCCCCCTTCCCTTAGCCTCACTCCTTCCCCCTCCTCCAGTTGACCTCATATTGGATACTGTATCCACCATAGTGCGTAGGAGGTCACCAAACTCTCCTTCCCTACCTCTCTCCTCCCTCATACCCCTGCCCCCCTCCCCTCCCCCTCCTCCCGTTGAGCTCATATTGGACACTGCAACCACCATAGTGCGTCACCTGGGGGCTCCCCCCTCTGAGTAAATTGTTCTAGAGACTGTTCCACTGATCTGTTTCACGTTTGTAAATGATGCTTCATTCATGTCTGTAGCTGTTGTTATTCTGTAAACCGCTTTGGTGTAAAGCGCTATATAAACTCAATAAACATATAAATAAACATCAACATAAATATACCCTGGCCTCTGACTTCATAAGCATGCCTCTCGCAAATATACCCTGGTCTCTGACTCCACAAGCATGCCCCATGCAAACATACCCTGGTCTCTGACTCCACAAGCATGCCCCTTGCAAATATACCCTGGCCTCTGACTCCACAAGCATGATGCTTGCAAATATACCCTGGCCTCTGACCACACAAGCATGCCCCACGCACACACAGCCTGTCCTCTGACTCCACAAGCATGCCCCATGCAAGTATATCCTACCCTCTGACTCCACAAGCATGCCCCATGCAAATATACCCTGGTCTCTGACTCCACAAGCATGCCCCACACAAATATACCCTGCCCTCTGACTCCACAAGCATGCCCCACGCAAATATACCCTGGTCTCTGACTCCACAAGCATGCCCCACACAAATATACCCTGTCCTCTGACTCCATAAGCATGCCCCTCGCAAATATACCCGTCTCTGACTCAACAAGCATGCCCCATGCACGTATAGGCAGCCCTCTGCCTCACAAGCATGCCCCTTGGAAATATACCCTAGTCTATGACCACACAAGCATGCCCCACGCACATACAGCCTGCCCTCCGACTCCACAAGCATGCCCCATGCAAGCATACCCTACCTTCTGACTCCACAAGCATGCCCAATGCAGATATACCCTGGTCTCTGACTCCACAAGCATGCCCCATGCAAGTATACCCTACCCTCTGACTCCACAAGCATGCACCACGCAAATATACCCTGGTCTCTGACTCCAGAAGCATGCCCCACACAAATATACCCTAGTCTCTGACTCCACAAGCATGCCCCATGCAAACATACCCTAGTCTCTGACTCCACAAGCATGCCCCATGCAGATATGCCCTGGTCTCTGACTCCACAAGCATGCCCCATGCACGCATAGACTGCCCTCTGCGTCACAAGCATGCCCCATTCAAATATCCCCTGATCTTTGATTCCACAAGCATGCCCTGATCTCTGACTCCATAAACATGCCCCACACACATACAGCATGCCCTCTGACTCCACAAGCATGCACCACGCAAATATACCCTGGTCCATGACTCCACAAGCATGCCCCTCGCAAATATACTCTGGCCTCTGACTCCACAAGCATGCCCCTCGGAAATATACCCTGGCCTCTGACCACGCAAGCATGCCCCACGCACATACAGCCTGCCCTCTGACTGCACAAGCATGCCCCATGTAAATATACCCTGGTCCATGACTCCACAAGCATGCCCCTCGCAAATATTCTCTGGCCTCTCACTCCACAAGCATGCCCCTCGCTAATATACCCTGGCTTCTAACCACACAAGCATGCCCCACGCACATATAGCCTACCCTCTGACTTCACAAGCATGCCCCACGCAAATATACCCTGATCTTTGATTCCACAAGCATGCCCCACGCAAACATGCCCTGACCTCTGACTCCACAATCATGTCCCACTGAAATATACCCTATCCATGACTCCACAAGCATGCCCCATGCAAATATACCCTGGTGCATGACTCCACAAACATGCCCCACACACATACAGCCTGCCCTCTGACTCCACAAGCATGCCCCACACAAATATACCCTGGTCCATGACTCCATAAGCATGCCCCATGCAAATATACCCTGGTGCATGACTCCACAAACATGCCCCACACACATACAGCCTGCCCTCTGACTCCACAAGCATGCCCCACACAAATATACCCTGGTCCATGACTCCACAAGCATGCCCCTCGCAAATATACCCTGGCCTCTCACTCCCCAAGCATGCCCCTCGCAAATATACCCTGGTCTCTGACCACATAAGCATGTCCCACGCACATACAGCCTGCCCACTGACTGCACCATGACCATCAGTCATTTAGGTTTTACAGGGTCAACGCAGACAGGATGCTCACTGCTCAGAATTGGAAAAGCTCTTAGAATATCTACTTCGAGCAGAGCTTGGGATGTGGGGGGGCCAATCACACCTTGGTGGCTCCCTGCCCCCGCCATTGGGGTTCACATGATTCACAGCCTCTCTACCACTCTGTGCCAGTAGAAAAAGCCTAATCGCACACCTCCTTCTTGGTTGGTGGACATCCCTCTGACAGGCAGAAAACATGTGTTTGCGCCACCCTTTGGAGAGAAAATTCTGCTTTTGCTGCAGGGTGGTCAAAATATCTTCCCGGATTGAAGGATATTTCATCCGTCCAGGGGACAGATTACAGAAACTTTGCACCGGTGCAAGTGCAAAGTTGCACAGTATTAGCACTAGGGCAAAGTTTGCCCTATTTTTTAAAACACTGGGACATATTGGAAAATGATTGCACCTTGACAAGTGCAATTTGGCATGGTGTAGGTATAGGGCAAAAATTGCTCTTCGGCAAAAAAGATAGATTTTCACTGCATTATTGCAACAGGGCAAAGTTTGCCCTAGTGCTAATACGGAATGGTATTAGCATTAAGGCAAACTTTGCCCTGGTAAAAAAACGCCTCCAAAATGTATCTTTCTTGCACTAGGGCAATTTTTTCCCAGGTGCTTATACAATGTCAAGGTGCATTTGTCATAGTGCAATAGTTTTCTAATATGTCCTAGTGTTTTAAAAAATAGGGCAAACTTTGCCCCAGTGCTAATACCGTGCACCTTTTCCCTTGCACCAGTGCAAAGTTTCTGTAATCTGGCCAGGTGGGCAGCATTTCTTTTCTAATTAGGCATTTCGTTTGGTCATTGGTCTGGGGCTGGGGGTGTGTATGCGGCAGAGCCAGCCACATGCCAAGTTGATCTAAAGGATTTGTGCTTCCTCACTATGCTAAATGTTTTTCTCATTATTTACAATTACTTCCCCTAAATTACTTCAATGGATATATTTATTTAAACATTAACAATCAGAATAAAAGAGGTCCAAAGTTCACAAAAAGCGGCGTTTGAGCCACTGGACGAACAATGGTTTTGAAGAATAAGCGGCCCGCCAGGCAATGAAGCAAAACACATGCGATGGCTGGATGGCTTTGAATGAATCATAAGCACTGGCATTGCTCAACACGTTTTTCATCCGGCCATGGGATTAGGAAAGGCAAATATGGCTTGGATATCCTAAAGGGGCAGCCCAGGCAGAACTGCTAGGTGCCATCCCTTCAGCAGGAGAACACAAGTAAGAAGTGCAGCTAAAGGCTCTCCAGGGACAGCAACCACAGCACGTGTGCTGCACATGATTGATTCTGCACGTCCAAGAGCCGGTAGCCAGTCTGATTTGGCCTTGGTGGGGATCTGTGTCACTGAATGTTTGACGTGCTTGCTATGGGCCCCTCAACCTTGACCTCACCTTTGCAGGCCACCAGGGGAAGCGTCAGAAACGATCTGGCATACTACAGCCCCCGGGTGATCTGTGGAAGGGACCAAGGGAAAGCGACAGAGACAGGGTGGATGTAGGGACATAAAGAGACACCTCATTCCGGGTTTGAGGTAACCATGGCACTATTTGCGCCATGGCTGCCTCCAAAACCGGTTCCGACTCCGACCTTGTTCAATGGGGACTTACCGGTCTAGTCCGACCTTTGCAGGACCGGTAAGCCCCCATTGAAAGGGGCAATTCCCATTCCCATTTGAGCCCCCATAGGGCTCAATGGGAAGGCGCTAATAACGGTACCGCAAATTGCGATACCGTTATTAGCTCTGAAGTCCCTTAACGGGCCCCGTCCATAACGCCGGGACCCGATAAGGGACCTCAAAATAGGGTGCAAAGGGATAACCGGCCCCAATGTCCTTAACGATGCCCGGTATCCCTTTGCGCCCAACTCGGAATTAGGCCCAATATGGAAGATAAAGAAATTAAACCGAAGTCAAAAAGAACAGGTGGACGGACATGAAGATGAGAAGGAAAGAAAGTGTAGGAACAATAGAGATAAAGGGAACGTGAAACGAGGATGCGGGTGAAATTATGAAAAAAGGGAGATTGAAAGTCAAAAAATGTTATGCTAAAAAATTAATGAAGGAAAAAGGTGAGATAAAAAAATTGGAAAGCAAGTGGTAAAACTATGAACGAAACCAAGAAATAAAGAACCAAGAGAAAGAATCCGAGGAAAAGGCAGCATTGAACACTTAATAAATAACAAGGCACAAGGATGGAAAGAAAGTGATGGATGAACAGAGAAAGTCAATGAGTAGGAAGAAAAGGGAGAAACAGTAGGAAGTCAAGGGGTGGCATTATGCAAGTAGGAAATGGAACAATGAAACGAAGAAACAGTGGCACTGAAAAATAAAGGAAGGAACAGAATCATCAGGAAGGATAGAAATAAAGAAAGTGAGGATGGAAAATAAGGAAGTCGTAAAGGGTAGAAATAGAAAAAGAAAGAGAAATATAAGGTAGAGGGAGGGAAAGTGCGATAATTCAGGAAGCAGACAGTCAAGAAAAAAGGAAGGGAGGCAGAAGAGAAGATATCATGGGGAGAAGAAAATTTGAAAGATGTAGGAATGAATATACATAGGGAGGAAAAAGGAAATAGGGAAGAGAGGGGGAACAAATAAAGATTGGGGAGAGGGGAAAAAGTAAGGCAAAACAATTATAGAAAAACTAGGAAAAACAGAATGTTGATGTGAAAGAGTGAGGACATTTCATATTTCTGCTTTTGTTTATTTAAAAAAAATGTATTGCTTTGACAACATGGGGGAAGTGAAGAAACAGATAAAGTAATGTACGCAAGGAGAACAGGTTGATTAGGCAAGCAAGAGACAGCTAAATAAAGAAAGAGAAGGAAGACAAGAATGCAACTGGGTGATTGATAGAACGGGGCAGAATGAAAAAAAGAGCAGGACAAGGGGCGAGAGCCCTAGCAGGTAAGTGCGATGTGTGCCAGTTGGAGGAAGACATGTGGGTTGGTGGGGAGATGAGGTGGTAGAGGGTATGGGGAGTGGGAGGGCGCTATGGTCCTGAAGCACCTTAACAAATGGCGGACACCCAGGGACCACAGAACTGCAAGACAGGGAAGTCGGAGAATTGGAGGTCAAGGTAAAGTAAAACATGCAGAGATAGAAGTAATCAAAGGAGAGAGGAAGATGTGAAAGAATGTTAAAGATAGAGGTGGGAGATAGGCAGTGCAATGAATGAGGGAAGTGGTGAGGGGGAGCTGAGATGGTAGTCAGGAAAGTATATGATATGACATTTGTAACGCGCCTATACACAAGTGTTTCAAGACGTGACGAGGCAGGGGGGAGAACAAGGGGAAACAGACAACGATCCTACTAGGCCAGGTGTCATTTAGATCGCGCAAGTGCAAGGGTAGAGGGGAAGGGAAAAGTGCAGGGGGAAAGGGAGAGGGGAAAGTGCAGTACAGGGTTAGTAGAATACAAGATAAATAATAAGGGCCCGCTGGTGGCAAATGCAAGGTAAGTGCAGACAAGTGCTGGGAGGAGGGGCTGTAGGGATACAGAGACAGTCCCGCAGTGCAGGGGTTGCCAGGGAGGCAGTGCAGGGAAGAGTGGCTGGGCCAAGGACCGAGATCGGTGAGTGGCCCAGTTGCAGATTCAGTGCAGTTTCAGTGATTTTAGCAGGGGAGAAGGGGAGAGAAAGCGGAGGCAAAGAGGAAGGTTTTGAGGTGCTTCCGGAACCGGAGATGGTTCTCCTCAAGTTTCAGGGAGGCAGGAAGGCTGTTCCAGAGGGAGGCCCCTGCTGCAGAGAGAGATCTACCCCCAACTCTTTGCTTGGAGAAGCGGCTGACCATGAGGGAGTTGGAGGCAGATGAGCGAAGATCTCGAGAAGGAAGATATTTAGGTAGAGAGAGTTGAAGGTATTTTCGCCCAAGGCCCCAGAAGGCCTTGTGGACAATGCAGAGGGTTTTGGACTTAATCCTCTCAGCCACTAGGAGCCAGTGTAGTGATTTCAGTCCTGGAGAGATACGGTCCCTGGGCTTGAGGCCATGGACAAGTCTCGCAGTCCTGTTCTGGATGAGTTGCAAAGGGCGGAGAGTAGAGGCAGGCAGATTTGGATAGAGGCTGTTACAGTAGTCCAGCTTCGAGAGAACCAGGGCTTTAGAGACAGTGAGCCTCTGGGGGAAGGAGAGGAAAGGAAGGATACCTCTGAGGGGGTGTAGCTGGTAGTGTGACTTCTTAGAGAGGTCAGATATGTGAGGAGAGAAAGAGAGTGTTGAGTCTAAGATGACCCCAAGGTTTTTTGCCTTGCAGGTAGGAGCAGGAAGGGGGCCAAGAGAGGCCGGCCAGAGAGCTGAAGGGAAGGAGGGAGTGGGCGTGCCGATGAGTAGAATCTCAGTCTTACTGGCATTAAGGCAGAGGTTAAGGCAGAGCGAGAGTTAAGAGTGGCAATATGGAGAGGGTTGCCATCCTTGAAGGACTTCCAGGGAGGGGTACAGATCAGAGGTATGCCCTGCGGAGGTGAAGAAGAAGGAGCCCGAGGGGGGGGTGGAGGCAAGGTAGCCGAGGACAGAGGAGGGGGGACAGCAGGAGAGGAAAGGAAGTTTATGAGGCGCGGGAAGCGTCTATAAAAGAGGTGGAGGTTGGCCTGAGGGCCTTGGACCAAGATGGTCCCATTAGCGTAGACATTAATGATGGCCTTAGAGGAGCGCAAGGGGGCCAAGAGGACATCCAAGCGGGTGCCACCATTAATGGGAGAAGAGGAGAAAGGAGAGAGCACCGAGACCATATGAAGGGTCCATAGGTCAGGAGAAGGCACGAAAAAGAGGATGTCAGTAAGAGTTTCCTTGGAGGAGGCACTAGTGTAGGTGTCAGCGATAGGGAGGCCTGGGTTGGAGACTAGGATATCCTTTTTAAACTTTTCCGTACCAGATTTAGTGAGGAGAGCAGGATAGTCAATGGAGAAGCAGTTAGAGAAGATAGGCGAGATAGAGAGCACCATGGAATAAGGAGAGAGTGGGGGGGGAGATAGACGAGAGCAAGTGGACAGGAGTGAGCGGAAAGCCCTAGTTTACCACAATTTCAGAACAACAGTAAACACACAGTAAATGCGAATTTGGTACCCAGTGGAGAGGCCACCTAGGTATGAGAGTCCTGCGAGGGGAGAAAAAAGCCCTAGTTTACCACATTTCAGAACAACAGTAAACACACAGTAAATGCGAATTTGGTACCCAGTGGAGAGGCCACCTAGGTATGAGAGTCCTGCGAGGGGAGAAAAAAGCCCTAGTTTACCACATTTCAGAACAACAGTAAACACACAGTAAATGCGAATTTGGTACCCAGTGGAGAGGCCACCTAAGTTTGAGAGTCCTGCAAGGAGAGAAAGGCCCTAGTTTACCACAAATTGCGGAACACAGTGAAGTGTAGAAACCGTGCGAATGAAGTGAACAGGGGTAGGAGGGTGAGCTGGGAGAGCAGGGGAGGTGAAAGATGGAGCGGCAGAATGGCGCCTGGAGTCCCCTGCAGACACCTGCAGACACTCAGGGAGCCGCAGCCGTAGGAGCCGCCCTTTGCCTAAGGGGCCCTTAGCCGAGGGGGCTGCTGGGCATGGGGTGCTGCCCAGGGGGGGTTTGATTTAAGGCAGGAGGAGGTGAGGAAGGGGAGGGGGTTTGTGTGGGCAGAGAGGCGGGAAGGGAGAGGGGAGAGGAGGACCAGGAAGTGGCTGCAGGGGGGTAGGGGCAGGGGGCAGCACAAGGCGCACGGAGCGCGTGGAAACAAGCAGTGGCTGAAATAAAATAACGTTTAAGCTCTCACTGGAAGCCCAACTGGGCCTGGAAGGGAACCCTCAACTGGCCACACAGGGCTGCGGTCGACCGCTCGATCCCGCTCAGCTCAACAAAGAAGTGAGCGTGGAGCGCGGTCGCCCCATAGTCCAGGAGGGACCAGGAGGAGACCAATCAGAGAGGGGTGGGCGGGCAGGGAGGCGAGAAGGGAGAGGGGAGAGGAGGACCAGGAAGTGGCTGCAGGGTGGGAGGGGACAGGGGGCAGCACAACGCGGACAGAGCGCGTGAAAACAAGCAGTGCCTGAAATAAAATAAAATAACTTTTAAACACTCACTGGAAGCCCAACTGGGCCTGGAAGTGAACCCTCAACTGGCCACACAGGGCTGCGGGCGACCGCTCGATCCCGCTCAGCTCAACAAAGAAGCGAAAGTAGAGGTGAGGGAGGGAAAGGAGGCTGGAGACATTGAGTTGCATGTGAGATGTAAATTAAGGAAAATAGACATAAACAAATGAGAGGGAGAGGTGGAATAGGGGGTAAACTTGAGAGAGCAGGAGAGAGGTGGAGGCGAGGGAAGAAAAGCTTAGCAGAAAGAAGCAGGGATGTCCTTTCACCAAAATGCCAGGGGTAGCTGTAGTGACATCACCCAACCCTTGACCTCTGATGACATCACAGGAAGTGATGTACTTTGACCCCACCTGCATTCATATCACGGGAAGCGATGGAACACAACCTTTCACCCCTTGACAAAACAGAAAGTGGCATCACATAGCCTTATTCCTAAGTGCACTACGAAAAATATTTGTACAATATCACTGTAATGTGATATACTTTTCATACAAGAATGGATCATCATATGTATCGTTAATATCAGTGTGTATAGGCCCATATTACCAAATTACTGTTAATGCTAGCAGACGTCCAAGGCCAAATGATAATGCTGTGTTATCATATAGCACTTATGCTTAAGTGCTTTATATAGAACAAATATGCAAACAAAATCACCCAACCTTTGTTGGTACTCATTAATCAACTAAGAAACGGAATCGCGTGTCGCCACACGATATCCCCATATGCAGTCCTAGGGAACCTAGATTCCAAAGCTGTGTTACGTGGGCCTACAGTTCTGCGAGCCCTAACAGAAGGGAATAACCAGGAATATAGATCCAGTCATACATGTACAAAAGGATGTTATCCTTAAGATCTCAGAATTCAATAACCTCAGCGGGAGGGTAAAGCAGCTTTGTTCAATTGTGTATTGCAAATCTAGAAAATATAAATCTGTACCCTTCACTTCACCAGGCACGAGAAGATCAATTTCAGAAATAAAACGTTTTTAATTCAAATGATCAAATAATCTTTCTTTAAACCAATATTATACAGTTCACACATCATGTTGCAAGGCCAAATGGAGATCTTTTTGTTAAACAAATAAACTTCACTTGGCGTCATTTTCAACATGAATATAGTAAAACAACAATTATGTCAGTGAAAATGTAATTCATACAACGCTAAAGCAAATCACATGACTAGTGTTCACAACATCCACACTTACTCATGTAGGAGAACCTTTGATTGAAATGTAAATTGTCCCAAATAGCACCATATAGTTCATTTTACTACCAACGCGTTTCGGACTAAACAGAAGTCCATCATCAGGGCTGGGATTGCTATTGGTTCCAACTGGTCAACGTACTCCAACTGTAAAATCCTAGGGGAAAGTGTAAAAGGAAATTGCTATCATTTCAATATATGGGCCAAACGGCATATTCACAGGTCATGTCAAATACCACAAACCTTTTGTTCCACAGCGGGGACTTCTCATAGGAGTTTAACCATACTCCGGTGTAGTTGCACACTGGAGCATGGTACAGATGCGTGACAGATGATTATAATCCAGAGGTTCTAGAATATTTAAAAGACAGTTTTGGAAGATTTTAGTCGGATATTGTAGTGCACTGTCCCTCGCCACTTAACCTGCATAGCTGTTATCATACATACCCACAGTACTCTGGTGAGTGTAAATAAACACAGCCTAAGGCCAAGCTTAGGTCGCCACTAATGTTGTCAGCAAGAGGCGATCCGAATTCTCGAGAGGGAATTTATTAGTTCATTATATAAGGAACAAGGTAGTTAACAGGAGCAAATACAGAGCCTAATTCTCCGAACGAGATCACCTATTCAACTTTACACAGAAAGGCAACACAGAGGCCCTCATTACAAGTTCGGCGGTAACCATGCTGCTATTGGTGGCATGGCTGCCGCCGAAATCGCATCGGGGTTCCGGTCCTCGGAATGAGGACTTACCGGGCCATTCCGAGTTCGGAAGGCCCGGTAATTCCTCCCTCCAAGGACCCAGACACGGTCCTTCCCCATTCCCATTTCAGCCCCCATAGGGCTGAATGGGAATGGGAGAGGGAGCAAACAATGGGCCATTACGAGATGGCCCGTTGTTTGCTCGGTCTTCCCCTCGCGGTACCCGGTAAGCACGCCTGGTTTTCCCAGGTGTGCTTACCGTGTCCCGTGAGGGGTACTCGTAATGCGGCGGTACGGAGTGAATGGCGCCGGCACCTTTTACTGCGCTGTTCACTCCGTACCGCTAGGGTCGTAATGAGGCCCAGAGTGCACTACCGATGGAGTGAAAAGAAGCACAAACTCTATATAAATGTGGAGGCATTGAAAAGTTAATGTTATAACTAAGGAATGCTGCGTGAAGCAGCCGTCGCGGTGGATGAACAGATACGTTTTACATACTTAGGGGGGCATGGGCTGTAACAGTTTACAGTTCTAGAGCCTCATCTTACCTCGCCATGAAAGCCGCTGCAATCAGTCATCCGACACGAATGCGTGGCGCTGAATTCCGGATGTTGTTATGGTTTCCATAGAAAACCGACTCATGCGTGTTGATACCGCATTCTGCCATCTTGGTGTGGGATTCCATTGAAAAGAGTTATAACTCTGATATTTTCGACTTCCCACATGGATGCCCGTGGTGTGGTCTATCTGAAGTCATTGACTAGACATAAAGGTCAGGTCTTCACCATCCATATACCGGACCAAGGTGTGGTCCAATCAGGGATTGAAGAGTTTACCTCATGCGTATGTTGACATGGGGGAAGTGCAGATCATGTCTGCTCGAGCCCCCATGTCAACCAATAGTCATCCAGTTACAAAAAAGGGCTTGTTTTAGATTCCTCAACAGGAGAGATTGGGATAATTGCAGAGTATGTCTGCTCCGGCCCCCATGTTCTCAACATTGGGGTCATTATAGATCAAAGGTGTCAGAAACATACATGTAGCCTACCTGTTCTGGCAAACTTATTAGACTCATCTACATATTCCTACAATATAAGAGTCCCCAATGTGGTACAGGGTACTTGTTGGCTAAAGTGGGTTGGCAATGTAGGCTTCTTTGCCTGTCAGCAAGAACGATTCATCATTTACAATTAACACTCATAGTCTCGGGTCTGTTCACAATTAACAATGGGACTCGCAGTTTGAGGTCTGCTCAGACTCTTAAGGAATGGTGGGGAACAACAAGCGTTCCTGCCGTTGTTGAGACACGCACTTGCGCGGCCCCAAAAACATTCACACTCTAGATGTATTTAACATGACTTAGGGTCTCAGATAAACCTAAATTCCTAGAGTAAATAGATCTAATGGCAAACTAAATCATCACCTTTTGCCAATCTTTTGCGTAATGCGCATCAGATACAATTCGTGTAGCAGAGTAACCCCATGACAGTCTATGGCCATCAGTATCTATCAATCTCTTAGACATAACACATCAAGTCAAACTCATAGTCCATGCCCCTCGGGCTAAGGCAGTCGAGTAAGTCAATCCATAAGATGTCCCTTTGCTGGAGTTTTCTAACTATATCACCACCTCTGGGACCCAGTTTCACTTGTTCGAGTATCACGCATTTTAATTGTGCCTCGGTATGTCTGGCCTCTGCAAAATGCATCGCTACAGGGGACTTGCGACTCTTCATGCGGATATTAGATTTGTGTTCCGTCCAACGTGTTTTTACTTTCCTAGTGGTCATACCCACGTAGAAAAAACCACACAGACATTTCAGGCCATAAATGACATTTGTAGAATCACAGGTGCAGGAATGCTTTAGCCAAATTGGTTTGCCTGAATGAGGACTTCTAATACTATTGCCCTTTATTAGGTTTACAGAATGCTGGCAATTCAAACAAGGTATCGTGCCCTTGAATGTGGTGGTGGCTGTTACTGGGGTCACATTTTCTGCTCTAACGAGGCTGTTGCGTAACGCTTTATGGTTTTTATATGCAAAGGTTGGTTTCTGTGGAATGAGTTGTTGCAGTTTAGGATCCATTTGCAGCATCGGCCAATGTTTCTGGATTTTCTTCTTTCATCTTCTGCTTTGTGTTGAATGTGTAGTTACATATACAAGCGTTTTCCTATTTTTTGGTGACTTTAGGTCAGTAGGGTTTCTCGTTGTATGGTACTGACTTTTTCTTTCACATCAGTGATCAATCTACTGTCATAGCCTCTTTCTTTAAATTTAGTTTGCAAAAGAGAGGATTGTCGTGTGCATTCTGTAGATTCTGAAATGTTCTGTCTGTACCGGAGAAACTGACTCAATGGGACACTGTCAAGGGTTCTGTGAGGGTGAAAGCTCGCAGCTAGAAGTAAACTGTTCCTGTCTGTAGTTTTTGTGAAGATTCGTGTTTCTAATTTCCGTTCTTTCACATAGACTTCAACATCCAAGAAGTGGATACTGGATTTACTAATCATAGCAGTGAATTTTATTCTCGGGTGCATTTGGTTCATCATAGCAAAGAACTCTTGAAGTTCTTCCTCTGGACCAGTCCAAATCCCAAATATATCGTCAATATACTGTGTGTAAAGTGCCAGGTGTCTCGACCACCTTGGGGATGTTAGTACATGAATATGTTGGCATAGCATGGGGCCATTGCCGCCCCCATGCTGGTTCCAGAAATCTGTAGAAAAAATCTCTCTCCGAACTTAAAAAAGTTGTTCATTAGAACCAGCTTGAGCAGTGGAAGGACAAACACAGCTTTGTAATCCAGGTCCCCTAGGAGTGCATAGAGGGCTATCGTCTGGCAACACACGATTACGTTTCTTAGTTTGCTAATTAGACCTGAGTGGCCTCGTGACATTTACCACCCCCTCTTATTGTTACTCATTAATAAACCTCAGAAGAATGAAAGACTGAGTTGGCCTTGCCGGGATTTGAACCTGCAGTTCACATACACATATCGCAGCAACGTACCCTCAACCCACTGAGCAATCTTACTGCCTATATTAAAATGAGCAATTACATATCTGAATGTTCTCAAAGTCAGAAAGCAAACTGAACTCTGTAGTGGATACCATTAAACTGGTAACTGTTATTTAATAGCAGGCCAGTTCATCTACTGGTCTGGTGCAAAGTTGGCCACATGCCAGGCCTGCGTGGATCTAATTTTCGGGCGTCAGCGGCTTGCAAAATACATAGCATTGGGGTTCATAACTGTGTAATAAAGAATTTAGAGTAGCGCATGGAATGCAGTGCACTCACATTGCAGCAAATACTCTTGGCACCATTGACCTCATACATGCAAACAAACAAACATCCTGAACAGCGTGCCATGGAGATTGGAAAGATAGACACATTACAACAAACCATTAAATGTGGCACTTTGAAATCAAGGGCCACTTTAAGTGCTACTGTCAAACATTTCTACATTGTACAGAATCTTTTAGGCACAAGGATTTTGTCAAGTGACCGAGGACACAGAGTTGGAATGTCTTGTGATGATCGTAACAGAGACAACGGCAGAAAAAAACATGCTATAACTTCGACTTATGAAAAGCAGAATATGATATGATATGGCATTCATAACGCACCTATACACAAGTGTTTCAAGGCTCGAAGAGGCAAGGGGTGGGCAGAGACAAAGATCTTTCTAGGCAAGGTGTAATTCAGATCACGCAAGTATATGGGAAGGGGAAAAGGACGGGGGGAGAGTGAGGGGACAGTGCAGTACATGGGATACATGGAATAAATAAAACAATAAGTAAAAGTACAGCCAGTTGGTGGCAAGTGCAAGGGTAAGTGCAGACATCAAGTGTCAAGTGCTGGTAGGGGGACTGTAGGGATACAGAAAACAGTCCCCAAGTGCGGGGGCTCCCCATACATAGTCCAAAATGGATGCTTATTGTACTCTAAATGTTTTTTGGAAGTTTGTCTGCATTGCGAATTTGAGGTGTTCAAGAACAGACTAAGAGCCTCATCAGAAGCTTGGTGGTATTTCAGCGGTAAATCTGCCAGGATACCACCAATGCAAATAGCGTTGCTATAACTCGATCCAGCGCTATTACGGCCGGATCCTGAGCTTCGGTAAGGCTGTAAGTCCCCATTTTTTAAGAGTCCACAGGACTCTCTGGTGAGTCCTGGGTGCTATTACAGCGGCACAACTTGTGTCACGGTAATAGCACACCAAATGGGCAAAACCTCACCAGATTTACTGCAAGTTCAAAGCTAGAGATAAAGCTGGGCAACTTTCCACACCACTCATAGTTGGGCGGAGTGGTAACGCACCAGTATTTGTGTAACCGCCACATTTTTACTGCTCCGTCAATTTATGATGAGGCCAGTGGCTCACCCCCTGAAGTGTTGCTGAAATAAACCTTTAATGTGTCTAGCAATTATTGTATTGAATTTCAGAAAGACAAACTATTTGTGATTCCTATTCTTTGTTATTTAGGGTCACTGTCCAAAGTATTACACTTGTGGCACTCCCTGTTAATTTAAAGAGGCCTGAAAAAGAAAAAAGAAATATATATATATACATTTACTATACATTTACTTTTTATTTTTTAGGGGTAGCAAGGGAGTCCACAGGAGTAGCAAGAGAGACCTCAGGGGTCGAAGGTGCGACCCCTGGCAGCCCCTAAATGACATCCCTGAGCAGAAGTAGAGCAGTGGTGTACAACTGAGAGGTAAATTGAAGGATGAAATTAGCAACGTAGGGATGAGTAAAGGATAGATGTAGAAAGAGAAGGAAGGCTGTGACGAATCAACGTCAGGGGCACCAGTGGTCATGAGGTGAATATCGGTTTCTAAACAATCAATCAGCCCCACACCTCTTATACACCAGAAGGGATCCAAACAAGATGGAGTAACAAGCAAATTATAAACCCACTTGTCCAATTTTGGTAATGTGGATGGAACGGCAGTCTTATCTCCGGAATGTAGTGGATCGTTGGTTAGTTGCAACACAGTGAAAATGCAGTTATTACCCAATGATAACAGGGACTGTCCAGTCAAGGTTGTTTAAAAAATATCTACTTTATTTATGTCACAACAGACAGTTCTAGCAACACTAGTAAATACAACCCACCCTGTAAAGGAATGTAGAGGGCCAACAGTTTCAAAGCATGAAAAGGGATGTCCTCTGGATACTGACAAGGGTGTAGTCGGTATGGTTAATAACCACAACAGTTTAAGATTTCTTGTCTCCAGCAATGGGTCTTAAAATGTTTTAGAGGCCTTCTGGGAAGGACCAAAGGGGACAGAACCTCAATGTACCTCGTGATGTAGATGTTATTGGTGTTCGACAGGGACGATTCGGTTTCTGGGCGCTTTGCGACAGAGTTCGAGACAGTTGTCAGCTGTGGTATCAGGACGAATGGCTGCAGGGTGGCCTACACGGCGGCTCGGGGTCAGAGATCGCTGTCTCGGTGCTGATCAGCAGTTCTGAGGCACTGTTTGCGACGTCTCAGATGTCTTTAAGCAATGTAGGCTTGCAACGATCAGCGTTGCCGTCGGTTGCAAATCGAGGAACTCGACTGGCTCGAAAAGGTCCTTTAAGGCAGACGTTGATAGATGCTCGTCGAGGACCTTCTCCCAGCTTCTTCAATGGGCTTGTGTCACCCTTTAAGGTGGACGGCCCACAGCTGTGGAGTGTGTTGCAGTCAGCTGCCTTGTCCCTGGTTGTGGGTTCAGAGACTTTTGACAGTTCCTATCCAGTAAGCTTGGAGCAGAGCATAGCAGGGCATGCTGTGGGCTGGCTGGGTACTGGTTCTGGAGTGGCTTGAGGGTCCTGTGAGTTCTGTATCTTCCTCTATTCCCTGGGAGATGTTTAGGGGAGGGATCTTGCTTTCCTCGTTTGATATACTGGCATTTCTTCACTGGTGGAAGATGTAAGACAGACTGTATTTCCTGCCAGGCTCCAAGGATGAGTTCTTCCTCATGCTTCAGGTTAAGTCTTCAGATGATCTGGAAAAAGAGGGGCTCCAGCCCTCTTTTAAAGCCAAGTGGGCCACAGTGAATGGTGTAGGGTAAACCTACCTTAATTAACCAATTCTGGGGTCCCAACAAACAATCTCCTGTATGAGCGAGTTCATAACCAGAGTGCTTTGCAAATAGAAAGGTAAAGGGGTGAAAACAGGAACAAGGTGTGCCCTAGAACTAAAATGTCGGAAAGCTTCTCTCAGCAGAAATATCCCAGTCCACCTTAACTTGTGATACTGAGTCTCCCCATCTTCCTGTCTGTTGTTGATCAAAGAGTCTCCATAGTTAATGATCTTCTCAAAGTGGTCCCTGTTAAAGCGGGAGGTCTCCCTTGAAGCTGCAGCAAGAACAGATTTTCTGGCTCCTGCAAACCATATTCTCATACCTTATGAATGGGGTCCCCCTAGCAGGGTGGTTTACTGTAACACAGCAGTCCCAGACATGACAGCTCTCTGTCATTGATACTGATGAGACGAGCTGGTTCAGGTTGACACATTTACAAATGAAAGGTTGTTGGGTTTCCTGTCTCCTTTGTTAAGCTCTGCAGCCATGCCCCACGTGGGCCTATTTGAAGTACCTTCTATTAGTATGTTAATCACTGCCACCATCTGCAGGGCTTAACAAAAGAGCAGGGCAGATCCATGGAGCCTTTATTAGTTAATTAGGCTGGCCATGACAGGGGGAAGCTTGGTCGTCCGCCTTCCTGGAGATGACACAGTGTACTCCTGGCTGTCACAGTCCACCCAAATATGGCAGGACGGACAGTGTCTGTAGGCTGTGTCCACCCAGAGTACACAGGTCTATGCATTTGTCATGTTGTGAGCATAGGAAACTGTGTGTGGTTTAGGCCCACACATTTTCCTGTGGTTGGTCTAACTTCATTCCATATAATTAAACATGTCAAAAATCCCAGGCGAGTACATGCCCACCATGCGGATGATCAAATTCCTCACAGAGGCAATTGCCAGAGGTAGCACTTCAGATGAGGGAATGAGGTTGAGGTGAGAATGAGCCTTGGTTGAGAAAGATAACAGTTGGATCAAGTGAGAAGTAGTGCTTTGAGGCAGAATTAGATAAATGTACATCCTAGCAGTGCACAGGATGAGGTTTAATTTAATGTCATGAAGTGGTCTTGTATAGTTCCTTTTTGCAGTTTTGGTGACCTTCGTGCACATGGCTCTGTAAGAGAAAGGAGGTGAGGGTCATTAGTTGGACAGTGGGAGAAACAGATACGAAAACTGTGGTGTTGATGGATCCAGGTCAGAAGTGCCACGTTCCTGTGTCCCGATCTGCTTTCTATGGGTTTGATGGAAACACTTGGGAGTATGCTATCCAAAACAAAAGAGAGTACATTAATGTGGGTCTGGTTAGCCACTGTTGTGGGAGGCGGGAGGGTGTGATAGGGCAAAAGAAGAGAGCTTACTCATGGCTCCACTAGGGTTGATGTGCTAATGGCTAGGCCTTTCGCCGCCATCTGTGGGGTATTTGTGTTTAGCTTAAGGTGACAGGAGATCTTAGAGAGGAGACGATTTGCTGGGGAATGAAGGCAGTAGGCTTCACATGGTAAAACAACATGCAACCATGTACTTTTACCGCTGGCCTCTTGCAGGTCGCAATTCACTAACTCCCATTGCCCCTGTCAATATCTCTCGCTCTCTCTCTCTCTCTCTCTGTCTCTCTCTCTCTCTCTCTCTCTCGCTTTCTCTCTCCCTGTCACTCTCTCACTCTCTCTAGCTATCTCTCCATTGTATCTCTTTCTCTGTCTTTCTCTGTCTCTCTACTGCTCTCTCTCTTTCTCAAACAGATACATTGGCCCTCATTACGACCCTGGCGGATTTTTTCCGCCATCGGCGGACTTTTCCGCCATGGCGCAAAGTCCCTTTACGCCATGGCGGATGGCGGACTTACCGCCCCATTCCGAGGTCGGCGGGGCGGTAAGTCCCCATTGACCCATTTACCCTTCCCCATTCCCATTTCGGCCCCATAGGGTATAATGGGAGTGGGGAAGGAGTTAATTACGCCACCGTAAATTACGGTGGCGTAATTAACACCAAGGTCCCATAGCGCCATGGATTTTTACGCCCGCAAAAAGCGGGCGGAAAAATGACCATGGCGCTATGGGAACTCGTAGTTGGCGGTAAGGGGTCGGCGCAGCTAACGCTGGCGCAAACCCCTTAGCGCCAGGGTCCTAATGAGGCCCATTGTATGCTATGCACAACAAAACAAGGCTTTATCAATTGGCATATGGGGCAGTCAGCAAGCTCCACTCATTACCATAAGCTACATTCTGAGGTTTACGGGAAGCAAGAACCTTTGTTTCAGTTATTGGTCTGCTTGAAATGTGGGGACCATCGTTGTCCATTTCCCCTTCCTTAGTATGTTGATTGGTGGACTGGGTGATGCCTCAAACCTCACTCTAACATGCTCAGGTGCTGTACTCAGATCCTGCTGGGATTTTTGTCCATTGGGGAATAACATGTCAGGGCCAGCAAGAGGAGTTTGAGAGGTGCTACTCAGAGCTCCTTGTTTGTTTCTCCCAGGGGTCCACCCTGCTGTCTCTCACAAGCCTTAAACTACTCTTACACAGTGCTCAGAGCCCGAGGCATAAATGAATTCCCCCTCCCCCTAATGAGGGATAGTCTGAAATAGACTCTTGTCAGAGATGGTAGTGTCTGAGGTGAAAGAAAGAGAGGATGACATGGGGATCTGGTAGAGGACAGAGATACAGGTTGCATAATAAAATGTAGAAATGAGAGGGCAAATGTAAGAGTAATGGATGATGGTAGAAATGCACGTGAACAAAGGTTTTACATATACGTTTTTAGAAAATAGTGTACTTTCTTTAAAATATATCCGTCCAGTATCTATACATGCATCCTGACATGAAAAAAATGAGAAATCACAGTCTCAGCGTTGGAGGTGGATTCTTGTATCTCCTGGGTGATTAAAAGGTGGATCTTGGCACCTTTGAAGCACCTGCCCGCATCCCTCCATGATCACGTGGTGGTCCTATGAGGTGAGTTTTGACCGGGTGATGGCTGTGCCGATGTGCTAGGTGCAGGCTGAGCTGACAGAGGTTGGACCCAAGATGTTGCCAGGCTTGTGAGCCTGCCAGTAGAGGATGCACGAGTCACGGCCAGCTACCTGCACTGGGTTGCGAGGACTCTAGAGAGCAGTACCTGCCTGGGCCTGTGGGAATTGGCACAGTTGAGGGTGCAACTATAGCTGGTTCTTCCTGGCAGGCCCGGCTCCACCAGGGGGGTTAGGGGGGCCAGGCCCCCCCAAGGCTAGCCCCTGGCCCCCCCCTAGAAATCAGGGCCGGACTAGGAACCAAAAGAGGCCCTGGAAAATGTGATCAAAGTGGCTCCATATTTTGACGCACGAGTGAGCAATATTAGTGCACAGGAAAATATTTCTGCACCAGGGGGCCCATCATATTGAAAACAAGCATTGGTAATGCCAACAGTTTGTGTAGGTATGGCAAGAGCACATTCCAAGCACCGCCGTATTGATATTAACTGGCCATTAATGGCAGCAGGTGCAAAACGGTGTGAGTACCTGAGCACCTATTAGCAGTGCCTGGCAAATGCCTAATACTTATATACAAGCCAAAACTGTTGGATTTACCAATGTTTATTTTTAACAGGATTTAAGTGAAGGGCATGCATAGTGCTTATAAATGGAGTGGCTAAAAGAAGACCTGGTGAAGACATTTTTATTACACCAGTAGTGGGTTTACAACTCCAATTAAGTCATTAACTCTCAGAAGGCTGCTTGACAAAACACTGGCAGGCACTTTGAGTGTGAAGTTTGATGGTAAGGCTTGATTAAAGCAAAGTCAAAGAGTTCTCTGGAGGAGGTGTTTTTGCCAGGGAGGGACAGGGACTGGGTGGGAATAGCCATAGGGATTATCATGGGCAGTCAATGGGTGGGCAAACAACCAAACACCTACATGCTGGGTGTCCCTCCTCATAGCCGATTTCTCCCCTATACTTTAATGCAATCGTTTTTGGTTTATAGCTGGTGCAGGTGCCATCTATAAACCCAAACAAATCAAAAAACAGCACAGAGATGAGGATAAGAGCGCGTGTAGTGAATATTACAGCAGAGGAATCCCACGGCATGGGGGTGTGATAGCAAATGTGATTTTTAAAGCAGAGGGTGAAATAGTACAGCACATGACTGGACGATTTTGCGGCAAATACATATTATGTCATGGGTAGGTCATGCTACAGCACAGCGCTGGCTTTATGCAGGGCTAAGGGATTACATAATATGGAAGGGGATTTTTCTTATGTGGCAGAAATATTACAGCATGGGGTTGGGGGTTTTACACACCAGGAGAACCATCAAGCAGTGGTGGGCTGATGGATTACACAGCATGCACAAGCTGTGGGGTGGGGTGCTCAGCGCAGCGTGAAAACAACTGCATAGGCAGGCAGGCACCCATGAATCAGCCGGGAAGATATGAAATTACCATCAGAGTCCTGAGGATTGGGGAGGTGGAGGAGAGGACAGAGAGTGTGTGGAGCAAGGGGGTGGGCAGGGCATAATGTACCAGCCGACGATTGCTGAGCAAGGAGAGCTTTAGTGCAGGTGTTTTGGGGAAATCACACCACACTGATATATTACAGCACACCGGCTGGAGCGGTAAAGTGCAGGAAGAGAGGTGCACACCACAGGGAGCTAATGCACCAGCAGAACAGGCCAATGTTACAGCTGGAAGTGGATGGTGAAGCAGACAGTGAGATTATTACAGCACATAGCTTGAAGAGTACAGTGCTGGGAGAGCACACTACCGCCACTGAGAATGTTACAGCACAAGGGCGTACGCACCTTGCTAAGTTCCACCTGCGGGCCTAAAATGTCATCTGCACACCCTGCAGCCCCCCTCCACAGCCAAATAAAGTCTGGAATCGCTGGAATGTGTTATTGTTCTCGCAGAGACAGAGGGGCCCAGAAGCATAGGTGCCATGCTAAGGCATCCAAAATACAACCGGATAAGATAAGGGGTTATCGGAGGGGGTGCTGGAATACCCCCCACCCACACACATCTCCTCCCTGTCCAGAAACAACATGACCTTAGATCTGGTTATCAGGACAACTCCGGGGGCATGCCGACCTCACCACCTACCACAAGCATGAAAGATCAGACAGTGGCGGGCCAGGATTGAGGTCCATTGGCAGAGCTTTGTGGGAGTGAATGTGATGGAAGAATGGGGGTTGCTTCTAGACAGGGTTGAGTAACACTGGTAGAGCTGCGTGTGAAGGAGACACTGACTGCAATGGAATAACGGGAGGTGTTGCAAGACAGGATGGAGGGTCCATTGGCAGATCTGAGTGTGAGCCACTGTAATGGAACAATAGGGGTTGCTGCTGGCTAGGATTGAGATCCATTAGCACAGTTTTTTGTATGGCTGTAATAGAAGCAAAGGGGTTATTGCTGGTAAGGGTGGACTAGTAGTGAAGGTCAGATGAGTGTTAGTTGCTGTAATGGAACAGCAGGCGTCAATATGGGAGGTCAGGATTGGGAAGAGGTGCATTAGCAGAGCGGTGTGTCAGCCTCTATAATGACATAGGTAGGGACTTCTTTAGTTCATGGTAAGGTACTTTTGTAGAGGTGGGTGTGAGTGGAAGTACTGGATTAGCAGTTTAGTTTGGTCTTGCATAGCAGAGCAGAAGTGTATTTTAATAGGTCTACGGGTTGCCAGTATTCCCACTACACCCCGATAACCATCCCCATTCAGTTCAGGGCCGGGGGATCACCTCACAAGGAGCAGATATTAGGTAAACGGGGTGCTGTTTTACAGTATAGCTCAGGCAGGGATCATTAAAGCACAGGAAGGGGAATGTTAGAGCTCATGGAGAACATATTACACGACCCCGGCCGGTAAATGATTACAGCATAGGGGGAACACATTGCAGCAGAGGTGGAGAATGTTACAGTCCATGGCATCACAGTAAGAAAAAAGTTCAGCACTTGCATGCGCAGGATAGCAACACATGGAAAACATCATAGCATGATGGCTAGAAAATATTACAGCACATTGTAAAAGGTTTACCGCATAGGGTGAGAGTGAGGGTCAGAAGCACTCGACAGAATGGGAGAGGGGCAAGCATGTCCAAATATTCCCTTACCTTTCAGGTCTGGCTACTGCCATCAGCTGCTCTCAGCCCCAGCCACAGCCTCATTTGGATCACCTGCTGCTGTCTACTGATGGAGGCAGTGCGGCCCGCCTCACCTGGTTGGTTGGCTGTCTTTCTTGAATCTGTCAGAGCACACCATGAAAACGGGCACAACACACGGCATGGGCCTGGTACCAGGACAGCACTCGGACTGTCTGTCGGCAGTGTCTCTCAGGTGGCAGTGGCACATTCAATCACGGGCCCAGCCACACATGCACATGTGACTCAACAGCACAGAGCATACTAGGGCACCTGCGGCTTCAATGCACACGCACCCTAGTGCGACGAGAGTGCAAGCCCCAAAATCCATGGGCAGGGGCGGGCCTGGCAGGCAAACAAATCATACAGCGAATGGCCACACCCAGGCTGGCCTGTATGGATGCATATCCCTGAATGGCGAGTGATAGTTTAATTTTGAGTACCCATGCATCCTTCCTCCAAGAAAAGAGGCCCTATAGCCCGAGGCCTACCGGGGAAACTCCTGGTCTCCCGGTGGGTCAGCCCAGCCCTGCTAGAAAGGAGACCTTGTCAGTGCTGTGAGGTTTTCTTCCTATTTTTCTTTTTTTCATCACAAGGCTGAATGTATTTTAACTATACGCAATAGAAAAAACTAAACATAAACTTTAAAATGCCACTGGGAACCAGGGGGTGGAGGGGGAGACTAAGAGGGTAAAAACAGGCTGGGGGGATTTTGCGATTAGCATTCTGAGGAGCTGCACTGAAGGTGGCTCAGTCAGGATTTGTTTGCTTACCTTGGACAATGATTTATGCCCCACAGCCATGAAAGCAGAAATGACCAGGGATATGGAGGGCCATTAACACCTCTAGGTAAGCTAGCACACTTGCTCAAGCAGGCAGCCTACAACTGTCTAGCAAGGTCCTGTGTTGCTTATTTAACTACACTTTTAATCTTACTTACATTACAAACCTCTCATTTATAAGGTAGCTATTGTTTCAAACCTATCAAGTAGATTTCTGTAATTGAATGTAGGTGTTAATGTGTGGGAATATAACTGTTCCAATCATGCCTAATAAGATGGTTCACTGTAGAAAACAATAAATGGCAGGTGGTGATGTTTGGACAAAGATTTCTACACCAGGCGCATACATGGCTAAAGACCCTGACAAGTTACATTCACTGGAACACAAGATACCGCAAGCATTTGTAGGCCTTGTGGTCCAGCAGATTGGGCAGGCCTGTTCACATTAGTGTCAGGGAGGCCAAGCCTGATTGGTAAATAACGGTATGGAAGCCTGATCGAAGCAATGGCAGTGGTTAATTAGGCTGAGAGCCCTTACAAATTCCATTCAAAGTATATATTCGGCTACTTGAACTACTTGGGTATAAGTGAAACCATAAGGTTGGTAGAAAGAACAATGTAATTCTGGAGGGGAGAGTATAGTAAAATCAAAGTGATTTGATGTAAGGCGTTGAAGTAGGCTATTGGGTGTAAGCCAGAATATTGTATTGGACCACATATAGGATGGAGAAAGTATGTTAGGAGGGATACACATTCAATGGATGTGTTTGGTCATTTACCCTTCCATTGCCATGTTAATCTCTATGGTATTCCCACCAGCTACCTGCCCCCTCCCTGCTGAACCATACCCTCTTGGGTACTCTTTGAGCTAGCTCTGTCAGACTTAGGGGACGATTCATGGAACAAACGTGCGCCGAAAATCTTCACGCAAGTATGCGCAAGCAGGCGCAAGCAGAAAAAACAGGCGCAAGCGTGCGATTCATGGAAGTCCCTGCGCGTGTACACCTCGGGATGTGTGCCAAACCCGTGCATGGCGCACAAGTCACTGCAACATTCCAAAAGGCGTGCGCGACGCGCACAGTGAAAGCGCACAACCTCGGCGCATACACCAGAAAGTGGGCGGGACACGGGGCGTAACGCGCGGAATGGGGAACAACGCACGAAAATAAGGGCGTAACTGGGGATGTACTGCAGGGAAGCAGACGGAACGCCCACACGCACTCGAACCACACGTATTCATGGAATCGAATAGGGCAAAGCCACGCACAGCCAAAGACACGCACAAGCTGAAACACGTCCGCCACACGAAGGCAGGCGGTAGAGTCCCAGCGCATCACAAAAGTGGCAACATACAGCAATTGGGCCTGTGCGAGCGGGGTACGTGTATTTCGGGGGCGCGCGGGAAGTTACACACGCGATTGAGTGGGGTACGTGTATTTCGGGGGTGCGCGGGAAGTTACACACGCGATTGAGCGGGGTACGTGTATTTCGGGGGCGCGCGGGAAGTCACACACGCGATTGAGCGGGGTACGTGTATTTCGGGGGTGCGTGGGAAGTCACACACGCGATTGAGCGGGGAACGTGTATTTCGGGGGCGCGCGGGAAGTTACACACGCGATTGAGCGGGGTACGTGTATTTCGGGGGTGCGCGGGAAGTTACACACGCGATTGAGCGGGGTACGTGTATTTCGGGGGCGCGTGGGAAGTTACACACGCGATTGAGCGGGGTACGTGTATTTCGGGGGTGCGCGGGAAGTTACACACGCGATTGAGCGGGGTACGTGTATTCCGGGGTGCGCGGGAAGTTACACACGCGATTGAGCAGGGTATGTGTATTTCGGGGGTGCGCGGGAAGTTACACACGCGATTGAGCGGGGTACGTGTATTTCGGGGGTTTGCGGGAAGTCACACACGCGATCTCATCAGGGTACATGTATTTCAGGGTGCGGGGGAAGTATCCCACGCAACATCAGCAGGGTACGTGTATTCCAGGGGTGCGCGGGAAGTTCCAAACGCAATCTCATCAGGGGACATGTATTACACGGGTGCGCCGGGAGCAGCACATGTGAATTGCACGTGTGGGTCCTCCCAGGTGTTCCCACTACAGCCTCCACGGCCCCTGCAGGTGGCTCACACCACAGGGGCCTACCCAGCACATGTCCTGCAGGCACCCCATCCACCATGGCCATGCCCACCAGCCAACTCACATGTCAACTTGCACTACTGCCCACCAACGCATGTCCCCCTGCACCCCCAGCCACCAGGGGCACCCTCCACCAGGCCCCCACCCATGTCTCCCACCACCCCCAGCCACCAGGGGCAGCCTCCACCAGGCCCCCACCCATGTCTCCCACCACCCCTCAGCACTGTGGGGCACCTGCCAGCAGGCCCCCACCCATGTCGCCCAGCACCCCCACCCCCCAGCACTGTGGGTCACCCTCCACCAGGCCCCCGCCCATGTCTCCCACCACCCGCACCCCCCAGCAGTGCAGGGGCACCCTCCACCAGGCCCCCGCCCATGTCTCCCACCACCCCCACCCCCCAGCAGTGCAGGGGCAGCCTCCACCAGGCCCCCACCCATGTCTCCCACCACCCCCACCCCCCAGCAGTGCAGGGGCAGCCTCCACCAGGCCCCCACCCATGTCTCCCAGCACCCCCACCCCCCCAGTCACCAGGGGCAGCCTCCACCAGGCCCCCACCCATGTCTCCCAGCACCCCCACCCCCAGCCACCAGGGGCACCCACCACCAGGCCCCCACCCATGTCTCCCACCACCCCCACCCCCCAGCAGTGCAGGGGCAGCCTCCACCAGGCCCCCACCCATGTCTCCCAGCCCCCCACCCCCCAGCCACCAGGGGCAGCCTCCACCAGGCCCCCACCCGTGTCTCCCAGCACCCCCACCCCCCAGCAGTGCAGGGGCAGCCTCCACCAGGCCCCCACCCATGTCTCCTAGCACCCCCACCCCCCAGCCACCAGGGGCAGCCTCCACCAGGCCCCCACCCATGTCTCCCACCACCCCCAACCGCCCAGTCACCAGGGGCAGCCTCCACCAGGCCCCCACCCATGTCTCCCAGCACCCCCACCCCCCAGCAGTGCAGGGGCAGCCTCCACCAGGCCCCCACCCATGTCTCCCAGCACCCCCACCCCCCAGCACTGTGGGGCACCTGCCAGCAGGCCCCCACCCATGTGCAAGTCATGTTCCCCAGCCAACATGTCATCACAATCTAGATCCCTGGTCCCTATGGTCAGCCTCCAAATGCAAAACACCCACCCGAGTATTGCATCCACCCACTCATAATTTGCAATTACATCACAGAACACCAATTGCAAGTTCCGAAACAAACACATTTCCCTCACATACACCCAATGGGTGTCAGTGAATCTCAAAACACATATCATGAAATGCATGAAACCAATGAGATACCACACATTGAAGTTCACCAAAAAAAATATGTATTAAAGGAAACATAAATAGAATAAAAAATGAAGAAACAGAAATGTGAATGTACAAAAATTAAAAGAAGCATATCCGTGAAAAAAAGCTAAACCAAAAATAAAATTCCAAAGTAATGTTGTCCAAAGTCAATGTCCACAAAACAAAATCCAATGGGAAATAAAAAAGAAAGCCATTGCTCCATGGTTAATAAGTGAAAAAAAATACAATCCAACAGTGAACTATGTACATGGGAACAAGCCAGGGTCCATTATCCCAACAAAAGAAAGGAAACCTATCTAACTACACTAACTAATAAAATAAACTATATACAAAAATGTGGCCAATGTCCTAAAGGTCCAAATAAACTCAAAGCAAAAATGAAACCTAACACTACCCACATAACTATGTACAAGAGCAGCGGGCTAGTTTCACGGCTCACTTGTGGATGTCCCGGCCCAGGGCATCATCGAACTCCTCCTCAATGTCCCGTAGGCGGTCCTCCTCCATGGCCCCGAGGGTCCGCAGGGCCGTCGACGTCTCCACCTCCAAACCCCTGCCGATTGCCTCGAGGCACTCGGCCCGCCTCAGGGCCCTCCGCATGGAGTTCTTCGCCCTGACCATTGTGAGCCGTGCCTCTCCCGCCCGCTGCCGCTCTGCATCTATGGCGTGGCCCAACCGCTGCCACACGGAAGACACTCTCTGTCCTGGGTCCTCCTGCCCTCCGGCCGATGCCTGCCCCTCCGATGTTGAAGGCCCTGAGCCTTCATGGCTCCCACCACGTTGCTGCTGCTGCTGTGCCTCTGCCCGTGCACTGCCTCCTGCTGCCTGCACATCCTCCGCTGGCTGGGGTGCAGTCGTAGATGTGGCCACCCCTGCTGGACGTCCGACTCCCAACTGTGGCAGGGATGCCTCCTCCACCAGCCTGGCCGCACCGTCAGAGTCAGCTCCACAGGGCACCCAGGTGACTGATGGGTGGGAAGATGGCACAGAGGACGACTGGCGCGTAGGGGGTCCAGTTGAGGAGGGGGTCGTAGCAAGCCCCATCAGACGGAGGAATCCGACCTGGGTGACCTGTCCCAGCAGGCTGACGTGGTCAACAAGCCATTCGAGATGACGTGCAGTCTCTTCATGAAAAGACTGCAGGTCACCTCGCATGGCCCGTTGACGCAACGCCACACCAGCCAGGACAGGCTCAACCCGGACCTGGATAGCCACGTCCGCAGGCAGAGGAAGGCCAGTTGACGTGAGTTCATCCCCTGCCTGAAAACGGGTCTGGACGTAGGCATACCTGCTGGTGCAAGATGATGCAGGGACAGGATCAGGGACAGGATTGCATACAGGCACCTCTGCGGCGGCCAGTGCTGCCTCCTGTCCCTGGTCCTGCACTGCACCACTAGCACCAGTGGGATCCCCACCTCCAGACCCCGTCTCTGGTGCTTGCACAGCCTCCTCCTCCACCAAACCCCCCACCAACCTGGATGACTCCGTGCCATCTTCCCCTGTTGGGCCCTGTGGGGTCCCAGCTGCCCCTTCTGCTGCCGAGGAGTCCAACTCCAACCTCCGCCTCTTGGACCTCCCCCCGGCAGCTGCGGCCTGGGACGCGGCACCGGACTCCTCACTCCCCGACGAGATCACAAAATGGGAGGGGAGCCGGGCCTTGCGTCTCCGGCTGGCGGTGGGATCCCCGCCGCTGTGCTCCACAGCACCTTCTCCGCCCTCTTCATCAGTTGACGCTGCAGACAGGGAGAAACAAAACACAGGCATCAGGGCACTGTACAATGGACACATACACACATGACAGTTGTACATGAGTGGCATTGGCAAACCTCAGACATGTCATCACAATCCCCAACACACATGTCATTACAACTCGCACACATGAGCCATACCACAGCCATATCGCAACTGCCACCACCATCCATACACATACAACAGCATGAGCAGCCAAAGGTGAGCCAGACATCACATGCAACACAGGAAGTGCACCACACATGTACACACACCACCACACTTGCATGCATGTGTACACCTCTGCCAAGTGTCGCAGTGTTCAGACGGGCATCCATGTCACATCTGCCAATCAGGCTTCCACATACCGCTGTCACATGCATCCATGTTGCATCACTGTTGCACCCTTGTCAAATACACACACATGCACATGTACACAGTGCTGATACATGCAGCCAAAAACAACATAAATGCGTGACATCACAGACATGTCTACTTACATACACATTCATCCAAACATGTGTGCCCACACAACTGCATTTGGCATGCAAGCCTACACACACAAGCACCATCCATGTCTCACACATTCCAGCCCTCGCATGTGTCAGCCCCACGGCCCTGTACACCCCCACCCATACTCGACCCCATACAAACAGATGTGCAACCTGCACACTACTGAATAATCACCACACGCACTGCTCACAATCAGGATGCATGTACACTCACCGCTCGACTCCAGACGGGTCTGCCTCTCAAGGACCTGGACGTGGAGCGCTGGGGATATGCGTTCCAGGACCCTCATCTGTTCTTCCGACGTGTGGCCCCGGCGCCCCTTGGCATCCGCTGCCTTCAAGAGGCGCCGGGCCTTGTTCAGGGTCCTGGACCTGAAGTCCTCCCAGCGCTTCTTGACATGTTGTAAGTTGCAGACTGCCACCCCCTCCGCATTGATGGCAGTCACGATGTCAGTCCAGATCCGAGTCCGTCCTTCCTTGTCGGCGCGGTAACTTCCGAAGAGGGCATCATACTGCCCCAGGACTTGCTCCACCAGGACACCAACTTCGGTGGCACTGAAGCTGGTGCCCCTCTGCCTCTCTGGCCGGGGGTTGTCAGTGGTCTCAGATGGTGTTTGCCCCGACATGACAACCCCAGAGGCAGGAGTGGGTGGGCAACTGGGTCCTGGGGCTGGGCTGTGGAGCGATGGAATCCCAGTCGGGAGTCTTCGGTTCCAGCAGGGGTGGTCACAGGAACAGCACCCCTGGCTGATGTGCAGGCAGCAAATGGCAGGGCACGTGGGCAGCAGGCAGTCAGGCAGCAGCAGATGGCAGGTGGGAGCGTGCTCGGGGCTCTGGGGGGCAGTAGTTCGGCCTTCTGGGCAGGAGCGTGGTCTTCTGTGTGCTTACGCGTGGCCAGCTTGATACGGAGTGATTTGGCACGTGAAAAATCTGCAGGTCAGCGTGTAATTCTAGGAAAGGCCCTTAGCGCGTAAGGGCGTCTGCACGCATACGCATTTTCATTGGACAGAAGGCCCCTCAAGCGCAAGCGCCCCTGTGACGTGATGCGTACAGACGTGCATGGGCATTTCAGCGCACGTGAAAAACTGCACGTCCACGTGTAATACGAGGAAAGGGCCCATGCGCGTAAGCGCGCGTGGAAAACTGCACGTCCGCGTGTAATACGAGGAAAGGCCCTTAGCGCGTTTGCACGGCAGCACGCATATGCGATTTCATTAGACCAAAGGCCCTTAGCGTGTGAGCGCGTCTGTGACCTGATGCGCGCGGGTGTTTCCCTCATTGCACGTGATGACAGAACACACGTGGATTTCCACCAATCGCGTGTGAAAGTTCCCGGCACCCCGGAACACACGTACCCAGGCTAATCGCGTGTGGAACTTCCCGCGCACCCCAAAACACACGTACCCAGGCCAATTGCGTGTACGCTCACTCCCCTCCGATCACACGTGATGACACTCGGACCTACAGTCTTACCGCTTATCCGAATACGGGAAACCCGCGCACGGCAAAAGACGCGCACAGGCGTCAACGCGTCCGCCCACGCGAAGGCAGGCGGAGGCGTCCCCGCGCACAGCATAAAAGTGCGTGCAAACAACAAACGCGTATATACAGCTATGATGAATGCCCCATTTGTCGCTGCACTGATCGTGGGACACCGCAGGAGGAGGAGAATAGCCAGGGCACGCATTTTCGCACCACGGACAAGCCTTTTTGGGATGCCTGACGACCAGGTCTACGGCAGGTATAGGTTTCCACCCCATATCATCCTAGACCTGGTCAGGGAGTGGGAAGATGACCTCACATCCCCCACCCTTTGCTCCCAAGCATTGAGCCCCTTGGAGAAGCTGCTCAATGTCCTGCATTTTTTGGCCCTGGGTCATTTCAGCGGACCACTGCCATAGTGGGGGGGTCTCACAGGCCACGCAGTCACGCTGCCTACACCAGGTACTGGCAATCATGACAGCGCGCCCCTCAGTCCGCAGGCACATATACATGCCCAGAACACCTGCAGAAAGGCAGGCCGTTTTCCTGGATTTTTTCAGGGTGGCACACTTCCCCAAAGTGCTCGGTGCCATAGATTGCACCCATGTGGCCCTACGTCCACCTAGGGCCATTGAGCACATCTACCGAAACCGCAAGCACTGGCATTCCATCAATGTACAGGTGGTATGTGATGCAAAGGGAATCATCACCTCTGTCTATGCAAACTACCCTGGCTCCACCCATGACAGTTTCATATACAGAATGTCCGCCCTGAGCCGGGCCCTGGAAGCTGGGCAGCATGGCGACACATGGCTCCTAGGTCAGTACAAATGCCCTTGCACATGCATGCAAGTCACACACAGACAAATATCCAAACCCTAATAATCTCAACTATTATCACCTCCCCAGGGGACAGTGCCTACCCTCTGAGCAACCACATGATGACGCCAATCCGGAACCCCACCACACCACCCCAGGTAAGATACAACGCCGCCCATATTGCAACCAGGGGCATAGTAGAGCGCACATTCGGAGTGCTCAAGTCACGTTTCCGCTCCCTTGACCGCTCTGGTGGACAACTACTCTATGCACCACCAGTAGTGTGCAGGATCATTGTGGCAGCATGTGTCCTGCACAATGTTGCAACACGGCAGGGCATCCCGGTGGACATGGTGGTGCCCCCACATCCCCAACCACAGGCACAGGCGCTGCCCATGGGAGGGGACAGGGCACGTGGCGAGGAAGCCCGGACCCAGCTTGTGGCCACATTTTTCACCTAAACTCCCACCCCTGCGGAGTGCACACAGGCCTGGCACATACCAGGTGACAATCGATGATGACAAAGAGACAGTCAACTGTCACAACCCTACCACCCTGAGATAGTTGCCATGGAAGTGCCACATCGTCTGCATCCCTAGCTACTTAAACACAAGCTATCCTGTGTGACCAAAAGGCACACATATGACATATGACATGATATGGGCCATACACAAGTATTCCAAGGCGCAATGAGGCAGGGAGGGGGGAACAAGGGAACACAGAGAACGGTACTACTAGGCCAGGTGTCATTGAGATTGTGCAAGTGCAGGGGTAGGGGGAATGGGAAAAGTGCAAGGGGAAGGGTGGGGGGGAGTCCAGTACAGGGGAAGTAGCCCAAAAAAATAATACATAGGTCGGCTGGTGGCAACTACAAAGGTAAGTGCAGACAAGTGCTGGGAAGGGAGGGCTGTAGGGATAGAGAGACAGTACTGCAGTGCAGGGGTTGCCAGGGAGGCAGTGCAAGTGGAGAGTGGCTGGGCCAGGGACCGAGGTCGGTGAGAGTGGCCCAGTTGCAGCTCCTGTGCAGTTCCAGTGAAGAATTCTGCAAGGGAGAGGCAGAGAGTAAGCAGAAGCAAAGAGGAAGGTCTTGAGGTGCTTCCAGAACTGGAGATGGTTCCCCTCAAGTTCAAGTCAGGCCGGAAGTCTGTTCCAGGGGGAGGGCCCTGCTGCGGAGAGAAATCTACCCCCAGTTAGTTGCTCTGAGAAGTGGATGACCCTGACATGCAAGGTGTGCAACACACACCTGCAAAACAGGCCATGGTCATCACTGTCATGTCACTCAAACCCTCCCAAACATCAACATGACATGGCAAGCAATACCCATACACCAACGCAGTAACGATAAGGTACACATTGCCATGTCCTAAATGTACAGTGGCATCGGACACTGCTGCCTGACCCAGAATCAGAAGAAATGACAGACCAACAAAATCTCCCACCCAAAATAAGTAATTTCCAAATGCATTACAACAGTCGCAGACGTAACATCACAATGAATGCCTGTCTACATGCACATTATGCATTGCAAAATCAACACTGCAGCTCATGTGTGCAGTGTCCTACTCCTGCATCACACTGCTCAGCGCACAGCACAGTGAACAGCCATTGTGTGTGATGCACACCCTGAGCATCACATCTAAGTGACAGACCACGTCAAACATCAAATTAGGCATGTACTGGATCCATAATCGGTCACAGAACATGTGCTGCCGGGACACAGTGGGCACCAGAAGGCAAACAGTGTACACGTGGATATGCAAGGGTGGGAGTACATGTAGTGCATCAGAGTGCAAGTGTGTGGTTCTGCAAGGACATGCACTCCACATATGCATGTGCACTCAAGTGACCATCAGTGTTCCCTACACATCACATGTGAACATCCACCATGTGTACACCCCAGCATGTCAAACCACAACTATCCCCTCGCACCTGAAAGGAAAACACAACACATGAACAGGCATTGATCAGCAGAACACAACATGTACATAGGATACCACCATTACTATGTCAGAGTTCCCATCACACTGCAGGGCAAGGCAACTATCAACAACAACCCCCCCTCCCTCACAAATGACCATGACACACTGAACAACTGCACCTGGGTCATGGAGCCTCCAAACCTCAATTCCACCTGGCCACAGGATCACCTTTACCCTTCGTCACCATCTCCCACCTTGTGTGTAAAAAGATGCCTGAACCCTCAGAATCCACACTCATTTCCAAAATCACAAAATCCAAGGCATAAAAATGAACCCGAACACCCCTCCAGTAGATGACTTGACGTAGCAGTACCTCACAAAGGCCAAGTACTACCACAATGATGCAACAACCAAGGTAGCACAGCAAAACAATGTCACGACAGGATGTGAGACATGTGTGGTACATGACATAGGATGATGCACCATGAATGGATGTGTACTGTCACAGGTCCCCTGTACAGGTGCGGGAGTGTCACGAAACAACCACCCCCACCATGTCCCGGGTGCCTGCAAGGTCAAACTCACACAGGCCCCTGAGACCCTGGTGGGGAATGAGGTTCAGGGATATGCAGTCGGGACAGGTGTTGACACACTGGATGACTGGAATGAGTGGCAGGAGAGGGGAGGAGGAATGACACATGAAACTAGGGAATGCACGAAAATGTACAACCTGCATGAACACATACACAATCCAAACAAACTTGGACATCATTGTCATGGCCTTCTGTAGTCCAGGCTCAGGAGTGGTACGAACCAACCACCCCCTCTAGGGTTTTGGCACCTGCAAGTTCGGGGCTTACACAGGCATCCGCAACCCCAGTGGGGAAAGAGGGTCAGGGAACGTTGCTTGGATAGGCACGGGAAGCAGGAACACCGGGTAGAGGGTACAGGTTTCAAAATTGCATAGGATCACGGGTGATTAGGGAGAAAAAACATACCAAATTGAACCACACATACATCCATGCATCAGTACACTCCCCAGCAAGCCTATGCAGAGCAGTTCGTAAGAAAAACAACAAGACACTTAGCTCCGGTTTTGAGTGCTGGCCTCCTGCCTGCGCACTCTCAGGTCCGGTTACAGGAGCACTGCAATGCTGCAAAGAGAGCCACAGTCAACAACCTGTACGTGCCAATTACACAAAAACACAACACCAAACATGCCCCATAGCAACAAACTACTCTACAAACAGACAATCTGTGCTCGATGCTTCGTACCCATATATAACATCACCCCTGTGACGGGTCATACACAGTCAATGCAGTAAGTCAGCCGTTGGTGGGTGCGTGGCAAATGGAACACCAATGTGTCACAATTCACACAACATGCAATGTTCCCTGGGTAAGCAGACAGACCCATATAGCAAGCCATGACTACAGAGCAAGTTGCGTACCACCATGACCGAAACAAAGTTGGCAGTGCATTTATCATGAAGTATGTGGAAAAGACATGCACTGCACCCGAGTATGTCCCTTGCTGTATGTCCCTGTGAGCTGCCCCTTTCCATGTCTCGGAAGGCTACATGGTTGATACAAGTGCCTCAATGGACCTTGGTGTACCAGAGGGTATGTGCCACTGCCCCTGCATGTGTCCCAGACAACCCTACTATCAACAGCCATCAGTCCACAAACACATCTGAGCTGCATTGTGTGCTTCAACACCAATATTCGTCTAAGCTCACCCTCAGTGCTGTGACTAAGCCTGCATGTGCAACTCGCCTGGTGAAAGCTTTGCTGTGTCGTGGCCCCCCTGTGATGCTCACCTTGCCTGGAGTTCCTTGGAACATGTCAGCAGTTCTAGGATGTGGGTCTGCAATCACTGTGCCTCTGCTTGTGCACACATGTGCATGTGGGCACCAACAAACGGGTCCAGAATTCCGTCGTCCAATGGGCCATGACTGCTGGCAAAGGTGCTCTGGAGGCTCATCCCCCTGCAGAAAGGGCATGAAACACATGATTAATGCTTCAAAGTCATCTGTGTGTGTCTCATCAGGCATCTCATTACTTGACCATGTCAGAGAGTCACATCACGAATCACACCATCAGTCCGTCTTTCACCTCCAAAGTGTGGAACACTATCTACAGCATGAATTGCAACAAGCACGTGTACAGGAAAGATATGAAACATACTACACAATGCATAGCAATCAATGTCCACATTAATCATGACACACCCCATCTAGCAAAAGCTGAACAATGGACAATGACACCTAAATCATCCCCACTAGGGGTGTCAACACAAGTCACACAGCACCAGACATGCCACAGATATGACAGTCCAAAGCCCTTGTGTAAAATGCTGTAACACCGAACCATCCTTGCGAGCCCATGGATAAGGGAGGCAGGAGTGGCATATGTGAGTCAAGGACCCCAAGCAGCAAACACATACACAAGACAACCATGAAGGGCCCTGCTGGAACAGACAGTGGATGCCTTCAAAAGCCACAAAGCACCGCACCGTCACATGAAAGCACAATAGACTAGCAATTTTAAACTAACTCAACTATTAACTAATTACACTAACTATGGAAAACCTACATTACCTATTTAAACTAACTATCAAACAGAAACTTAACTAACTAAACTAAAAGAAAAATCAAAAATGGCCACATACGACCCGGGGGGGAGGGGAGGCACCCAGGAGGGGGGAGGTACAGGGTGCTGCTCAACATCCATATGCGATGATGCTGAGCCAAAAAAAAAATCATCCATGGGCTCAACGCCTGCACAGCACGACCTATGTGGGAGATAGATGGTCGTCCGAGTCTGGCTCATCCTGGAAAGGAGGACGGGGCACAGTAGCCTGGCCACGCCTAGCCGCAGCTTGCCCCTCGTCGGCAGCAAGTCTGCAGGACGGGTGAGCCTGGTTCTGTGTGGCGATGTGACGTAGGTCTGCATGCAGAACCTCACGTGATACACGTGCTTCCTCTTGCAAGGTAGCACGTGTAACACGGAGTTCCTCCTGCAAGGCCTGGCTGGACAACCGCTGCACCTCCCGGCAAGCCTGTAGCTCAGCAGAGATGGTACGCTCAAGCTGTGCAAACCTCTCCTCTGCCTGCTGCCTCTGGGACATCATAAGGACACCCAGAGTGGATCTGAGGGAAGCATACTCCTCCCTCAGGGCATCCATGTGCACCTCTGCGTGAGCAGCAATTGCTTGACGCAGAGACGACATTTCAGCCTGGCGTGCCCTGCCGGAGGCCGCCATGCCCAGCCTGAGCGAGCGGGCCGTGGACTGTGCCGCCTGCTGCTGGAGAAGCACCTGCCTAGCAGAGGGGAGCACAGATCGGGCCACACGCTCCATGCTCTCAGCGATGTTCTCCATTGCTGCCCCCTGCCGTTCGGAATTGGCAGTCATGTCTTGCTCCCACTCAGTATAGAGCGGTTGCGCGCGGCGACCGCGTTGCCAGGCTTGACCCCTGCGGGACCCAAGGACCAGGGGTCCTCGCTGTGTTGGCACCGCCTGCGGCTGCACGACTACATGCCCCCGTCGACGTGATGTCGCAGGCACATCAGTGACTGGTGTGGAGGGTGACCCTGCGTCCCGATCCACCACGGGCGGAGGAACCAAGACTGTCTGATCCCTCAGTGCAGGTGTCGCAGACAGAGGAGTGTCCACATCAGAATCACTCACCCCTGACACATGGACTTGATGCTCATCCAACTCAACATGGACGTCAGAGTCGTCATCAAGGCTGGACTCATAGGCAGCCAGAGACAAGATGGACTGCAGCACTTGGGGGTTTTTGTGGCCTACCACCCCACGACCCCCACTAGTGCCGGGTTGATGTGGTGTTACCAACCCTGTGTCTGGCATGACAATACCATCCTCCGCCTCCATTGCGTCATCACCTGAAAAATAGAGAGAAAAAGGTCAATACACATGTCAGAAGCACACGACACACACACACACCGACAGCAAAGGCATCCGGCAGACATGTGACACACAACATATGACCTGGCATGCATGCTGGGTCTACTTTGAATGGCTTCTGTGATCAGACCTGTTGAAAGGTGGCAGTTTCCATGGAAGTGGGTCTATGCAGTGCAGAAAATGTGTACTCCACTCACTACCTACATGTACAAGCACTACATGGTGTGTGCCAGGAAATGTGAAGGCAGTGCAATGTCAAATTCAGACATCACGTGCATTGTGCATTCAATGTGTACCATGTCTAGAAGCCAAGCACCCCTCCACCCCAGTACCAAAGCAGGGATGCCTAGCATGGTATCAAAAGCCTGACCATACACCTGTGTATTGACAGGCAGTGTTGATTGGCATCAACAGCTTAATGTGATTCAAATTACAACACTGCAAATGATGCTGGGACAGTGGGCAGGAAACATGATGAAAACTCCGGAGGCCGCCCACGTGTGAAGAAGACACAAGAGTTGGACAGAGTCATTGGCCATTGAACAGGCTGAGGCCTGTGAGCCACACAGATTGTCAGGGCCTAAACATGTGTGCAACGCAGGACTGAGCCACAGTTGACATAGGGAGGCCGATGAGATGGCAGGCAATGTATGTAACCAAGGACTCATATTACAGTGATCATCCAGTCAAGGACACATAGGGGCATGCGTGCAATGCACATGGAGCATGAATGGGCACTCATGTCCCTACGGGACATCTGACCCATGCACAGTACAAGTGAGATACCCTGCATCGAGTACTAAGGCTGTACCATACGGCATATGTCTGGCAGTTTCTACGCTGGAAGTTAGCATCTACACAGGACACATGAACAAGAAACTACACATTGGCAAGATTGGAGCAGACCAGTGCAAAGGTGGAACTGGAGTGCAGAGTGGCGGAGGAGGGGCAAGGGAGCATGCCCACATGGAGTCCCGCATGCAGGCAGAGGAGACATGCATGACGGTAGCATTGCATTACTTACACATCAGAACCATGTACACGTCACATGTAGCAGCAATCATGCACAACACATCCCACAAGTGAAACACACACGTCCTCAACAAACATGCATCAACACTCACTGGACTGGGCATCAAAGTCCAGCATCTCTCCCACTCCTTCGACCAATTCAGGTGGTATGAACTCTGCAATGAGAGCCTCATGCGGAGTGAGTTCTTCCTCCTCTGGTGCAGGCCCACCGCCAGTCACCAGAGTCAAGTTGTAATTTGAGGCACGCTTGGCCTTAGTGCTGCGCTTGATGTCATTCCAACGCTTTTTGCACTCCTGCGCCGTGCGCACCTCATGGCCAAATGAACTGACATGTTCCGCAACATGCTTCCAGTGGGTGTCACATTGGGCAGCCGTAGTCTGACTATTGGCACCCACTAGCATGTCACGGCTGTGGACCCGCACGTAGTCCACGAGGAAGTCCAGTTCCTGCTTACAGAAAGGCTTCTTCCTCGATGTGCAGGAGGTCGTGGCTGTGTGTGGGGTCCCAGCCTGTGCTGCAAGTGCAACCTTCCTCCTCTTGGACTGTGGCGCAGACCCTGGCTCGCTAATGCCGCCCTGACCAGTATGTCCAGTGGGTTCGCTGGATTGAGCCAAGGGAGTGGCAGGTGGAGGGATGACCAAAGGCCTGACTTGTGTCAGTGGCAGCTGGGTGCCCACTAATGGACCCTGCGCAGCAACATCAGCTGTGGCAGGGTCATTGACCGCAATGGTCCTGGTTGGCAGACTCACAACCGGGGTGCTGTTGGGTGCATCTGCCCCTGCACTTGCCAACACCCGGCTGTTCGGGGCAGCAGATGACATGACTGCCCCAGGGACACGTGTCTTGGTCTGAGCAGCCCGGCCTGCCCCTATGGTTTCCCCCCTGGCCTGTTGGAGATCTACCAAGGGCTCTTCAAGTGCCAACGCAGCCTGCGCTGGCAGACCCTGAGCCTGGGTGGCGGTGTCCACAGCTGCACCTGCAGCTACCACTACCCTTGGGCCCGTGGCAGTCGATGGAACGGACTGCCGGGTCATATGGGTGCCAGTGCCAGATGCAGGAGCTGCATCCCCCGGAACCACAGGGGGTGGTGGCATGGCTGCACCGACACATGGCACAACATTGTGCTCAAGTGGCGCACCCCTGCCTCTTCCCCCTCTGTGGCTGCCTGGACACCCTGGAGTCCCCCTACTCCCTGGTCACCATGGCCAAGTCCCCGACCACGCCCGCCACGAGGAGTACGCCCAGCTGAGGCGCCCCTCACCTTTGGTGGCCTCCCAACCATGGCACAGATGTAGTAGTGCTGGCACAGATGGAGTGGTGCCAATGGGAGGTGTACACCACAATTGACCTGGGCAATTGGGGTGAAGGGGGGGGGAACAAGATGTTAACAGCCCCCCTGCACCTGCAAGGCTGTATGTGACCCCGGTGATGTGGTGACGGGTCACGCAAGGCTCAGGCACCCCAAAACTGCAGTAAAACCGTGCACGCAACCCTGCAGCCTACGTGCGTGGATTCAACCTCCCGCAGTACGCGGTGGCACCCAGTAACACGAATAACGCGTACGCGTGGGACATGCAGGCTACTATGACATTGAAAATGGGTGCGATACACAGGGGCACCCGCAGTGGGAAAAAGAGCGTGTGCGACTCACCGTCTGACTAGCGCGATGCAGAAAAACACACGTAGCCAATACCCCCGCCAAAAGAAGAGATACGTCCTTGATAGCTGTGAAGTTGTGATGGCGCTCGAAACAGCAGGAAGCAGCAACACACGTCGGTCTCCACGAAAGGCACGTACAGCGAACTGCTGGGCCCGCTCACCTTTAACCCGTGCTGAGGGAAACGCACGCGCGCGTCACGTCACTTACGCGCCTGGGCCCTTTCCTCGTATTACACGCGGACGTGCAGTTTTTCACCCACGCTTACGCGCATGGGCCCTTTCCTCGTATTGCACGCGGACGTGCAGTTTTCCACGCGCGCTTACGCGCATGGGCCCTTTCCTCGTATTACAAGCGGACGTGCAGTTTTTCACGTGCGCTGAAATGCCCATGCACGTCTGTACGCGTCACGTCACAGGGGCGCTTGCGCTTGAGGGGCCTTCTGTCCAATGAAAATGCGTATGCGTGCAGACGCGCTTACGCGCTAAGGGCCTCTCCTCGAATTACACGCTGACGTGCAGATTTTTCACGTGCCAAATCACTCTGTATCAAGCTGGCCACGCGTAAGCACACGGAAGACCACGCCCCTGCCCAGAAGGCCGAACTACTGCCCCGAGAGCCCCAAGCACACTCCCACCTGCCATCTGCTGCTGCCTGACTGCCTGCTGCCCACGTCCCCTGCCATTTGCTGCCTGCACATCAGCCAGGGGTGCTGTTGCTGTGACCACCCCTGCTGGAACCGAAGACTCCCGACTGGGATTCCATCGCTCCACAGCCCAGCCCCAGGACCCAGTTGCCCACCCACTCCTGCCTCTGGGGTTGTCATGTCGGGGCAAACACCATCTGGGACCACTGACAACCCCCGGCCAGAGAGCCAGAGGGGCACCAGCTTCAGTGCCACCGAAGTTGGTGTCCTGGTGGAGCAAGTCCTGGGGCAGTATGATGCCCTCTTCGGAAGTTCCCGCGCCGACAAGGAAGGACGGACTGGGATCTGGACTGACATCGTGACTGCCATCAATGCGGAGGGGGTGGCAGTCTGCAACTTACAACATGTCAAGAAGCGCTGGGAGGACTTCAGGTCCAGGACCCTGAACAAGGCCCGGCGCCTCTTGAAGGCAGCGGATGCCAAGGGGCGCCGGGGCCACTTGTCGGAAGAACAGATGAGGGTCCTGGAACGCATATCCCCAGCGCTCCACGTCCAGGTCCTTGAGAGGCAGACCCGTCTGGAGTCGAGCGGTGAGTGTACATGCATCCAGATTGTGAGCAGTGCGTGTGGTGATTATTCAGTAGTGTGCAGGTTGCACATCTGTTTGTATGGGGTCGAGTATGGGTGGGGGTGTACAGGGCCGTGGGGCTGACACATGCGAGGGCTGGAATGTGTGAGACATGGATGGTGCTTGTGTGTGTAGGCTTGCATGCCAAATGCAGTTGTGTGGGCACACATGTCTGAACACTGCGACACTTGGCAGAGGTGTACACATGCATGCAAGTGTGGTGGTGTGTGTACATGTGTGGTGCACTTCCTGTGTTGCATGTGATGTCTGGCTCACCTTTGGCTGCTCATGCTATTGTATGTGTATGGATGGTGGTGGCAGTTGCGATATGGCTGTGGTATGGCTCATGTGTGCGAGTTGTAATGACATGTGTGTTGGGGATTGTGATGACATGTCTGAGGTTTGCCAATGCCACTCTTGTACAACTGTCATGTGTGTATGTGTCCATTGTACAGTGCCCTGATGCCTGTGTTTTGTTTCTCCCTGTCTGCAGCGTCAACTGATGAAGAGGGCGGAGAAGGTGCTGTGGAGCACAGCGGCGGGGATCCCACCGCCAGCCGGAGACGCAAGGCCCGGCTCCCCTCCCATGTTGTGATCTCGTCGGGGAGTGAGGAGTCCGGTGCCGCGTCCCAGGCCACAGCTGCCGGGGGGAGGTCCAAGAGGCGGAGGTTGGAGTTGGACTCCTCGGCAGCAGAAGGGGCAGCTGGGACCCCACAGGGCCCAACAGGGGAAGATGGCACGGAGTCATCCAGGTTGGTGGGGGGTTTGGTGGAGGAGGAGGCCGTGCAAGCACCAGAGACGGGGTCTGGAGGTCGGGATCCCACTGGTGCTAGTGGTGCAGTGCAGGACCAGGGACAGGAGGCAGCACAGGCCGCCGCAGAGGTGCCTGTGTGCAATCCTGTCCCTGATTCTGTCCCTGCATCATCTTGCACCAGCAGGGATGCCTACGTCCAGACCCGTTTTCAGGCAGGGGATGAGCTCACGTCAACTGGCCTTCCTCTGCCTGCGGACGTGGTTATCCAGGTCCGGGTTGAGCCTGTCCTGGCTGGTGTGGCGTTGCGTCAACGGGCCATGCGAGGTGACCTGCAGTCTTTTCATGAAGAGACTGCACGTCATCTCGAATGGCTCGTTGACCACGTCAGCCTGCTGGGACAGGTCACCCAGGCCGGATTCCTCCGTCTGATGGGGCTTGCTACGACCCCCTCCTCAACTGGACCCCCTACGCGCCAGTCGTCCTCTGTGCCATCTTCCCACCCATCAGTCACCTGGGTGCCCTGTGGAGCTGCCTCTAACGGTGCGGCCAGGCTGGTGGAGGAGGCATCCCTGCCACAGTCGGGAGTCGGACGTCCAGCCGGGGTGGCCACATCTACGAATGCACCCCAGCCAGCGGAGGATGTGCAGGCAGCAGGAGGCAGTGCACGGGCAGAGGCACAGCAGCAGCAGCAACGTGGTGGGAGCCATGAAGGCTCGGGGCCTTCAACATCGGAGTGGCAGGCATCGGCCGGAGGGCAGGAGGACCCAGGACAGAGAGTGTCTTCCGTGTGGCAGCGGTTGGGCCACGCCAAAGATGCGGAGCGGCAGCGGGCGGAAGAGGCACGGCTCACAATGGTCAGGGCGGAGAACTCCATGCGGAGGGCCCTGAGGCGGGCCGAGTGCCTCGAGGCAATCCGCAGGGGTTTGGAGGTGGAGACGTCGACGGCCCTGCGGACCCTCGGGGCCATGGAGGAGGACCGCCTCCGGGACATTGAGGAGGAGTTCGATGATGCCCTGGCCCGGGACATCCACAAGTGAGCCGTGAAACTAGCCCGCTGCCCTTGTACATAGTTATGTAGGTAGTGTTAGGTTTCATTTTTGTTTTGATTTTATTTGGACCTTTCGGACATTGGCCACATTTTTGTATATAGTTTATTTTATTAGTTAGTGTAGTTAGATAGGTTTCCTTTCTTTTGTTGGGATAATGGACCCTGGCTTGTTCCCATGTACATAGTTCACTGTTGGATTGTATTTTTTTTTCACTTTTTAATCATGGAGCAATGGCTTTCTTTTTTATTTCCCATTGGATTTTGTATTGTGGACATTGACTTTGGACAACATTACTTTGGAATTTTATTTTTGGTTTAGCTTTTTTTCACGGACATGCTTCTTTTAATTTTTGTACATTCACATTTCTGTTTCTTCATTTTTTATTCTATTTATGTTTCCTTTAATACATATTTTTTTTGGTGAACTTCAATGTGTGGTATCTCATTGGTTTCATGCATTTCATGATATGTGTTTTGAGATTCACTGACACCCATTGGGTGTATGTGAGGGAAATGTGTTTGTTTCGGAACTTGCAATTGGTGTTCTGTGATGTAATTGCAAATTATGAGTGGGTGGATGCAATACTCGGGTGGGTGTTTTGCATTTGGAGGCTGACCATAGGGACCAGGGATCTAGATTGTGATGACATGTTGGCTGGGGAACATGAGTTGCACATGGGTGGGGGCCTGCTGGCAGGTGCCCCACTGTGCTGGGGGGTGGGGGTGGTGGGGAACATGAGTTGGACACGGGTGGGGGCCTGCTGGCAGGTGCCCCACAGTGCTGGGGGGTGGGGGTGCTGGGGAACATGAGTTGGACATGGGTGGGGGCCAGCTGTCAGGTGCCCCTGCACTGCTGGGGGGGGTGGGGGTGGTGGGAGACATGGGTGGGGGCCTGGTGGTGGGTGCCCCTGGTGGCTGGGGGGTGGGGGTGCTGGGAGACATAGGTGGGGGCCTGGTGGAGGCTGCCCCCGGTGATTGGGGGGGTGGGGGTGGTGGGAGACATGGGTGGGGGCCTGGTGGTGCTGGAGGGTGGGGGTGGTTGGAGACATGGGTGGGGGCCTGGTGGAGGGTGCCCCACAGTGCTGGGGGGTGGGGGTGGTGGGAGACATGGGTGGGGGCCTGGTGGTGGGTGCCCCTGGTGGCTGGGGGGTGGGGGTGCTGGGAGACATAGGTGGGGGCCTGGTGGAGGCTGCCCCTGCACTGCTGGGGAGTGGGGGTGCTGGGAGACATGGGTGGGGGCCTGGTGGTGCTGGAGGGTGGGGGTGGTTGGAGACATGGGTGGGGGCCTGGTGGAGGGTGCCCCACAGTGCTGGGGGGTGGGGGTGCTGGGAGACATGGGTGGGGGCCTGGTGGAGGCTGCCCCTGGTGACTGGGGGGGTGGGGGTGGTGGGAGACATGGGTGGGGGCCTGGTGGAGGCTGCCCCTGGTGGCTGGGGGGTGTGGGTGCTGGGAGACATGGGTGGGGGCCTGGTGGAGGCTGCCCCTGAGGGGTGGGGGTGCTGGGAGACATGGGTGAGGGCCTGGTGGAGGCTGCCCCTGCTGACTGGGGGGGTGGGGGTGCTGGGAGACATGGATGGGGGCCTGGTGGAGGCTGCCCCTGGTGACTGGGGGTGTGGGGGTGGTGGGAGACCTGGGTGGGGGCCTGATGGAGGCTGCCCCTGCACTGCTGGGGGGTGGGGTGCTGGGAGACATGGGTGGGGGCCTGGTGGTGGGTGCCCCTGCACTGCTGGGGGGTGGGGGTGGTGGGAGACATGGGTGGTGGCCTGGTGGAGGCTGCCCCTGCACTGCTGGGCGGTGGGGGTGCTGGGAGACATGGGTGGGGGCCTGGTGGTGGGTGCCCCTGCACTGCTGGGGGGTGGGGGTGGTGGGAGACATGGGTGGGGGCCTGGTGGAGGGTGCCCCACAGTGCTGAGGGGTGGGGGTGCTGGGAGACATGGGTGGGGGCCTGGTGGAGGCTGCCCCTGGTGACTGGGGGTGTGGGAGTGGTGGGAGACATGGGTGGGGGCCTGGTGGTGGGTGCCCCTGGTGCCTGGTGGGTGGGGCTGCTGGGAGACGTGGGTGGGGGCCTGGTGGTGGGTGCCCCTGCACTGCTGGGTGGTGGGGGTGGTGGGGAACATGAGTTGGACATGGGTGGGGGCCTGCTGGCAGGTGCCCCACACTGCTGGGGGGTGGGGGTGGTGGGGAACATGAGTTGGACATGGGTTGGGGCCTGCTGGCAGGTGCCCCACAGTGCTGGGGGGTGGGGGTGGTGGGGAACATGAGTTGGACATGGGTGGGGGCCTGCTGGCAGGTGCCCCACAGTGCTGGGGGGTGGGGGTGGTGGGGAACATGAGTTGGACATGGGTGGGGGCCTGCTGGCAGGTGCCCCACAGTGCTGGGGGGTGGGGGTGGTGGGGAACATGAGTTGGACATGGGTGGGGGCCTGCTGGCAGGTGCCCCACAGTGCTGGGGGGTGGGGGTGGTGGGGAACATGAGTTGGAGACATGGGTGGGGGCCTGGTGGAGGGTGCCCCACAGTGCTGGGGGGTGGGGGTGCTGGGAGACATGGGTGGGGGCCTGGTGGAGGCTGCCCCTGGTGACTGGGGGGGTGGGGGTGGTGGGAGACATGGGTGGGGGCCTGGTGGAGGCTGCCCCTGGTGGCTGGGGGGTGTGGGTGCTGGGAGACATGGGTGGGGGCCTGGTGGAGGCTGCCCCTGAGGGGTGGGGGTGCTGGGAGACATGGGTGAGGGCCTGGTGGAGGCTGCCCCTGGTGACTGGGGGGGTGGGGGTGGTGGGAGACATGGGTGGGGGCCTGGTGGTGGGGGCCCCTGGTGGCTGGGGGGTGGGGGTGCTGGGAGACATGGGTGGGGGCCTGGTGGTGGGTGCCCCTGCACTGCTGGGTGGTGGGGAACATGAGTTGGACATGGGTGGGGGCCTGGTGGCAGGTGCCCCACAGTACTGGGGGGTGGGGGTGGTGGGGAATATGAGTTGGACATGGGTGGGGGCCTGCTGTCAGGTGCCCCTGCACTGCTGGGGGGGTGGGGGTGGTGGGAGACATGGGTGGGGGCCTGGTGGTGTGTGCCCCTGGTGGCTGGGGGGTGGGGGTGCTGGGAGACATGGATGGGGGCCTGGTGGAGGCTGCCCCTGGTGACTGGGGGTGTGGGGGTGGTGGGAGACCTGGGTGGGGGCCTGATGGAGGCTGCCCCTGCACTGCTGGGGGGTGGGGGTGCTGGGAGACATGGGTGGGGGCCTGGTGGTGGGTGCCCCTGCACTGCTGGGGGGTGGGGGTGGTGGGAGACATGGGTGGTGGCCTGGTGGAGGCTGCCCCTGCACTACTGGGCGGTGGGGGTGCTGGGAGACATGGGTGGGGGCCTGGTGGTGGGTGCCCCTGCACTGCTGGGGGGTGGGGGTGGTGGGAGACATGGGTGGGGGCCTGGTGGAGGGTGCCCCACAGTGCTGAGGGGTGGGGGTGCTGGGAGACATGGGTGGGGGCCTGGTGGAGGCTGCCCCTGGTGACTGGGGGGGTGGGGGTGGTGGGAGACATGGGTGGGGGCCTGGTGGAGGCTGCCCCTGGTGGCTGGGGGGTGTGGGTGCTGGGAGTCATGGGTGGGGGCCTGGTGGAGGCTGCCCCTGCTGGCTGGGGGGTGGGGTGGTTGGAGACATGGGTGGGGGCCTGGTGGAGGCTGCCCCTGGTGACTGGGGGTGTGGGAGTGGTGGGAGACATGGGTGGGGGCCTGGTGGTGGGTGCCCCTGGTGCCTGGTGGGTGGGGCTGCTGGGAGACGTGGGTGGGGGCCTGGTGGTGGGTGCCCCTGCACTGCTGGGTGGTGGGGGTGGTGGGGAACATGAGTTGGACATGGGTGGGGGCCTGCTGGCAGGTGCCCCACACTGCTGGGGGGTGGGGGTGGTGGGGAACATGAGTTGGACATGGGTTGGGGCCTGCTGGCAGGTGCCCCACAGTGCTGGGGGGTGGGGGTGGTGGGGAACATGAGTTGGACATGGGTGGGGGCCTGCTGGCAGGTGCCCACAGTGCTGGGGGGTGGGGGTGGTGGGGAACATGAGTTGGACATGGGTGGGGGCCTGCTGGCAGGTGCCCCACAGTGCTGGGGGGTGGGGGTGGCGGGGAACATGAGTTGGACATGGGTGGGGGCCTGCTGGCAGGTGCCCCACAGTGCTGGGGGTGGGGGTGGTGAGAGACATGAGTTGGACATGGGTGGGGGCCTGGTGGAGGCTGCCCCTGCACTGCTGGGGGGTGGGGGTACTGGGAGACATGGGTGGGGGCCTGGTGGTGGGTGCCCCACAGTGCTGGGGGGGTGGGGGTGGTGGGAGACATGGGTGGGGGCCTGGTGGATGCTGCCCCTGGTGACTGGGGGGGTGGGGGTGGTGGGAGACATGGGTGGGGGCCTGGTGGAGGCTGTCCCTGGTGGCTGGGGGGTGGGGGTGGTGGGAGACATGGGTGGGGGCCTGGTGGTGGGTGCCCCTGCAATGCTGGGGGGTGGGGGTGGTGGGAGACATGGGTTGGGGCCTGGTGGAGGGTGCCCCACAGTGCTGGGGGTGGGGGTGCTGGGAGACATGGGTGGGGGCCTGGTGGATGCTGCCCCTGGTGACTGGGGGGGTGGGGGTGGTGGGAGACATGGGTGGGGGCCTGGTGGAGGCTGTCCCTGGTGGCTGGGGGGTGGGGGTGGTGGGAGACATGGGTGGGGGCCTGGTGGTGGGTGCCCCTGCAATGCTGGGGGGTGGGGGTGGTGGGAGACATGGGTTGGGGCCTGGTGGAGGCTGCCCCTGGTGACTGGGGGGGTGGGGGTGGTGGGAGACATGGGTGGGGGCCTGGTGGAGGCTGCCCCTGGTAGCTGGGGGGTGGGGGTGCTGGGAGACATGGGTGGAGGCCTGGTGGAGGCTGCCCCTGGTGACTGGGGAGGTGGGGGTGGTGGGAGACATGGGTGGGGGCCTGGTGGTGGGTGCCCCTGGTGACTGGGGGGTGGGGGTGCTGGGAGACATGGGTGGGAGCCTGGTGGTGGGTGCCCCTGCACTGCTGGGGGGTGGGGGTGCTGGGAGACATGGGTGGGGTCCTGGTGGAGGGTGCCCCTGGTGACTGGGGTACAGGGGGACATGCGTTGGTGGGCAGTAGTGCAAGTTGACATGTGGGTTGGCTGGGGGTCATGGCCATGGTGGATGGTGTGCCTGCAGGACATGTGCAGGGTAGGCCCCTGTGGTGTGAGCCACCTGCAGGGGCTGTGGAGGGTTTAGAGGGAACACCTGGGAGGACCCACACGTGCAATTCACATGTGGTGCTCCCCGCGCACCCCTGTAATACAAGTACCCTGATGGAATCGCGTGTGGAACTTCTGCGCACCCCTGAAATGCGCGTACCCTGCTCGCACGGGCCCAATCGCGTGTGGAACTTCCCGCGCACCCCTGGAATAAACGTACCCTAATGGAATCGCGTGTGAAACTTCCCGCGCACCCCTGAAATGCGCGTACCCTGCTCGCACGGGCCCAATCGCGTGTGGAAGTTCCCGCGCACCCCTGGAATACACGTACCTTGATGGAATCGCGTGTGGAACTTCCCGCGCAACCCTGGAATACACGTACCCTGCTGATGTTGCATGTGAAACTTCCCCCGCACCCCAAAATACATGTACCATGATGAAATTGCATGTGGAATTTCCCGCGCACCCCTGAAATACACGTACCCTGCTGAAATCGCGTGTGGCACTTCCCGTGCACCCCTGAGATACGCGTACCCCCAATCGCGTGTGGAAATTCCCGCGCACCCCTGAAATACACGTACCCTGCTGAAATCACATATGGCACTTCCCGCGCATCCCTGAGATACGCATACCCTGCTCGCACGGGCCCAATCGTGTGTGGAAATTCACGCGCACACCTGAAAAACACGTACCCTGCTGAAATCGCGTGTGGAACTTCCCGCGCACCCCTGAAATACGCGTACCCTGCTCGCACGGGGCCAATCGCGTGAGGTACTTCCCGCGCACCACAGTGATACACGTAGCCCGCTTGCCGTGCTGGTACAGGGTTAGCGCAGCCCTTTGCGCTGGATTGGGTATATTGATGGCATTTCCCTGCGCGAGAGGCGTTCTTGGGGGCGTAACTGGCGCTGCTGCAGGGTCGCTGCGCCACTGTGCGCCACGGCTGGTTTTGGTGGCTGGAATCCATGAATACGCTATGCGCGGAAATGGATTGTAGCGCACGCGGCTGGCACAGGTATTCGCACGCGCACACTGTGCGCCAGCCGCGTGCGCCACTTGTGCGCTGAATTCTATGAATTACCCCCAAAATTGACACTTTAAATGAGCTCCTGTTGTAATAAAAAATCTCTTAACATGCTGTGTTTTCAGCCAGTAGATTTAAAAGCAACATGATGTCCTCACATTTGTTCCTTACACTGGAATTCTAAAAAAAGGAATCGCAAAGTCAACCGTGTTGACATGTGTATAAGTATTACACATGTATTTTCCAGACAATTACATCATATATGCGTAGGTACTCACCCCATTTTCTAGATGTTCCCACCTTATTACCAGGTGGTACCGTTATGGCAGTGCCTGGCAAATGCCTTTACCATGTGTATTCAAAAGTCCTAATATTTGGCTTTGCCAATGTGTGTTGGTTTCAGTTTATCTCCCTAAGTGACAGCATATATGCCCTGATGTGGGAGCCTTGTTTGCAACGCCTAGGGACTCAACTGCACCTCACTGAGTTGGTCCAACAAGAACCTACCTGAACATATCAAGGTTAGGATGGCAAGTATGGACCAACTTCAGATCATCTTCTCATACATACTTACCAGAGGGGTTCTGACCTAAACAGTATGCATATTTGTCTGTGTGGAAGCCTAGGCTGCCTGGCCAGAACTTTTCATGAAATGGGCAGATGAGTACTGCCTTATTGGCATCATACTACTGGAGTAACAATTAACAATGTCTGTATGCAAACTGAATACATCATGTGTATTGCGGGACTTGTTTAAAAAGTATGATATAACTGCTAGGTGTTTAGGCAGTGCCAGAAATTGAAGTTATTTACTGTGGGATCCCACCAGTGACAGAGGGGCAGGAGTACAGGACTGGAGGATTGTTCCCACTTCCCTCAATAAACATTTGGCTCTCAGAAGATTGATCATGAAACCTTGAAAATAACACAAGAAAAAAGCATTTCTTAATATGTTTCTGGCAACGTATAAACGTTGCAGAAGTGTTAAACATAAAAAAAAGGGATATTTCCTGCAGAGTGCAATCAGAGGTGGATTTAACAGTCGAACAATGGACAAATGTTTGTGGGGCACCCTTGCTCTGCCTTTCTCCCCTCAAAGTCAGTCAGGGCTGCACAGCTCCTCCCAGTGATGCCTTATCTTTTTAACATGTCTCAGATGCAGATTATTTAAAATAGAAAGTGATTAGTGATAGGAAAAGGTACTTTTTTCTTTACATTATGTATACTTTTAATTAGCTATTTAAGTGTGGTTGTTGGGTGATTAGAATTGATGGGGGTACAGAACAAGCTGTGTGAAACAATGACTTTGTTATGCATTTCATTTCACTTTGTGTCTGTATGGGATCTCTTGTAAGTTCTGATTAATTGGCATTCTGGAGCTTGTAGGCTTCCAATCAGAACGGGGAACATAAAGCTACAATCATAAAACATTTTACCACCACTTTTTCCACTCCACAGGACTTGGAAAATGACCACCTATGATTGTAACTTTATTGGTAAAAGCAAACAGATTCCAAATCGTTAATTGTGGGAGAGATTTATACTTTTCCAGACACAGACTACAAAAGTGGAGTGAAACAGCGATTTTGCCTTTGTTTTGCTATTTACTTTTACATTACTTTGTGGGAATTGCCTGTAGGGGCCCTTTTACAAAGAAGGTGCAAACAGTAGCAGTCCCCATTATGCAATTTAGGATTCAAAACAAAATTGACCCAATACTCTTTTCACCTTTACAAATAAAGTTAGCAAAGTATGAAAAAGAAACTAAATAAATGGAATAAGAAAAGTAAAGAGAAACATTGAATACAGAAACTTACAAAATAAACAACATTTTTATTTTCATGGCTTATAATCATTGGTATAAAAATATGCAATTCATGACAATACAAAATGTTTTCCCATAAATCATCCCTATCACTTAAAGTTTCTTTTATATACAGAGTAACGGCTATGGTAAGCAGGACGTAAGTCCCATTTCAAAATCTGTACAAAAGGTGACTTGTGTGCAAAGACCCAGAATTGTAATAATTTAGGTATTTAAAACCAAACTTCAAAAAATATTTGTACCATCTTTAACTGGGAAGGTGTGTGGTCAAGTACCTACATTTCAGGCTATGCTGACATTCTGACTTTACCACTTAACCAAAGTGTGTGATCCTGGGAAAATCAGTTAATCTCACTGTGTGTTTCCTGCCAAAATTAGGAGCCCCTAGAAGTGATCCAGATTGCAATATGGTTTAATAGATGGGCAGCGCAGGGGTCAGGGCCAGCCAAGGAGACATACACACATCTTTATTTGGAAAATATAAGGCCACATTTATTGATCAAAATTGTGACATTCAAAATAGCAAAGTAAACATGTCAAATAAGAACTCATCATGGACAATTGCATATTATAAACAGTATGTACCAGACAATGATGTATAGAGGGTGGCAGGGGAGGGGTGGCCCCTCCTCCCTGCCATATCCAAACGAAACTGATGCCAGGAGGCCGGAAACTCTTCAACCTCCACTGTCTCCCTCCTGATCCCACTCTCACCTGCATGCTAGCACTCCCACACATCCTCAACTCAATTAAAATTAGCTGTAATGTAATTTGGAAGGAACTAAATATCCTATTCTCTGATTCAATATTTATCGAGGTGGAGGGGGCTGTCTTTCACAACAAAATGGCTAGACTACAATCACCTCCTACGTGGCCTCCTGGGAATAGCCACAGCATTCAGGGAGGTGTTATTAAGCGCACACTATGTTAGAAGGAATAAGGACTGGCGTCCTCGTTGCTCAGGCCCTGCAGAGGAGGAGGTGGCATCATTCTTGCTTCTGCGCAGCCAGGCCAAGAAGTCATGGTGGGGGAAGGGTGGGGTAGGTGGGAGTGATTGTAAATGGGAATGGTAGTCAGAGGGAGCTGATGGAAGTGACAGGGGGTGATATTGCCACACTATTTTTTCTGCTTCTCCTTTGCTCTGTACTGTTTTTTTATATCTCAATTAAACCAGTATGTTGAAAAAAAGCCACAAAACATATTTCTTAGGGCATGACTAATTGGGATTAATCTTTCAGACTCTTGTTAAGGGCAGTGTACAGCTTTCATTTTTCATTTTTGGCAAATGTTTTCCATATGGAGATGGGGGAGCATATGGAAGATGAAGTGAGTAGCCAATGGAAGGTTAAAGTAGTGAGGGAGCTTATGGAAGGAAACAAAGGAGCAAATGGAAGAAGAGAGCAGAAGACTGTGGAAGGAGTATTGGAGAGCCTGTGATTTTGGAAGGGATGAGCAGTTGGAAGGCAAGAGCAGATTTCCCACTTGAATGAATTGAGCGAACCTGGGCAAATCACCTCATGTCAGCAAAACCTGGTGAGGTTAACAGGCTGTTTCCAGATAGAGTCATACCTCTAAACATACAGCTCCAATAGTAGAAAAAGACAACTTAAAAAACACGTAACATTTGTTGCACTCATGACAGTGATTAACTGCTCCCACCATAAGCTCCACACCCATGCCCCACCTACCCGGGGCCATCTGTCAGTTTTGCCCAAGAATCTATTTGGCTTACATCTACCAGGGAGTGCAATCCAAACAAGCATCTTTATCAGACATTCAAGTAGTCTTGTGGGTAAAAACCTGGGTTTGAATCCAGGCTTCTGCACCTTATAAAGCAGTCTAACAGACTAAAGAATTTAAGGGCAAATTGATTTTTCAGATCCAGGAAGACGTGTTTTGCCGGATCACAAATCTGAGAAAAGTTTGGCCCCCCTGGTCACAAACCTGGCCCACCCAGATTAAAATTCCTGGAGCCGGGCCTGCTTCCTGGCAAGGCATGAGGCCGCCACTACACGAGACCCAGGACTCTGCAGCACTTCTGTGTAGTATTGGCTGGGCCGTAACAGCCAGATTTGCAACCAGCAAAGAAAGTGGACTGCTGTTTTATGTTTAACAGTGATCATCTTGTAAGATCAAGTGAGGCTTTTTGGCTCAGGTTTAACCTAGCATATGAACCCATGGTGGATTGCTATACTCCATTTCGGTTGTAATTGACAATAAAAGGCTTAGTTGTTATGCACATATTGACCTTTGTAGAGGACACACTTCACCAGTGCCCTTATCTCATTGGTAAGAGTAGCAGTGCCACCCATTTTCTTTTCTTCCTTTCCCTTTCCTACCAACATCCAAGAAATGTGCCAGCCCAGAAGCAGTGGGAGGCAAAACAAGCAGCACACATTTGAAGATATCCAAACCAGGAAAAGGCTACAGGAAATGACGTGCATGCAGGGACAGTCCCAGGGGTTGCTGTAGGAAGTTTATGCTTTCCATTGCTGGGGCCCATCCATTTTTGAGCCTAAACCTCTGATATATGAGTTGACTGACATCTCAGAACAAGATAACAATAGAACCAATTTTAGTTGGACATGTTGAAAGAGACAACTACTGAGGTAGAGCAGGTGGTCAAATGTAATGTATACCAAACTACTGTTGAATGGGATTTCAAACGTCAGACTTGATAAGGACCCCTCACGGTCGGCTGACCACCACTAGACCATGTGTCTACACTACAACAAATACAACATCTCACTGGCATATACTGCACCTAGCGTGAGGATCTTTTTATGCATAAGATTCAATAAATACCGAAAATTGCAAGGTAACCAGGACTGCCTACAATTTGAATATGCTTCGAAGCTCACTTATCTCAAGGACTGAGCCCGCAGAAACAATGTTTCCATGCTGACACTGGCAGCCGACTCCCGGACCCGCCCATGGAATTGGTCCTCGCATAATTGCTTTTTTTCACTCTTTTGGAAGGACTCATAATTTGAACCAGTGGTTGTTAATAGGGCTCATCACGCATCTACACAGGGGAAGTTCCAGAGCAGCCCTCCAAGTAACATCATGATCACATGTTTGCACTGCAGGGGTCCAGTGCAAGTCCTTCCAGCAGCAATAAACTGAGAGGAGATCTGACAGCATGGAGTCCAAATATGATTTAACTCTGTCTTCAGTGTCAACAAACAGAAGCACAGACAGGCATTTGATGCTGCAAGGAAACAATAAGAGAAAGACATGGTTAGGTTCCACCATCCAGCCTGAGGCATCAATGACATGTGTCACTTTGTTACTGAAAAGCACTTGCACTGTATTGAGACATTATCTTGATTGGGGAGGTGATTGCAGGGGACCAATGGCTACAGTAGGGCCAAACTATATGTTTCAGATCACAATCGAGTGTATAGTGCTCAGTATATATTAATGCTTGTGTTAGGGTTTCATCAAAGGCATGTTTGATCCTGATAATGGGTCTGGATTAAGGTATGGGGTCTTTAGGGTGCTCATTTGGTTTAACCATGTTTCTATGTCTCACATTAATTGAGTGATTTTGGGTGCTGCCAGTGGCCAGCCCCCAAACCTCCACAGATACAACGGTGCACACACACGCGCGCGCACACACACACACACACACACACACACGGCTGCCAAGTGCACAGAGCCACCTGAAACTTATATTGTGCTGTGTATTTCTGTGTGTCCGTCTTCTCTGTCCAGCAGTTGATACTTGTCTCAGGGAGCGTGGGATGAGCTAGTGCAGTGGGAGCTTTTACAACCACCAGAGGAAGTTTAATTGATGCTTTCACTTGTTTTATGGGCAGCTCGTGTGGGGGACGGGGGGGTTGTTGAAATAGTAACACGGGTGCACAGTTCCATAGTTGGCAGCATTTTCCACAATCTACCATGGCTAAACTAATGGTGATCATCTGGATATCTGGATTGTCAAAAGTATTAACAATGCTGTGTCACAAAGCATACAAGGATCAAACATAGGTCATACAAGAAATAAGTTTCCCAAGACCTCTTTATTAAGAATATTACGAGGGCAACCAAAACAATTGCCTCAGGGCAGTCACCAGGCACAAGCATAGTTTTATTGTGGCCAGGATGGCCGGTGGCTAGGTGGGGATCAGTCCCTTAGGTCAGTGCAAGGATCAATGGCTCTCAAAAAGGACTGAAGCAAAAGATATTTCAGTTCTCATTAAGGATGTGTGCTGATACTTCCCAGCAGCTGAACGCAATAGACCAAGCAAAGTAGCAGGCTTTTGTATATGTCATTTCCTTTACAGTGTTTTTGCGTGAGACCTTGTCCTGGATCTCAACTCTGAGCTGAGTCCTTTGGTCCTGAGCTCTGTGGTCACTGCTACATCAGATCTGGATGTAACCCATACGAAGACAGGTGGTGACCTTGGGGTGTCCTCTGAGTTCTTGCTAAGCCTCTTAATGCCTCCCTTTTCCCAGAGTTCAGCATCTATGGCTGGCCAACCCAATCTCTCTCATCCATCCCATGCTCTGCCTTTTTAGAGTTACGGTTTGTCTCTCTCCAAACTATTGTTTTGTGTTTAACATATTTGTATTGATCGTACTGTGGTTTACAAAAAGGACTTTAAAAAAACAATGGCATATCGAACACGGAGCCAAGAGCAAAGAGTATCTCCTAACATACCAACTAGTTTCTACTTCATGGCTATGTACTCCTGTCCAAACATAAACCAAGCGATAGCAATGATTTCCTAGACGGTAACAGAATCAATTAAACTAAAAAGCTGGAGGGGGGAAAACCATTAGTGGATAAAGTTCTGTCCTGTAATGAAACAGATTTGTTTAACATACTGATACTACGGGAGGTGTGAAGATGAATAGCTATTTAAGAAAGAGAGAGAGGGACCAGGCTGTTATTTTATCCCTTTATGGTACTGATGTACCCTGCTTTTCTCTGCTCTTGTCAACCTCTCCTTTTGTCTCCACGTAGTCTCCTCCTTTCCCCACATACGGGTATTTCTCCTTCTATTTCCACATCCTCTTTTTTAATCACTTATTTGTGTTTCACTGACCTTATCTCAGCAAGCCTCTTCTGATTCCCCACCTCCTCCTTACAGTTCTCCCCTGCCTTCTCAGGCCCCAATGTCCAAGGTGTCAGCTCCTCCGCCACTTCCTCCTTGGTTCCTCTCACCTCCTCCTTATCTTCTCTCATCACCCGCTCCTTAGACACCTCTCCATGGACTGCCAGCTCCAAACTCTCCTTCGTCTCTCCCTATCCCCCTGAGTCTCTCCTCTGACCCCTCATAGTCTTCACTCCCCAACCTCATAAGCCACTCCCACTCTTCAGCCTCCTGGGTCTCTCTTTCCCCAGCCTCCTGGATCTCTCTCTCCTCAGTCTCTATCCCCCTAGAACCTTGGATATCTCTCACTCCAGCGTCCTGGGTCTCTCTCCCTCAGTTGCCAGCCTCCTCAATCTATCTCTGAGCCTCATAGTGCCTTCTCACCCCACACTCATATGTCCTTCTCTCCACAGCATCCTGTCTCACTCCTTCAGCATCCTGTCTCCTGCTCCAGCCTCTTTAGCAATCCTCTATAAAGTTCGAGAGATCCTCCAAATGAACTCCTCCAAACTCTCACAACCTTCTGCCAATGCTCCTTACTTTTTTTTCTTTTTCAACAAAACATTTTATTAAACATTTTCAGAATGTGTATGTCAACAAAATCATTAGGTGTATATGCAGACAAAGTAAATACAATTGGAGGCAGATGTGTATTCCACTAAGCTGAATTTGGGGATAATGCTGCTTGATCGTTCGATGCTGGGGTGAGCCCAACTGAGTCTAAGAGTTGGCTTTCCCGTGCTACCCACGGGCCCCAATGAGCTCGCCGCACCCAAGCTTATTTTTGTCTTTTGGGAAATTTCCAGTCGGCCTGTGATTTGGGAACAGTCCCTTTGGCGAAATCACACTAGCCATCTGGTCATGTGGGGGTTGGAGAGGGCGATGAGACAGCCAAGGGAATTTCTCTGCATAGTACAGGAAAGCGGGCCATGTGCTGTGAAATATTTTCATGTTCTCCAGGCAGATGGCTGTGATTCTCTCGACAATGTCCCAACATTTTACCCACCATATGGGGTGTGCCAGGCCGTCGGGGTGTTTCCACAGGCAAGCTATTGTGATTTAGGCCGCGGTTAGTAGTTGGGTGCATAGGCTTGATATGTGCCCAGAGAGTGGTAAGGCTCCTCCTCCGGTATCCTACAGTAGCATTATGCCCGGGTCCCAAGGGATGGCTAGCCCTGTTATCAACCAGACTTGTTCCAGCACCTCCTGCCAGAAGTGCGTCACTTTTGGGCAGGACCATAATAGGTGGAATAATGAGCCAGTGGACGAGCATCCTCTCCAGCATTGGGGTGGAATTGTTGGGTTGCTTTTTTTAGTAGTTCGGGAGTATAATACCACATCTAACAAACTTTCAGCCCTCCTTCCTTGTTAGTAACGCATTTCGAGCTTTTATACATTCGGGTCCAAATGCGATCCCAGTCTTCTGGTTCTAATGCTCTCCCCAAATCCCTTTCCCAGCTAAGCATGTATTTTTCTTTTCTGTTGGGTCAGTTCTATCTAGTAGTCGGTATAGGGTTGAGACTTTACCTCTGGAGGTAGGTGTTGTTAAGAAGCACTCCAGAGCAGTAAGATCCCTACCTCCATTAGTCCTCACAGTGCTATGAGATAGCCAATATCTAAAATGGTTGTAGCTAGAATCTTTCGGCCTCTGGCACTCCACATTTTTCTTTACACTCTTCAAAGCATAGGGGCGTCCCTCGGACCAGGAAATCTGATACCTGCATTTCTCCCCCCTCCCTCCATCTAGCGAAACCTTGTGGGTGCAGGCCCGGGGTGAATTTGGGGTTGTTACATAATGCTCCTTACGTTTATAGGAACCTGACACCACCTTTCAGCCTAGCTCTGGCCTAAGAAGGACTCAGGTGTGCCTCTCTGTGCAACTGGTATGATGATTAGTTAACTATATTACCTGCTAGTGGCTCCTTGGTCCCTTCCCATTGGGATGATTTGTAGTTGTAATGTGGACCTTGTGGTTGATCTATCCCTACAAATAGGTCGGCTTCTCTCTGTATGCAAAACCTGAGCCCACCCTTAGACAAGCTTTCCTTAACTTAAGGGACCTTAGGTGGGTGTTTTCACATATCCTGTAAGGTGATTGGCTAACTGCTCATACATTCTGTCTCATTGTGGGTCCCGCCCCATCCCCCTGTGAATCCACAGTGCAGGCTAATAAAAGTTCAGGCAACCATTTTGGATTTGATTCATGCATCTGCTCAAGACAGCAAAGTGGCCAGGTGCTGCTGGCTTCATGGGGTTGCTGTTTCCCATATTGCAGTTCATGTGAGCTGACACCCGAGGACTTTCTTTGACAAGGCCTAGCCCACATCCAAAAGGAGCCTCCCTAGCATGTGTATCACTGCACCTTTCTCCTGCCTTGCTGGTAACTTTCTGATGACTTGGGGAATGAGCTGTTCGCAGTGGGTAAAAAAACTAAAGTGGGATTCCCTCTTCAAGGGCTCTAATGAAGGGACGATGGGCCTTGGGTCATCCATCTGACAATCCTCTGTCTCCTGTTTGTAGCATGTTGGAGATGGCCATGGTTATCCTTCTTATGATGTCTCTGAGGCACAGCATCATGTTGCTTGTGGTGGCACCCAGCACTCTTGCCAAACCCGTCATCCACCAGTAAAGTCAGGCAGTGGAGTTCTACAAATCTGTCGAAAGGCAGACAATTGAAGCCTATATTTGCAGGACGTCAAATAGTCTTCATAATGTCACAGGAGATACACTTGAACTGGGAAGAATTTAACAAACTTTAGTTTAAATGGGTGCAGAGTCATCATCAGCTCTTCTTTCTCATCTTCATCGAGGGCACTTAAGTTGACCAAGTTTCTGAGAGCCTCGTAGACCTGGCCAGCATATGTCTTTTGGTAGATTCTGTTCTGTGGTGGTGACTCTATTTTTTCTTAAACATCTATAAATCCAATGTGGAGAACAGTGCATTTCTTCCAAATGTGGTTACATTGCTGCATGGCCACAACCAGTTGGCCCTTTTATAGACAGCGGGTTCAATTTGTGTGTTAGATGATATACTTGATAGCAGGAGTCTACTGGAGGATTGCTGTGAGAATATTAATGAAGGCAATTAGATAATATGGCCTAACCAATATATGGCTTGTGAAACATCTTCTACAGTGGGGATTCTGCTTTTATTTGAATATCAATCATTTCAACAATTTATTGATGCAGGATATCTAACTATTTCAGATCACTCCCTTCCAAATTGAATATATAAACTGAAATTTGAAACTGATAAACCTATTGTAAAGGGGCGTTATGTAGAATGTTTTAACGAGGGAATATCTACTTCAGGGGAATTTGCCACCCACCTCAAACCAGGTACACATGATTCTTCTTTATTTAATAAAGTTCTATTATTAATCTGGGACGCCCAATTTAATAGAATTGATTCCTTACAGCTTCTCTCTCCTTTTGGGACAAGAAACAAGCAGGGTTGTACAGAAGGTCTAAATATTAACAAAATGGACATAAATAAATCAGATTACAGATAAACAATTGTTTCTTCATAGAAAGGCCAATGATAAGAAATAATCAACATACAAGTCACTTCAGTTTTCAATGCCACCGTTATGGAAATAGAGACGTTTGTAACGCGCAATTCAATATAAGTATCTGTGCATTGATTTCACCCGGAGCATGCTGGCCCCATGGATTGAATGCATGAGAGACAAGGAGTTATCTTTCATTTGTGGAAACAACACATTAGTTAAAATATCTCTGCCTTTCCAACTCTCGCTACTTCCCTTTTATCCAAAATACCACCACCCCTTACTCAATAGACATGTCAGAATTTCAACAGCATTTTAAACTCAATTGCAACAAACCACTGGACCTTTGGGCATCTAAATGGTTTATTGAAAAAGAAATGAATGTTCAGCAGTATGTAAGCAAAATTCCCTTCAGCAATGTTTCTATTCAATTACTGTGCAAAATGTACCTTTCTGTCTTTCAATGGACACCTTGAATAGCGGAAAGAAATGGACAGCGAATAATCACCCTCCCCTTTTATCTTGAGCAATCCTGCATTAATCAGAATACTCTACTTGATGGTATACACAGGAAGTACTTCAAATATCTTCTTTTTCCAAATATGCACACTGTAGGAGGACCTTTTCAACCCCGTTAATAGTTCTTCTGTGCTAGACGTCATCACCAGAGAAAATGGTCAGGTGAATCTCAACATACCATGGGCCCTAATCTATCAATATATATTTTACCAGAGGGCACATACACTTCGGAAATGGGGAGGCCAGGACGTGCCGGCAACAACCCTCCACACCTGGGTCCAGGGATTCTCTGATGGTACTGATTGGGGTCTGGCCATAGAGGGACAAAGGGAACGAGGCCAACTGACGTTCAAGCAACCCTCAGACAGGCGTAGCACCGAGAGAAACCCAATGCTTTCACTTTGGTTCGTCTTGTGCCGATCCAAGAATTTCACCTCTAGCGGCACAATACAAATGCCCCCGGCCATCCCTCTTAATCACGGCGCCAGTTCCAAGTCCTTTTCCGTTATTCCTAGCAGAAGTACTCAGGTGAACGGTCTCCTTTGAACACTCTGATTTTTTCAAAGTAAACACTTTGGACTGCCATGACACTTAGTCAAGAGCATCAAGGTGATGCCGAGTGGCAGGGGCTGTGACATGCGGTAGCTTGCTTCACAGCGGACTGCCAGTTCGATCACTAGATCCAACTGCAGCAATTTTAATATACAATATGGGAGCTGGCACCAGACTTGTCCTCCAATGGATCCTCGTGAAACAATTTAAAGTGTACTCATTCCAATTACAGGGCTTTGAATGAGCCCTGTGTTATTTTTCATCACTACATCTCCGATTCAGAATTGGGTAATTTGGGGACCTGCTGCCTTTCTTACATATGGCAGCTGTTTCTGATTCTCTGTCTTCAGAATCAAACTTCGATTCCCTGTTACCCATGGTCAACATGGTAGGCACAGAAAGTACAATTGAAAGTTGATAGGGTAGACATCAGAATGTATTGTTGCTGTCACTGGGATGTGGGATCGACCCGAGGTTATCTAGAGTGACTGAAGCAGCTGAGCAAGGATCTGATTGGTCTTGGTCTGATAACTGCGCACATCTCGGGATGTCAGCGCTTGTTGGCATGTATTAGCTCTAGAATTACCACAGTTAACTAAGTAGCAGATGGAGCGTTCAAAGGAACCATAACTTATTTAATGAGCCATTCGCAGTTCACTGTACTGGCCGTGTGCACTTACATGTGCATGGCTTAATCTTTCAGACAAGAATATTCTACTGGCAGGATCAACCAGGTTTCCACACCTGCTGGCGGGTTGCAATGGGGGTAGCTGCACATCCGCCTCAGGCCGACCTTTGCCAACTCAGGGCCATCTGCGGGACACGAGCGTCAGAGCATGCCCGGACATGTGCGGGTTGGGTGGTCAGGTCGATCACATGAGGGGTTGGAGGGAGATGTTGGGTCCAGACTCAACTTGAGTGAGAAGGGGTTGCCTGCCACATGCCTCTACCACTGTGGTGGTGAAGGGGGATGGCCCCCCTTGCCATACCCCTCTGGCTGCTTTGGAGCCTGGATAGAGGCCTTGCTGCTCTGAGAAAGCTCTTATTTGGGTGATATCAGTAGGCGCAAGGCAAGTAACCTTTTATCTTCTATATTTAAAAGATGAAAAAAATTACAGTATTAAATCATGGGCGGCTACACATTTGTCATGGTTCTTGGAGGCCCATTTCAATATGATGTTTAGCGACCCCCTTGTCTACAGTTCAGCAAAACAGTCTGAGGCACCTGTGTGGTGTTTACATTATAATGGAGACAAAGGGATTCTGCAAGGGGCTAAAGGCTGCAGATTATCATGGTGCTGGCAGTCAGCAGGGAGCTACAGCACTGAAAAGCTAGCCATTGCAATGTGTCAGCAAGGTGCTAATGCAGGTGAAAAGGAATCAAGATGACAACAATGCTGCTGGATGCTGGGCGCCAGCAAAGATAGTGTCAGGATTAGTCAGGCGAGTACAAAGGCAGCGAATATGGCAAGGGAAATGTGCACTAAATTACACAGTGAAAGGCTTCGAATTAAACTACGTGCACACAGGAACAACGACTCATGTATGCTAGAACCCAGGAGTGCAAATAGAGTGTGACAACAAAACCAATATATGAAAAGGGATGTGGGGTAAGCACCTGACCGCGAGGAAAGTCGGCAAGCGCCTTACCCCCAATTGCTGTTACAGGTACTGACAGCGCTAAACCCACGTGGAGGGCAAGCAATGACAGGATCTGTGAACTAACACTCTTGATGGTATTAAATAAGGGAACTAAAGAACAGTACTCACGAGGACGAGATAAACCTCTTGAATGTCAGCTAGCCCACGAATCCTGTTGATGAAACTGGGACCCAGAAAGGCTATAACAGCAATGGGAGGAAAACTAAATACCTAAATTGGAATAGTGTTTACAAATTAGTGAGGAAAACATAAGCATTCACACAGGAGCTAGCTACAACCACACACCACACCTAAATATCAAATGGGAAATAAATGCAGTTGTGCAATGGAAAACATGGAATGGATCCCAATGGAAAATAAGGATCAGGAGCAGGGAAAAACGAAATAACCAATGCAAACTTCCCCCTACCCCTCCAAGGGAAAGACAGGATGCTAATCTAAGAGGAAGGCTAAGGCATACGGGTTAACAGCAGCAAAGGACAGAGTCAAAGAAATATAGAACACAGACAAACTGGGCTGCATCTAAAAGGGGAAAGCACTGAGAAATGCTGCCTGCAAACAGAGGAAGACAAAAGGGAATCAAGGGAGCAGAAATCAATTAGCGCATAAATCCGAAATTCAGGGCGGAGGAACAAGAAAACAGGAACTAGGTACTAGGTACAAAGGCAAGGAACAAGGAACAAGGGACTAGTCACAAAAGGAACACTGCAAACGATGACCAGCGCTGGACTGAAGTAAGACTGAGGCTTTTAAAGCTGCTTAACGAGCACACACCTCAGGTGTGCTGATTGCTGCACCTGCAGCCACAGGTGTTGCCTATCCTCCACCCAACCTTGTCCTGCAAGGGTGGAGGTGGAGCAGTGGGCCAGGCATTCTGGGAAGCATAGTCATTTGGTTAAAGAAGCATGCTGGCTGCCAAAAACCTGGAATGGATCCGGAAGGGAAGTAGCTTGGAAAATAGGGATTTAGCGCTCCCAATTCATCACAGCACTGTAGCATAAGGTTCGGAGGAAAGGTCCAGTAGGGAATAAACCCCAAATCATGCCCCCAAGTGGTGGGAACGGGAGCGAAGGGAGCGAGTCGTGACAGTATACCCCCTCCTACGGCCGTCTTCGGGTGCCCGCCACCCGCACGAGACATCTTCTTTCCATGATGGGAGTGCTTTTTCTTTGGAGGTGGCACTGATGGAAATGGTGGCCTGTGGGCAAAGGCAGATGGACTTCCATGATAGGAGCGCTTTGTCTTTGGAGGTGGTACTGATGGAAATGGTGGCTTCTGGTGAGGAAGAGACTCATGGTTCGAAGAAAGGCATGAAGGACTTGCAGGACCTGAAGCAGAGTTGGAAGGTCCAGGAAGCTCAGTCACTGGGTGTGGACCCTTATAAGTCTTTGAGGAGGGAGGCAGGCTGGTGCAGCATGCCTTAGACAATGGTAGAAGCCCTGTTAGCCTTTCTGCCGAGAGTGGACATGCGGGAGGTGAGGAAATTGCTGGCTTCAGGAAAGGTTTATGTTCAGCCATTAGAGAAGGTGGCGGATGAGGTAGAGGTTCAGATTTTCTTCTGTCATCCATCTGGGAAAAGGCTTGTGGTTGAAAGTGACTAAGGTTTGACTGCACATGTTCTACGCCTTGGAGACCTGAAAGTCCAATGGGTTGTACAAGGCTGGTACTCCTGGTGACAGTCGTGTAACCACCTTGTTGCACGTGGGATACAACAGCAGGGACGTTTGGCATACTGATAGGAGTGATAGACGCAGTACTTGGTATTTCAGGCACACTCGCAGAAGGAGCAATAACAGACACATTTTGAACTGCAGCAGTCATTCCCTTCCTTCGGCTACTAGCACCCAACTGGTGCTTCTTGGCGGAATTCTGTTGCACAAGTCCTGTAGGTAATACGCCGGTCTGCACCACCCCCTGTGCACACCCAGGTGAGTGGTTCTGACTCACCACTTGGTCCAGCTTGATGACTCTGAAGCGGGAGCTGGCAAAAGTCTCAAACTCTGATGCTGCATTTTTAGGAGGCTCTAATGCTAAAGTGAAGCAGTTGGGAGAATCGTCTTGTGGAAAAGGCAGGCATTCTGGTGCTCCTCCTGAAGCAAAAGAAAGGCAAGCTAGACGTTCATCGACAGTAAATGGTTGGGATTCAGGAGGAATCGCTGGAGCAGAAGAAAATACAGCAGGATCTGATGGTGTAGACAGGTATACCTCTGATATTGGCAGCGAGGCTAAGCAGGATACAGGCGTCTCATGAACTGAAGGCAAATACTCAGTATACTCCAGGACTGAAGACATGCACTTTTGATGGACTACCGGAGGCTCTAAAGCTGAAGGATGATCTGCAGGATGAGTCACTGTAGCTGAAGACAGGCAGGCCAGGGGAAACCTTGAGACTGAAGGCATGCAAGCTGAAGCAATCTCGGTTGCTGGATACAAACATGTCCAGGTCTTTGGGACTGGCTCTTGAGTAAATGGCAGACATGGCAGCGGTTCATTGGTTGAAGACACGTGTGCCAAAGATGACTGCAGGGCTGTGGATTGGATCATAGAAGAGTCAATGGTTGTAGGAGGACAGACAGAAGTCTCAGAAGTTGACAGACACATTGGTGGCTCAGGAATGGAGGGCACCTTTAGGGCAGTAGACTCCTTGGCACCAGTAACCAAAGACTGAGCTGTACCCTTGCAGTCCCTTTCTTTAGTGGGTGACACAGAGTCTCTTTCTTTGTAGAAGTCAAAATCAACCAGTGGAATCACCATAGTAAAGTCTCTGTTAATCAGGATTTCGTCAAGTGTCCATTCCTCTGTTTTAGCTTCTGAAAGAGGCAGATTAACAATCAACAGTTCAGGAATCGCCTGCCAGTTTTTTGGTTCTGTATACTGTGGAATGAGTCCATCAGAACATGAAATCTGTACTGTCTCTGACTGTTCGTATTGATCAGAATTGGCAGAAGGAAGAGTGAACCCAGAGGTAACATCGTTTTCCACATCAGCTTTAACATCTACTTCAGTCTCAGCAGCTGTATCAAGAGCAGGGCCTAAGCCTACTGTAGTGACTGAATCTGTGTATGCCACCATTGTGGATTGTGTTTGGAAATCAGAAGCTTGTATGTGTGCTAGCTCAGAATTATGACAAACTGCTACACAGGAAATTTTAGGTAAAGGAGTGGCTTGTAAATCTTCAGCTAACTGCAATCCCTGATAAACAGCAGAACAATTGTTAGAAACTGTGCCCAGATTAAGCGCTGTGCTAGACGAAAGACCTTCACTCCCAATAGATCTAACATATTGACAAATATCATGGTTTACCAAAGTCTCTGCACTCAGGGGCTGAACAGTGTTCACTTCCTCAACATCAACAGATAAAGTCTGAGGTGTATTCAGTAAAGAGTGCAAGGTTTTATTCTCCTCTTGTAAAGAAATGAATTCTTGTCTTAACTCCTCAAGCTTAGCTCTTAGCATGCCCTGCATTAACTGTACATCACTATCAGTAGGCACAGGGGGAGGCATAGTGGCATCAGGGCTGGATCCTGCACTAGCAATCTGGATGTGCACCGATTGTACATTGTCCTCTACTGCTTGCAGGTTCTGTGATTTATAGTTTCTCTTACCAACTTGGTCTGTGTTTCCCTTAAGCAAACTATTGACATTAGACCTCTTGGCATTAGGGACTACAGTATGTACCTGTGCAAAGGAGTATGCTTTAGACTGAGGGTAGAAAACAGAAGTTATGCAAGGAACCCCTCCATTCTTTATGTTTGTACCATGAAACTGTTCTATCTGAGGTGAAGCACAACTGGAATCATGGGGTACAACAACAGAGGTACTCTTGTATAATAAGTCTAACAGTGTGTTGTTTTCTGCGGCTAAGGCTTGCGCTGACATAGAATCGGGATCAAAACAAAAGATAGAACTAGGATCAGGCAATGTAGGATGTGCCATCCTATGGGAAAAATACTTTGCACGTAAATGCCCATTCGTGACAAGGAGTTCATTTAAGTCAGGACTAGTGATTTGATTGTCACAGGTAAATGTAGGGGAAGCTTTCTGTACAAACATGTTAGAGGTCTTGCTGCCTTTCTTTCTTAAACTTGCCATATTCAATAGGAATTTTGGGCTGGTCATTCTGTCAGGATTAGTCAGGCGAGTACAAAGGCAGCGAATATGGCAAGGGAAATGTGCACTAAATTACACAGTGAAAGGCTTCGTATTAAACTACGTGCACACAGGAACAACGACTCATGTATGCTAGAACCCAGGAGTGCAAATAGAGTGTGACAACAAAACCAATATATGAAAAGGGATGTGGGGTAAGCACCTGACCGCGAGGAAAGTCGGCAAGCGCCTTACCCCCAATTGCTGTTACAGGTACTGACAGCGCTAAACCCACGTGGAGGGCAAGCAATGACAGGATCTGTGAACTAACACTCTTGATGGTATTAAATAAGGGAACTAAAGAACAGTACTCACGAGGACGAGATAAACCTCTTGAATGTCAGCTATCCCACGAATCCTGTTGATGAAACTGGGACCCAGAAAGGCTATAACAGCAATGGGAGGAAAACTAAATACCTAAATTGGAATAGTGTTTACAAATTAGTGAGGAAAACATAAGCATTCACACAGGAGCTAGCTACAACCACACACCACACCTAAATATCAAATGGGAAATAAATGCAGTTGTGCAATGGAAAACATGGAATGGATCCCAATGGAAAATAAGGATCAGGAGCAGGGAAAAACGAAATAACCAATGCAAACTTCCCCCTACCCCTCCAAGGGAAAGACAGGATGCTAATCTAAGAGGAAGGCTAAGGCATACGGGTTAACAGCAGCAAAGGACAGAGTCAAAGAAATATAGAACACAGACAAACTGGGCTGCATCTAAAAGGGGAAAGCACTGAGAAATGCTGCCTGCAAACAGAGGAAGACGAAAGGGAATCAAGGGAGCAGAAATCAATTAGCGCATGAATCCGAAATTCAGGGCGGAGGAACAAGAAAACAGGAACTAGGTACTAGGTACAAAGGCAAGGAACAAGGAACAAGGGACTAGTCACAAAAGGAACACTGCAAACGATGACCAGCGCTGGACTGAAGTAAGACTGAGGCTTTTAAAGCTGCTTAACGAGCACACGCCTCAGGTGTGCTGATTGCTGCACCTGCAGCCACAGGTGTTGCCTATCCTCCACCCAACCTTGTCCTGCAAGGGTGGAGGTGGAGCAGTGGGCCAGGCATTCTGGGAAGCATAGTAATTTGGTTAAAGAAGCATGCTGGCTGCCAAAAACCTGGAATGGATCCGGAAGGGAAGTAGCTTGGAAAATAGGGATTTAGCGCTCCCAATTCAACACAGCACTGTAGCATAAGGTTCGGAGGAAAGGTCCAGTAGGGAATAAACCCCAAATCATGCCCCCAAGTGGTGGGAACGGGAGCGAAGGGAGCGAGTCGTGACAGATAGACTGTAACGTGCACACTGCAAAGTGCACATTTACAGCCTTATTCATGGAATTATTTGCATGAAAAACGCAGATTTGCGCGCCTTTCTGTCCGAAAATCCCTTTTTGAAGTATGGGGATTTTCGGGCAGAAAGGCGCCCAAATCTGTGTTTTTATGCAAATAATTCCATGAATCAGGCTATTAAAGTCTTGAATTTAAGTGATAGCCTGAGGGCCTCAGCAAAGGCATTCTGTAACATATGTGTGGCAAAGCACACATTTAATGTCCATATGAAATAAGTTGCTGTGACATAAGACTGCCAACATGGAGTAGCTGGTTGGGCCCCTCTTGAGACTCGGGACCATTTCAGCTGAAAATGTTGGAAGGCCCTGACATTGTCCCTACACAAAATGGTGTAATGGAATCACCAAATATGTGCATTGCTTTGAAGCCACATGATTAGCTTTCAAGCACTATAAAAGTAATTTCCCAGGTGCACTGCATTGGGGCAGGTTCCTCTATTTCAGCAATTGTGCACTTTCTTTTTTATGTTTTATTTTATTGTTATATGATTTATATCTAACAAACATAATTTCATTATTATCATCTACAGATGTAACCAATAATGAAATTCATAGCAAATAAAATACATCCATAAACGTCAAATTGATAAAATTCATTAGATAAAAAGCACACCGAAAATGATTCATTCAAGTTGTAAAGACCTCAGAAAACAAACAATAGCTAAAACTAGTGAAGTTGTGTGACCTGCCAAGCAAACCGGCCAACACAAATTACAAATGTCTACATAAAATATGAAGTGAAATGATTAAAATAAACCTCACGTTTACCCTTAAGCACCACGCAGCAAAGGAGATGTTCCAACGTTTTCAATGTCAAAAGACTATTACAGAATTGACATGTTATCTGTGTAGCTATAGGATTATAACGATAGAGAATTTATCTTCTTGGAATTAAATTCCATCGGACACAAATAAAATTTTGCCGAATTGTAGGCCGAGAATAGTTAGATAGTTCAAAAAGGGTGCAATAGTTTTGGCAGCTTTATAACCAAATTTTATAGGCTTCAGGGAGTCATAAGTGTGCATAGTATTAATTGTAGTTGCCCAGTCATGTCTATAAAGCATTTGTTTAAAGCAAAATTAAGTGTGCTCCACTTTGTCAAATTCATTCAAAATTCAATAGCAGGAGTGAAGCAAAATTCTATGATTTAGAGTTAATTATCAGAGTGTTCAGGAGCTGGCTGCGACGAGTCCGGAGACACCCTGACTCTGAAAAATACGCGTGAGGCAGAAGGCTAGGTAAAGAACATAGCCACTCAACCGCTCTCTGTTGATCCCAACCTGGGTTGTAGACTTACAAAAACGCTTCAAAAGACTCACATCTGTCGTTGCTCAGTGTCTAAACATGGTATGCAAAGAGGTACAAATACTCAAAAAAAGACTCAAAAAAGATGAGCCTTTGTCTTGTTTCAAAATAAATGTTTTATATATAAAATAATCTCGAACAAAATGGTCACTAATAATATCTTAGTGAGAAAGTGGCTGACACATCTTTCATGAAAATAGACTTAATATGCCAATGCATTTCGGAGATTCATCTCCTTCATCAGGGCCAGTCTACTCCACAGCAAATCAATAAATGCAGATAAATGAAATCAACAATAAATATACGCAAAAACTAAGTATCTATGAGAATACATCGCTACGTAGGGTGCTAAAGGGGAATTAACAAAGGGAACAGATATGTATATATCGTATTATTGGAATGGGCACAAGGGTCACTGGCGGTGCCACCCTGGGGGCACCTTGGGTCCAAGACGAGAGGTCTGGGATTTGTGACAATGATGCTATTAATGTGAATTGCTTAGAAACATAGTGTTAGATACTGATAATGGGGATACTCAAAAGGTCACACAGTGAGGGTCAGCTAGAATCCATAAATGATCATTGGTCCGTATGGTGTCTAAATGTACCAATTTAGTCGGAAACCGTTTGAATAAAACATAGATCAGACAGTATGTGTGAGAGTACAATATGCATAATTGAACATTTCAAATAAAACAGTGATAATTAATCTCCTCATTGAGACCGTTTGGAGTCAAACTACCAAATTTGTCGATCCAAAAGGTTTCTCTTCTGTTGAGCCGTAAACCCAAATCTTCATGTGGATTGTTTTTGGCCAAAACTTCAAGAATCAAAAACCTAATTTGTGTTAGGTTGTGGCCTTCATCAGCCCAATGGCGAGCCACTGCAGAGTTGGTGTATCGCATTGCGAATACAGGAGCGATGTTCGTTCCAACGAGTTTTGGCTGCTCTGGTGGATTGCCCCACATAGTATTTCCCACATGGGCACTTGATGCCATAGATAATGTTAGCACTATCGCAAGTGCCAAAGGTTTTGAGGAAAATCTTCTTGCCTGTGCGTGGATGATATATAACATTGCCTTTGATTACCAGATTACAGTTAGTACAGTGGAGACAAGGGAATGTCCCAGTTCTCTGCGTGATAGGTTCCTTTATCAGTGGTCTTGTCTGCACTAATTCGTCCCGTAGGATCCAACTCCACTGGTAAGCAAACACTGGCAGTTTGTCAAAGAGATTCTGTACCCTTACATCATTCTTGAAGATGCTCCAATGTTTCCTAATGGTGTTCTTGATTTTGTTACTTTGGACGGAGAATTTGGAAACATATACAGGCGATTTGAGTTCTCTCTTGGTTTTCTGGGGACTTGACAACAAAACGTCTTGCTCCAGAATATTCACTATTTGGATTGCTGAATCCAATTCTTCTTTCTTATAACCTCTCACCAAGAATTTTTCTTGCATTTTAAGTTGTTGTGCACGTTAGTCTTCCGGATCACTGACAATCTTCTTGACGCATAGTAGCTGGCTGTACGGGAGGTTCTTAAGTAAGCTAGGTTGGTGAAAGCTTAAACGATGCAAAGATTTTTCGGTCAGTGGTTTTGTGGAAAAGGGTGGTATTGTAACAGGTTTCTTTGTTTTCTATCCTAACATTGAGGAAAGTGATCGTATTGTGCAATGTTTCTTTGGTAAATTGAATACGCCTATTGATGTTGTTCAGATACTCAAGATATTGAATTATGCATCAGTACCTGCCCAGATTCCAAAAATGTCATCTATATACCGTACCCAGAGGTGGATATTCTTACTCCATTCTTGTCTGGGGAGTACGTGGTCCATCTCGAATTTGTGCATAAAACAGTTTGCATATGTGGATGTTCCTGAAATCTGAAGGAAATACTGATCTCTGTACTGGAAGTATGAGTTCTCAGCAATTAATTGAAAAAGGGTCAGTATGAATTATTTTTGTGCTCGGGTGTCAGGTGCTTGTAATAATAGCAATTCAATGCATTCTGTACCCAGATCGTGAGATATGGATGTATATAAACTCTTGACGTCAATAGTGAACATCAAATGATCACGTTGAAAAGCCGTAGCTTTAAGTTTCTGCAAAAAATTAGTAGTATCACGGATGTAGGTGATTGTGTTCTGTATTAGTGGCTGAAGAAAGAAATCAATGTAGACTCCTAGATAGGAAATCTACCATCCGCTTTACCAATTCTACTTCTCATAAACAATTCAATAATTTCATATTGGATTTAGGTCTTAGTGATACATGCCGCCTGCTTCATCCTACTGATTATGACTTTACCTTTTATTCTGCATCCCATAAATCCTTTTCAAGATTGGATTACATCTTCATACCCAACTCCATGGCAAACCTCCTTCTAAAAGCCCAAATAGAATCCATTACGATCTCGAATCATGCTCCCGTTCACATCCAACTACAATCCCCTAGTAATTATAAACCCTCAAATAGATGGCGATTTAATACCAGCTTATTCAACAATGTCTTAGTCATACCCTTTATTACCCAACAACATAACAATTATTTCATTGAAAACAAAGATCAAGATACATCCATTAATAACAACTGGGATTGTTACCAGGTCGTTCTCAGAGGTAATATTATTTCATTTTCAGCCAATAAAAAGAAAAAACTAAAGCAAGAGTTGGAATCTATTCTTAAACTACTAAAACCATTAGAAATTCAATTTGCTAGTACTAGCGCACCCACAGTATTTAGCGAAGTATTAAAGTTAACACTTCAATATAATAAAATAATTACTCAACATTCTTGTGCAAACATGCTTAACTACAAATCAAAAATCTACCAACTTTCCAGTAAAGCTAGCAAATCTTTAGCCTCCTATCTTAAATTCAAAAAAGAAAAGTCTAGAATTGTCACCCTGCAAGACCACTTAGAAGCTTCTTCCAATAATACCTCCATTGACGATTTTTTACATAACATACCTAGGAACACTTACCCCAGATAGATCTCGACTCGCTTAATGCTCCTGCTAAAATTTTCCAAGCCATTAAATTAAAAAATGTTAAAAAGGCAATGCCCCTGGCCTTGATGGTTTTCCTATAGACTTCTATTCTCATTTTTCTAACCTATTAGTTCCTAAACTTAGTAATCTTTATTCTCACATTGTATCAGAAGGGAAGGCCCATGGGTCTTTTCTTGAAGCCATGATTATTGTTGTCCCAAAACCCAATAAAAACCCGGAAATCCCTCAAAGTTATCGCCCAATTTCCCTCATCAATACAGACTAAGATTTATGCAAAAATCTTAGCCAATAGACTCCCCTATCTTCCCAAACTCTTAAACCAGATCAAGCTGGATATGTTAAAGGTAGAATATCTTCTTCTAACATTAGACTTTTCTTGAATATTATTGACTTAATAAATCATTCCAAGGATCCTCATGCTGCAGTAGCCTTAGATGCCGAAAAGGCTTTCGATAGAGTTGAATGGGACTTTTTATTTAAAACCCTCAAATGGCATGGTTTTGGCCCTCCTTTTTTATCCCTGATTAACATACTTTACTCAATGCCTAACTCTACAATTTTTGTGAATGGCCAACTCTCTCCTTTTTTGCATCTATCCAGAGGAACGCGTCAAGGCTGCCCCCTTTCTTGAATCCTTTTCATTTTAGCTCTCAAACCTTTTTTTTAGAAACTATTAGACAAAATGATAAGATATCAGGAATCCAACTTCAAAACCTTCATATTAAAACAGCTGCATATGCGGATGATGTTCTTATATTCCTGAAAAATCCAGAAAAAAGTGGACCACACCTTTTAAAGACTATCTCTAATTTCTCTAAGGTATCTGGATATAAGATTAATATTGATAAATCAGAAATCCTTCCCCTAAAGAAATACTGCTTGCCACACCATACACTATCCTTAGGAATGAAATGGTGTCCCCTCAAATATCTTGGAGTGCATATGACCAATTCTATCTGTGATATGCAAAAAAGAAAAATAGAAATCATACTAGCCAGAGTCAATGAACTTATAACGCCATGGTCTCCTATATATCTATCCTGGTGGGGTCGGTTAGAGACCATAAAGATGATGATCTCTCCCGTAATCCTTTACCTTCTATATATGCTGCCTATTCCCTTTCCCCTTTCCTTCTTCAAGTCTTTAGACTCTTGCCTACTTAAATTTCTATAGGGAAAAGGAAGACGTAGAACATCACTCAGTAAATTTAAAAAAACCTTGCTCTGTGGGTGGTGTTAATTTTCCAGACATTAGAAAATATCACATAGCCTTTGTTACTGAACAGGTACAAGCGAGGTTTGTTCAAGAAGAATTGGAAAATACTTCCGACTGGGTACTTCTAGAAAAAGCTGTGGCTTCCCCAATTCCCCTATCAGATATTTACCTTATCAAAAATAAGAATACATTTATGAGATTTTCCTGTATCCGTCAGTCTGCACTATATCTTAAACTATATTTGTTCCCATCTCTAACCAAAATGTCTACCTTCACTTCTCCCCTTGTTTGGCTAAATCCCCTAATTAAGGTGAAAGGTAGATAGATATTGTGGAAGCCATGGCTATCTAGAAACATTAACAGGCCGATTCATGGAATTAATGTTGCGCTGAAATTTTAGCCGCAAGCGTGCGAAAGCGTGCGATTTGCAGCGCAAGTGCGGAAATCGCATCGAAACCCGCGCACAGCGATTCATGGAAGTCCGTGCGCGTGTAAATCCCAGGATGTGCCCCAAAATTCTGCGTGGTGCACACGTCTCCAAACAGCATGCGCTACACGCACAGCGAAATCGCACATAACGTGGCGCACACAACAAAAGTAGGCAGAACAGGGGGCGTGACACGCGGAATGGGGAACAACGCATGGAAATGTGGGCGTTACAGGGGAAGTAGAGGAGGCAAATGCGCGGAACGTCCACAAGCACGTTCAAAACACGTATTCATGGAATCGAACAGGGCTAACGCGTGCGCCAAAGAAGACGCACTAATCCAGAAACACGTAGGCCAGCAGAAAGCAGGCGTATGTGGAACCGCGCAGCATAAAAGTGCACGCAAACAACAAACAAGCTCAGACGCCAGGATGAATATACCGTTCCTAGCAGCAGTGGTCGTGGGATACCACAGGAGGAGGAGGAGGATAGTCAGGCACAGACTTTTTACACCCAGAACCAGCCTTTTTGGGATGCCTGATGACCAGGTGTATGGGAGGTACAGGTTTCCACCTCACATAATACTCGACCTGGTCAGTGAGTGGGAGGATGACCTCACATCACCCACCCTGTGCTCCCAAGCACTCAGCCCCCTGGAGAAGGTCCTCAATGTACTGCACTTCTTGGCCACTGGATCATTTCAGCGGACAACTGCTATAGTGGGGGGGGTGTCACAGGCCACGCAATCACGCTGCCTACATCAGGTGTTGGCCATCATGACTGCACGCCCATCAGTCCGCAGGCACATATACCTGCCCAGAACACCTGCAGAAAGGCAGGCTGCCGTCCAGGATTTTTACAGGGTGGCACAATTCCCCAAAGTGCTAGGTGCCATTGATTGCACCCATGTGGCTCTACGTCCCCCCCAGGGCATCTGAGCACATCTACAGAAACCGCAAGCACTGGCATTCCATCAACGTCCAGGTAGTATGTGATGCCAAGGGAATCATCACCTCAGTATATGCCAACTATCCAGGGTCCACCCACGACAGTTTCATTTACAGAATGTCAACCCTAAACCGGGACCTAGAAGCTGGGCGGCATGGAGATACATGGCTGCTTGGTGAGTATAAATGCCTCTGCACATGCATGCATGTCACAAACTGAGTAATGTCACAACCCCACTAATGATACCTATCATCACCTCCCAGGGGACAGTGCCTACCCTCTGAGCACCCACATGATGACGCCAATTCGGAACCCCACCACGCCACCCGAGGTAAGATACAACACAGCCCATATTGCAACCCGGGGCATAGTGGAGCGCACATTCGGAGTGCTCAAGTCAGACTTTCGCTCCCTTGACCGTTCTGGTGGGCAGCTACTATACGCTCCCCCAGTAGTCTGCAGGATCATAGTGGCAGCATGTGTCCTGCACAACGTTGCAACACGCCCGGGCCTGCCGGTGGACATGGTGGTGCCCCCACATCCCCAACCACATACACGCCGCTGCGCATGGGAGGGGAAAGGGCACGTGGTGAGGCAGCCCGTACGCAGCTGGTGGCTAATTACTTCACCTAATATCACACCCCTGTGAAGTGCATACAGCCCTGGCATATACCAGCTGACAATCAATGATGATGACATAAGGGACAGTCAACTGTCACTACCATACCAGCCTGAGATTGGTCACCTGGAAGTGCTACATTGTGTGCATCCCTACCTACTTAAAGACAACCAATGATGTGTGATAAAAAGACACACATATTCATGGTGCATGAATGACTACCCCCTTGCAAAATACAACATGAAACTAGTGCCATGTCACCCAACCCCTCCCCATCTCAGCTACCCAACACACCATGGCATGTCATGCAATGTGAAAGCAACCAAATGGATGCACAACACATGACACAAGTGTCACAAAGTGCACTGTCCGAAATGGAAACAGGCCACAGACAATATGCTCCCAGTAATCAATAAGAAACAGCACACATGAACAAATACTTACCAGCAACACAATACAGAAACACAGGATGAAACAGTGGCAAAATATGACAGTACAAAATCAAAGTAGTGCAAGTCTTACAACCTGAATACGCCAGCACATCAACCCCTTCCAACTGTACAGTGTTACTGCAACGCAAATGTCTCAGTGTACTGCATACAACATGAACTCCATCTGCAAAGTAGACGGCCTTGTGAAGACATGAGGAAGGAACCTGTAAATTAGGAGGAAGACATGGATGCACAAGCACATATCAATACACCATGCAGCGTACAAAACAACAACAATATCCACTAGGAATGTCTACACAGTATTAACTACAGACTGCCCACACAGCTCATGGGAGCCCAACGTCACTGTGTAATTCACTGTCACTTGGTCACACCCTTTGCAAGCCCATGGAAACGGGAAGCAGGAGGGGTGTATGTCTCACGAACCCAAGCATCTAACCCAAGCTCAGGACAAGCCTGCATGTGCCCAGCCGGAATACAGTGGATGCCCACGGGAGCCACACAAGGCAACACACTGTAAAAAAAAAAGGAAAATCCAAAATGGCCATGTGGGGGCCAGGGGAGTTGGGGGAGGCCACCCAGGAGGTTCGAGGACAGGGTGCACACCAACACCCACCTGCGTTGATGTTGCGAGAAAAAAAAAACCTCCTTGGGCTCATGTCCTGCACGGCTATGCCATTGTGGGAGAACTGCTGTCGCTCTCCTCACCCTCTGCCGCTGCATCAGGAGGTGGTGGCACTATGGGAGGCAGCCCACGCAAAGCCCTGGTATGGTCCTCCATGGCAGCAAGCATGCAGGTCTGGAAGGTCTGATTCTGGAGGATTAATGTGCGGAGATCCCCATGCAGCACCTCATGGGTTGCCTGCATTTCTGCACGCATGGCCTTGCGTGATACCCGGATCTCCTCGCGTGTTACCTGCATATCAGCTGAGAGCGAACGTGTGAGCTGCTCCAGCTGCTGTTCTGCCCTATAATTAGTGGAAGCCCCAAGGCCAACCAAAGTCTGCCTGAGGGTATGTAGTTCTTCCCTCAGGGCTTCCCTGTGGGCCTGGGACTCTATTGATATCGATTGGCGCAGAGTCTCCAGTGCCGCCCGTCGGTCCCTGTTGGACGCCAACATGTCTTCCCTGTGTGATTGGCAAATGGGGTCTGTTGCCTGCTGTTGTTGCTCCATCTGCCTTTCAGGGGGCAGAATGGAAGTGGCCACCCTCTCCATTGCCTGAGCCATCATTTCTACTGATGCTGCCTGTTGGGTTGCAATACCGTACATGGAGTTTTCCCATACAGTATTGCCTGGTGGCGCACGGCCACCGCGTCGACGGGCACCACACCTGTTTGGTGCAAGGCGATCTTTACCTTGCTGTACTGGCACTGCCTGTGGCTGCAGGACTGCATTCCCCCTCTGATCTGGTGGCCCAGGAACAGGATCAGAGGCTGTGGAGTGTGACCCTGCATCTGTAACCGCCAAAGGCGCATCTACCAACACTGACATCCCCATAGAGGGTTCTCCCCCTGGTGCAGGTGGGTTGGACAGAACAGAATCCCTGCCAGAAACACTTACCTGCGACGGCACATACATCTCATCATCCGTTTTAGCACCCGAATAGAGCTCTGGGGAGGTGCACCCAGAGACACCCCTGGAGAGTATGGTCTGCAGTAACATTGGGTTCTCACCCACCACCACACCACGTCCCCCACTGGTGCCCGGTCGTGCCAGAGATTCCTCCTGGGTCTGCACCATCTCCTCAACCTTAACAGCATCAAGTGCGTCATCACCTGCAAAAACATTAAAGACAACAAATGGAAACAGGCATGCGCACCATAGCACACACATAGGCCGTGACAAGCCACAGATCCAGTACATTATCAACACATGTCGCACATGACTCTAACCCTGCCATGCATGCATTTTCAAAGAGTTGGAAGTGGTGTCAAAAAGGCAGACACTGGGGAGAGCAAGATGGAAAAGCAACACATTTGTAGCATGTTGGGTAGCACTGCCATCACACATCAGGCTGTGAGTGGCATGTCCAATACACATACATGACACATGGCAGCACACAGATGTCATGTAGCATAGCCACGGTAAAGTACTAAACTACAGCAATATGTCAGTGATTGAGTACTGTCACACATCCATGTGACATCGACATGATGAGAAGATTAATGCTGAATATTGTTTCAAAATATGCATGTGCCACACACTGAAACACATCCTGTGTCCAGAAATACAGTCATTGTGGGCTGATCAATGGTTGGTCATCACAGGAAACATCTGTCATGTTCCACATGCAAGCAGCCCCTTATAATAATTTTTATGCAGGCCAATACTCCATCAGCCTGAATGGTGTAATCATTAACATAACCAGGTAATAATAGTGCCCCAGTGTGGCCTGTGTGCCAGAGTGCAAACAATCAGCATGAATGAACACTTACTGAATCAGACCAATGTAGTTGCAAGATAACAGTTCAAGGTAAAGTGCACAAATGTGGGCTTCATAGGCAACTGTGGCCAGAAGGGATACAGTCATACCCAAATCCAGGGCACGTGAATGTATGGGAGGAAGCACATGGGTGACCCATACCACTCAGGTGCACACACCCTCACCTGGCACTCAATCTGAACCCGTCACCCAAACAACATACACATGGATTACACACACATGCATGGGCACTCACCGGACAATGCATCGTAATCAGGTAGTTCTCCCATGCCTCGGATCTGTTCCTCTGTGACGAAGGCCCCAGCAACAGACTCATGTTCAGTGAGTTTGTTGTCCTCTGGTGGAGACCCACCGCCAGTCACCAGAGTAGCGGCATGATTTGAGGCCAGCTTGTTCTTTGCTCTGCGCTCCAGGTCATTCCACCGCTTGTAGCAATCATCAGCTGTGCGCCTCACAAATCCAAGGGCACTTATGCGGTCGGCGATGATCTGCCAGGGTGCCTTCCGTTGACCAGTTGTGGTCTTGGACCCTGCAGTCACCAGCATTTCCTGGCTATGTGCCGACACATAGGACACAAGTGCATCAAGTTCCACGTCATTAAAGCAAGGTTTCCTTGAGGTGCCGGAGTGTGTAGCCGTGTTTGGGGTCTCAGCCTGTCGTGCCAGAGCACCCTTCTTCCTCTTCTTAAAAGGTGGAGCGGAGCCAGAGTAGCTTACGCCGCTCTGGTCAGTAGGGGCAGTAGCACCGGTGGACTGGGTAGTAGGAGTGTGTGAATGCACAATGACCATAGGTCTTGGTGCAGGCATTGGTTGCAGGGCAATGTTGGCAGGGGAACGTCAGTTGGATGGACCTGGACCGACACTGTCCTAGCTGGGAGAGTCAGAGCTGGGGCGGATGGAGCTGCATCTGCCCCTGCAGCCTCCCCACCCTGCATACTTGGGGCAACAGATGACATAGCTGCCCCAGATCCACATGGCTTGGTGACAACAACTTCCACCGCCACACGTGGCCTAGACTTGCTGACCTGGAAGTCAGCCTGGGAGTCATCCTGTGCCAGGTCAGGTGCCACAATGGGCTGGTCCAACAGGGGCTTAGCTGGGATGGTGTCAGCCACGTTTCCCTCAACCATGGGGGCGGGGGGCATGGGTGTCCCTGATTGGTCCTCCACACATGGTGGTATAGGGGCACCCTGCAAATCCCGGCCACATCCCCTACCGCGCCCACCATGCCCACCTCTTGAAGGTCGGCCACCTTTGCCTCCCTTACCGCTTGGTCGCCTCCCAACCATGGCACTGATGTTGTTGTGCGTATGGGAGTTGCAGTAAACTATTGTCCTGGGCAATTGGGGGTCAAAGGGGTAGGGTACTAGATGGAATTCGTACCCTAGTGCTCTAACAAGGCTGTCTGAAATCAAAAAATAACGTGCACGCAACCCCTCGTAGACCACGTGCGTGAAATAATGAACCCGCACTACGCTGTGGCACCCAGAAACACAAAAATAAGTGTACGCGTAATACACGCAGCCTACAATGACCTCTGAAGGGGTACGCACAGTTGTTAAATACGTGCGCGACTCACCGTCTGCCTGGAAAAAGAACATGAAAAATACGCATGTGTGCGTGCTGGCAACACCCCCGCCAAAAGAAGAATTGTACGCTGTCTGAGGAGACAGGACAAAAGAAGAAGTGAACGCTGTTTGAGGAAACAGGCCCAACAAAAAATCAGAAAAGAGCTGTCAGAGGTAACAGGGAGTACGAACTAGAAACGCTGTGAATTAATCACGTGTGAACCGACAAGAAGTACAGATTTCACCCACTCGCTCTCCACGAAAAAGCACGTACAAGGAAATGGCATCGTACGTGTAGCTTTTAAACCGGCCCACACGTACACGTCACATACGTGTATACGCGGGCCCTTTCCTCCAATTACATGCGATGACACTCGGACATGCAGTTTTTCCACGTGTGCTCTGTCATCACGTGCTATGGGAGAAACACCCGCGTGCGTAATGTAACTTACGCACTTACGCGCTAAGGGCCTTTGGTCAAATGAAATCGCGTGTACGTGTTGTATGGGAGGATTGGTCCAAGAGACCCCCCCCTCCCTTGCATCCTCTCCCCGGGTGAAGTCCATGGCTCATCAAGGGTTCCCCCTGCCACCAGGGCCTAGGTGGTGGGTGGGCCACTGGCTGAAGACATTGACCAAACCTGTTGAATTTAGCTAGGCCCTGGAAACCATTTTGAGAAACAAAGAGGGTTCGAGCCCTGGTGCACCGCAGCGCAGCCCCCACCCTCGGAGAGTTTCACTTATCCCTCTGGCCGCAGCTCTCTGGCAGATCCGCTGAGAGCCTGTTCCCACGAACAAGACGGGCATGAGCTAGTGTTAGATACCAACACTGTAACATTTCACCTTCCGCAGTGTATCGCTGTCCCCAGTGTGACCGGGTCAGCAGGGCCGGGGTGCAAAAGAACTGTAAAATGGTCCCCTGACAAAAGCAGAGTCCCCGACCACTGATGAACAAACCACCTGTGATGAATGTTTTCTCTCCACGGCCTTCTTTTTAACTACAAAACTGTAACCTCCATGTAGATGGTAGAATGTGTGCTTACATGACATTCGGGATGGAGTACCCACATCCCCGTAGCTATGTGTAAATAGTAAAGATGTCCCGGGGGTCTTCATGTTATGTGTTTCACTGAGAAGACTGCACCCCACGGCCCCGCGCCATACCTGAACTAATGCTGCTAGAGCGCAAAGGAGAACAAATGCAACCCTAGTGAGAGTTTATGTAAGGAATGCACTAAAAGACACCATTTGTAGGTCCAAGCTCACTATGTGTCACTATCGCCAGCCTTGTTGACGGTTTGTTCCTGCGTGCTCCACCAACCTTTCCACTACCTCACTTATCCTAAATGTATAGAAATGTAACAGAATGTTGTGGGTGTTAAATATTTAGCGTATAGATAACGTGTGTTAATCGGTCATTTGGAAGGCACTAACAATGTCAAAACATAAACGTTGAAAAGACTCAATGGGTACTGTATATTATATGAATGTTTATGTCTTCTCCACGTAAATCTGCAACACTCGAGGAAAATACCTTTGTGAACACGTGCAAGGCCATTCCCCCTTCCTCCCAGTGAAGCCTGTCAGACGAAAAAGCAGAGGCCTGTGCCACGCTGCTCCACCTCCCCCATTTCGGCTGGAGCCGCTTCAAGCATTCACAGTCCTCCCGCAGCACCCAAGGCCACGGCCTGTCACCTGAATTATTTACAACCCAGCGGTAAAACCCCGGCCTTAAAACACAGATCCAAAGGCGCCCTTTCTTAGGCTCCAAGACCCACCGGCTCACCTTAAGTTAATGGCCCCTGTAAAATTAGGACACCCAATATTATAGCAACACTACAGGAACTCATTTATAATGACTTCTAACAAGACATGATAGATCGGACGGCCATCCCATGCCCTGAGACCCAACCTTGCGACCTATGACACCCGGCCAACAGGATGATGGTAACCATGTATTGATGTATCGCCAAAAAAACTCCCACTCTAGCTGCATTCCTCCTGTGTTGCATTAACCTGTAGAATAACCTATTGAAAGATTTACCAGGGAAGATAATATTGCAGTGTTGAATGACTGCGGTGTGCATGGCCCTAGGGCAGGAAGTCAGGAAAGACGTTCATCATTGACACTGGTCGCGGCTGGCACAACAACACCATCCCGATGAGCCCAGCTGACCTGCCCGGCCCAGCCCAACCCACGAGGGCATCCAGTGACGTCCACCAACCACATCGCAGCAGCACCTATAGTTAGTCGTCGCCACCCAATCCCCACAAACTTGTGCCCCCTATAGTATGTAGGTTCTTATGACGCTTTTTGTAAATATATACGCCTGTCTTTGCCATTGTCAGACAGAGCGCTCTCGGAGTTTGCAGAGTTCTTTGCATGCCCTATTCCGACTGATAAACTCCCATTTAAGCTCACCCGCACTTTGTCCTGGCCTTATTCCCATCTTGGGAGAGTCCATTATTGTCTCTTATACAGGGGAGGATCGTGCTATCTGGGGGACTCTCGCCTTCAGTGGTGACCCCGAAAGCGTGATTATTATTTCCTGCTAACATATATATCCCTACCGTCCCCTTTGGCACGAAAATCTCCGGTCGAAAAGGGATACTCACGGTGCGCCGGCTCCGGAAGGCTGCCCGCCAACGGCGACCGGTACGCTCAGAAGTGCGCACTCAACAGAGAGAGGGTACGGGATCCCGGTTGAAAAATCCCCCTTGAGTACCGCTCGCCGGAGCCGGGGCTGACCGTTGAACGTACGGCAACACTGCCTGGACGGACCCAGTTTCAGAGACTCTCGGTTCAAGACGGGCACGTGAGTATTGAGTGCGAGCGACCATAAAGGGAGTAAGGGAAGAATTATCGGACAGGGAACGAGGTTGGTTGAAAGGGGGCACTTTGGGTCTACTAAGGACCACTCTAGACTTTCTTTGCTTTTTCTTCGCATATGGCCATTAGGATTCAGAGGTGAAAAGAGATAAAGAGATGGGAACCTAGCTCCGCGAGGGTGTAGAAGGCGGCGCCGCATAGTGCTATCTTGACTAGTACTGGGAATATATGAAGAAGTGGAAAATGAGATAAAGGTGTCTGGTAAAGAAAGACACGGAGAATACATTAGTGACTGCTACTTTTTTTTTCTATTCTTCTCCCTGGGTTTACTGAAAAATAAACAGGGTTAGTGCTAACAAAGATATAATAAAAGTAAAAAGACAAGTATATCAAAAGTAGGAGACGAATACATATCAGAGTAAGACGGAGAGGGACAGCTGGCGAGGGAGGAAAGGGAGGACAGACTGGGCTATGAATAGAGTGTTGCTTATGGCTGTGTAAGCATTGTATGTGTCAGAACATGTTTGTTATAATGAGTGGGTAAAGGTGGTCATAAATGCAGAATTATGGTATGGGTATGGTAAGTGTGACCAGAAGAAATATCACAAAAGAGAGTGTAATGTGGTAAAGTGAGTGTTTATTTCTTCGATTTGTTGGGTAAAATTGCTGACGTTGTTGATGGTTTGCTCTTGTATATGCCCCATAAAGTGCATAGAATAGAGGTTGTGCACAGCCTTTCTCATACTGTACAGGTGACGGAAAAACACGCAGGTCCCCACGCTCAGTAAGACATAAGTACGTGGGGTCATATGGTGATAGATCTATATTAAAATATATATATATAGACATACATCAGTATCGAGCAATTACGAAGTATGGGGGCAGAAACACCCTTATCACATATTTGTAAGAGTCTACCTGGGTACGCTGAACGTATTAAGAAATATCATGATCAGTGGGTCACAGAGCTGAAGGGAGAGGGATTACCTCAGATATGGCCTGAAGGGGGATCATTTGACAAGAGTGTCCTAGATATGGTATCTACATGCATTTGGTTGAAATACAAGGGGAAGCAGCTACATAATAGAAGAGAAATATTAGACCTATGGAGGTTGTTTGAAGAAATACCCCCGCCTAAGAAAAAGGAATCAGATACTGATCTGCCATCTACCACTGACAATCCATTACTGATACCAAAAGATGACAAGGTGTTGCCAGAAGGGGAGCCACCGGTAGAGGTAACTAGGTTGTACCCAATACTAAATAAGCCAGTGCCCGCAGAAGGATACTGTGACCCAACATATGTACCCTCAACAACAACCACTACCACTCAAGGGCCAACGGCACCCCCACCCTACGAGAGTCATAGAGAGCGGGACCAGGTAAGTACGCCAATAGTGAACATAGGGAAACTAATAGAAGACCTAGAGTCCAGGCTCTCTATAGCAAAAGATGAGCTCTCGAGGATAAAAGGTATATGTGAACAAATGGCAGCTAACGCTGCTACGTCGGGGCCCATTTCAAGAGCGCAGAGCGAGAATAGAGCTATTGAAGAAGGGTGGAAGAAGGGGGAGATATTGTTTAGGATACAAGAAGAACCAACCCGAATAATTGAACTAGAGGAAAGAGAGGGGTGCACTGATGATGAGATAAGGACTAAAGGAGGTAGAGAGGAGCTACTGTGTGATATAGGAGAAGATTTAGAGGAAAGTGAAAGACTAACCATGGCAATGGGAGGAGGGAGCGAAGGGTTGGATGGCGCATGTTCAGGGAGAACGATGGACGAAGAATGGACAGGACGTCTAAGGAACAGGTTGGGGAAAATGGCACCACTAGGGAAAAACGGAACGAAGGTGAGTGCAGATACAACGGCAAAGGGAAGGTTACAACTTCCACTAATACACAGGGGAGGAGGGAGGCCGAATTACATACCCTGGGCTCAGATGGATAAGGCAAATTTGTTAAAGTTATTGCCCCCGCTATCAGAAGGGTCAAGCAAGTGGATATATGCATTCGAGAAACACACGGACGGGGTACCTCTAGCGATAGGTGATGTGAAGAGTTTACTAGTATCAGCAGTTGGGGATCAAGCTGACAGAGTATGGGTAAAGGCTGGCTTCCCGGGAGTAACGTTAGACTGCGATCGCCATGATGGCGCCTCTTTTAACACAGTACGTGCTAGGGTATGGGACGCCTTACGAGAGACATTTCCAGACACCCCAGATTTGCAGTCAGTAATGCAATGTACAATGAATGATGGGGAAGATGCTATGGATTACATTTTTCGGGTCCAGGAGATGTGGAGAGCGGAGACGGGCACGCCCTGGTATCAGTCAACATCATTATTCTACTTCATAATAAAGAGAGGACTCCCAAAAGAGGTGCAAAAAGCACTTGACAAAATAGCAGGTATTGAAGCAAAAGGATGGCCTGAAATACAGAGTATAATAGTTCACCACTGTAAACAAATAAAAGAGAGGGAAAAGGAGGTAGCGCAGAGAAGATTGGCAGACAAGGCAAAATTAGTACAAACAAAGCTGGTGAAAGTCGCTGCAGCAGTAGCCGCACTCCCACACAGCAGGGAGGGAGACGAGGAGGAGGAGGGGCTAGTAGCAATACAAGGGAGGCTGGCAACGAATTGGGCAGGAGCAGGACAACGGCAGTGGAATGAGCAGGAGCAGAGTGGAGGTCCGCAGTGGCACGAGTGGGCCCCTCGAGGGGGACGAGGTGGGTACAGGGGTCGAAGAGGAGGTGGACAGGGGGACGGGGGGCCGGGAGGAAATGGATGGCAAGGTCCCAGAGGCGCGCAGGGAAGTTGTTGGAACTGCAGGAGGTGGGGGCACTTTTCTAGAGAGTGCAGGAGTAGAACAAACAATGGATTTCCAGAGGTAGAACACTATGGCCACCCTCACCCGGGGAGCCCATATGGCCTCCCAACGGGGCAACAACAAAGAGAACCAGAGCAGGGGTACCCAGAGCAGGTGCATCACTACAGAACACAGAATCACCCACAAAACAACAACACTATGCACTACACCCCAGGCAACCCTTTCGCAACAACAGCAAATGGAGCCCCAGCACCAGCCCCCTATAGTGGTGTATCAGTAGTTTCAGGGAGTGTGTTCAACCAGGGGGGGGCAATGAGACACCCAGCATAGGACAGCCCACAGAGAACACTTGCGTGTCCTGTTCTATCTACCACCTACGATGCAGCAGGGGAACCATTGGTAGGGGCGCAGATAGGAGACAAGCAGTTCATATTCATGGTGGATTCGGGAGCGGAGAAATCATGCATTAGGGAGGGCCGGTTCCCGTTATCTAACCGGAAGTTAGAGATGCAGGGGTTCTCTGGGGCTGTAATTGAAGTTCCTTACACAGAAGCTTTGGATGTGACGGTGGGGGGTAAAACGTTAAAGACACCCTTACTATATTATGAACAATCACCAATAAACCTGCTCGGAAGGGACCTTCTTAGCAAGCTTAACATGACAATATCATTCACAGAGAGAGGGATAGTATGTTCGACACCAGGGATATGCCCATTACAAGTAATGCTGGTGGTACAGGCTCGGACAACTGCGCAGGAAGTACGTGGGCTACCAGTGGACGAAAGAATGTTCATTGAGGGTTTGAAAACACTGGCCCAAGTAGTTCCTGAGCTAAAAAGGTTAGAGTGGAGAATACCCGCAGAGATTGTCTTCCGCCCAATAGTGCGCCCAGACATAGCACCAGGGTCAGTGGTATCCTTAGATTTGCATGTGGTGCAGGTATCAGCAAAAAGGATTGCAGTAATTGGGATGGACATAGATGGGTGTGAATGGCGCACTGTACTGTGCATCAATGCTAACATTGCCCTACGAGACTTATCTTATGAGGACCTCTTTTCCGATGCAGAAAATGATGGCGAAATAATAATGGAAATAGCAATGCCCTGTGACATATTGATTCAGACGAGACAAATCCCCGTCCAGTTGATGGCAGTGGTGGGAACGCCGCCGTCCTTTTTTGATGATGACATGCGACTGGTGCCAAACAATTTGTGGACGACAGGCCCCCATGATGTAGGACTGTTGCACGGAGTGACACCAGTGGTAATAAAGCTCAAGCAGGGGGCAATTTTGCCCCGAGTGAAACAATATCCATTGTCCCGCGAAGCTGAGGAAGGGATAAAAGAGACAATAAATGCATTGGTAGCACAGGGAATAATAGTGCCTTCAAATTCGCCATGTAACACATGTATTTACCCGATCAAAAAAGCAAAGGGAGGGGCGTGGAGGATGATCCAGGATTTACGCCCCCTAAATGACATCATACAGAAAGAGTTCCCTCTGGTCCCGAACCCTGCTTCAATATTGTGCAGCATCCCAAAAACGGCATAACATTTCACAGTGGTCGATTTGAAAAACGCATTCTTCTCCATCCCCTTGGCAGAAGAAAGCAGATACCTGACAGCATTCACATTAGGGGGAAAGAGATACGAACATTGAAGATTACCGCAGGGATACTGTGAAAGCCCAAGCATATTCAACCGCATACTACGCGAAGACCTGGGTAATTTATCAGTAGAAAGCACAATCATTCAGTACGTAGACGATTTGCTCATCTGCGCACAGAATGAAGAAACATGCAGAAAAGACTCAGTAACACTCCTGACGCTGCTGGCAAACAAGGGGTACAACGTGGACAAGGAAAAGCTACAATACTGTCAGAAAGAGGTCCTGTACTTGGGGCAGCTGATATCAAGAGACGGAAAGAGAATAATACCTGACAGGGTAGAAGCAATAAGATCAGTAAGAGAACCCACAACAGTGAAGGAAATGCAGAAATTCTTGGGAATGTGTAACTACTGTAGAGCATGGATACTAGATTACGCCGTGTACACCAGACTATTACTGCAAGCACTCAAAGAGGCCCAACAAGAGAACAGGAAAATAGAATGTTCAGAAGAGATGAGCGACTCATTTAAGTCACTAAAAGAATTGATTTCAAGTGCTCCAGTACTCGCCAACCCTGATTATGAACGCGAATTTTACCTATTCTCACATTGTAATGGAACACTTATGACAGCTGTGCTGACACAAAAGACTTCCCTAGGACACAAACCCTTGGCTTACTATAGTGGCACATTGGATGCAGTGATGCAAGGACATTTCGCGTGCGAGCAATCTCTCGCCGCCGCCGCGTTTGCTATTGAAAAAAGTGCCACAATAGTAATGGGATGCCCTGTCACATTGTATGTGGAACACTCATTATTTGCGATACTTGAGAGATCAAAAAGTACACTGACCACACAGCGAGCGACTGCCTATGAAATAATACTGTCAAGCGCCAATATCCATGTGGTACGATGCGGGACAGTGAATCCGGCAACATTCATTACAGAAGCATGCACACTGGAGGACATGCAGGAACACAATTGTACGACTTACACAGGGGAAACAGGGGAGGATACGGTGGTGTGCGAGAATGCCCTGAGCGAGGGGGAGGTGTACTTTGTGGATGGGTCAGCATCGATCGACATGGACACCGGAGAGAAACATGTGGGGTTGGTAGTGGTGAGGTTAGAAGAAGGTGAGTATGAAATACTAGTACAGTATCGCCTTCCATCACATTTCTCAGCACAAACAGCAGAATTTATTGCCCTAATAGAAGCATTACATACAGCTAAAGGTTGTGCAGTAACAATATACACAGATTCAGCTTACATGACGACAACTGTGCATGGAGGCCTAGCAAGATGGGGGCGGAGAGGGTTTCGAAGAGCAGATGGGACCCCAGTGCAACATGCAGAGCTACTGAAGGAGTTGATTGAAGCCCTAAAAGATCCAACAGTGGTAGCAATAGTGAAGTGCCAAGCACATACGTCCAACATAGACGTTGTGTCTTTGGGGAACGCGGCACCGGACGCTGCTGCCAAGGAAGCCTCATACTTTGAAAAACATGAAACAAGTGAGTACATGCTGCAGCACAAGACAAACAAAGAGCTCCCAGAAGGATACAATGCCATGCCCATATCACAAATACTAGAGCTGCAGGAAGGAGCAAATGGTGATGAAAAGATGATGTGGGTAAAACTATGGCGACAAAATAACTCAGGGAAAGTAGTAATGCCGGTCAAACTACTAGAAATAGCATTTCAGCAATTACACTTTACGGCACACAAAACCAAACAACACATTGCAGCAGAGATACAACAAGACTGGTTCGTGCCCTGTCTCCAGGAGCACATATCTAGATTGTCAATGGAGTGCACAACGTGCCAAATATATAACTCTGGAATGACGCTACAAACACTCAGGGGAACAATTCCAAAACCGACAGGGCCCTTCAGAGAACTGCACATTGACTACGCGGATATGGGAGAAAGGTGTAATGGGGCACGCTACATGATAGTGGTTGTATGTCCATTTTCGAGATGGGTGGAAGCAGGCCCATGCACACGACCTGATGCTAAGAGCGCTGCAAAGTTCCTAGTAAGGGAAGTGTTCCCGCGGTGGGGAATTTGCGACGTAATCCGCTCAGACAACGGCACTCACTTTGTAAACGAGCTCTTCAAAGAAGTGACCACATTATTGGGAATAAAACATAAATTGTGCTCGATTTATCATCCTCAAAGTAATGGCGTTGTAGAAAAGATGAATGGATTGTTAAAAGGGAGACTGTCCAAATTGTGTTTTTCATTAAAGAAAAACTGGATCTACTGTTTGCCCCTTGCGCTGTTTGAGCTGAGGAATCAGCCGAGCAAGGACCACCATTTGTCCCCGCACGAAATCGTGACGGGGAGACGGATGCACACTGCACATTCCCCACTGCGCCAACACTCAGACGCACACAGAAGCGCCGCGATATTGGGAGATGAGTTCACAGAGTACCTGAAGAAGCTCACTAGGGCAGCGCGCGCAATATCAAAGCAGCTCTCACCACCATTCACAAGGGAAGAAAGGAACACAACAGAGTCCCTTAAGGAACCTGAGACACAGGTACAACTGATGCCAGGAGAGTTCATTTATGTCCGGAGCTTTGTGCGTTTCCATGGGCCGTACAAAGTGGTATTTTGTACCCCTACAGCTGTAAAAGTTAAGGGGTTCAAGTATCGGATACATCTGACAGATGTGCGAAAGGCATATAATAGTGTGCAAGAAGAGGTAGATGAGGAGGCACAGACAACCGCAAATAATATTAATGAAAAGGATGCGTGAACGTGAACATGTGAGTGGAAGAAATGTACCTGACAGATAAAATTGCTAACGAGAACTATTATATTACAGGTTGTCGATAAATGATTTAAAAAAAAAACGATTTTTGTATAAATAATAATGTGAAGAATATGTATATTGTCTGTTCCTTTCTCTGTACATCCTAACCCCCCTCCCCTACCCAAACCCAACCCCCTTCCATGACCTCTTGGCACTGATAGTGCCAACAAAAATGTTTACATGCATGCACTTAATGCACTTTTATATCTCAAACAGGAACTACCATGGCAACTAACGGGCAGCCTGCAACGGATAGATGTATTAGATATAGAGAATTCGTAGCTGAGAGATGTAGATATTCGTATGAGTGTGGATTGCCTGTATGCATTACATTATTTTTTACAATTATGTTTGGCCTGGTTACGTATTGGTTTATAGCGTTCATCTCTATCGAGATGAACGAGGGGGGAGGGATTAACGGGACTAATGTGACAAATGACACAGCAATTGTAAATACTAAAGAAGGTGATTTTTTGGTATGGGATGGAACTAAACTGGTATGGGGATATTACACGACACCGTCTAATGTTGCTATCTCGCAAAATGAAGGTTTGCAGGAAAAATGCAAAACAGCACAACTTCCCCGCCAAAAGTATCTAATTACAATGCCCGCAGTCTAAATGATCGTAACCCCTCTGTTATATCCTGGCTATATAACACCCCCACCAGCCGGCCCGCTTCCGTAACCAAAAACACACTGCTAGATAGCATGAAGAAAGAGAATGAAGAAATGACAGCGAAATATGACATATTATATGATGATTGGGCAAAGGGGGGCGAGAGGGAGAAAGGGGGGCCCACACTGTCCATCGCCCATGAAGCTGGGAAATATCTTAGGAAAAGAAATAACAGACGGAAGAGGGAGGTGGGGAGGAGGAAATATGACAAATATTATGGATTAGGATTAGATAAAATGGAAGACCCACGACACCCCCACCAGACAAATAAATGGTATGCGGACATGAGTGCAACGGCTAAGCAAACAACAAATGAGAGCTGTTATGTCTGCTCCCTCATTCCCCATGCTTCAGGCACACCCAAAGTATTGTTACTCAAAGAGTTGCCTATTGTCAATGCCCAGTGTCTCCTTCATCTCACGTTGTGCAGAATTAAGAAAACCTTCCAGGCACATGAGGTGACTTTTAGAATGCTGCAGAACGAGAAGACCTGTTATCATAAGGCAGTAGGAGTGGTATGTCTGGAGGAGCCATTTTTTATAATACAAGGGACACTTTTTTCAGACAACAAGTGGAAGGACGAAGAAATAATGTGCAAGGCTGAAGCACTGCGGGGTGTGGCACCAGAGAAACTGCAATGGATAGAAGAGATATGCACACCAGTATGGAAGGAACACATCTCAAAACTGACTTGGGTAACGGCCATTGAAAACCCTTCAAGCTACAGAAAGAAATAAACTATGAACTGTGTTTCAAGGGAGACGGGAAAACCATCATGGGGGTGAACAGAAATTGCAACAAGACCCTCACCATCCCAGATATGAGAAAACGGACATCCGCTCTCATGGACACTTATTGGGTATGTGGCAACCAGGCATACCTACACCTCCCACAATTTTGGGTGGCAGCTGCTCATTGGCCACCCTACACTCCGCACTAATGGTGATTTTGGAAAGCCACATTGATGGGAACAAGAAAACGTGAGAAAAACCTCAACAGAATGAGGCCCAGCCAACTGCAGAATCACAAGTATATGTCCTGTCTTCCGGGAACAAGGAAGGGGTGCTGTCCCGAAACAAACGATCATCAAACTACATATCAAGAGCATCATCAGAACTGCTGGCACAGATCCCGGATAGATATCGATTATTCAGCTTTGCAGAAACTTTCTTTGCCTCACTCATCCCAAGCATCCAGGCACAAGCGAATGCAAAGTGGCTCCAAATCACACGCTGGGAGCTGATCCAGCTGGCAAATGACACTGAAGAAGGGTTCAATGTAATAAAGGTAGAGCTGCGAGCACTGCGGCTAATGACCATGCAAAACAGGTATGTCTTGGACCTGTTGACAGTGATGGACGGAGGTGTTTGCCGAAAAATTGGAAGTGCCTGCTGCACTTTCGTACCTTCCGAAGACGCAGACAACGGATCCCTGTCCCATGTGATCGAAGCAGTACATAACCTAGGAGAAAGAATGAAAATGGAAAGTGGAGCAGAGGAAAGTGCATGGTTCGACAACATCTTCTCCTGGGTCCCATCGTGGCTGGGAATGACTGTTAAATTTTTAATGCCGGCTGTAGTGTTCCTCCTTTTCATTTTTTGCCTGTGCCAGGTGGTTCTTCGATGTTGTGCTAACACAGTACCAAATGGTGCAATGATGATGGTGACAATGGGCAACGCCCGTGGTACGATACAAACTATGCAGGAAGTACAGGTACAAACAGGAACAGATTACACGTCAAAATTCCAGATGGTGCCCATGTACCATGACAAAGACATAGTAGACAAATTATGGCACACTACAATCAAAGAGTCCCGTATACTTGAATGGTACAAGGAGGTATGGGTGGACCTAGAAGGGGAGAGCGGTTGTATATACCTAACTTGCACCCCAGATGAATATGCTAGGAGGGGAGAGAGCTTGCGAGGGGTGTGCAGAGCATGGATGCCCATAAAAGGCACCCCTGCATGGGATGACGCTATAGCTGATGAGTAGGAGTGCAGAAGATTGGAGGATTTGAAGTATTCGTTACTTAAGTAACGAAAGGGGGGAAATGTATGGGAGGATTGGTCCAAGAGACCCCCCCTCCCCTGCATCCTCTCCCCTGGTGAAGTCCATGGCTCGTCAAGGGTTCCCCCTGCCACCAGGGCCCAGGTGGTGGGTGGGCCACTGGCTGAAGACATTGACCAAACCTATTGAATTTAGCTAGGCCCTGGAAACCATTTTGAGAAACAAAGAGGGTTTGAGCCCTGGTGCACCGCAGCTCAGCCCCCACCCTTGGAGAGTTTCACTTATCTCTGTGGCCGCAGCTCTCTGGCAGATCCGCTGAGAGCCTGTTCCCACGAACAAGGCGGGCATGAGCTAGTGTTAGATACCAACACTGTAACATTTCACCTTCCGCAGTGTATCGCTGTCCCCAGTGTGACCCGGTCAGCGGGGCCGGGGTGGAAAAGAACTGTAAAATGGTCCCCTGACAAAAGCAGAGTCCCCGACCACTGATGAACAAACCACCTGTGATGAATGTTTTCTCTCCACGGCCTTCTTTTTAACTACAAAACTGTAACCTCCATGTAGATGGTAGAATGTGTGCTTACATGACATTCGGGATGGAGTACCCACATCACCGTAGCTATGTGTAAATAGTAAAGATGTCCCGGGGGTCTTCGTATTATGTGTTTAACAGAGAAGACTGCACCCCACGGCCCCGCGCCATAACTGAACTAATGCTGCTAGAGCGCAAAGGAGAACAAATGCAACCCTAGTGAGAGTTTATGTAAGGAATGCACTAAAAGACACCATTTGTAGGTCCAAGCTCACTATGTGTCACTATCGCCAGCCTTGTTGACGGTTTGTTCCTGCGTGCTCCACCAACCTTTCCACTACCTCACTTATCCTAAATGTATAGAAATGTAACAGAATGTTGTGGGTGTTAAATATTTAGCGTATAGATAACGTGTGTTAATCGGTCATGTGGAAGGCACTAACAATGTCAAAACATAAACGTTGAAAAGACTCAATGGGTACTGTATATTATATGAATGTTTATGTCTTCTCCACGTAAATCTGCAACACTCAAGGAAAATACCTTTGTGAACACGTGCAAGGCCATTCCCCCTTCCTCCCAGTGAAGCCTGTCAGACGAAAAAGCAGAGGCCTGTGCCACGCTGCTCCACCTCCCCCATTTCGGCTGGAGCCGCTTCAAGCATTCACAGTCCCCCCGCAGCACCCAAGGCCACGGCCTGTCACCTGAATTATTTACAACCCAGCAGTAAAACCCCGGCCTTAAAACACAGATCCAAAGGTGCCCTTTCTTAGGCTCCAAGACCCACCGGCTCACCTTAAGTTAATGGCCCCTGTAAAATTAGGACACCCAATATTATAGCAACACTACAGGAACTCATTTATAATGACTTCTAACAAGACATGATAGATCGGACGGCCGTCCCATGCCCTGAGACCCAACCTCGCGACCTATGACACCCGGCCAACAGGATGAAGGTAACCATGTATTGATGTATCGCCAAAAAACCCCACTCTAGGTGCATTCCTTCTGTGTTGCATTAACCTGTAGAATAACCTATTGAAAGATTTACCGGGGAAGATAATATTGCAATGTTGAATGACTGCGGTGTGCATGGCCCTAGGGCAGGAAGTCAGGAAAGACGTTCATCATTGACACTGGTCGCGGCTGGCACAACAACACCATCCGGATGAGCCCAGCTGACCTGCCCGGCCCAGCCCAACCCACGAGGGCATCCAGTGACGTCCACCAACCACATCGCAGCAGCACCTATAGTTAGTCGTTGCCACCCAATCCCCACGAACGTGTGCCCCCTATAGCATGTAGGTTCTTATGACGCTTTTTGTAAATATATAAGCCTGTCTTTGCTATTGTCAGAAAGAGCGCTCTCGGAGTTTGCAGAGTTCTTTGCATGCCCTATTCTGACTGATAAACTCCCATTTAAGCTCACCCGCACTTTGTCCTGGCCTTATTCCCATCTTGGGAGAGTCCATTATTGTCTCTTATACAGGGGAGGATCGTGCTATCTGGGGGACGCTCGCCTTCAGTGTGCTGATGCGCTTACCTGCTAAGGCCCTTTCCTCGAATTACAAGCTGACGTGCAATTTTTTCACGTGCCAAATCACTCCGTATCAAGCTGGCCACGCAAAAACACATGGAAGACCACGCTCCTGCCCAGAAGGCCAAATTACTGCCCCCCAGAGCCCTGAGCACGCTCCCACCTGCCATCTGCTGCTACCTGACTGACTGCTGCCCACCTGCCCTGCCATTTGCTGCACGTCAGCCAGGGGTGCAGTTGCTGTGACCACCCCTGCTGGAACCGAAGACTCCCGACTGGGATTCCATCGCTCCACAGCCCAGCCCCAGGACCCAGTTGCCCACCCACTCCTGCCTCTGGGTTTGCCATGTCCAGCACAACACCATCTGGCAGCACTGGCAACCCCCGGCCAGAGAGGCAGAGGGCCACCAGCTTCAGTGCCAGGGAAGTTGGTGTCCTGGTGGAGCAAATCCTAGGGCAGTATGATGCCCTCTTCGGAAGTTCGTGCGCCGACAATGAAGGACGGACCAGGATCTGGATGGACATCGTGACTGCCATCAACGCGGAGGGGGTGGCAGTCTGCGACTTACATCATGTCAAGAAGCGCTGGGAGGACTTCAGGTCCAGGACCCTCAACAAGGCCCGCCGCCTCGCTAAGGCAGCGGATGCCAAGGGGTGCCGGGGCCAGCTGTCGGACCACCAAACGAGGGTCCTGGAACGCATATGCCCAGCGCTCTACGTCCAGATCCTTGAGAGGCAGACCCGTCTGGAGTTGAGTGGTAAGTGTATATGCATGGTGATTGGACGCTGTGCGTGTCGTGGTGTGCCAGTAGTGTGCAGTTTGCACATGTGTTTTAGTAGGGCCATGTAGGGATGTGTATGAACATGGGCGTGAGGCTGCCACATGTGAGTCCTCTCAGGTGTATGTGTTGGTAAGCATGCTGGGCAAATGCAGGTGTGGGAGCACACATGTTTGAATTTCTGTGTATGTACATTGGCATGGTTGTGGCATGGATGGTGGTTCATAATGCATGTATCTGCACTGTGTACATGTGCATGCATGTGGATTTGACAAGTGTGCAACTGTGATGCAACATGGATGCATGTGACACTGATATGTAGAAGGCTGAATGTCAGATGTGACATGTATGGCGATCTCATCACTGCGACAGCTCGAGGAGATGTACATATGCATGTAAGTGTGGTGGCGTGTGTGCATGTCTAGTGCACTCCCAGTGTTTCATGTGATGTCAGGCTCACCTTTGGCTGTACATGCTGTTGTATGTATATGGATGGTGCTGCCTGGTGCAATATTGCTGTGGAAATGCTCATGTGTGTGAGTTAAAATGACAGTGTGTCGTGGAGTGTTATGCCGTGTCTGAAGTTTGACAATGCCACACATGTACAACTGTCATGTGTGTATCAGTCCAATGTACTGTGCCCTGATGTTTGTGTTTTATCTCTCCCTGTCTGCAGCATCGACTGATGAAGAGGGCGGAGAGGGTGCTGTGGAGCACAGCGGCAGGGATCGCACCACCAGCCGAAGACGCAAGGCCCAGCTCCCCTCCCAGATTGTCATCTCGCCGGGGAGTGAGGAGTCTGGTGCCGCGTCCCAGGCCGCAGCTGCCGAGGGTAGGTTCAAGAGGCAGAGGTTGGAGGTGGACTCCTCGGCAGCAAAAGGGGCAGCTGAGACCCCACAGAGTCCGACAGAGGAAGATGGCATGGAGTCATCCAGGTTAGTGGGGGGTTTGGTGGAGGAGGAGGCCATGGAAGGGACACACACAGGGTCTGGAGGTGGGGATTCCACTGGTGCTAGTGGTGCAGTGCAGGACCAGGGACAGGAGGCAGCACAGGCCGCCGCAGAGGTGCCTGTGTGCAATACTGTCACTGCATCATCTGGCACCAGCAGGGATGCCTACGTCCAGACCCGTTTTCAGGGAGGGGATGAGAGCACAACAACTGGCCTTCCTCTCCCTGCAGACGTGGCTATCTGGGACCGTGTTGAGCCTGTCCTGGCCGGGATAGCGTTGCGTCAACGGGGCATGCGAGTTGACGTGCGGTCTTTTCGTGAAGAGACTGCACGTCATCTCGGGTGCCTCTTGACCTGCTGGGACGGGTCACCAGTGCTTGATTCCTCCGTGTGCTGGACCTCCTTGTGACCCCCTCTTCACCTGAACCCCCTACGCGCCACTTGTCCTCCATGCCATCTTCCCACCCATGTATCACCTGGGTACCCTGTGGGGCTGCCTCTGACCCTGCGGCCAGGCTGGTGGAGGACACATCCCTGCCACAGTCGGGAGTCGGACGTCCAGCAGGGGTGGCAACCTCAATAACTGCACCCCAGCCGGAGGAGGATGTGCAGGCTGCAAGAGCCAGGGCACATGCAGAGGCACAGCAGCAGCAACAAGGTGGGAGCCATGATGGCTTGTGGCCTTCGACATCGGAGGGGCAGGCATCGGCCAGAGGGCAGGAGGACCCAGGACTGGAAGTGTCTTCCGTGTGGCAGCGGTTAGGCCATGCTATAGATGCGGAGCGGCAGGGGCAGAAGAGGCACGGCTCACGATGGTCAGGGCGGAGAACTCCATGCGTAGGGCTCTTAGGCGATCCGAGTGCCTCGAGGCAATTCGCATGGAGTTGTAGGAGAACATGTCGTCGTCCCTGTGAACCCTCGGGGCCATGGAAGAGGACCGCCTCTGGGACATTGAGCAGGAGTTCGATGATGCCCTGGCCCGGGACATCCAAAAGTGAGCCGTCGGACTAGCCCGCTACCATTGTAAATAGTTTTTAGAGTTAGGTTTCCTTTTCCTTTTCCTTTTATTTGTGGTCAATGGACAATGCCACACACATTTGTATATAGTTTTATTTTTAGGTAGTTTCTTAGGTAGGTTTCGTTTGTTTGGTTGGGCTCATGGACCCTTTACATCATTGGACAATGGATTGATTTCTTTTTTGTAATTTTGCACATGGATTAATGGATTTTTATTTTGGACAATGGATTGTATATAGTTCGATCATGGATTAATTTGCATTTTGTTTTTCATTATGGACATGGAGTAATGGATTTTTTTTTCAGGACAATGTATTGTAAATAGTTGGACTATGGATTGATTTCTATTTTTTATTTTTCATTATGAACATGAAACAATGGATATCTTTTTTTTACCTTTCCTTTGGATTTGTGTTGGTGGAGGGAGAGTTTGGACTGTTTTTTTGGATTGGTTATCATTTTCATTCACTCTTCTTTTTCACATGCTTTTTATTTCATGTTTGATATTTTGGTATGCTTTCATTTCATTTATTTATTTATGTACATAATACATTTTCATATTTTATTTCCATGTGTGGGTTTCGCTCATTGGGTTGATGCATGTGAATATGTGGGTTTACACAAGCAATGCCAACCAGTGTATGTGTGTGATGGACATGTGTTGATGTACATAGTTGAGTTTTGGTTTGTGTGATGAGATAGGCATGTCAGTGTGGGGTGGATTAGGGAATCACTGCGTCTCAAGAAAGGGGTGGCGTGATGTGGATTTTTGGTGTAGAAGTGGGCCATGATTGTGCATCTTTATTTCGTATAGGGGGGGACATGAGTAGGACCTGAGTGGGGGCCTGCTGGCAGGTGCCCCTGACTGCTGGGGGGTTGGGGTGCAGGGGGACATGAGTGGGACATGAGTGGGGGCCTGCTGGAAGCTGCCCCTGACTGCTGGGGGGTGGGGGTGCTGAGGGACATGAGTGGGGGCCTGCTGGCAGGTGCCCCTGACTGCTGGGGGGAGGGGGTGCTGGGGGACATGAGTGGGGGCCTGCTGGAAGGTGCCCCTGACTGCTGGGGGGTGGGGGTGCTGGGGGACATGAGTGAGGGCCTGCTGGCAGGTGCCCCTGACTGCTGGGGGGTGGGGGTGCTGGGGTGCATGAGTGGGGGCCTGCTGGCAGGTGCCCCTGACTGCTGGGAGGTGGGGGTGCAGGGGGACATGAGTGGGGGCCTGCTGGCAGGTGCCCCTGACTGCTGGGGGGTGGGGGTGCTGGGGGACATGAGTGGGGCCTGCTGGCAGGTGCCCCTGACTGCTGGGGGGTGGGGTGCTGGGGGACATGAGTGGGGGCCTGCTGGCAGGTGCCCCTGACTGCTGGGGGGTGGGGGTGCAGGGGGACATGAGTGGGGGCCTGCTGGCAGGTGCCCCTGACTGCTGGGGGTGGGGGTGGGGGTGCAGGGGGACATGAGTGGGACATGAGTGGGGGCCTGCTGGCAGGTGCCCCTGACTGCTGGGGGTGGGGGTGCAAGGGAACATGAGTTGGTGATCAGTAGTGCAAGCTGACATGTGGCTTGGCTGGGGGGCATGCCCATGGTGGATGGGCTGCCTGCGGGACATGACCAGGGGTGCAGGGTAGACCCTGTGGTGTGGGCTGCCTGCAGGGGCCGTGGAGGGTGTAGAGGGAACCTGGGAGTACCCACACTGCCAATTCACGTGTAGGACACCCCGTGCACCCCCGAAATTCACGTACCCCGCTCTGACAGCATAATCGCGTGTGAAACTTCCCGCGCACCCCAGGAATACACGTACCTCACTCGCACAGGGCCAATCGCGTGTGAAACTTCCTGCGCACCCCAGGAATACACGTACACCACTCACACAGGCCCTTTCACGTGTGAAACTTCCCGTGAACCCCATTAATACACGTACCCCACTCGCACATGCCCTTTCGCGTGTGAAACTTCCCGCGCACCCCAGGAATACACGTACCCCACTCGCACAGGGCAAATCGCGTGTGAAACTTACCGCGCACCCCAGGAATACACGTACCCCACTCGCACAGGGCAAATCGCATGTGAAACTTCCCGCGCACCCCAGGAATACACGTACCCCACTCGCACAGGGCCAATCGCATGTGATACTTCCCGCGAACCCCAGTAATACATGTACCCCACTCGCACAGGCCCTTTCGCGTGTGAAATTTCACGCACACCCCAGGAATACATGTACCCCACTCGCACAGGCCCTTTCGCGTGTGAAACTTCCCGCGCACCCCAGGAATACACATACCCCACTCGCACAGGGCCAATCGCGTGTGAAACTTCCCACGCTCCCCAGGAATACACGTATCCCACTCGCACAGGGCCAATCGCGTGTGAAACTTCCCGCGCACCCCAGGAATACACGTACCTCACTCGCACAGGGCCAATCGCGTGTGATACTTCCCGCACACCGCAGGAATGCACGTACCCCACTCGCACAGGGCCAATCGCGTGTGAAACTTCCCGCGCACCCCAGGAATGCACGTACCCCACTCGCACAGGCCCTTTCGCGTGTGAAACTTCCTGCGCACCCCAGGAATACACATACCCCACTCGCACAGGGCCCTTTCATGTGTAAAACTTCCTGCGAACCCCAGTAATACACATTCCCTGCTTGCCGTGTGCTGTGTGGCGGCCCTGTATACTGGTCCAGGGATATCGCAGGCCTTTGCGCTGGATTGGGGATTTTGATGGCTTTTCCTTAAAATCCATGAATACGCTGTGAGCGGAAATGGAGTATAGTGCACGCGGCTGGCGCAGAGATTCGCACGCGCACACTGTGCGCCAGTCGCGTGCACCACTTGTGCGCTGAATTCTATGAATTACCCCCTAAATACTGTACTCAATTCTTCTCACATAATGTTCCTATTATTTTTGAAGACTTTGCTATCAAATATCATCTGACTGCATTTGCCATGAAACAATACTTAACTTTTATTGCTGCTATGTTTGAAAATGATGTTCAACTTATTTGTAACTCCAAAACACCAGATGTACTAAGATGGTTTTATATACTAAAACGTAATTGTACTCCATCTTTCTTTTATAAATCTTTGATGGCAACTCCAGCGGCTGGTCTACTACATAATGATTGGAGAGACGACTGCACACTGCCTGCCCTTCAATATGACTGGCCTCCACGGTGGGAATGCATCTAAAAAAATACTTTGTCAGCCAGTCTAACCCAAACCCTATTTTTCTTCCTTCATAGGGCCTTTGCTACCTCTGCTTCCCTTTTCAAATGTGGCCTGACACCAAATGACCTTTGTTGGAGTTGCTCTATATATTCAGGCTCATTCAAGCATATGTTTGTTGATATCAACATGTTAAACCCTTTTGGATTTCCGTATGGAAAACGATCAAACTGATTTTCAAGACACAACAAGATTTTTGTTTTGACTGCCTTATCTTTGGAAGCTCCCTCCTGCAAACTGTAATCGCCAACGAACATACAAAAAAACATTTTGATCTATGCCTCATAGTTGCACTGCAAACTAGCACTACTAACTAATCGGAAACGTCTGCAACATATTCACTACAAATGTTGGTGGAATAATATTTGGAACATTCATAGGGTAGAAAATTGTATAGCTTCCTCTCCTGTTCTACTATGCAAACACAATTTGAAATAGCAACCATTTCTTGATTTTGTATCTAATACAGACTACCACTAACTCTATCATTACATCCATCTCTATTCCCTCCCCCATTTTTTGTTCTCCCCTTTGTATGTGTTCCGTCCTGTTTGTCATGTCTGTTATATGTAGAGTATGTTATTATATTATTATTGTGTTATTCCCCATCTTCTTCTATATCAAAAAAATATGTCTTTGTTAAAACTAACGAAACCCTTCTATTTACACATACCAGATATTGGTGTTAATCATCTGCACTTCTTTAAATAATTCTGTTAATATCTCATATTTATTTACTTGCACTTGTTTCTTGCATATGAGGGGAAAATAATTCCCAAAGCTTGTATGTTGATCTCTCATAATAAAAATCTTTTAAAACTCGGAGAACATAATTTTATAATAAAGTGCTAAGTGCTTCCGTAGCGCTTTACTTTTCAAAGAATAGAGACCCAAATCATATTGCTTCATGACAAGTGGAAAACTGTTCGGTACGCGAAATACGCATCTCCAAAGGTTAGCCTTAATCTGTAGATGTAAATCTGACACCCAAATAGGATATATCTATATACCATATAAAAGCTTTGGGATTATTTTCCCCTCATAAAATATAATGGCTGGGATCATGGAAAGATTTCCATTCTTGGAATCTACTCGTAATAGCTGGTTACCCATGGCGATTCCATGAGATAGTAACCATTCTCTTACTGTCAACTTAGATTCTCAAGCAGAAATTGGAAATCCCAATTATGTAAAGCTTGCCACTCGCTCCATCTCTTCATTGTCGACATCTCATCTAAATTTCTTAGTGCTTTTTTTTTTATTGTTAATTGCGCAAGGCATAACCTTAGTCTTTGCTAACTTTAGTCTTTGCCGAATTGACCTTTAGACCATGATTTATTGCAAAACTTGTGAAGGCATTTAACAATCACTGTAATCCAACCGGGGTAGTATCGAACATGAGGAAATTGTCCACATAGGCGAGCCAGGTAACCTTAAGCTTATTGATTCTCGAGGTTGCCAAGGTGACCTGGGTAAGGGGGACGCCTATGTCACATAGATAGAGGTTAAATTAACAAGCTGCCAAAACACAACTCTACCTGACCCCTTTTACTGTTCCCATTTTCTTAGACAGGGTACCTGCGCGGTCTAGTTGAATCCTAATATTTGTGTTAGTATGTATGGCTATAATTAATCGAAGAGGTCCAGATGCGATTCCCCAAACTTGCAACTTTGTCCATAATATGTTACGATCTACTGCATCAAAAGCAGCAGACAAGTCAATCATTGTCACAAAGACAGACTCATTTTTTTAATTCCATACTCGGCTCACAGTTGTTTTCAGAATCATGCCATTTAATACTGTGCTATGATCTTACCAGCTGCATTTTGCCATTTTTGTAGATGCTCCAGCAGTATGGCCCTAAAGACTTTACTGTCGGTATCTAGGATTGCAATTGGGTGGTAATTGGCATGATCAAAGCGAGAACCCCTCTTATAAATTGGAATAATATTGGCAGTTGACCACGAGGGCGAAAATAATTGAGTTGCCACAATATCTGTGAAAAGAATGGCCAAAATGATTGCCAAAGTTGCTGGTTCACCTTTAAAGAGGATATTAGAAAGATTTTTAGGGCCAAGAGCACGAGATTGACTTATGCGTTCAATAAGTTAGGGTCCAATCATCATCCTCATTATGTGGGATGGTAAAAGAGGAGCACTTGACAGTACTAGGCACAGCTAATAACACTTTAAAATGTGCAGAACAGTGGGACTGTGATATTAAAACAGTTCTAAAATTTGATTGGGTCCCATTCAAATTATTTATCAAAGTCCAAAAGGCATGTGTGTGTTTAGTACACAGACTAGATAACATCGATTCCTCATCGAACTGAAGACGTAATGCCCTAAATCCCTTAAACCACGTTCTATAGTTGTATTTAATGTGTTTAATCTTCAACTGTTTTTGTTCTATATTTTTTAGCCCAATGTTTTAGTTGCCCTAATCTCAGCTCGCATGATCCTTTTACATTGGACTACTTCAAAATCAACGGAGTGCATGTGTTGTTTGATCGATTTGTTATTCCAAGAACTGGATCTATTATTGGAGTTCAGTAATTTTTTCACAGCAGAGCCTTCAAAGTGTTCTACTCCGAAGGACTTGAATTGCCAGTTTAGGATAGTTAAGTTGACACATTGGTGTGCATTCCGATGAACCTTATATAATTGAGTCATATTCCAGCTCAGAAGATTACCCGTCTGATTGATCGTCAATAAAGTAGCAAAAGGTTTGTACATATTCGCGGGGTGCTGATTGAAAGAAGAAAATAGTCGAGAGATAACTATGTTCACTAAAACTGTTTTCATAGATGGACAACTGTGGGCAACAATCAAACAATGCTTTGCCTGCCTCTGCCTGGATTGCATCCTAACTGGAATGCAGAGTCATGAGAGTTTTCTCAGATACTGCCAACGCCTTGCGCTCCCCCATCACCTGCGGTGTTCCCCAAGGATCTTGCATCGCCCCACCCTATATAATATCTTTACAAGACCACTCTTTAACATCCTAGACTCACTTGGCATAGCTTACATAAACTATGCCGACGACACGCAAATCCTGATCCACTCTCAGGCAATTACACAGATGATTTCATTAACCTCATTAACATCTATTCCACAATTCAGGCATGGACGGCAGCTAATCATCTTTGCCTCAACAGCGACAAGACATGGACGGCAGCTAATCATCTTTGCCTCAACAGCGACAAGACAGAAATCTTAAGTGTCAGCACTCCAAATGCCCAAAAGTCACTTAACACTCAATGCACATCCGTCCAGATCGACCAGTGTGTGATTCCTGTCTCTACCATAGTAAACAAACTAGGATTCTACCTTGACGCCTCACTCACCTTGTCCAGACTACTTAGCACCATTGCCTCCTCGCCAGCTTACGCCACTAAGGTCCTCAACACAACCAGTCCCTTCCTCACCAAAAACGACTGCCTCACTATTGCCCGGGCCATCATTGGCTCTAAGATCGACTATTGTAATGGCCTATTTACAGGCAACTCAGTTGAAAATATTAAAAGATCGCAAGTTATACAAAATAGCACCTTGAGAGCATCCCTCAATATCCCGAAAAAAGAACACATCTCCAAAGCTAGAAGAAAAGCTCATTGGTTGCATCATGTCAGCAATTTAACCATACTATCCCACCTTACAGTATGACCAATATGTATGAGAATGCTTTGTCTCTATGCAACTGTAATATTTCCCTTGCTGATTTGTGTCTACGCAACAAACACTTTACTGTACGACTAATCTTGCCTCTTTGACGTATACCTGCAACAGCGTCTCAATGCCTCTGGGTTGTATGTGCGCTTTACAAATGAAATAAATAGATAAATAAGGTCACATATATATATAATCAATTGTTAAGTGTGTCCTCCCGTTGTTACATGTGGATTTGCTAGGCTCATCCTCATTAACAGAACCGTTAAGCATTACCAACCCTAGGCTTTGTAACTTTTGTAACCAGGTTTTACCAAAATCATTAGTTGTTGAGTGATACTGTGACATTCCGTTAGAAGGTTGAGTAAACAAACATCTGGCATTCAAGTCGCCCAGGATGATTAGTTGGCCTTTCACATTATGTTCCAGCCAGCTATTCACATGGGAGATCATTTTATCGGTAAAGGTGCTTAGAGGTCCCAAACCTATATGCCAGTGTATGTTTATTATCAGAATGTCCCATATAGTATCTAAATTGATTTTAATGTGAGTCGACAAGATACCAAATAATAAAGAGTTGGATGTAATTATAGCAATCCGACTAGAGGTTTTAACCATGCTCAACAATCCCCCAGATGGTCTCCCTAAAGCACCCTTTTGCGCCGGTTTTACACGTGTTTGAGTAACCCTCAAGGGCGGGGTTTGTATTAGCCAGGTTTCCTGTAAAGCAATGAGTGTGTGTTTGCCTAACAGGATTCCTACTTCTGGATTAGATAAAAAGATGTTATGACCCCTAGTATACCATCAACGTAAAGATACATAATAATGTATTGAGTCAATTATAGGGATTTGAAGATATTTTCTAGGTTTCATTTACCATAGACAATCCAACTGTCTGAGTTAAACAGTTTTGCAAATGTAATGCTGCCCCAACACTGCCCAAATAATGATTTTGTCTTAATTGCTCATTCTCTCTACAGAAAGCTTCTATCATGTCTTGTAGGGATTTTTCCTCAATAGCTTTGTTTTCCTGGAAGTAAAGGAGTTTCAGTATGTAATGAGAGGTCAAAGCCCATAGCTCTGATAGCGTCTATTTCATTAAAGACAAGATCAAGCACAACGTTTGATTTTAGAAAGAGAATCACTCAATCTGTCCAGTGCAAAAAGACATGATTGATATTGGCTGTGTTAATAGGAATCAAAGAGGGGAATGAATGGAGCATTTCCAATACAGTTGAATGATCCAATACAATTGATTTATTGTCATAGAAAACCCTCTCTAATAAAACAAACAACTTCTGAGGATGCATAACACTCGGCGTATTCAAACAATTCACTTTTGCTCCTTGTTTATTCCGTAATCAAGTTATTCAGTGCACTTGGATCCATTGGTGCCCTCGCACTGTCAATGTCCCAGTTTCTACTCATAATCGGTTGCTTTCGGGGGGATTGTGAGTTGAAAGATTTCTTTACTGCTTGTGGGTGCATTAGATGTAGGGTTTGAGCAATTGTTTTAGTACTTGGGGCAACAGCCCATTTGAATCTTAATATAGAATCCTTTTGTGTAACGCCTTCACTAAGGGAAAAAGCAGTCCATGCAGAAATTACATCGTCACTAGAAACTGGATTAGAGGGTTTCAGATGTGCTTCTAAGTTTTTTGTCGTCTATCGATTCTCAGCCCAAATTGATGTTGTAATTTTGACAAAATGGGGAAAAATGTAACACTGTGAGAAGTTTGTTGAAGCTTCAGATTTACCTGCACTCGATATTCCTTGTTTAATAAATTAGAGCCTGCTCATGTGAGCTCCATCAACCCTGGTGTAGATTGGACAGTGCTCGACTTGAGCTGAGCTTCACTGCTGACCATTGTTTCTTTACTATGGCAATGATTCTGATGCATTATATGTGCTGTTAAGTCATCGCGAGAAGACAAACCCTTTGGAATTGGCTTATGAACTAAATCAATTATATTAGGATCTAAATCTCCTTTTCTTAATTGTGCTGCTACTTCAGGTTTCTTTAACAAAGTGCAGAATCATTTTTGAATGACTGCCTGGTCTTGTTCGGGATAATTATGTTTTTGGATTACCGAACTTGTTTTCCTGATTTCTTGGGTACTGACAACGTAGGAGCATTCTCAACAACAGTCACAGGCAGCGTATTTTATTCTCTATTGGTCTTTCCTGCCCAACTATAGTCAACATAACCCTCGCCCACCGGCCCAGTATCATTGGTTCCCACAGTTAAGTTAACCATGTAATCGATCGATTTGTGTGGGCATATTGAGCGGCCAGGTACCAGTGTGGGAATTTGCTCTAGATTTGGACCAATTGAAAGAGGAGAGCCGGGGCTCAGTGGCAACAGTATTAAAGTGCCAGGGTGAATAACTCCTGATTTTTTTTAATGGAAGGATGATGTGCTACTCTTGCCAGGGGGGAGGAGGGTTCCAGGTCTGTTTCATGCGATGTCGCAGACTGCATCATAGCTGCCACTTCGATTTTTCCAAGATCTGAGTTTTTAGATAATTGAGGAGCAAAGCGTCTTTTACAATCATTTGCTGTCGTGTGAAGTTTCATGTTCTCGAATTTGAATAATAATGATTCTAGCAGCACGGAGTGGGTCTTCGTTTCTGTTTTTAGTGATTCATAGAGTGAAACTAAAATCACTAGCACTTGATTGATTTCACCCAAAGCTAAATGCTGCAGATAAACTCCTGGAGGGGGGAAATGCGGATGTTGATGAGAAGGAGGCAAATGCAGGATCGAGAGCCGCTTCGGATTCCTTGCTGGATACAGCATGATGTACAAAAGTTACTGCACTCGTTGATGCAGAGACTTGTTGGGTACATCATTTCAATATAGTAGTGGAAAAGATTTTGATTGTTGCTTGTTTCACAAATTTGTTTCCCATTGCGGTAACAGTCTTGTCAACTATTTGAGCTTTATGTGAGGCGTTCAGGGCAATACTCATAAACACGCTCCCAGACAGAGATTGGGGTAGGAGAGTGCTAACGTGCGCAACATGTCTTGATCACAGATCATAGATTGATTAATTGTTGAGTCAGGGCAAAGCAGAGACCCACTCCTTAGAAACATGATGTTAAATTTTGGGGATACAGAGACACTATGAATAAAGGTAGTGGTAGCAGTTGAATTAAGGGCTATGGAGCCGGGCTCACACCACGCACCACTGGAACCACACTCCCTTTAGTTCTCAGGCTACTTCCAACATCAGTTGGTCTCCAGTTAATATGATAACCCGGCCAACTAACAGTTTTTATAAGCCAGTTGACTAACCGTCATGTAAGTGGAGTGGGGAACTTCGTTTGCTTGATTTTCTTCACAGTTCAGCTACAATTCACAGAGTGTGGCCGCATGGATTTGCGTTACTCCAAAGCACCCCGGAACATAACTGAACACTTAGCAGAAGACTTTGTGAGTGCTTGCCGTTCTCACAATGATTATACAGTTCCCAGCGTTAAAGGTGCAGTATTCCAATTCTCCCGCAACTCCACAATGATCATGGTGAGCACACAAGCAATTAGAAAATTAGTCAGGATTCCACCAGGGGTGTTGCTAGGTCTGGGAAAGATCAGGGGCTAAGCTAATGTCAGGACTGGTGGGACTCAGGGCTAGCTGTAGACTTTTGGTTGTAGCACCTGAGCTTCTATCCGGGGCTACAACCAAAAGACCCAGGGCTATAGCCCCCTCAACCCGCTTAGCAACGCCTCTGGCTTCCACCGTCAAGACTTTCACACGACTGAACACTCAGCAGAACACTTTCTCTTAGCAGTGCACTTTCTCTGTCTTAATCTTAAATCCTTACCCCTTTTCCCAACTAATCCACTCCTCATGATGGCCAGGGCTCTAAGGTGCTTGCTGCTGTTGTGGGTTGGCATCCAAGCCACCACATACATTACCTCATAGCTTCCAAGTGGCCCATGCCATGTGTTACACCTTGAGGCAGCGCTGGTTTTGTACATTGCATGGTGAGGCTTGTAGTCCTGTATTTTTAATGGGAGAAATGTAACTACAAATCCCGACATGCAACACGCACACCAGGGGCCTCATTACGACCCTGGCGGTAATCGCCCGTCATTACCGCCATGGCGTAATGAGCGTTTACGCCGTGGGACGATGGCGTAAAGAGCGCCACATCACGACCCATCGCGCACGAGCATTACGCCATGGCGGTAATGCAATTAACGCCATGGCGGAAAAGGCCCCTACCGGCATCGCTAAGCGAGCAAGGTGCCCTTCCGCCAGCGTAAGTAGCGGCCACCGTAATTTACGGCCACCGTAATTAGCGGCGGCCGTAAAAGGCCAAACCGGAAATAGCGTCATCGCGCCGGAACGGGAAGCAGCCCGTCGGCCATCTTTAAAAACACAATCCATCGCCATCCTACCAAACAACACCAGACCCAACCCTGACACCTGTCCCAACCAAACACCCACCCATCCAAGTTCCCGAAAATGCCAAAATCCGTGAAAAAGGCATGTGACCGCCAGCGCCAGGAGCGATTCAGCCGGGAGGAACTCTGCATGCTAGCGGAGACCCTGCAGGACAACGCAGGTGTTGTTTTCTCCCCTGAAATGACCAGGACAGCAATCGGGAAGAAGAAGGCCATCTGGGCCCTGGTGGCTGAGCGCGTCAGCGCGGTGGGGACCGTACCCCGCACCCCACAGCAGTGCCGGAAGCGCTGGGATGACCTGCGCATACGGGTCAGAGCCGTCATCTCAGCAAACCGCAACCTTGCCCAGGGAACCGGTGGAGGGTCGGAATCCCCCCTGAAACTCCAACCGTGGGAGGAGATCTGTGCAACCACCATCGGCATGGAATCCATCGAAGGCGTTGGAGGGATGGAAAGGGGAGCCCCGACATCAGGCGATGAAGGTAGGTGCCTCATACAAGACATGCCATAGTCACAGCAGTCCAATCATGTGTAGCACAAGGTTGCCCTAGAGTGTAAATGCAACACAAATCAATACTGCCCATAGCCACATGCGAGCACCACCCTGCATACACTGCTGGCACCCGCATACCTGCATCCACATACCACACTAAAAGGAGACAACCTGCATGGCACTGCCTGAAATCTGCCTCATCCACTGGCCAAAATAATGTCAACCATTGTCATTCCAAAGTCCGTAGACCCATCAATAACGCCCTCCCACCTTTGCTCCACCACAGGCACAGAATCACACCCAGAGGACCAGGACACCCCTGCGCCGAAGAGAGCGAAGTCCAACAACAACGTCCCTGCACCCTCAACCTCAGCTGCAGTGAGGCAGACCCCACGACAAGCTGGTCCCACTGCAGGCATACCGGAGGTCCCACCGGCAAGCACCCCTGTTGGCAGCAGGCCAGCAGCAGCTGCTCCACCTCCACCGACATTGCCTGCCACAGAAGGCAGGGGGTCAGCGGCCAGCAGCAACATCGGGGAGACAGCTGCAACAGCTGCATGTTCTGACTCGGACATGGAGCAGGAGGTCAGAAGCCCCACTGACCAACTACATTCCCCCTGTTTCTCAGACGCCAGCCCCCATGAGGGTGACACACAGGGGCACACTGAGGCAGAGGAGTGGCCTTCCACCCCATGCCCTGTCCACACTCCACAGGAGGGGAGCAGCCCCTCCATCACTCCACCTGCACTGGCCATGGGCCAGCACGGCCAGCAGTCCCTCGAGGACATCACTCAACGGCAGCATCAACTGTCCACAATGCTGGATGAGCATGCCGCGGAATGTGTGGGGGCTAGGTTTAGCATTGAACAGGCCACGGAGACACTAAGGGCCGAAGTGGCGCAGAGCACTGCCACCCTGAGGGATGCCATGCAGGCCATGTCCCGGGACATCTGTGCCGAACTTGCGGGCTTGCGTCGTGCGGTCACTGACCTCACCCACACAGTACAGGAGCTGCATGCACAGGGGCAGCCAGGGACATCCTCCACTGCCAGTTCTGCGCAGAGCAGCCCCGTGCGACGTTCCGGACGCAACCTGCGCTCCACAGCCAGGGGTGCCCCGGGGGCCGGGAGAGGGGGCTTGTGACGGCCTGTGGACACTGTCACAGGCATCTGTTGACACCTGGAGGGGGTGTGTTGGGGTGTGCAGGGGGGAGGGGGGAGGTGGGAGGGGGTGTGTTGGGGTGTGCAGGGGGGAGGTGGGAGGTGGGAGGGGGTGTGTTGGGGTGTGCAGGGGGGAGGTGGGAGGTGGGAGGGGGTGTGTTGGGGTGTGCAGGGGGGAGGTGGGAGGGGGTGTGACACGACAGTTCATAGTTCCAATACACTTTTTTCTTTCAAAAAAAGAAATGTGTGGACATTTTCATTGCGTATGTGTGCTTTATTGGTGTACAGTCCACAGTGTGCATGTCCCAGAGACACACAGTGCCCCAAGTGCAGTCTCCATGCGATAAACACCAGCTGTGTGTGCTAGAAGCAGTGGTCGATGATACTTTGGCGCATGGCACGCCCCTCCTGTGCATCGCCTCCTCCATGTGGTGGCGCCCCATCTGCACCCTCCTCATCCTCATCGTCAGGTGGTTGCAGTTCTGCGTCAGGGGGCAGGGGCACATTCCGTCTGACGCACATATTGTGCAGCATGACACATGCCATGACGATCTTTGCCACCTTCTCATGGCCATACAGGAGTGCCCCACCAGACCTGCTGAGGCTTCGGAACCGTGCCTTCAGGAGGCCGAATGTCTGCTCTATGACCACACGAGTACGTGTATGTGCACGGTTGAAGTCCTCCTCGTGCTGGTTCTGCGGGTTCCGGACTGGTGTGAGGAGCCACCTCTTCAGGGGATAGGCTGCATCACCTGTATGTAGGCGAGAATGTATGTGTCAGTCATGTTGTCTGATCAGGAACATGATGTTCCACCATGGCTGGCATGGAACTGTTACCTTGGCTCACTTCTACATGCACTAATTGATTCACACAATGCAACCAGTATATGCTCATTGCTGCCATGGCCTGTTTTGCATGCCATCACCCTATGTATGCAGAGGGGTTGTGTGCATTGTGAGTGCCCTTCCTCTGTCTCCGTTCTCTGTGTTACTCACAGCCAGGTGGAGTATGCATCATCCCCCCCCCCTTTCTGCCAGGTGGAGTATGCATCATCCCCCCCCCCTTTCTGCCAGGTGGAGTATGCATCATCCCCCCCCCCCTTTCTGCCAGGTGGAGTATGCACTGGTACGTCATTCCCATGCCCACTTCCATGACATTGCACTCACCGAGTAGCCAGGATCTTGGGCCTGCATGTCGCTCCATGTAGCGTGGTATTGTGGAGTTCCTCAGGACCAGTGAATCATGGGTTGATCCGGGGAATCGGGCACAACAATGTGTGATGGTCTTGTTGGAGTCACAGACCATTTGCACGTTGATAGAGTGGAACTGTTTCCGGTTGCGGTACGGTACCTCCATGGCACGTGGAACCACCAATTCCACATGGGTGCAGTCGATGGCACCAATGCAACCGGGTATGCTGGCTAGTGCATGGAAACCCACTTTGGTGTTTGCAATCTCCTGGGCAGTCCGTGGTAATGAGATGTGGTCGTCTGTGTGCTTGAGGAGGGCATCGAGCACTTGGATGAGTGTTCGTGAGAATAATGGTTGTGAAATGCCATGCAGGTGCCCCACTGTGTGCTGGTAGGTGCCTGTGGCCAGGAAGTGGAGTACAGCCACTACCTTCAGTAGGGGGGGATGGCGGTTGGACTTTCTATCATGCTGACGATGTCGTTGTGTGTCATGTCTACGATGGCGGTGATGGTGTCCCGGTCCAAACGGTACAGGGTGTGGATCTGCTCAGCAGTGAGGTTGTTTGGATTGGCTCTGATGCGTGGGATTGGGGGCTGCCTGCGTGGTGGCACTGGCTGTGCTGGTGGGGCTTGCTGGGCCTGCCTTGCCCTCCTTCTCCTCCTGCGTCTCCTCTGTGCTGCCTGTTGTTGTTGTTGCTGTTGTAGTAGCACATGCATTGCTATCAGGTCCTCCAGCCCCAACATTGCTAGTCGTATTGGCATCATTGTGGAGTGTGACTGGGTGTGGGTAGGGGTGGGGTGTGCTCTTTTTGTACTCCCCTGAGTCTGTATTGCCTTCACCTGTGCTGTTTCTGTGCACCTGTGGCAGCTGCATTCACTTGACATGGCCCTTTACGGTTGGTTCGCGATGGCGTTATTTGCACCATGGCGGTAAGGTACTTAGCGGCCTCGGTGATGGCGTTAGGTGCATGTCCGCTTGGGTCGGCATTTGCGTACCTTTCCGCCATGGCGCTAAGTACGGTGTGGGCGGTCGCGTGCGCGCACCCTTAGCGCAGTTAGCGGCAGCGTTAACTACGATGCCGCTATTGGCATCGTAGTTTACGGTCACGAGTCATGATCGGACCTGGCGGAAAACGATGGCGGTAACCATTTACCGCCATCGTTTTTCACTTAGCGCCAGGGTCGTAATGAGGCCCCAGGCCTGTCTGAAGGTTCGCTACTAGCGTCCAATTGGCAAGACCAGCTGCTGTGTGATGAGGTAAGTGCTCAATGGCGATCCATGGATTTGCATTCGCATGGGAGTCCTCTCACTTACATCTATTCTTTCCCCAGTTAAGAATGAATGAAGCCATGTTTGTGTTCATGCATCTCTGCAAATGTATTTAAACATTTGCATAAATATTTCCATTGGTTTATGGTCAGACAGTGTGGGACTGAGAGACACTGATAATTAAAGGGGGTGAGTTGAGTCACAAAGTAATAAACGTATTTCTAGCTCATTTAGAGCTTTAAATAAACCTTTAAAGCTGGCAAGGGGAATACATACATTTGCTACAAAGTAGTGCCTAGGTTCCAAACCCAGCAGGCATGTTGATGTGTATCCAGCCAAGAGGAGAGATGTATGTAACCTACTGAACATAGGGGCCAATAACAGTAGCAGGACTTGTGTTAATGCACACGCTGCCTGCAGATGTGTGTGTGTATCGTATTGGGTTAAACGCTTGCAACGGAGAGATTTGTGTAAAATGCTGGTCGTAAAGACAAAAGCAATGCAAACTCAGCATGCTGATGCAACATCCCTGCTTTCATAGCTGTTAATGGTTCCTATCAAAGTAAGGTGGGTTAATAAACCAGCTGTAGAGATGTGTATGGAAACTGAAATCACAGGTTACTAGCCAAGTAATCAACAACAGCATCAACCGTTTACTTGATGTATTAGAGCAGTGGTCTTCAAAATGTGTTATGCCAAGTATCCCTTGAGGAAAAACGTTTTGAAGTCAGGACCCTTGGGTTCCTTGGATGAGAGGCAGACCAGCCTTTCAAGACACCACCCATCCATGGTCACAGGCGTAGCTCTGAGCAGGGAGTATGCCATAGAACTTAGTGCCCACACTCACCTCTCAAACCCTTGAGTCTACACATGAGAGGGATGAGAAGTGTGTTATGTGCTGGGTGGAATGAGGCAGAAGCAGGGGTGTTGCCAGGTTTGGAAAAGACCCGGGGCTAAGCTGATGTCAGAACTGTTGGGACTGGGGGCTAGCTAGTCTATTGGCTGTAGCTCCTGAGATTCTATCCGGGGCTACAACCAAAAGATCAGGGGCTATAGCCCCCTTAGTCCCCCCCTAGCAACGTACCTGGGCAGAAGATTGTCTGCAAATCCCTTCTGTATTGCACTTCTTCCTGACACAGTCTATCCCAATTTCATCTCCCTACAGTTGTCTCTCCCTTTTTTTACTTGGCCTGTTCTGTCTGCCATCTGCTTCTCTGGGCTTGATTGCCATTCTCTTGTTCTTTCACCTTACAACTTGCAATATATTCTTCCATCTCACCCCCTTAAATTCAGTGTCTTATTCTCTGTACAGACTTCCCACTCTCCATCACCAGTCCCCTCAGCCCTCCCATTCTGTCTCTCTTCTTCCTCCATTTCTGTCTCTTATTTATCTAGGCCTGCACCCATTTGGTCTAAACTTCTAATTCTGTCTATTGGCTCCTTATCGTCCTTGGTTTATGTCTTCTTCTTTTCTCTCTGCGGCTGTTTCTGCTCTCTCTCTCACTGCTCCCAAACCAATCCTCTCTTTTTTCTCATCTGCTCTGTCTCTTTTAGTTTCTCCCCATTCTGCCTGTCCCATCCCTTACTGTTCCCACTGTTCTGTCTTAGTTTCTCATTTCCATTTTACCTCCTCTTTCAATGTTCTGTCCTCTTATCGCCTCTTTAGGTTCTCTCCACATTCCCCCACTCCCTCTCTCTTTCTTTCACTCTCTGTTTCCTGCACTCCCACATAGGTTACCCTCCCAATCTGTGTTCTTTCCTTTCCCATTCTGGCACACCGTCTCACTCACTTCCTCCTGTTCTGTCTCACCCCATCTCCCTCCAATTCTGGCTGACTCCCACTCCCCCTATTCTGGCTAACCCTCTCCCTCCTATTATGTCTCACTCTCTGCCTCCTCTTCTGTCTCTTAATCTGCCCCTTGCATTCTGTCTTGCCCTCCTTTCCTATTTCAGCTCAGCATCGCCAACATCTTTCTACCTCTCCCCTGTCCTTTCCCATTCTGTGAGTGTCTCTCCTGTTCCTGAACACCCTTTTACCCTGCTACTGCTCTGTCTCCTCTCTTCTGTATGGCATTCTGTCTCTGTCTCTGTCCCTGTTCTCTAGCATCATTGTTTTCTTTCTGATTGTCCTCCCCCTTCAGCCCTCCCCCGCCATTGGATTCTACACCACAACAGGCTAAAGGCCTAGCACACTTTTGCAGACTTGGAGAGGCTGATAATCCATTTGCCCCATTCACAGTATGTCCTAAGCCTGGACAAGACGGCAGAACAAACTATGTCCTCTCTATAAAGAACACTGGGCTAGGGCCTGGGAATGCTATACCAAATATCCCACATAAGGATGGGCTTGCACCTTGAAACACTTGTGTATAGGCGAGTTATAAATGCCATATCATATATCATATTATATCATATCATATCATGGTCTGATTATCAGAGTCGATAACGTGGAGGCTGAGAGAGAGGGGGTAGCAGTGTAGGAAGCCACCAATAATCTAGAGGAGCATAGAGACCAGGGAAAAGAGAAAGAGACGTGCATCTATGCAGGGAATTCACCCAGTACCATTATCTAATAGATATGGCCCTCTCTCGAACTTGGGCCCAGCTATAAATGGCAAAGGAAATAGCACCAGAAAAGAGAAGAAAAAGATACCCGTGGGCCCAGGCATAAGGAGGGTGAACAGAAAGCTAACCCCAAAAAGTATTGATCTTATATGGGATTTTGGTTGTCAAACTGATCCTGCCCCAAGTACCTATAGTCTGTGCACTGAAGGGTTTGTGGAAGCCTGTTCTATTAACGGAATGGTTGAAGCAGCACTCTCAGAAATAAAGTCTCTAATCACTGGAACAATAGTGAGAGTTGTTTGATATAACTTGTTGGTGAAAATAATTAACTCAAGGAGAGGGTGGCTTTACTTGACACAGGTATCCCTGAGTCAAGGAAATCATCGAAGACTGATGGGCAATTTCAACAGAACTCACAGGGCCCTCGAAAGATAAACACAAGTATAAAGGGAAATTATATCTCCTCTAAAGATCAAGTCTCTCCCCTGTATCCCATGGGAAGCACGGTGCAGAGGACACCAGTTGCAAGATCTGCCCAGAGGATTCGCGTGTTACTTGGGACCCATTAACAAGATTCCCTGTGCCACTTTCAGGCTCGAATCTTGTCCCATTGAAATCCCAGGGACATGGCGAAAGGGTACTTGGGAATAGAAGGCCCCCCCCGGGTGTGCCCTTCTGTAGTAATGGCCAATGTCCTCCACCTCCAGAGGCTCCAGAAGCCTTGGTCAACAAATGTACGCACTGGCTTAGATATTCCAAGGAATGCCTTTCGATCATCAGGGAAGATATTGTTGGGTGTACTAGATCACTGTCCCCCAACTCTAGGCTGGATTATATCCAGTGCTTGTGAAGTCTTGGGACTTGGTGGAAGGGGGTCTGTGCATTGACCTAAGAACATACACCCCAGCAAATTTGAAAATTAAACTTATGTGACATCTCTCTCTTCCACAGGTGCCTCCCTCTGGAATGGCCTCCCTACCCCACTCTGTGACTTGACACGGATCTCCTTAAGTTCCTGAAGCTTCTCAAGACCTTCCCTTTTCTCTTCTTCCTTCCCCCTCACCCTCCCTTGCTAATGTTCCTGTCTACCTCTTGACTGACTTCCTGGTTCCTACAGAGTCTTACAGGGCACCAGGCACACCATTACAGTCTACCCGTGCATTTGCTCTCCCCTGTACTCCCCCATCAACCTGCACTGCCCTTCCGGGTCCCTCCCTCTACACCAGCCTGGCTGGGCCTGCACCCTTGTAGCCCTTCCAGCCCCTTACCTCACACTTAGCATGTGGACCTTCCTTCCCCTAAACTTTCTTCCTTCCCCTGGCTCTGTCCACCTGGCCTCCTTGTGCACTTGTTTTTCTCATGGCCCTTTTCGCCCTGACTGGCACCCCCCCCCACACCTCTCCCCTGCACTTTTATTTACTGCACTTCCACAATCTGAATATCACAAGGCCGTATAGGATTGTTGTGTTGTCCTCCCTGTTCCCCCACCCTCTTGTCTTGTTGTGCCTCAAAACACATTGTGTATAGGCGCATTATAAATACCCAACAAATACAAATAAACATCACAGTTCATGAATGGAGCCCCGGTATCTATCAGAGTACTCCCAGTTGGTTATGGCGAGGGCACTCTGGGGACAAGAAGGCAGACCCCTGAGATTCCTAGAGCAGAGTGGGCACAGGCCCGGTCTCAAAGTGACCTTGAAGAGGTCGATTGACTGGCTAGGGACTCAGGAAGTTCAGTCGCGTCTCAGGACCATAGCCTTGTTTCGTGGAGTATAGCGGGGATTGCAATGGTTATTGAGGACCCTGAATGGAACACCTTTATCAGAAGCCACCAGTTGGTGGCACTTCAGGAAACATGGGCTATTGAAAAAATCCTGTACCAGGAGAACCAAACGATAGCTATTTGAACTGTCAAAGGGCCCAAAGGCAGACCAAGTGTGGGGCTCCTGATCTGGATTGATCTTAACTTATGCTGGGAAGTGAAAGAGTGTGTGACCTATTCTTACAGTATTCATCTATTCGAACAAGTAAGGGGGGAATTGTCCCACTGTTTAATATTTGTAACAGGTCCTCTGGACCATGGGCGATCATGATATTGGAGAAACTGCAGGAATTGGCCTCCCTTCAGGGAAGCCAAAACCTATAAACACATTTCACAATAGTTGCGGGTGATATCAACCTCCATTTCGAGCCAAATAGGGACTTGGAAGGGTTGTCGGAGGATCAAGACCTGGCTTGGGACATACCCACTTTGTCAGCAACTCATCCCAAAAGGGTTAATCGATTAGTCATTGACACAGCTCGAATATTTGCTATTCTTACCTTAAGGGCTTGCAACGGCCGTCAGGGTGAAGTAACAGGAGCGAAACACACATTCAAAGGCAATAATGGTGCTTCGAATATAGATTATGTACTGATTTCTCGTAGAAAATGGGCAAGGGTGGGTGGCTTTGAGGTCCTGGAAAGGTGGGAAAGTAACCATAATCCCTTAAGGTTCTAAGGAAAAGGGCTGCTGGGCTGAGGATCTCATCAGCTGAGCACTCAAATACTATTGAAAGCTGGGCATGCCCGCAAGGCATTCAAATGTGCCAAAGTTATTGATAACTCAGCGACATCAGCTCTATAAGAATCAATTTGGGCAAACCTGAGCATTATATGTGGAGATGGGAGCTCCACTATACAGATCATACAAGAATTTGAACACCTGAACCGGAACTTGATCCCTTATATTTCATCCAAAACAGGAATTATAAAGAAAAGGGCAATGCCAAAACACAGTTGGTATGATGGCGACTGTAGAGCGGCCAAACAAAGAATAGAGGGGTGTGTCGGAGAGGGGCTTAAGGTGGATAACGACAATCTCAGATCAGCCAGGTCTGAGTACAAAAGGCTTATTGCATTTAAAAAGAGAGACTATGCTGAATTAAATTTGTTAACCCTTGGGAAAGCACTTGAAGATAGGGATGCTCTCCTTTTGTGGAAACTGATCACCGATTCTTAATCAAACAGCGAAAAGATGTTACATTGCTGGTCCCAAGAGAGTCCTGGAGGACTCACTTTTATGAGTCCTGGAGGACTCACTTTTCGGAGTAATACTCCAGTCCTGTGGAAGATATAGCGGGTGGGAGAAGGTGATGCCTGAACTGGGCAGCACGAGTTTAGTATTTACTGTACAAGAGATGGGAATGTCCCCTAGATCACAAAAGGATGGGAAAGCAGCTGGGCCAGATCTTGTCCCAATTGATTTTTACAAGGAGGAGAATGTCTGGGTCCCAGTTTTGAGCAAAATATTTAATGCAATAAATAGTACTATCTGGGAAGATGCCAGGCTTGTGGTGAAATGCAATAATTGTCCCCATGTATAAAAAAGGTGGTAGGGACATCCTAGCCAATTACCATCCAATCTCATTGTTGGACCGTGCCGGCAAAATCTTTGGTAAGGTGATCCTGAACCGTCTTCAAGAGTATGTAGATTCTAACAACGTAATCATCAATCTTCAAGCCGGGTTTAGGAAAAATAGGGGGACAGTTGGCCAATGTTTCATGCCCTCGATGTTGGTCCAGAAGTCCACTTTGATCAGGAAAATGAAGTTCTACAATGTTTTTTTTTAGAACTGCATTTGATTCTGTGTCAAGAAATATCTAATGGCAAATACTATTGTCCAGAAAGTGCACCCAGAGTTGGTCCGAATCATTGAGCTGTTGTATTCCGAGAATCAGGCCGCAGTCTGGTTTGGACTAAGCACAGAGATCACATCTACATTTGATGTGCATATTGGTGTGAGGCAGGGGTGCGTTTTGGCACCCCTGCTTTTCAGCATTTTATGTACTGGAGATCTTTGAGATGTTAATGAAGGAGTGTCTGGACTGTCCAAAGATGGGATTCGAAAAATAGCCTGCGCAATTTTATGCCGATGATGCTGTCAGCCTCTACACCTCACTGCAAGGACTGAAGGCCTCACTGAGGGTCTTCCAGAGAAAATCTGCTGAATTGCATCTTAAATTTAACACTGAAAAGACTAAAGTGATGGTCTTCAGACCCTTTGAAGATAATAGCCGGTGGTATGATCTTAGAACAGGTCAAATAATTGTATTACTTGGGAGTAAGACTCCAAGAGAATGAGGGTTGTCTGCCTAGATTACAAAAGCGAACATCACCCTCGGAAAGTATAGTGGGTTTTTAATAAACATGGCAGTGGTGCAATTTCCCCTGCCCTATATCTATATAGATAACAGGGACGTCCAGCATCTACATGTGGCACAGAAATCTGGATCTGTGAGAGCATTGGTGCACTTGAAACCTGTTCTGACTTGATGGGTCCGACTTGATGGTCGTGCAGTTATAAATGCCTCCGTCCCCAAGTACCGCTCGAGCAGAATATAAACACTGCCCGAGCAATCTTTGAGGCCACAGGAAGGAGTGTTGTCGTCAGCCTGGTATTGAGAACGCCGGAAGGACCCCTGAGTGCTGTAAGGCAAAAGGTTAATATCAGGAATGTACTCTATAATGGCAATGGGCAATGGACAGAAAGGGTTAAACAAGATGCAGTGACACCAGCTTACCTAGTAGAGATGGAATGTAGGTAGAACACCTACGCAGGGAAATCCACGGCAGGCTGGAATGATGTAATAGGCACTCCTTCCCAGTACCTCGTGGAGCGTGGCAGGATGTGTAACAAGGCTTGAAGCAATCCGAAGGTTGCAAAACAGAAGGGCAATCCAAGAGCAAGTCCAGAGTATAACAGGGGTCGGTTGTCCAGAAAATCAGAGAGCACGCCAAAATCCAAGGATAATCCAATAGCAAATCCGAAAAGAGTTCCAAGGTCGAAGCAAACAAGAGCAAGGGTAATGCGTGACAGTCCTCCGTAGCAGTTGAAGTAGCTGTGAAGCAAAGAATCTTGTTTGCCGGCTTCTTTTGAAGGGGCGAGTGGTATCACGTGACGTATCACGTGACTGCTCGCGTACGTTGCATGGCGCGCAACGCGGCCAGCGATTGGAGCTGCCGGCACTTCCTGGTATTCTGATGTTGCCGGCTGTGTAAGAGGCGCCATGGCAGACGCCAACGCGGAAAAGGGCGAAACGAGGCAGAACCCCCAACATGGTATTCCGCCTGCCGTGTTTTCCCTGCTGGTGGTGTGAACGGGAAATACTACGGCGCGAGGCGCCTGAGGGGTGCGAAGAGGGAAAGGCCGTGTGAGAGGGCGTGACAAAACCACAGAACATACGTTTTTAAAACAATTGCTTATACACCCCCAGAGTGTGCCTATTGCAGTAATTTATCTAGAGCTCGGCCTGCCCCCACTAAAGGGGACAGTCGCCTTGAAATCAGTTTAATACTGGATCAGGTTATGGTGTCTTCAAGGCCTGGGAAAATACTGTGAGGCACTGACGCATCTTAAGTCCCTGGCGGGCGGAAAGAGCCTTAGGTGGGTTTCTTCCATAAAGAATACCATCTTCCCATTGGATGAGTGTGCTCTTTGGGAAAACCCTTATACCCTAGATGGCATGGCGCTTTCAAATTCAACGAAAAAGGCCAACACTCGAAAAAAATGAGTTATTGTTAGAGAAGGTGGCAAGCTTGAAATCTGGACCAGCCTACTGACGTCTCAAAATTGAACCTGGCTTTCAAGTCTATCTAGACACAATTGTACCAATTTTTGAAAGGTCGCTGTACGTTCGCCTAAGGCTGGGAATCCTTCAGTTGGGGTCCTTCACAAGAACCTGGAACAAAATGGCTAACAGCGAAAGCCCCATGTGCAGGGCAGAGAGTGAATCTGTGTCCCATTTTCTTTTATATGCCCCATGACCACTGGTCTGAGAAGATGTTGTTGAATGCCGATTTTAAGATCGCTGAGTTTGCACAATCGATGAAGCCACTGACACTCGCTTTGGAACCGCATATTGTTTATGCAACTGCCGATATCGCCACAGAGCATGGATATTAAGCAAATGGGTCATAGCCATGGACGATGTTGATGTGCAAAGTTAGGTTCTGTTCATTCTAAGGTTTTCATTTAACCTTTGACTTAATAATCTGGTGCGGGGGGAAATGCGCAGGAGTTGGTGTCTGCATGGATGACCCTGCAGCATTCTGTGGCCCGCACTTCCTTTTTTTTTTTTTTTTTTAATGGTTTTTTTGGTAAACCAACCTTTTCATTATATTGGTCTTTTAAAGAATCGTTCAGAAAATTGCCATGGGTTGATGTCCTTTTTTTAGTTTTTCGTATTCTTTTCGATCTCGATCCAAAATTTGATGGCCGTTAGAATGAGATGTTTGTCATTGCCTTTTAGTAGTTGGTTCCAGCTTTCTTTTGTGGTCATCTGTTTTTTTGATATTCTGAAGAATTCTTTGAATAGATTTATTTTTTCTTGTAGTGCTGGGCAAATCATAATGATATGGAACAATGTCTCTTTGGTTCCCTCATTCTGGCAGAAACGGCAAGCTGCAGATTTAATTTCTGTCTGTTGAGTGATACTCAGATAGTCTTGAGTTGGTAGGATGTTCAATCGGAACCTTAAGAAGAGATCTCGGGTATGTCGATCTGGAAAGCAGGTCAAGTATGGAGGAAGTTCATGTAGGGCTCTTATGTCTATTTCGCATACTTGGTGGCGTTTATAGTTAGTCTGGTCTTCGACGGTTTTTATCCAGTCGTTCCTTTGTAGTGTTAGTTTTGCATGTTGTGGCCTGTTTATTAGCGTTTCTTCGGTAATGCCTTTGGCGTCCATTTTAGACTTGATCGTATTGGTCCATTGTTGGAGAACCGTTGCGTTCAGTGGGTTTTTTTAATTTTCTGCTTTACAATATTTCTATGGCTGGGATCTTTTCGTGGCTTATTATTTTTCTGTAAAGATCCATCTGTTTCCATAATATTATGGATTGTAATGATTGCAACGCCAATTAAAATCGGATCCTTGTCATGGGGAAACTTTTCGGTAATGCCAGTGTTTTTCTCCAGAATATTGCTTCGTGGAGGTGCCATTTCAGTCCTTGGTTGTTTGCTAGGGTTTCGCACGCGTAAGTCAATATGGGAACAACTTTTTGTTTATAGAAAGTGATTGTTGATTTGAAGGAATATGTCCCGAATTTGCATTGATAGAACCGACCCAGTCTGGCTAGGGATCTAGCTTTGTCTTCGATGTGCATTTTCCATTGTTGTTCCGTGGATGACGCATTTATCATTACCCCTAGATATTTGATGACATTTGTTGTTTCAATTTCTTTGCCTTTGAGGTAGAACTTTGGGTTTTTTCGGTTCTTCTTTGTTTTTTGGGTTGTTAGGTTCATTACTTTGGTTTTGTTTATGTTGATCTGAAGTTCATTAGCTTTCATGTAAGTTACTACTTTGTCCAGAGTTTTTTGTAGACCTAATGGATCAGCGTATATTAATGATAGAACTGATTCATTGTTAAGTTTCGGTGGATTTGCAAGTGGATCTTTGATTGAGTTGACAAAGTCATAAGTGTATAAATTATAGAGGCAGGCAGCTAAGGGACATCCTTGCTTAAGACCGTTGAGAGTATTGATCAGTTGTGTAACTTTACCATGTTTTGTTAGCCTGACTCGGACTGAGGTGTTGGTGCATAGTTGCTTGATCGGATGAAGAATTGCTGGTGGACAGCCCCATGTTGTTAATTTAGTCCATAGTTTTGTTCTATTTACTGAGTCGAATGCCATTTTTAGGTCAATAAAAACTGCATGTACCTGTTGATTTCTTAGTGCAGCTTCGTATTTGAGAAGGCTCAGTATTATCAAGTTGTCGTTGGTTCCAATTTTGCCTACAAATCCTGTTTGCCTTTTTTCTAGTTTCCCGTTATTTGCTGCCCAATCGGTAAGTTTTTTCAATAGAAAGTTCGCAAAAAGTTTTCCTAACCGGTCGAGTAAGGCTATGTGTCTGTAGTTAAGTGGGATCTTTCTGTGGCCAGCTTTGAAGATTGGGATCAAGATGGCTAACGTCCAGCTACTTGGGATTTTTTGAGTTCTTTCTATGATAAGGAGCAGATGGATCGACTTCTTGGATCATATTTGTTGTTCTGTTGTTTCCATTTAGGAGGGACCATAATTGCCTCGTATTTTTCCCTTCTTAAGCATTTTTTTCCTTTCTTTGATGTCTGTATTGAATGCGTGTTTATGTATAACAATGGAGTTGGTGCTTTTGAAGGTTTGGTAGTCTCTGAGTACCCCATTCATAGTTCAGTTTTTCAGGGTCAGGCATCGATGATCTTTCAAATTTAGATACTAGTTTGGTCGTTTGGTGCTGTTTTATTCTTAGTTTCGTTAGACCGTTATTTGTTTTCAAGATCTGGAAGGTTGAGGAAGGAATTCTTGATTTGTTCTGTCTGCCATGTTATGGAAATTTGACAATGGTCACTGTTAGATTGTGCGGAGTTTTCCATGGCAATGAGTTTGTTTTTTATTCCTTCAGAGATGTAAATATGGTCAATAATAGATTTTGATTTGCCACGGGACCATGTTGGCGGCATTTGACCTTGTATGTTTAGCTGTTGTTCTGTTAGTATTAGTTTTCGGATCTCGATCTCTTTGGTCCATTTTCTTGCTCTTGGAGATATTTTCTGGATGTCTAAACGGATTCCTTCAGAGTTGTAAAGGTGGATGTTTAAATCACCGGCGACTACAAACTCAGTTTGCGCAAAAGAATTTTCTATTTTGTCGAACTCGTTGTAGATGGAGTCTATGAACATTTTATCAGTCATTGCTATTGCGTTCCAGTAGATGTTGAAGATTGTTAAGTGTGTTTTGTTTGGAGGTTGCTCTGGTTTGGATGACGGGGTCGAAATACAGATGACAATGTATTGGGCCCATGGATGGATGTTTTTCTTTTTAACAATTGACCAGTTGGGGTCTATCTTAGTCATGATTATCATACCGGATGATGGTCTGCCTTGTTGTATGGTGATTGCCGGGTTCATATACGTAGAAAACCCATCGCAGACAACTTCTGTCGATAGCCAAGTCTCTTGGAGGCATATTATAGCCATTTCTTTTTGGTTTGTAGCTCCCTCTGAGAGGAGATGTTTGAACCCCATGAAAATAAAGTTATTTCGGTTGTCGGATTTCCATTTGGGGTTGGTTGTTATAGAAAGGTTTTCCTTTTTGTGCTTCGGTGTTTGCTTCTGGTTGGTGAATTTCTGTTGAGATACGTTGGGGAGATTATCTCCCTTGGTACTTCTGTCGTTCTGTTTTCCTGGTATGAATTTGTTTGCCTAAACAGGTTGTCGTTTCCTGTTAGGTATGGTTCTTCAGTTGTTCGTGGTCTACTTGAAGATTGTTGTTGGTCGTATTTGCGATGAATCGGGGCAGCTTGAGGTCTGGTGTTAGTATCCAATTTCTCTTCTTTGAGAGCCATGAATCTTGTTACTTGGATTTGTTCTATGATGAAGCCCCATTTGGCCAGTTGTTTTTTGTTAGACATAACTAGTTGGATAGTTTGGTTGTTATGAAAGTCAATGTGGACTGTTTTCATCTTTTTCTTGTTTGGAAAATATATAACGTTGATGTCTTGTGTAGCAATCTTCGACAGTGTCGGGATAGTGTTGAGTAGGCAACGGATATTTACTCTGTTCAAGATTAGTTTTTGTCCGGCCTTAAATCTGAAGCAGTTAGCAAGAGTCTAAATATGTTTGGTTCCTGACGCAGATCTGTTAATGTGGGTCTGATTAAAGATGTGTTTGTTTCAATTGGTCTATTTTCTGTGATATCAGCAAGGGCGTCAGGTTCTGACGGGAACCAGGATTCTTCAGTTGATATTGATGAGTACACAGGTGACATGTTTGTTGTTGATTCATCGATATTCGTGTACATTGAAGTTGAGGAGATCTCACAGTATTCATCTATTATGATCATTGAGTCTTCTTGGGAGTCATGTTCTCTGTTGCTAGTTTGAAGTGCGGACAAAGTCGATGTTGTGTTTTGTGAATCTGCTGTTGTTGGTGTTTTAGGCTCAGTGTCATGGTTGATTGCTTCAAGTAATGCGTCTAGTGGTTCTTGTTCTTCAATTGAGATCAATTCTCCTTGTGGTTGGGATTTCAGTTTTTTGTTGTTCTTTGTATTTGTCTTTGTCGTTTCCTTGGCCGGAGGATTAGCACTCTCTTCAATTTTTTTGTTGATGGGATTCTTTATTGTTGTGGGGCAGGGTTGAGGCTTCTGCTCTGGGTTGAGTTGCAATTTTCGCAGGAAAGCTTGTGAGCCTGTTTGACTTTTTTTTTTGGTTGTTTCGTTTGTAGTTGTTGCTTTTCTCAGCTGGCAGCATTTGGTTAGGTCAAAGATGTCAAGCGGAGTACATGTTGGGGGTTCTGTGTTAGAAATATTGAATTGAGTTGGTAAATTGTGCGTTTGAAGTTCATATTGGGTTGTTTGGTCTTTCTTAGAATCGCCTTTTGTTGAGAAATGTTCTGTATGAGGGCACCTTGTGCCTTGATCCTGGGGCATGGTCGCTTGTAGGTTTCTTTTTCGCTTTGTCGTCCATGGTTTTGGTGGTAAATGTTGTCAATGTTTCTATAAGAGTTTGCTTGTCCAGTCGATCAGTTCTTGCTATTTCAGCTAGGCGGTTCTGCCATATTCTTGTGGATTCTGCTTCATGATTCAGTCGATCTTGAATTGAAGTTAAGAAGCAGTCTATGGTTGTTTGTTTTGTTAGGATCATTGCAAGCAAAGTGGCTTGGTCTTTAGTGGCATCGACTGTTGCTTCTTGGATCTTTAAGAAGGGGACCATCACTAATGATAGCCACTAGGGTATTTTGGAGCTCTAGCATGGTCGTTGGGATTCTTTTGCTGGATTCTGAAGTATTCAGTGTTTTTTCGTTTCTTTTGGGGAGGGTAGTCTGAATCTTGTTGGTTTAGGGCGGCCGTCATTGCATTCAATAGGTTCTCTTCCGGGAATGTTTTAGGAAAGAACAAGTTTGCTTTGGTGGGGAGTGGTGTTGATGTACCAGATATAACGTTCGTGTTTCCCTTATGTTCGTCTGTGAGGGCTTTCGTTTTCTTCTGTTCCTGGAAGTCCATGATGGCATCTATTTCTGTGATGTCAAGTGAAGGTCGAGATGCTCGGTTTGGAGGTTTAGAGCACTTATCTTGGGAGGAGTCTGTAAGGTAGTAAGTTGACTGCCACTGTTGTTTGGCTATGAGCGCTCTTTGTCGTAGTGTTAGGTTCAGCGTTGAGTCTTTAAATTTTTTGGTTACAGGAGTATGAAGCTGGAGGTCAGATTGGAGTGCCGAAGTGGACGCTCTTTTTCCAAAAACTATTGGGGATTTGGGGGTCGTTTCTGGTATTTGATTGGTTGTTATTTTCTGGCTTCTGTCGTTCTTTGGTGTTTTGACTGCAATTGTGGATTTGAGGTACTTCAGTTCTTCGGCAACATGACTGGAGGAGCATGGTGAAGTGCTTGATGGAACGGTGGTAGAGGTAGATGGCGAATCTTGATTCGTAGGATTGAGAGATACGGGTTGCTCTTTGTTGTAATTGGGTATTTGTGGGGGAATATTAAGGGTAAGAGGCTTCGGTTTGCTTGTGGTATTGCTAGGTTCTTTAAGTGCAGTGGTGTGTAAGTTCAGCGTTGAGGTATGTTTTGGAAGATTTGTAACAGTTTCTTCTAGCTTCTCTTGGAGGCGTGTTCTAGGTTTGGTGCTCTCCATATCTATATTTTTTCTTTTGGGTATGTGGGATCGTAAAAGGAGCAGGCTCTCACTTGATTACTGCGTATCCAGCGTAAACAGCGGGAAACAGCAGACAACGACGCCTTTGTCACTGCAAGGGTGGCTGGGTCTTTCTTTTAAGCCTGCTTCCTGAGGGCGGGGCTTCAATCCGCTCACGTGACTCAGATCATGTGACCTCTCAACGAGAAAAAATAAAACGCCGCTCTCGCTTCAAACTGCTCTGCAGGGGGCACAGGCTTACGCGAATCGGAGCGGGATGTGTGCAGGTAGGGAGAGAGTCAATTTCTTCAATTTTGCAGCTCACAACTTGTGCCTTGATGCTCACAGTGGGAAACAGCAGAAAATGACGCCCTTGTCACCGCGACGCACTTACTTCTGTACCTGACCTGAATTGAGGCCCGCCCACTAACTTGTAGTTAAAACTTCTGCCATGCTCCCGCCAGAGTGAAAGGACACGGGAGATGGCGTCCGCAGGGAGCTTGCAGCTGGCAGGACTTTGATGACTCCCCAGGATTGTATGAAAGATAGAATAGTGTCTGCTTGCTGTCACCGCTAAAGTTGTTGTGCAGGCTGTGTAGCCCCCGGAACCTGCACACACCATAAGTGGAACTGCTAAGTACTTAAGTAGTATTTCAGCTCAGGTGAGAGGCAAAGTTGGAGGGGCATCATAAGGCCCTTATCAGTAAAGCTAACTTCGGAAACAACAAGGCGAATGGAACTCTTGTGCTGTCACTGATTTTGCTGTGGCCCCAAGTGAAACTCGACTTGTGTAGGGTTCCTGTGTACATCATTATTTCCATGAGAAGGCCCTTCAGCTCATCTCTCACGCAGTTATATGATGGCAACCCTAACTCCCCCCTGTTACACCTACTACATCGGATCAGACTTTGGTACCTTTACCCAAACGAAAACTGTTGGTTGTGAAAAGGAAGATTCCAGCATCGACATCGGCCTTACCACCCTCTCTGTCATGTACTGCTGAAACCAGTTTGTTTAGTCCATTTGGGCCCCAGGGGGAAGCTTACACCCTCATCAGTGAAATACATCAATTTTTGGGTTCACCTAACGTTCCCATCAATCTGGACCCTTGGGTTGGGGGGGGAATTTTGTACAAAACTGAGTCCGACCAAAGTGGTTCCACCATTGGCCATTATCAGTGCTTCTCCAGATGGAAACAAGGGTTCCTGGTCACCAGACGTGGCCATCCCTGGCAAGCCCCCTGATTCCTTTGAACTCTATCAGTGCCCGTGGGGCGGTAACAATGAGCCACTTCTGGATGGAGAAATGTCCTCAATTGATTATGGGGGGAAGGTGGCTGGAAGCTACGTTGTTTTGGACAAAGGGATGCCTAAGCCACTTCCATTCTGTGAACAAGCGGTACAACACTCACTCAAGCAGTCTGGCGAGGGGAGTTTAGTATCTAAAGAGTGCCAGTGTAGTTCTCTTCTAGCTGAACTTCTTATCTCAAAGAAATTGGTGCTATCACTGATGGATGCTGTGGGGAAAGGAGTGAACAAGGGGGATTTCTTTTACTATCAAGAGGATGGAAAAGAGGTCTTAAACACTCTGGCGGAAGCTGGTTCCACCTTGTCTGGAACTTGACCCAGTAACACCAGAGTCACCAAAACCACCAAATCTATTGCGGGCGGGAGGGGGTTGATAAATAGGAACAAATCAAGTACTAGCCCTAAACCCCCAACTGTAGGCAAAGGTTTGCTATTCGAAACAGTCACAACTAGTTGGACTCGCCATAGGAGTGATCAAGAATCAACCTCCCCCTTATTGCCCTAGACAACCAACCCGCAGGCGGACAAAGAGCATAGGTTAAAACCGTACCTGATAAGGTGTGTTGACGAGGAGAGGAAATTACTGACGGGCCCATTGGTCAGTACTCACCCTCGAAAATTAGTAATACAAGATAGCTGCACCATGCGAGGACAGAGTGCAGGATTCACATACTCCGGCAAGGTTCAATAATCAGGACTCAGTACATTGGCAAAGGGAAGTCCGTTTAATGATACATACATCAGCTTATGCAAATCAGCAGCATCACGAACACCTGCCTCACCCCGACTTCCTCGAACATTAGTCAAACAGCCTCTTTTATGGGCAAAAGCCGTCATCATTGACGTCTAATTCTACAAAAAAACATCATGCAATACAATTGGTTGGGAAAGGTAACTTAAGTATAGGTGCTATATCTGTATATGGAAATAATGCAAGTGGATTGGATAACTCGTATCGGGTGGGCGTCTACGCCCTTCCCTCTACACCACACATGATTGACGTCACTACAAGTACAACGTCTCATTGGTTACAGTGTCTATAGGACCCTAGATTACATGGTCCCTTGTGATTGGGCAAGTTACACCCCTAAACATAAATCTCCATTTTAATTAGCAGCTTTAGAGTAGACACCCAGGTGCCAAGTGTCCCAAGATTCACCCTTCCTCCCTTCCATCAATCAGTGTTTTAGGGCTGTGTGTCAATTAGTTGGCTGGGTATGGCTCCAGATCTGTAGTCTCTTATCAGGAAAAGTTATGGAACCCCCTGGTTCTGGATGACATCAGGCGGTGGTACATCTTCGCGCCTGTCTGGTCACAAGTTGGTTCACCGTGAATCTGCTTCAGTTTCCAACCCTTTGTGCATTTAATTCTGTGTGTGCTTGGCCACCTGCATGGGCCTCTCTTATCTTGACCTTACCCTTGCGGGCTGGTATTCTCTGTAGTTGGAGTCTCGTGAGCTCTTGCTCACCCCCCTTCTCTGGTTGACCTCGATCTCTGCGGCATAAGCCTCTCTTTGTTGAGTTTGGATTCCGCTCCTTCTCTGGTCTATGCTGGGTTTGTAAACTCGGCCTGTCAGGCCTTTGGCCGCCTGGGTATATTTCTGCATTCACAAAATGGAGTTGCTCGTGTACATTGTGCAGTATTGAGGTAGATATATGGTTGGCGCTTGCCGCTCTACTCTTCTACTAGGCATTGCAAGCAATATTGATTTCTTAGCCTCTTGCATTTCAAGCTTATTTACACACATTCAGCAGGGCGGCTGCTTCCATCTTTCTTATGGCACCATTCTCTTAAGTTTTAACAGTGTCTCTCCCCTGTATCCATTATCATTATCCTTCCAGTTACTAGTACTGGCATTCGTGCTTTCAGTAGCCAAGTCTGTTTGTTCTTGGGGCTGCTCGGGCCCTTGGTTTATTTTCATTGCCCTTCCATTAAGGCTTTAGGGGTCTCCTCGTGGACCGTGTGCAGGTTTTATTCATTTCGTATCAGTGGCTGGTATGGCTGTCTGATAGGGTATCGTGCTGCCCAGGGTTGTCGCTTTATGGCTGCTTCAACCGGCATTGATCTCCTTACGTACAAGGGGCAGAGTCCCAGTGAGGCTCTCTGTTGGTTCATTTTCTCCTCATACGTCATGTACCACGGCAAGTACCTTACTGGCAACTCGCAATGAGGGGCAGGGGTGCAGGTCATATCTGGGACCTCCTCTACAGGTGGAAAGCAGAATGGGTCATCCCTAAAACACCTGCCCTGCAAAATCTGGAAGGCAACTAACACCCCAGACAGCGGGGACAGTATAATCGCACAGGGTCCCCAAATTGGTGTCAAATGACCATGAACTCAGGGAAGCACTTATTAATAAATGTATACATTGGCTTTGTGTTGCAAGTGTGTGCCATTTACAACACAAGAACACATTTTGAGTTGTACAAGGTTACGCCAGAAGGGTAGCAACCTTCTTGATTCCGTTAAAATTGATTTTAAGAGTTCAAGCATTGCCAAGCGCATATTGAGTTTCCTTGCAAGATGCCACCCCCGGCAAATAGTGGAATTATATCCAGTGGCTATAATCTGGAAAATACATCAAGGAGGCCAGTGCTTTTGGGACTGAATACCATTCCACTCGGGGAACGGCTCATAGCTGATACCCTACAGCGGAGACCTCCATATAATATGATCAGGCAATGCTACTGTGACTTTATTCCTGGTATAATTTTGCTACAAACCCAATTTCCTGTTTGTTTTGCCAGAATCTAATCTCTCAATGTCACAAGACTGGGCTTTGGGTCTGCTGCATAATTTGTTCAAATTTGACTGATTGTTTTCCTTTCCCTTTTTTCTTCTTTCCCTCTTTTAATTATTGTATTGTTTTATTTTTGTTTGCAATACTTTTATGGCTCAATTCCAAAATAAAGTTTTTGACACACCACCAGTCTGGGAATGTATTATTTAAGGCCGATTATAAGATCGGCCGCGGTTCGCGCAGTCAGTGAAGCCACATTCCTTTTGACGCTTGCTGTGGAACCCCATATTGTTTTTGCAACTGCCGCTATCTCCACAGAGCATGGATATTAAGGAAAAGGGTCATAGCCATGGACAATGTTGATGTGCAAATTTAAGTTGTATTCATGCTAAGGTTTTAATTGATCCTTTGACTTAATAATCCGTTTCTGCGCAAGGCTGTGTGCAAGTTTCTCCTGGCAAACTTTCACACCCTTTGATCATTTTTTAAAATGTTTTAATAATTTTAAAATAACCTTTTTATAATGATGTTATAGTATTTTATTCTTATTTGTTTGCTGTCCAACTTTTTCAAAGTGAAATGTGCCATGGGCTTATTATATTTATTCTCCACTCTCTTGTATGAATTGTAATGAAATATCCTGTTTATCTTTTCTGTTGTTTCTACTTGAAGGTTGCATACCGAATAAAAGTTGTTTTGATTGTTTCTATCCCAGCATCATTATGGGTCACTTTGCAACTAACTCAGAGCCTCTTGTCATGCCCTGATCTCTTCCTCTTCTGCTTTGCTTTATCCTTCGATTTGTTCTTTTCCAAATTTTGTACATCCTCCGTAACCCGCAACAGTCCTTTTATGGTCCTTATTGTATGCTAGAGAAAAGTATTTGGGACAGAAAGTTATTTCTGTCCTTTTATATTTTTCTCTAGTACACAATTGTCCATTGCCATCCTGGGCGGTGGAGCCAGCCAATCAGGTGGCTCGGAACGCGGGCTTGAACCGCTGGTACAAGCCTGCGTTCCAAGCCACCTGATTGTCCGGCTTTCCCTGCCGCTATCTCCCCCCCACCCTCCATCCCATTTTTTTTCACCCTCCACCACCTCGACTCACTTTATTTCGGCAGTGGTGGGTGCCGCCACCACTTTTGCTGCTTCTCTTCTCCTCCTGCAGACCGCCATGGAAAGGGAAGAGGGGCTCCGTAAAGAGCCCCTCCTTCCCTCTCCATGGGGGCCATCTTGGAATATCCTTTTTTTTTAGCACCCTGGGTTACCGTTTTGGCAACCCAAGGTGTTAATGGCCTTCATCCCCCATTGCTGGGACTGCAACGGGGTAACGGCACAGTGCCCTCGTTATCCACCCTCGATTTGCTTGGGCCGGTAACTTGGGCCACCGGGCAGTTATCCCCTGTTCCAGCCCCTGGAACAGGGGATGAACGCCACATTATATTCATGAGCATAACACAAAATGCTAATGGAAATGTTGGAGAGTCTCATTGAGTCTATCTACTTTATTGAGAAATGTAAAGTGGATGGACTCTATAAGATCATTTTGTTTAGTTCTATTGTTTAACTGTGAAAGGTGGTTCAAAAGGAACCTTTTTTCTTTTGCAGGAGAGGTCAGAAAGTAAGGTGGAGATGGTAATGAGGGAAGAGGCACCAACTACTAATATGGAGGGGCAGGTGGACATGGGAAGATGTTGCACGTGTGTTACATCTAAGGTAGGGGGCAGTGTTTCTCATGCTCCTTGATTACAGCTTCAAAAGCACTTCGAAATGACTCCCCCCCTGCAGAGTGGTGTGTTGCAGTACATACAGAGTACTGTTGTCTTCGAAAGATATGGATCAACACCCTCTTTTATTGCTTGCAAGGTAGCTGGTGGGATTTTGTGTCCAACAGAAGTAGGCTTTGTGGTTACAGTATTGGTTGAGGAAGATTAGGTGGAGGAAGGCAGCCTACTACTTGCTAAGAAAGGAACAACCTTTCTGAGAGCATTGCGGTGGTTGGATTTGGTGTGGCGGCGCACAGAGGTTGTTCCCATAGGAGTACTGTCCAAGTAGTCTGTGACTGAGCACAATGTTGCATTCAGTGCATTTTACTTTGGAAGCTTTAGCCTTTGGTACATTCCCAACAGTGGTAAAGAACTGCCACGCCCATGATTCACTCTGGGTGCTAGAGATAGGCACTTCCTCTACCTCATCTTCTTGGTCCTCTTCATTGTCTTTGGAAATATTGTGCTTTTTTGTTGTGTAGGTCCTCCAGCTGATGGAGGAGGGATGGTAATAGCGTATGCAATGTTTAAGATAAATAGCACTTTTGCTAATATTCTTCCAAGTAGGTGCTCTGTAGAAGATTGTTAATGGATAATGAGTAAGAATAGGTGTAGGAGCTGTGCCAGGGTTTATTTTAAGCTTGAAACTTTCCTAGATCAGCAGGAAATGCAGTTCGGAACTGTTTGAGAAGCACAGACCTGTTTCAAAGTGCGGTCATGTTCGAGGACAAGTCATCATGCCACACGCGTGAGGTCACATGGCACTGTCCAAAAAGTCAACGATGATGTCAGACGTTCATGGACGTCGATGAACAGAAAACAGTGGGAAAAGTTGCAAAAAGTATACAGAAGTGTTAAAAATGATGCTAGAAGGTGGGCAATGGCAGAGTATTAAGGTGAAACATCCTAAAGTGAACAAAGAGTTTGCTATATTGGGGTAAGTATGGTATTGGTAAGTTGTAGGAAAGTAGCATGCACTGGTGAAATACACCCATGAAAATCGCTGAAAAAACTTTGTTAAAGGGATGTTATGGTTAAGTTGCAATAATAATAAAAACCTATGAAATTCACTGTAAAAACTTTGTAAAAGGGGTGTTATGATTAAGTTGCACTAATAAAAACCTATGAAATTCAATGAAAAAACTTTGTTAAATGGACGTTATGGTTACAAGTAAAACTGAAAAACCTCAGAAATTCGCCAGTTGCGGTAAGGTAATCAACCATAACTCGCGCCACCACCGTGCACTGCTAAGACTAACACCCAGGACATGAAAGATGACATCACAAATGTCATTGATGATATCACTGATGACATCACATATCTGGGCCACTTGCTTTTGTTTGCTGACATGATTAAGCTAGTTTTTGGTTTTTATTGACAATGAGAATTTCCAAAATTTAAACCAGGGCGAATGTGAAGGAAGTAACCAAGATGAACAGATAACAACCTTGTAATTAATCTTTCAACAAGAAACATGACACCAGAATAATTGTCCCTACTCAACAAAGGGGTTTCTTTTGCGCCTTCAAGACACTATGATCCTATTGAATTAAAAATGTGCAGGAAAGGAGTGTGTGTACTTGAACGCTGCCTGCATTCCACCTTTCTTCATACGGCACTGCGAGCTCAGCTCGTGCCTTGTGGGACTCTGCTTCCTGGAGGAGGCGGGTCTACGGCGTGTCACGTGTCGGATCACGTGACTCTTTTTTGGACATTTAAGGAGACTCGATCCACACGAGCGGCGCATTTGTCTGTGCAGGAAGGGAGTGTGTCTACTTGAAAGCTGCCTGCATTCCACCTTTCTTCATACGGCACTGCGAGCTCAGCTCGAGCCTTGTGGGACTCTGCTTCCTGGAGGAGGCGGGTCTACGGTGTGTCACGTGTCGGATCACGTGACTCTTTTTCGGACATTTAAGGAGACTCGATCCGCCCGAGCGACGCATTTGTCTGTGCAGGAAAGGAGTGTGTGTACTTGAACGCTGCCTGCATTCCACCTTTCTTCATACGGCACTGCGAGCTCAGCTCGTGCCTTGTGGGACTCTGCTTACTGGAGGAGGTGGGTCTACGGCGTGTCACGTGTCGGATCACGTGACTCTTTTTCAGACATTTAAGGAGACTCGATCCGCCAGAGCGGCGCATTTCTCTGTGCAGGAAAGGAGTGTGTGTACTGGAACGCTGCCTGCATTCCACCTTTCTTCATACGCCACTGCGAGCTCAGCTCGTGCCTTGTGGGACTCTGCTTCCTGGAGGAGGTGGGTCTACGGCGTGTCACGTGTCGGATCACGTGACTCTTTTTCGGACATTTAAGGAGACTCGATCCATCCTCGCGGCGTTAAGCCCGGAGGAGTCAAGCCCATGGCTGTTGTGCGGCTGTTTGGCGTGGGTTGCGCGCGGCCGTGCGGACATAAAACTGGGTTGCAAATAGGTGCGAGTGGTCTACACCAGGCCACAGAGGTGAAGAGGTGAGGAGACATGGACCCGCATGTGGATCCAAAAACCACGCCGCTGCTCTAAAAAAAACACAACCACACAGTGAAAAACAACTCATAACGGACGCTTCTGCTCATCAGACCATGCAAAAAAGTCCTTCTGGCAGAGTGCTGAGGAGCAGATACGTCCATGTTCAAAACCGGGAAGAAATTTGCAAAAGCGCAAAACTGAATCCGAGGGTTAGTACGGGGACTAACGATAACACCCAATCTAGTTCCTGTATACCAGCACAGAAAACAACATTCACCGTTTCTGCAGACTTGTGCCCAATTCCTCCCGAGTTGGCCCCTTGCCTCGTGGAACACGCAACCAAAAACTCCCAGGACACAGATGAGGAAGGAGAGGAAAGCTATGCGGTCTCTAGCAGGGAAGATGCACCCGCCTCTCCACCAACGTCCCACCCATCTGACTTTCCATCGCCCCAAACGCCCTCTAGGGCCCCGCGACAAATAACATCGGCAGAGCCCTTATCTCTAAATGCGGCCGGGAGCCTATCCACAGATTCTTCTCCGTCACAACGGCTGTCGCTGGCGCTGGTGGAGGAGCTCCTGCTGGCTCAAACCTTCCCGCTGCTATCCACTCCTGGCCCGCGGACCGCCGCTGCAGCGAGTGAGGTGGGACGGAACGGTGTTGAAGGACGCTGCGAGGCCGACCTCAGCTCGCGGGTCGAGGAGTTTTCAGCGGGTGGGGAGTCGGGTGGTATTCTGTGCCCCCACACCCAGGCAGCGGATAGGGCGGATGAGCCTGTGAGCCAGAATTCAGACCCGGGTATGGCGCCGGAGCTGAGGGGAGAGGCGTCACGCCCTGGTAAACTTGCGGAGCTCCCTCCCGGCCAGATGGAAAACCATCGAAGAAACCTTGTGCCACAACAGAGGCATCCTCGGCCGCCGCGGCAGACTCACTACGGCCCACTCAAAATAACACTCTGAACCCAGAGGGGAAGGAACATATGGACTCTGACCTAGATCGAGAAGCAAATCGCAGCCCATTGAATGCTTCTACAAATGAACAAATCCGGCAAAAAAGAGACATAGCACTGGCACTGTTAAAAAAAAGAGCACTAACAAAAAAGATCCTTAAGGAACAAGGAGAACTACTTAATCAAGATCGTCAACATCACAAAAAAGGCCTTAGGGCCATAGCCCAAAAGGGTGAATCTGGAAAGCCGTTTTTGCAAAACCCTTTGACGGCTCACTCACTGAAAGACTTTTTCTTCAAACAAACAAAAAAGAAATTTGATCCTGAGGTTGAACGGTTGAACTATCAGATACCGAATTATTAGATGCCACCGCCGAAACTCCCTTAGTTCCCTCAGCTTCTAACCAAGGGAAAACTACACCAGCATCATCCCAAGCCCTCTTAGAAGCTCTCCCCTACGCTCAGGACATCAACCCAGTGCCAGAAACTCCAGTCGTCACGAAGGAGAGGAACAATATCCAAAATCCATCATCTCGAGGTACAGCCCTGGCTCAATCCAACCTGCTTGACGACGATGTTCCATCGTTCTCCTCAGAGGGGCCGGGACTTGGAAATAAGCTACTAATTCCGTCAACCAACGCCTCTACTACGAACGGACGAAATCAGAGAAGTCCGCACCCATTAATACAGGCCCAACCAGTTTTGACCCAGTTGGAGCAAAGAATGAACAATAGTGGCTCCCCAGTCAGAAGACCACCATCCCAAAGTGGCCTTCAATACAGCATCTCAACCCCACTCAGAAACGAGAGACCCAGCAGTTTTGGGACCCTGCACAAAGAGACTCCATCAAGAAAACTGGACCTTGTCACTATCATGTCAGCAATTTCGGTGGGCCTGGCCCCCTTCGTAAAGCTATATGAGTCTATAAATGACTCAATGAAAGACTCGCTAACCTTATCAGCCGCAATAAACACCAAAGTAACCTTCCTAGAGGGCTTCATTACAGCGCTAATCCAACAAAATGCCGAGAAAGAAAAACAGCAAGACGCCAAATTCGCTCATCTCCAAAATTTAATCGAAGCCAAACCTAGTGCCAGCTTCCCACAAGAAGCACATTTGATAGCCCAAAAGGAGCTAATATCGACACCGAGCTCGAAGGAGCAAAACATTGTCGGTGCAAGCACCTTTTCCACCAAGGCGATCCAACACTCTGGCCCAAAACGCCAAAGCAGGAAAAAAAACAAAGATCAACTTAAAGTAGCGACATTCTTTAACATGGCAAAGACAACTCTACCAATTGTAAGTAAAACTGTACTATTACCTAAAATGTCTACGACGTCTCAAGGTCCTGTCGGCCAAAACCTACCGAAGGAACAAGAGATAATCGAACTGGACAATTCTATTGCATCTTTAGCCGATTCATCGGGAAACGTATCACTTTCGAATCTAACAGTTCACATGGATCACGAAGGAGTATATGACTCACAAGATGACACTGACCAAAATCGAGAACTGGCGGCCAACACATCAGGAAACACCGCTACCCAGGAGAAATTGAGAGATCCTTCTGCAATTGCGCCTACATTAGAAACTCAATGCCCCAAAACCAACTCCGGTGAAGAACCAGACAGAGCTCCTTTGGACCTGCCAAAGAAAACCCAACAAAATGAGAACTATATCTCAGATAAAATCGAAATCCCCAGACAGAGGCAAAAGCCTAGCAAGGAGCAAAATAAGACCCAACCACGAACAGGCTCAGCAATGATCTCGAGACTCCCAAGCCCGAATTTTCAAGATGGAGCAACTGACGGCCGGGAAAAACTTTGTGATACTCAACAGAAAAACCATCCTTAAGATCCTAGCTAAAATTCCAAAGTTGAAATCCCTGGATACAGCAGATCTGGTGCTGATTGAACCTTACCACAGACACAAGAAGGCAAAAGCGTACCTCCACGTCACAAAGGCAGCAAGCAGTAACCTTAAACCAGACGTGATCTCAACCTTGAAGGAAATGGGTTTTGCCTTTGAGGAAATTACTACACCAGCACCATCTGACAAAAGCACACATGCCCCAAGCAGTTCGACAGAAAATCACCCTGCTCATCCAACGGGCATAGAGATTCAGAATATAAAGAAAAGAGATGACACGAATAGGAGGTACACGGAAAGCCAGCGAGGCCGATTTCAAGCAAACTACATTTCAACAAACGACAATGTAAATTACAAGAGATCTAACCACACAGAATACATAAGCAAGAACGACAGATGGGTGAACAAGCGAAGGCTCAATTCTTCGACTGAGCAAAGCGCTGACTGGTCCAATAACAAAAAACGTGAACCCGTTGGTCCATGGAGATGGCTGAAAAAGGTTCTAAACCCAAACACTCAAGCATAACAACGAAACGTTCCATCAACGCCAACATACAACATTGCTCAAGAATCTCGACACGTCTCTAAACCAAAAGAAACATCTTTGTGCTCATGGAACATGAGAGGCCATGATCACCTAACTAAATCAGATACATTTGACCTGTCACAGTTCGACATCATCTGTCTCCAGGAGACCTGGTTGACGGATCTACCAATGATTGACGGCTATGATACCTGTATTTCACCGGCAAGTAAGGGCCTGTTTGGCAGACCATCATCCGGCCTTTTGACCGCAGTCAAACTTGGATCGGGCATCTCAATTAAAAAAAAAGTAATAGAATCATACGGTATCTTGGCCTTACAAACAGAATGGATCCAAATGGAAAACTCCTCACGAAAGAAAACAAAATCCAGTTTAGCCTTTATAAACGTGTATTGGAATCCGCAAAGAACAACCAATACTGAGTTCTGCAACGCCGTCGCAGCACCCTAGATAAATTAACCATCGAACTGGCCACTGATTACATCCTTATCTGTGGAGACCTAAACGCGAGGTGCGATCAACTCGTGAAAAACCCCCATCTGTCGCCATCTTTAGAACGCGGTTCAATATGGTCGGACCTTATGGACTCCAGAAATGTTCACAATGTGGCAGCGCTGCGCGGCCGCTTTCCAATGATTCCAACCTGGGAACGTTTGGACACCTCAGCCACACTGGATTATATTTTCGTTTCACATTTCCTTCTTTCATCTATCGATCTCTATGAAGTCTATCAAACCAAAGCCAGTGACCACAATTTGCTGTCAATGACCTTTGTGTCAGTAAATGCTCCCAAATAACTCTATCCCTTCGACTTGGAGGTTTTACGTAACTCCTCTCGAATCCAACTTTCAGCAGCTAACATCACGGATATCTCCCGGAAATTTGACGAGGCAGATGATAACAACATATCCTCACAAATTAGGCCCAACTACCTCCCGTTACTTGTGAAGTATAGGAAAAAGCAAATAAACCAAGCGCCATCGATTTAACGCAAGACCCATGAATATGACTTACAAGTGGTGATGAAAAGAAGAGTACTCTGTAAACTGAGACGTCTGGCTAAAGTTTCTGATAACAACAAACAAAAAGAAATTGCCATTGCGGCTGCAAAATCATATAAAGCATGGCTGAAACATCATAAAGGGATAATGTACCAGAACGATGCGGAAAAAATGCTGAAAATTCTAATGTCTAAAAATACAAAAGAATTCTGGGCACTGATCAAGAATAAAAGCATTGACTCGGCCAGCCAATTATCAAACGTTATACCAGAATCAACCTGGATTTCCTTCTTTGCTGCCCAATTTGCACCATTGCCTGAAACAACAGAAGCAACTGCTTTCTCCACAGCGACTCCTTGGGTTGATCTCACAGACCAAGAAGAGATTTTGACCATGATACTTAAACTGAAAACATCTAGGGCACCGGGCCCTGATGGTCTAACCAACATGGACCTAAAACAACATCCTAAGGAATGGTCCTTCCTAATATCCAAAATTTTCAACCAATGCCATGCCAAGAAACAAATTCCTAAAACTTGGACAGAAGCGCTGATAGTGCCCATCTTCAAAAAGGGAAGTAGAGATAATCCAGCGAACTACAGGCCTATAGCCCTTTTGGACATTATGGGGAAAATTTTCGCAACTCTTCTCCTATCCCGATTTCACAGATGGGCAAGAACAGCTCCATGCCTCGACGAACTCCAAACAGGCTTTGTCAAAAACGCGAGCACAAGCATCAACATTATGATTCTAAACATCATAAAAGAAAAAGTGAAGAACGGCGCCCCGAAAGTGTTCATTGCATTCATAGATCTGACACAAGCTTTCGGTAGAATTGGGCGTAGGAAACTCTGGTCAAAGTTATCAAAGTGGAACTGCCCGGGTGAAATCCTAGGACCCGTGATCGCTCTACACACAGATACAAAGCTGAGAGTTCGGCTCAACAAACAAGAACTGATGTCTGAGCAATTTCCATCAGAACGAGGCGTGAAGCAGGGGTGCCCGCTTGCCCCAGCCCTCTTCATTGCATTTCTGGGAGATTACCAACACACCCAATCGGCGATAAGAGCTTTTCCCCCAAAAATAGAAAATACTGCATAATCCAGACTTTTTTTCGACGCAGGCGATCTGATCCTTATAGATCAGACCCAAATCGGGCTTCAACGCCAACTCAACAACCTGGCCAAATATATCGAAGAGAACGATTTGGAAATAAACACCAATAAATCAAAAATTCTGATCATGGGAAAAACCTGTTCTGCTGTAAGTAACAACAGACACTGGTTCCTGAACAATAAGAAGATAGAGATTGGGCCTCATTACGACCCAGGCGGACTTCGCGGTGCTAAATGCACCGCGAAGCATGGCGGAAAGCCGCCGATAGCGCCATGGGGGTTGGCGGATTTACCGCCCCATTCCGACCTCGGCGGAGCGGTAAATCCCCAATCCCCATTCTGCCCTTCCCCATTCCCATTTTCGCCCCATAGGGTATAATGGGAGTGGGGAAGGAGTTAATTACGCCACCGTAAAATACGGTGGCGTAATTAACAACGAGGTCCCGTAGCGCCATGGTTTTCTCCGGCTGGTAAAACCAGGCGGAGAAAACCTCCATGGCGCTACGGGAACTCGTAGTATGGCGGAGAGGTACGCCATGCACTACGCTGGCGTAATACCCTCTCCGCCAGGGTCCTAATGAGGCCCATTGTCTCCTGCATAAAATATTTAGGAATAATGTTCGATGCAACGCGTTCAGAAAAGGCCATCCATTTGGCCTTGTGGTCAAAAATAAAAACGTTGAACACTCAGACCAAACTGAGTGATCGGAAATATGGAAAATGTTCTCTTCTACCAGCAATTCAATTCTATAAGCAAAAGGTGGTCCCATCAATAACCTATGCAATGGATGCAGCTTTAAACATTCAAGACATGATCTGGCCAAAGTTGAAAGGTTATTTGTGGAAAGCAGTCTTGGGCCTCCCGAAATCAACATCTATTTCAGCTATCAGGCGCGAGCTGGGCCTCTTATCAATGAAAGCATCTGTCAAGCAAAGCCAAATAAGACTTTTGTGCAAAATCATTTCTCCAGACGCTCTACCATTGTTTAAAGCGATCCATAAGGAACTTATCCAAGGACAATGCAAAGCGCTGAACAAATGGGAGCAAGAACTGCAAAAAAATCTGGCGGACATAGCCTGTACATCTGAAGACTTAATTCATAACTCCGCCAAGATAAAAAGAAAAATAGCTCAGGAGGACTGGATTCAAACATGCGAGACAGCGATGGCAAATAAGCTGCTCACTCACTTACCACCGACTACAAATCAGCTTAATAGACCTTTAAATTACTGTATAAAATTTCCTGACAAAAGGCTACAGAAAAATTTCATGAAAACAAGATTCAACCTTATGTTAACTCAAGAAATTAAAGCCATTCGGACAAAATCCACTACTAAAACATGCAGACTATGTCCAGAGACGCAAAAGGTGGAAACTGTAAAGCATTTACTACTAAATTGTGACAAAACGGTGCACCTGCGAGAAGCTTTTTTACTGCCCCTAATGTATGGCGCAACACTCCGTGAGGAAGATACATGGTGGTGCCGTATGATTGTGGGCGAAAAGATGAAATGGTCCATGGCGGCGGTAAAGATTTTGGAGGCCGCTCTTAAACGAGCAACAGAGAGTGTAACCTCTCCCAGTACTCGCTAACAAAGTCCCTTCCCACACACCCCTTTCGGTTCCGCTTTTTGCGACACACTGTACTTTCTGCAACGCTTTCATGTGATATATGAGAGGTGATTTCTTGTAAAAATCAAATTTTGTTTTGATTATAAACAAGTAAATAAAAAAAAATTAAAAAAAAGAAATTTATCTATTTAAATGTGTTCGCAAACTCAAGCTAAAAACGTTTTTTGCAACACAAACTCCTAGATATGTGAAACATATACAGAAACCAGTTTATTCACAATCAGTGACATTGAAAACACATATTTACTAAGATCCCTGCCAGAACCAGAGGATTTTGAAATCAGGAATCTCTTTCAAGAACTTCACATTAAACCATGCAATCTAGAGTTGATAGAGTTAAAACCAAAATAGTGATTAATTCCCCAGATGTCATTGGACAATGTGATGGATATCTTTCAGAGAGTGGTGATTAAAGATATTAATCAAGCAATAGAAAGCCATAGCAAAACCAAATTTAAAGAGAATGACAACCTATCCAGCAAAGAAACATCAGCTCTGAAACAACTCGCAAGTGATCAATCCATTGTAATAAAGGAAGCGGACAAAGGGGGAAATATTGTAATAATGGACAGATAAGATTATATAACCATGGCAATGCAACATTTGAATACCCCTTACTGTTATAGGATTTTGCAAGGAGATCCAAAAAAAGAAGTACAAGAACACTTGGAAGAATTAATTATGAAATGGCACAGAAAATGTACGAACACAGATGGGGAAAAGAGATGTCTAAGTGTTAAAAATCCAGTTGTACCAACAATATATTTCCTTCCAAAAATTCTAAAACAATATATATGGATTCCAGAAGCTAGAGCTATCCTAAGTGGAATGGACTGGGCAACAGAACAAATTTCAGAATACTTAGACAACATGATACAGCCGTTGGTCAATGATGTAAAAGCTCTATAGATATTGATATTGCATGATCTAGCCATTAAAACAATGCAATATACATTCAGGAAAAGTTCTGCCTCACACTATCAACATTTGGACATGCTAATAGAAATGCTGCAAGCAACCTTACAACACAATGAATGTATCCTCAACAACAATTACTACCAACAGACTTTGGGCATAGCCACGGGTACAAAATATGCACCAGCTTTGGCTAATTTAGTTATGGCCCTCTTTGACGATACTGTAGTCTACATGGAACAAGACCATAAAAGTAATGTTCTATTGTGGATGAGATATATAGATGACATTTTTTACATTTGGGTAGGAAATCAGAAGGACTTGTAAATGTTTATAACAAGACTAAACTCCAGCACCTTTGTAATATCCTTCACTGTCACTTATAACACCAATGAGATTAACTTTCTAGACTTAACCATCTATGCAACAGGGACAAGTCTTCAAAGTAATACATACAGGAAGACCACTGAAGTCAACTTGACTTTATATGCCACCAGCTGTCACCACCAGTAGGTAATCCGTAATATACCAATTTATAAGAGCCCGGCACAAATGGAAAGATTCAAACATGTTCAAGGAAGAATGCAAACTTCTAGCAAATAGATTCCAAAAGAGTTACCCAAGACGGAGCATTCAGAAAGCACAAAAGAAAGCGAAGGAATTGCCAAGGATAGAAATTCTGAAACAGAAACTAAAGAAAACGGACCCAGAGACATTCAAGATTAACTTTGTGATGACATTTTGGCAAAATCACTACACGATCAAGGACATTCCAAAAAAAAAACATTGGCATTCACCGCTATTGGACAAGAACCTCAAGAATTATCTGGAAAAAGTCCTAAAGTTATCTTCAAAAGAGCAGATACACTCAAGAGTAAATTAAGTCCATCCTATTTACCTAGCTTGGACATTGAACCAACAGTAACATTGTTACAACCAACCAGAAAAGGATTTTCCAAGAGGCATGTTCACCCTATGCAAATTTGCACATAAGAACACACAGACATTTAGAGACCAAAGAGGAACAAGAACTCAGATCAATCAATACTTAAACTGCAAATCAAAATGTGTTGTTTATGCATTCATTTGTGTGTGTAATAAAGTTAACATTGGGAATACAATCAGAGAATTGAAAACAGGTATGATCCCAAATTCCCATTGGTGCAACACTGGCAAACCACACATCAAATGCACAACAAACACGATATAAGATTTAATAGATTGAGGAAAATCCATTTGGGAAAAAGAGGAGGAGACAGAGCATGCCTCCTAAGGCAAATGGAGGCCAGAATAATTTGTAAGATCCGGGCAACAAAGTTTGGCCTAAACTTGGACCATAAAATGGGAAAATTTCTTTAAACGCTGATTCGGGTGTAAAAATAGTAAGCGAGTAGGACATTGATTGACAAATCATTTATTTGTAGGAAATATAGTTTTGAATTGGCCTAAGTTTATATAAAAAACATACACAAATATTCAGTGTGCTAACTTAGTATATTTTGTGGGACAGACTGTTAATAGAGCACTTGTTATTTAATATTACAATAGCTAGATTCGTATTAAATATTACAAGGACCAGAAGCTTTGTACAATTATCACTAAGAAATAGACCAACATGCTAAGGTTTGACATTTATAATGGCTTGCGGGACTTGGGACATGACCCCATTTTGCATTTATATTTATTTGTTAGCATGACTACAAGCGGCTTTCACAAAATCATGTGAATAATGGAAGAGAGCTGTGTGGAGAACATCATGGCCCACATGACAATACGTACAATGCACGGAAACCGGGACCGTGGTATAAAAGTACATTTCAAATGGCGACTGCATAGTGTAAAGCAGTCGCGGGATGCTGTTGGAACGTTCCTTATACCAGAAGGTAAGCGTTTGAATGTACAAACCTTAAGCTTTCGCTTAATGTCAAGTCTAAAGAGACTAATATATATTTAACATAGAAACTACTATCTAAATTAAAATAACTAAATATATAGCTTTCCAATTTTAAAAGCTTATATCTTTGCAGGGATCTAACCTGGATATTTGAGTGCATTTGAATATCAGAAATTGACAAAATAAACAAACTTGGATATATACCAGATTCCAACACAGCGAATGTAAGTACCATGTAAACATAACCATGTGTGTAGATTAGCCATCTAACCCAGTAATGCATGGAAGTAGAAATATCTAATACAACCAGCTTACATCATAAAACTTGAATGAGATGCAAAATAGTGATTAAGGTAGCATCAGAGCATAGCAAGTGATTATGAAGACTGAGACCATATGGAGTAAACATTAAAACATAGTATTGATTAATCTAAGAAATATTAGGTCTCTCTTGCAAAACAGAGTTTGAGAATGATAACATGCATGCAAACTAGGTATCTAACTTAGTAATGTACAAGAGTAGAAACGGTACTAAAAGAAAGACATGCAATTGTCTATGATTAAATAATGTGGATTATGTACAATTAATTAGTAATGAACTTCACTGTCTCTTTTCTCCTACCAATCCCTTCTACCACCAACCCTAACTTTCTGTCTTTTTGATTTTAATGGTGTTGTATTTAAAATGTATAATCAGAAATGTGAACTAATCTTAACTAAGCCTGGTTATGAACATGTGTTAACCACTAAGGGCCCCCAAATTAACCATGCATTATTGCACCAGAACAGTCTAGATTCAATAAAATTGGAATGACTACAATCTATATGTGTTGTGAATGTCTGGTGCAACAATAGAATACTTACAAGTACAATTTTCAGATGAAAGAAGGGGCACTCCTTTGTATTTCTAAGTGCGACAGACATCATTAATCATTTTGCCCAATCTTTGGTGCAAGGAGACAGTCTCTATACCCCACCTTGCTTCTGTACAACAAGGTGTTGGGGTTTAATTCTAATAGGTTGCCGATGGGATACATGTAGACATTATTCCCTCGCCATGCCCCATACAATCTGGCCACTGCCCATGGACACAGGCTATACCTCTGTCACCAAAGTTATATCACTATTTTTTGTACCTACGTTATGACCCTTTTCAAAAAATAAAACATAGACACTCTTGCAAAACAATGCTATCAGGTCCTTGCCAATGCTCTTTACATGAGTTTGCTGCAAATCCGCCCATGTTTTATTTTTTCAAGAGTGTCAAAATGTACGTACACACAATAGTCATTTAATTTAGCCCCCACTTAACAGAATCCATTCAGACTTTGCACGCTGAGTTAGCTCTCTTATTGTGCTGTGCGGTCTACTTTGCTCGTATTGTGCTCTCATGCTAGACCTTTTATCCCTTTGGGGAAGTGAAAGGGCTGTCATGTGTGTGTGATTCTGGTCAATTGCCTGACTTTTCCTTACCCTTGTGGTGGGACATGTCAGGTTAACGGGTCTGGTGTTTGTCCGTTTTCTTTCGTGATGTGCAAAAGTCAGAAAAGGGGGAGTGTTTGAGTATCCTACATGGTAGGATGGGGAAAAGGTGTCATAAGAAGGGGGATGCTGCGTCTCACCCGTCTGTGTCCCACTTGCACTCCCCGAGGAGCCCCCATCCCGGTGATCCTCCCTCACTGGTCCACCCCCAGGAACTGGATCCAATAGTGATGGCTATGTCCTGGCCACATGGATGACAGATGCCCAGAGACTACTCAGGGAGACACCTTCAGGTTTCTCACATACCCTTCCTCCATGCAATGTAGTCACATTTGTTTCACAGGGGAACCGGGAAAAAAAATCTACATTTCCCTGGTCTTTTCCTTTTCAGTGTTCCACAGTGAATCAATAGGGTTGTAGGTCTAGAAACCATTGCATGACCCGAGGGTTGGAGTATTTGCCTTGGCTAATCCAAACTAGGGGTGAGTGATCTGTGACGAGTGTGAACTTTCATCCTAATAGGTAGTATCTAAGATGGATTATGGCCCACTTGATGGCCAGGGCCTCTAGTTCCAACACAGAGTATTTCTTTTCACGTGGGAACAGTTTGAGGCTGGTGAATAATATGGGGTGTTCTAATCCATCACAAACCTGGGTCAGGACGGCTCCTAACCCTGTAAGGGAGGCATCCGTTTATGTGACAAAGTCTTTAGCGAAGTCGACTACCTTTAAGATCAGGTTCTGGCACAGAGTCTTTTTCAAGGTGTTGTAGCATATCTCATCCCTGTCATTCCAGTGAAGTGTCTGGGGTTCAGCATTCTTAAGTTTATCTGTTAGTCAGGTTGTTTTATCCAAAAGGTTGGGGATAAACCTACAGGAATATCCTATTAATCCAAGCAAAGCCCTAAGATCTGTTTTGGTCTTGGGGGTTGGTGTATCTAAGACAGCTTTTACCTTCCAATGTTGGGGCTGTACATTCCTATTTCCTATGAAGAAGCCTACATTTTTTACGGCTATCTGGGTCAATCTGCACTTAGCTGAATTTGCAGTAAGGCCAGCATTTCTGAGGACTTTCATGATGGTAAAAAGATGGAAGAGAGTGTCCTCCCAGGTTTTACTATAAGTTACAATATTGTCAATATAAGCTCCACAGAAATTAGAGTAGGGTTGTAAAATTCGATCCACAAGGCGTTGGAAAGTGGCTTGCGCACTGTGTAAGCCAGAAAGCAGAATTCATTTTTTGTCCTTACCTTTCCCGTATACAGGGACCTACCAGTACCCTTTGGTTAAATCTAGGGTAGATAGAAAGGTGGCTGCTACGAGTTTGTCAATTAGGTCATCGATGCGAGGCATGGGATATGATTCAAAGTCTGAAATGGCATTAACTTGATGGAAGTCTATGCAGAATCTCGAGGAACGGCAGGGTTAGTGACCAACACGATAGGAGAGGACCATGGGCTTGAAGGTGGCTCAATAATATTGACTTTCAACATTTTGTTGACTTCCTTGATCACTATCTATTTACGAGCTTCTGGGAGTCGATACATTTTTAAATTTACCACTTTACCTTTAGTGTTCTAATATAATGGTATGTGCCTTTTACTCTTCCTGGTTTTTCTGAGAATACATTGGGAAATGAGACCACCATGTCTTTTAAATCTTCTTGTTGTTGGATAGATAGCTTGGGGGGTTTTAATTCAATGTTATCTATCTCTTCGGCAACCAGACAGGCTAGTACTTTGGAATGGGTGACTGAGGGGTTCTCTTTCCACTCTTTCAAGTGATTTATATGATACAAATGCACCTTCTGTTTTCTGTCTGGTTGGGCTACTTTATAAGTGCAGGTTTCCATTCGTTCTACTATCTCATAAGGCCTGTGCCATTTGGAGACAAGTTTGTTTTCTGCGGAGGGTAGATTTTTGGTGGCTCTGGACCTTTTCCATATGCACACAAACTAATTCTCGGACCAATTTCATATGTTCTCGCATTCTGGTGGCGATTTGTGAGATGGGAATGGGGGCCTCCTCTCATTCTTCCCAGGTTTCCTGGATGATGTCCAGGGCATCTCCAGGTTCTCTACTATAGAGAAGCTTGAAATGGGAGAAACCCGTGGAAGCCTGGAGGGTTTTCCTCACTGCAAATAGTGCCCAAGGTATCATTCGGCCCCAGTCTTTCCCGTCCTTGGCTACCAATTTTTGTAAAATTAGCATCACGGTTTTATTGAATCTTTCCACCAAGCCATCGGTTTGGGGATGGTACACAGAGGTCTGTAAGGTGGTAATGTGGAGTAGCTCCTTGTCTTTGGCCATAAGTTTACTCATAAAATTTGAACCCTAGTCTGTCAATATTTCTTTGGGAAAGCTGACCCTGGAGAAGTGTGATAGAAGGTGTTTAAGGATCTGCTGTGTGGTATTATTTCGCATTCTGAATGCCTAGGGATATCGGGTAACATAATCAACAATCACAAGGACATATTTATTTCCTAACCTGGATGTTTCGAGGGGTCCGACTATGTCCATACCGATTCTTAAAAAGGGGACTTCAATGATTGGCAACTGATTCAGAGGGGTAGGAAATGGGATGGGCGTGCTGGTCTTTTAGCATATTGCACACGTTTGGATGTAGGTTTTTATATCAGCGTGGATACCTGGCCAGTATAATTTCCCACTATATGCACCTGGGTTTTAGATTGCCCTAAATGCCCCCGGTGAGATGGAAATGTGTAATCTCCAATACAACCTTTCAGTGACTCTTGGGTATTACCAACTGGGTTTTTATTAAACCTTCCATAGATGTCTTTCTTCTATAAAGCAATCCTTGTGTTAAGAAGAAAAAAGTACTTCCCTTCTCTAAGCCTTCTCCTTCTGGAATTGCTTATAGAAAAGCTTCAGCGAGAGCTGGATCATTTCGCTGGGCGAAGGCTAGGTCGGGATAGATGGCGGGCTCTTCTCCCTTCCTTTCTTCGATGTTCAGAGATGTATCATCTTCCCCAAAGCCTAAATTACCTCTTCTGTTTTATCTGGTTCACTTTCTTTAAACTGAGGAAATAGAGCTCTTTGCAAAATTCCCTGGGCAATTTGTTCTGCCTGACGTATCTCAAAGGGAATCTCACCGTGATTCTGTAAGAGAACCCTCACATCTCCCCATAAGTCGGGATCAATAATGCCTGCTAAGACGTCTATCCCAAACTTCCACACTAGGCCAGATATTGGGGCCAATTGTATGTAACACCAAGGAGTGCATGTGCAATCTTCTTCTTGCACAGGAAGGTTTACGCAATACTTAACTTCATCATCAGTTTCTGTAACATCCATGCATTCTCTTCAGCCAGTATTCTTGGGGTATCACACACGTTTCTTGTGACGTCACTAGCTTCTCTCTTTGCTTCCATTCATATTCCTTCAGGGAGTTCCTCCCTCAGATTGTCGCCTCTTCAGGGATACAATTGATAGGGTTTTCTCAGTGGATACCTTCTTTAAAATATTCACCGCAGTATTGGCACAACTACTGGTGTCAAACATGGTATGATTTCAGGCTTCCAACATATAGGAAATAGGGGTGCAGGATTTCCTGCAGAGGCAAGTACCTGCTCCTTTACACCTGCTCCTTGCCTCTCCCTCCTGCTTCCATTCTACCAGTCCTGTTGCCTTCACATTTTTGCTGGCTCTACTCTTTGACTTCACAGTCCTATTCAGCCCTTCCTACTACCACTGGACATGGCTGTGTGTCATTCTATGCCCTGCGCTCTGCTGTCAACTACTGAGGGACACAGCTGCGTGTCATTCATCCGGGGAAACCATCCACTCGCCATCGATCCTGCGGAGCCTGCAGTTCGGCGCTCAAGGGTTTTTTCTCTGTTAAACAGAGGTTTTCCTTTTGACTACACGGAATCCTGTTATCAGTCAGGGGCTGGATAGTAAAGGGGATTCCCTATTAGCACATCGTTCTCAGAACTTCCCAGGTGGTTGCTTCGGGTTAGTGCATGCTGCATGATAGAGAGACCTACTTGTAAAAGCAGAAAACACACACAATTACATTATCTGAGAGGTGATTTAAAAGAACACTAACTAGTAACAAATGCTAAAACTGTCACAATATTATCGAGGAGAAAATTATTAGCCATCTGTATTCTGGTGAACCAGTTGAATCTAACCACATACCAACATGTGTTGCTACACAGGTAATATATGGAAATCGTTTTGCATGCAGAATCTATTACGTTGGACTGACTATCTGTAAAGCTCAAATTTGTTGGTCTGACCATAAATAAAATGTCTGATTGAATTTTCAAAAATCACCAATTGTTACGCATTTCATAGAAAGACACCATTCAATCAGACAAATGCAATGTGTTAGGCTAGAACAATTAACTTTACCAGCGTCCGGGGGAAATTTGAATCCATTTTTAGCAAAGATAGAAATCTTCTGAACAAGGAATTTAGCAGCCGTGAACACCAGTGGGTTGAATTTAGAATGAGGCCTAAATAGTTTTCTGTGATAGTTATTATCTCTAAGTATAGTTAATGAAAACGGGTCATATAGTAGTTTTATCATATGCAGACCTGAATTAGCTACACATGAATTATCAAGTAAGGTTAATTTGTGTAAATGAAAATGTAATACATAATTGTTGGTTGAAATATATGTGGATTAATGCAATATTTGATTAGGAGAACATCAATCTTTAATGTTAACATTATGCATCGTTCACAAGAACGATTTGAATTATCTGAAATAAAGTATCATAATATCATAATAATATTCGATATCCAAACTATTGATTTAGATAATGACAAATCATACAATTGAAGACGTTAACACCTGGATATAAAACATCCATAGAGTGGCCTTTAATACAATAAATGATTTCCGTTACAGTCAGGAGACAGTTATCAGTAGAGGCTGTGCCACAAAAATGGCATGCCCTGCCAGTCACCACAACAAATGAGGAAATAGAAATTGTAAAAGTAGTTACGTTATTTCCTGACAAATGTAGTTTGTGCTCTGCTAGAACAACTTTGAGGGATGTTACAAATGTAATGATGATGTCATTTCCTCTTCCAAATGATTTGACACACTTTCTACTACACAAGTAGTTAGAAAATCTCTGGAAATAGGAGATAATTGTTTATAAAACAGAATTGGTGTAGTTCTGCTACATAAGGAAACAATAATGAATCCTTAGAACTAGCTTTTGCCACCAACTATTTAAAACTTATTTACAGAGTAATAGACATGCAAAAGTACATTATTTCTGAGAGAGAAATGATCTACTTAATTATATTAGGCCAGTTAACTTCATTACTATTAATTATTAAAGGTAAGAAAACCACATTGAGGTCATATTCAGGGAAGTTGTTTCACCAAAATGACAGGGATAGTGGAAGTGACATCACACGATCTTAACCTCTGGTGACATCACAGGAAGTGATGTCATTTGAGCCCACCCCGAAGTGACATCACGGGAAGCGATGGCACATGACGGTTCACCACTTGACAAAACAGGAACTGGCATTACAAAGCATTGTTCCTAAGTAGACTACCAAAAATAAGTTTACGATATTACTGTAATCTGATATGCATTTCATTCAAGAATGGATCACCATTTGTATCGTCAATATCAATGTATATAGGTCCATATTACCAAATGAATGTGAATGCAAGCAGCTGTCCAAGGCCAAATGATGTGTGATTATATAGCACTTAAGCTTAACCGCTTTATATAGAACAAATGTACATACAATATCATCCAGCCTGTGTTGGTACTCATGTATCAACCTCAGAAGGATGAAAGGCTGAGTAGGCCTTGCCGGGATTCTTACCTGCAACCTGCAAATCACACACACATCGCCGCAGTGAACACTCAACCCACTGAGCTATTTTACCGGCTATAGTAAAATTAGTAATTACTAATTATGTCTGAATGTTCTCAAAGTCAGAAAGCAAATTACACTTTGTAGTGGATACCATAAAATTGGGAACTGAGTTTCAACTGCAGGTCTGGTGCACATTTGGCCACATGTCAAGCCTAAGTGCATCTACTTTTCATGCTTCAGAGGTTGCAAAATACATACCATTGGGAGGGTTCATAACTGTGTATTAAAGAATGTAGAGTAGCACAGGGAAGGCAGCACACTCACATGGCATTCCGTACTCTGGCCACTCGTTACCTCATGCATGCAAACATGCAAACACACATCCTGAACAGCATGCCAGGGAGATAGGAAAGATAGAGACATTACAACAATGCATTAATTGTAGCACAATTAAATCAAGGGTCACGATGTGATATGGTCATGTATTTCTACATGGTACATAAGGTTTTAGGCACAAGGATTTTATCAATTGAAGGAGGACACCGTGATCGAATTTCTTGTGATAGAGACAACAGAAGAAAAAAAACATGCTATAACTGCGAAAAGCAAATACATAGTCCGAAATGGATGCCTATTCTACTCTAAATGCATTTTGGAAATGTTTGTCTGCATTGTGACTTAGAGGTGTTTAAGAACAGACTAAAAACAGTGACTCACCCACTGAAGTGTGCCTGAAATAAACCTTTAATGAGTCTAGCAATTATTGCATAGAATTCAAGAAAGACACATTATTTACTGTTCCCATTCTTTCTTATTTAGGGTCACCTTTATATTTGTGGAACCCCCTGTTTTGTTTTTTAGTGGTAGCAAAGGAGACCACATGGGTAGCAAGGGAGACCACGGGGGTCACAGCTGCGGCCCCTGGCGACCCCCAAATGACGTCCCTGTCATATTTACAACAATAACTTTGAATTTTAGCTACCATCAGGTTCTAGCATGCACACAACTATACCATCAATGCAGGTACATCAGAAAGAAAGAAGCCAGTACCATAGATGTATGGAGGTAACAATCTTTATTAGTGCATATATGTATTAAGTTTTTGTGACTACAATACAACTTTTTTTACAAAATTAAAACAATGACCAAAGGAATAGAAGAAACAAATCTATACTTCTCAGAATACAGAAAGGTTGGTTCAGTGCATTAAGTATCAATCATTAGAGATATTTAAATATATTAAAAACAAATATTTGTGATTATTTTGTAGGAAAACAAACCTTGGCCTTTCTGAAGAAGGGCACAAAACCCAAAAGGGACAGGGCAAGGAAAATCTCAGATTAGATTATTAGATTATTTCTGTTAAAACAAGTGAATCATATATGTTGGCAGATTTAATTTTGGAATATGGTGTTTTTTGAATTGACACTGAATGCTCAGTGATACACAAATAACGTGAATTATATATGAAAGATATTTTATGAATAATCATATTTATTTTCATGCAGTAATCTTTTTTTAACTTGTATATCCTTGAAGGCAGGAGTGGACTGCCAACCAAAAGGGACCTAGATTTATTTTTCAACGTGGCCCCAGTTTACACAGTGGAAGCGAAAATAGCATCTGAATTGTGTCTGCTGCTTGCAGCAATACAAACAATTCTCAGTATGATCCAAAGTTCCCTGGCCAGTTGCTGCTTAAAGGAGCTTTTGCTCAAGCAGGGTGCATGATGTCGGATTCAGTTATGTTCATCTTTGGGACCCTTAGTAGGTACATTTTTGCTAAGGCAGGGGAGCAACTTTTGGGAGACCAGCAGCGGAAGCCAGCACTCCCAGGGCATGGTTTGATTAGTTTTATGGTGAAAACTACTTCCTGCAACATTTGTACCAATCCCTTGCTCATTTGCTCCACAGAGAATCCATCTTGATGCTGAATACTGAAAAACGTGTTTATCCTGATAGCAACTTGAAACATGATAGAGTCTCATCTGCTTTCTAGGCATAGGCTGGTCAGATAGCACAGCCCGTAGAGTGCTTGAACTCAACATTTCATCCTTCCGAAGTCAATAAATGAGCACCACACACTGTGGGTAATAAAAAGCAGCGTAGTGCTATATACATGCATGATTATTATAGTGCTTTGAAGGGTGTTTGGTGATGGGGATGTCCCTCTCCAAGTCACATTAGTCACCTGCCTCAATTCTCTAAATCGCCTGCTATCTTTTGGATCTTCCTTAGACAGTTCTAATAGTTGGTTCATGCAGAGCCTATCTGGTTCTCATTGCCATCATTGGGAAATCTCATTCTGGATGTGTTCTCCCTTCAGACCAGGTTAAATGTTCTTTGTGTGGGCCCCTAGATTCATATCTTTACCTTACATGAACCCGCGTAGTTATTGTCACAACAATATTTCCTGCAAAATTAATTCACCATAGCTGCCAATGACTTACATTGCTTTTTCTGTGTGCTTCATGCTGTCTTTCATCTGCAGTGTGGATCTCGGGCCCTTTTCTTCTCCAGAGAGCACCTAAGATTCACCACGGCACTTCTGTTGTTGCATTTTGTTTGTAAATAATATTAGCACATGCAGACCGTTATTGACCTCCTCCCAGTCAATCATTAATGTTCAGAGTGCAGTCAATAACTACTGATATTGACATCATTCTGAACATTCTGTATATTCAAATGCAGACAGGGAGGAAAGAAATGCAATTTCCAGGCAAGATTGTTTTCAACAAGATACTTCTTCTCTTTTTACTTTTGGCTATTAGATGGTGCTAAGGCACCACCTATAATCCAAAACTATTGCATTAGAGTACAGCTAGGGAGTAAAGGCATATGAGAGACACAAAGCTTGAAAGTGCTGTTTGGTTGTTTACCGACCCATTAACTGCCCATGGTCATGTTGATGCCTCCATAGGGCCTTTGCCACCCACTTCCAGCCCTTAGCCGTCTTCCTTGTATCTCTTTGAGCTAGCTTTATCAAGGATTACCATCAAACTTTGTGCATGAAGCTCCTCCTAGTGTTTTTTCAAAGCAGTCCTGAGAGTTAATAACTTAATTGGAATTGGAATGTAATGGTGTAATAAATATGTCTTAACCTGGTCTGCCCTCAGCCATTCAATTTATAAACACTATGTGTGTCCTTCACTGAAGTCCTATCAAAATAAACGTTGGAAAGCCAGCAGTTTTGGCTTGTGTGTAAGTATTATACATTTGACAGGCACTGCTATTACATGCACAGATAGTCACACCATTTGACAGCTGCTACCATTGTTGGACAGTAAAAACCATTATGGCAGTGCCTGGCAAATGCATTGCCCATGCCAACACAAACGCCCAAACTGTTGGCATTGCCAATGATTGTTTTTTGTTGCAACGTCCAATTAATCACAACAAAAACAGAGCTATAAATGGGAAAATACCTTCACTTTCTTATATAGAAATAGTTTACTTTTACATGTCACCTATTTTTAAACCTGCTGCATAATGACGAAGTTTTCAGTTTAAATGCTTAATGTATGAAAACCTTATTTAAATAGTACAAAATAACACCATCGTTTGTCTATTTACTTTAATCACTATTACATTTCACCACAAAAACTCGAAACGTAATATCCTTATAGACCTAGGGAGGAGTCATTATCACTTGGGATAATGATTGTCCCTGAAATTTTGGCCCCCAGCAAACTTTTTGGCGTGTCATTATCCTGCAATAATGGCTCTTCCCTCGGTCTATATGTCGCGGTTTATTACGCGGCCACACTCAACTCAGGGAGTGACTTTCCCCCAATGGATGTGGCGGGCAACAAATCACTATGATTTTATTTGGTTCACTTTAGTAAGGCCTCCAACCCGTCTCGCACACAATCCCAACAATTACCCAGTGCCACCATGGACTAAGAACCAGGCCGGTGTGTATTAAGAATATATTTATTAATTAATGTATTTAAATCAAATTTTGACCAACAGATTACATTCACCACCAATGCTGTGGCAACACAAGAACAAAATGACTTCTGTATAGTGCCAACACAGAGATATGCAGTCAAAATTGTTTCCTTTTAAATTACCCACCAATAACGAAAAGAACAATTCACGACACACAGGGCCTCATCACGAGTTGGGCGGTAACGCCAGAGCTATTAGCGCCAGCGTTGATAGCACTACCGCCAAACCCCCCCAGTGCTAATAGCGCCGGATCACGGGTTTGGCGGAACGGGTATTGCCCGTTCCCCACTGAGCCCATTTGGGAATTCCCCATTTCCCATTGGGCTCAATGGGGAATTTTCAGGCTCTTACCGCCGGCGGATTTCCCGCGGCGGTATGAGTGCGAAATTTCAGTGGATTTCCCCCCAGGTCAGAGCTGGGGGGAAATCTGCCAAACCCGGAATTTGGCGGACCCTTAAATGCAGCGGTAATAGCGCTACCGCCACATTTAAGGGTTACCGCCAAACTCGTGATGAGGCCCACAGTGATTTCTGACATATTATGATATCTTTCCTCCCAGCAACCCTCCCCTTCCAAATATCAATTATGCTTCACTCCTTTGAATGGAAGGCAGTGACAGGGAGTGGGAACACAATGGGAAAATCATATTTTGAGTATTAAGCACAGAAACAATATGAGAGATAGGAAAGCAATGGGGAAACTTTGTTTTGCCACACCTAATAATATGTCACGTGTATTACACGGCACACACAAGCCAGGGATCCCCTTCCCCTACAATGAATGTAGCACACAATAAAACACTTTTTTTATACTATGGATTCTTTTTGAGTTGGCCTCCAACCCGTCTCGCAACCAACCTCCACAAACACCCTGTGTCACAATGGACTAGGAACCAGGCCGGTGTGTATCAATAAAATATGTATTAATTTATTATTTGATGTCAAAGGAAAATCAACCAATTACAACAGCCACCAATGTTGTGGCAACACAAAAGGCAATAATCTCTACAAAACAAACAGGTTAAGATATACTGTCACAGTTACTTCCTTGTTTTCAATTCAACACAATGATAGCACTAGTGTTAAGCACTCCCCCCTGCGACAGTCAACCCCAAACATCAATTGGACTTGTTTCCTTTGAATGGAAGGCAGTGGAAAGGAGTAGGAATTCAGGGGGGAAATCGGTTGTGGTGTGGTGGGGAGCCAACAAAGAAGGGGAAAATCTGTTTTTGGAACACCAATGGAAGAATGTTTTTTTTAATTATTACTCACAACTGCTAGGGGAAAGAGACAGAAAACAGGGAATTCGCTTGCTTATGTTTAGAAAGACAGGCAGAGCTTTTAGGCAATACTAATCAGCACACAAGGAGAAAATCGATTTCTAGAATATACAAAACATGGGCAATGGAAAGGGAATGCAAATGAAAAATCGTTTTGACCACACAATAGGGAAAGAGGGACAAAAGTGGAAAATCAGTTTTGGGATGTTAAACTCAATTTTAATGGAAAAGAAAATGCAAATGGAATTCGTTTTTACTGAGGCTGCAACTGACAGGAAGGCTCTGGGAAAGGGGTTAACTCACAAAAGGAAAACATACAGTGGCAAATGAAAATTCGTTTAACAGTACACCATTTAAACACAGTGACCAATTCATTTCTCAGATTACAATGGGATTAATTATTTTCGGCAACACTTTATGACTATAACAATTAACAAAAACACTAGAAAAAAGATTGCTGGTTTCGAATCCCATCAATCCTGATCCTGTGAAATTCATTGGGGGAATGAATTGATATACTTACAAAAATACACCCAGGATTTACACAGACAAATGAGGGGTTTGTCAATGGGGGTATGCCAACATACACAGGCAAATAGATTATTCTATGGGGAGATGCCTGAACTACACGGGCAAACAAAGGATTCTTTAATGGGGAGATGACTAAAATGCACTGGCAATTGGGGGATTCACTGGGGAATTTTCAGTGGGGAAATATTGTATACACTGCTACAAGAATGAAGGAATTATGAAATTTAGGGCTGGGTTTATTGCTACTTACATAACAAGCCTTTGTTTATGGTTCAGGAAAATCAGCTGCATCTCGGGACACTCTGGAAAGATAGGGCAGGGGTCTGGTCACTTCACTCTCAAAGATGGTAAGTTTCAGCAGCCTTCTCTCTCTCCTCCTTTTTCTGTCTCCCCGGATTTTGTGTGTCTGTCCTAGTGCAGTCCCCTTTATGTGGCAGAAATGACATCACCAATTTTACAATTTAGGGGAAGTACCATGCAATAATCCCTGTTGCTAGGTTTGGACAGTTACCCTCTCTGTCTCCGCCCCCAGTCAGGATGGGTTTAAGGGTTTGGAGCAACATCTGTCTTTTCCCATTTGTCATCATCCTTTGTTCTCCTTTCAACTTTTTGTCAAAAACTAGTTATGTATCACAACTTCATAATTGTACTAGCAACTGCCATACTAAACATACTTTCTGTTTTAGCTGATCATGGGAATTAGATAAGCCGACCGCCAAATCCGTAGGATGTAGCATGGCCATGTGTCACATTTTTGTTGTTTCCATAAAAGGCACAACAGTTATGAAGATGTAAGTTATTAAGCATATCTCTAATTTCATTTTCCACCTTTTCTCCAACTCTCACATTTGTAACAGGTTCAGATCAGCCAGAAACCTAGTCTAACTGGCCATTACAGTTCCCAGAGTCACAGGTAGATGCATTTTATATCCCCAAAACTGGCTGGGAGTTACATAAAAAATTGTTTCAAAATGACATCAATCCACAGTATGGTTGCTGCATAAAATGCCTAAATAAAAATAGTCTTTTAAATAATTGTGGGTGTTCCTGTTGGAGTGCTGTTTCATCCAGCACAACCATCTATCTCCCTGGGCCAGCGTTTGGTTTTTATGAGTCACTTTGAAGTTAGTGTGGGCTCTTTGAAGTGGGTGCAACCCAGATTCACACCTTTTAATCATGCTCCAGCCAAGTATGGTTTTCTCTTGAAGTCCCTGCTTTCCTAGTCAGCACGTCTGGAGGATACTGAATTTTGACACCTTTAGGAGCACCAAATTTGATTGCAGGGTCTTTAGATGGGAGATGTGACATCCAGCTAGAAGTGGAGTTTCCTTTGTGAAGTTTTGCCCTCAGCCAGAAACAGGTTTTTCCTGAAGACTGATTGTCTCTTAAAATGTCACTGGAGTTTTGTGGGTGAAACATAATATACATTGCTTTGGTCAACCCACACATCATGTTTTCCTTTCCTGACATTTTTCTGTGAGCAGCGATATTTTTTCCATTGTGGCTATTTAAAGCCGTTTTTATTTGCACACACATGTGTAGCCCGTTTTTGCTTTTCATATTTAAAAATCCTGTTTTCCATGTCACAGGATTCTTTGATTCCTCCTTCTTTTGTGAATTCAACTGCTGCTTGTCCATTGATAATGACCGGTAGGCCCCTTTCCCTGTGGATCTTTAACTTTACATGGAAAATAAAAGCAAAAGCCAGGCCAGTTTTGTTGCAGTGTTTAAATGCCTGGCATTCATGTGAACAATAAAAGCAAAAATCATTCCGTTTTTGTTGCAGATTTTAAATGCCTGCCATTCAGGCGAAAGGGACTTCTGTTTGGGGCCTTTAAATGCACACCACCTGTTCTTCCATGACACTTTGTTGGGGAAGAGCATGGCAGAGTTGGGTTTCCCTAAGTGTCATTTTCCTTCATAATGGAGTGGGCACTCCAGTGTCCCCTTCCGTCTCTGGATTGCGGCATGGCATGGCCCCCCCTTCTCTTCAATGACAACAACCTACAGTTATACATGACCTTCTTGTTTCATACATTTTTTTTTTTATTTGTAAAATAACACTAAGTAAATTACTCCCTGTTATATACATATACATGGGTATATATATTTTCGTCTGATTTTTCATCCTTCCTTTCAATTCTTCAGATGGTTCCTCTGCTCGACTTTCATTTGGCTCAACAATCAGTCACAAAACGTGTCTGGGATGACAGCTTTTCAACTGATTGATGTGGACCCATTTTTCTTCTGTCAGTTCTCCTTTAGGGATGCAGATCTTATAGGCGACAGGTGATATTTTATTTACAATTTCAAAGACACTGCACCGGAAGGGGAGGAACATCCTCTCTTTGGTCTGGTTCCTTTGAAAACTGCACAAGTAGACCCTGTCTCCTACTTTCTTAGTGGTCTTTAAATCAAAGTGGGTGTTCATCCCCTCTGCTGACTATTGCAGATTTCGCAAATTATACGCAAAAGCATGCTGAAGGTGTTCTTGCAAATTCTCTATATATTCATGTGTAGTTGACATGTTGATCAGGGTCAGCTCTTGAGTTCTGTAGAACAGATGCTGAGGTAGCACCATTTTTCTTCCAGTCATTAGTTTGAATGGATATATTTTTATCGCAGAAGATGGTGTAGACCTGATGGCCATCAGGACAAGCGGTAGTCGGATGTCCCAACTAGGCCCAGAGTCCACCACAAACTTTTTTAGGATGCCCACTATCATTTTATTGTACCTCTCAATTCACCCACTAGAGGCTAGGTGGTAGGCAATGTGGAGTTTTCTATTTACCCAAAGTATCTCCCACATCTTTGTCATCACCTCGCTGGTAAAGTGACTTCCTCAGTCCGGCTATATCCTTTGGGGAAGGCTGAAATGCGAGACGATGTGATTGATCATCAGGGCAGATGCTGTTTCTGCCTTGTAGTTTGGGTCCGGGAGACATTCCACCCAATTGGTAAACAAGCATGTCACAGTTAACGTGTACTTGTTTCCTCTAGAGGAGCGAATCACGGGGGCAATGAAATCTACTTGCAAATTGACCAAGGCAGTGTCATCCCCCTTTTTTGGAGGGGAGCTTTGTGTGTGAGAGAACTTGTCTAGAATTGCCCACATACAAGACACCCCTTCAAGTATTTTTTGAGGTCCTGGCCAATGTGTGGTCAGTATGCGACCTCTCACAAGATTTCCAAAGTTCTTTGAAACCCCCTATGACCGGCTGAGGCCATGTCAAGGACGTGACTTAACATCAGGCTCCGGAATGAGGTAGGTACCACCCACTGGTCACATCCAGAGATGGATCTCCCAACCAACAAACCGTCTTGAATTTGGAACATTTTGGAAAACTTCATCAACACCCGGAGATCCTCTTTCCCGATGCAATCGGATTCGGTCAGAGGAAACTTCACGGGGTCTTCAATGTATTGATAACATTTCTTAATAATCGTATCCCCTTTTTGTTTTTGTGCTGTAATTAAATCAGCATCTGAGGTATCCTTACTCCACTGGGCAGATGAGATTTAATTTTGGGCAAGTGTTTGGGACCTGGTGATGGCGGCGACCTGGATTTCCCCCAAAGGGACTCGATCTCTATGAGATCCCTGTGGATGGCTCCAGTTTTGGGCAACTGATCAGCCAAGTCATTTCTGGTTTTGTCTGGTCCCTCTATTCTGGACTGACCCTTGATCTTTTTCCAATAGATGGTCATCTCCTTAGAGGTGACCAGATCATCAATGGCTTGTATTAATTTCCCATGCTTGAGCGGTTCGATGTTTGTACACAGATGCCTCAACTTTTCCAATTTCTCAGGTGCTCCACGAACCCAGTCCTGACATAATCTGAATCAGTGATTATGACCAGTTTGTGGAGTTGGTCTTGTGTGGCAGTGAGGATGGCTGATGAACCGCCAACCACTCTGGCCCCTGACTACTTCGGAGGCCGATCTTGTACCCAGCAGAGGGCTTCGGGGCATCATTAAGCCAGGCATTCCCAATGCCAGCCACCAGTTCTTTTTCCTCATTTTTGTCAACATGGTGGGAGCACCCATCCACATAAACTGTGGGTATCCCCTAGCACGTGTCTTCGACTTTGCTTGGGGAAGTAAGCTATGCCTCCATGTTTTCTTGGGTTTTTAGACTTTGGTCCTCGAGGCAGTTTTCTTCTGCACAATCATGCAAGTCAGCCAAACATTGCGCGAGGGGACTATTCTTATTTTGGCCATATCTGACCTCAGCAGGAAAGCCTTGCAAGGGTAAAATCCAGTAAGTAATTCTAGAATTGATCACGTTCCCTGCACAGATTCGGTCACTTGTGAGGTATTGCAAAGGCTGGTGATGAGTCTCGACAATGATGTGCTCCCCCTGGATGAACGGGCGGTAATTTTTCAATGCCCACACCGTTGCCAGGAGTGCCTTTTCACAATCGTTGAATTTTTCCTCCACAAAGGACAAAGTCTTACTCGCATGTGAGATGACTTTGTTGACCTTGTCGTGCTTCTGGTATAATACTGGTATAATACTGCTGTTAAGCAAGTATTTGAGAACCCCCTCTCCAAGATGGGGTAAGAAAAACAAGGTGCTTGTGATAGGCTTCTCTTCAGTTGTTTTTCTGACTCGGCTTGCTCTGGACCCTACTCCCACTTGAACCCGGCCTTTAGTAAAGGGATCAAGGTTCTCCTGACCTCTGCGTAATCCTCTATGAACTTCCTACTATAATTAGTAAGTCCAAGAAGGCTTATTAGTTCACGCAGAGTCGTAGGGTCCTTTAATTTCAGTAATGCTTCCATCTTTTTCGCCTGGGGACTGAGACCCTCAGGGGTGTTTTCATGCCCTAGGAAGTTCATGTGGGTCTTACACCACTGTGCCTTCTGGAAGGACAGCTTCACTCTGGCTTTCTTCAACTGGGTCAGAACATAGCAGATTTCAGCTATGTGTTCCTCCACAGTTGAGCTTTTGATTAGAACATCATCTACATAGGCCAGGTTTCCCCTTTCACCCAAGTCGGGCATGGCCTTGTGCAGAAAGATGTTAAATTAATTGCTGGAGTTTATATATCCAAAGGGGGTTCGGGCACACATGTATTGCTGCCCCCCGAAGGTAAAAGCTAGCTTGTACTTGATTTCCCTGCACACGGGTACTGTCCAGTAACCATAGGTCAGGTCAATGGAGGTATACACCTTTGACCCTTGGATCTGGGCCAGTCCCTGATCAATGTAGGGAAGAGGCCATCGGGACAACGCTACGTTTCCAGCTCTAAACAGACATGGAATGACTCAGCAGTCCGTGCTCTAGCTGCCAAAGCTCTCCGTCAGCTACGCTCGGCTCGCGAGTGCCGCGCGTAATCTTTAAACAAGGATTTATCCTTCATTGTGAGACCAATCAAGCCTGAACATAACCTCCATTTTTGAGGAGCATATCCGGGACCAGTACTTTATGAGACGGTCACCTATACTTGTACCTAGGGTCACCTTAGCACTCCACACTCATACAGTTCCCATCCTGATGAGGGCCGTGACAGACACGAGGCTCATTTAGCCTACACAGACGGCCTGAAACACCCCGGTGTAGACGCACCATTTTAATTACAGTGCATTATCACTGTTCCTCTGAAAGAACATTTTGTCATGTGTTTTGTTGTTCATGTTGAAAAATGTTCATCTATTCTTTGTTACATGCTGTTCACTAGATTTTGACAGTATGTGTTCTACATTTCATGCCTTTGACACACAATTTGCAAGACCAATCAGTGTTTAGTCCATTGTGTTTCCTTTTTATGTATGAGTTTCTGTGTAAAACCTGTATCTTTCTTGACCTAATGTACTAACTGCCTAAATCATATAAATCAAGAATTCACCCAGACTGGGTATTTTGAATAGAGTGTTGTGTACATTCATTCTTGCCAGGGGACTAGAGGAGAGTTCAAAAAGGTTTTCTTTCTTTTCTGACCTATTCAAATGTGTTTTGTGTTATACATCGGGACATGTGGACACGTTTTTGTAACTACCTACTACTACCTTTATTATCTATGCGAGTGACTCCATAGACGCAAGGGGCATCCGGTATTGCTTCACAAATACGGGGGGCCATCCGAGGGTCTGTTGGTATGTCGGTGGAATGTATCTCGGTTGCGACCACAGTCATATGAGCCCACGGCAAAGATCTCTTGAGAATCCCAAAACACCTGTTTCAGCTTCTGCTTTTGCTCCTCGGTCACACAGGCATAAGCGACGTTGATTTGTTCCTCAACCATCTGCCTGAAGCCTGGAAATACCTCAGGTTTAGCAATTTCTGCTGTATCCTCCAGTTGCATGGAGAGATCTCTTGTAATGGTGTTGGGCTGGACAGGAGGTTTCAAGGAGGGTAGGTAGTCACTGTTGACTTGAAATACCACCTCACCCTTCCTGATGTCGCAGGTTACCTCTTCCCTCTATAAGTGCAGGAATAGTACACCAAGAAATTCTCCTCTTGCCGGGTGAAAATCTTTTCTGGAGGTATGTTGTCGTCACAGAGGTAATAGTCATTTGGAATTTGTCCCATGATCTCATTCCTTAAGTCAATGGAAAATTGTTGGGCATCAACCACCGTTCCAATAAAGAGGTCGCTGTTATACACCAATATTCGAATGGTGTTGTGTCTTAGGTCAACTAGTTGTGTATTGTTCAAATACAAATCTTGCTGGTGGAGGTGATAATTTAAATTTATATAAGCGTCCGGGTTTTGGAGGTTCTGTCCTCGCTTCATTTTCAAGGGAATAGTGAATTGTCAGACCAGTCCTGGGATGGTGACCTCTTCTCCAGTTAGAACTTCAACTGCATACGGCAGCAATTGGGCACACCGAAATGCTTTCTCAGGATTTTCAAAGCCTATGGGGTTACCCCCCAGTTGGGACCAGACTTTATAATTGATTAGGCCCAAATTAATTGTGAATCGATTGAGAATGTCACTGCCTAAGTAACATGCAGAGGGGACATCTCTCACAACCCAACAATTATGATCTATGGTTTTGTTATTAATGGACATTTTTAGCATGCACCTGCTAGGCAGGAGGTGTTTGGAATTGGGAGTTTCCAGGCCCATTTCCCACTTATCAATCAACTTAAATGTGGGAATCGTCTGGTCTTTTGGGAGTTTCCTGAATAATTCTTTGCTGATGAAGCTGTTTCCATTATTCAGGCATACTCTGGCGAGAACAGGCTCCCTCCCCCACTTTTTCCTGAATGGGGCGAGACAACTGTTCACACTTTTTCTGGATATCAGCCAAGCTCTGAGCTGGTTTATCATCATTTTTTGCCATGGGATTTGGGTTCTCTTCACATTGTGAATCATTATAACATTTCAGGGTATTTCCTTCCAGTGTGGAATGCCACTTGAAACTGGGAGGAAGGTTGATTTTCAAAAATGGAGAAGTGTTCCCATCACCAGTTTGTTCTCCTACAGAGATTACAGTGATGTCAGGGACTTGATTGTTCCTAAAGTGCAATTCTATTTTGTGAGACCGCTGTTCAATAATGCGGCTTGTGCCTTTTAGACTTACGTAGTTTGTGCTTTGTTTTAATTTTATTGGCCAGTTAGTCTGTGTCCATAGGACCTTGTTCAAACAGTTGATCAGGGGTGACAACCTCTGGAGGAGGTCATTCCCTAGAAGACAAGGTGTGTCCTCTGGAGTGACGACTATTACCCAGTGTTTCACCCTATGTCGCCCAATTTTGATCTCCAGATCCGCAGTCCCCTCGACGGAAATATAATTTCCGTCGAAGTCTTGGAGTTGTCCAGGAAGAGGTGTGAGGGGAATTTGGTGACTCTCACCCTTCCTGAATTAATTTGGTCAAATGCCTTTTTGCACAGATGGGTGGCTTGGGAACCACTATCCACCAGTGCTGAAAATGCACCTTGAACCTGGACCTTGACAGAGGCATAAAAACTGTGAATTGAATAATCTCAGCCCTTTAAGATCAGTAGCAATTACCCTGGAGATGGATGGGGATACAGAAGTTACTCAAACATCAATAATGAAAATGATTCAGTTAGTTCGTAAAAAGGATAACTGTTTTATTTGCAATTGTCTAAAACAGGGAGCATACCGAACATCAACAAATTAGCTCGATCCTCTTACTCAACGAGTTTCATTAAAAAATGAAGTTTTATATCCAAAACTTGTCATCATTGTCGTTGACCTGCGTCCCTACCAACGTCATCCTACGTGGCAAACTACAAAACCTAACAGCCACTGTGATATGGTCTTAGGGAACATCTAAATATATGATCTATACAAGTATGGGATAGTGAGTGAAAGTGATAAGTTTCTTAACATGAGGTGGGGCAACTAAGCCCTCCCCTCAAAATGGCCACTATGAACGTCACTAAATACATGACGTCCCATTGGCTAGACAAACTATAGGACCCTTAATTACGCAGTCCCCTACAATTGGTTGGCACTCTAACCTCCGTCAGTACTTTTCCACCTACATCTAGCAGCACGCAAATTGGTCTTCCTGGTGCTGGTGAGCTTGTCTCAACCCCAGCTTCCACCAATTAGCATATCAAGCTATCATCACCTCAGTGGTCAGCGTAGACAATTAGGCTTTGAAGCTTGGCCTTGAGTTTGTTCTGTACTGTGGCAAATCAGGGGAGTGAAGGCACGCTCTGCCCTCATGCGTAGGTGTGAGCATCTTGCTCATCCAACTTCATCCTTCCACAGGACTGAAGACCATGATTTTGAGCTTTTACTGTCTTTAAAATACTATTTTTTAATAGACCTCTGATGTCTTCTTTGTTTGTTCATGCCTTCCGAACAGGACCTAGTTCTTTCTCACGATTGTGTATCCAATGCTAGTTAACTTCATCCTGATAAGACCTTGGCTTCTTGGCTTGGCTTCATGGTTCATCCAGCCTCGCCTTTGAAAATTCTTTTTTAATTCATGTGTTTTCTTACTGCGACACACTGGGAAGAGGCCTTTCTTTTTTAGTCTAATTCTGCTATAACACGTAGTGGAAACATCCATTGTTTACTCTTTATGCATATATGTATATATATATTGGCGCATGCTGCAATCTATTCACTATAAAGTTAGCCTTAAGATTACTTTGTCTGCTTGCGTTTCCTTTGCATCTGTACACATGTAAACAGTCTTGATATCTTCATCCATTTTATGGCATACGTATCTACACCTTGATCCCAAGATGTCACTTATCCTTGATAATTTCTTGATGCCTTATAGAATATCTGCATTCTCTGGTCTCTGCATCGTTTCTAGGTACGTCAGCTCAGCTCTTAATGATGTCACCATTCATCTAGATCATTCATTTGCTCTGCTTATTCCGGGATTTCATTCAAACTGCCATCATATTTTCTTGCATGCAGGTATGGGTTTCTTAATGGGAACCTTTCCTCCAGGATTCTCTTAGATATGTGTATTTTCACTGGAACCGCATGATTTTCACATCAGGCTACCAACATAAAGGCAATATGGGCGAGGTGGTTGAGGTGGGGGTACTTGGCTCCTCCTCTACACTCCCCCCTTTGGGCGATTTATCAACCACTCTCTCATCATTCTTCACATCCAGACATCTTTGTCTGAAGAAAAGCTTCTTTAGAATCCATATCTTTATGAATCCTTTCAGGCATCCTGCTGATTTCACATGCTCATCTTTGTTTAATGTCATGAGACTGCACTGTCCATTTGGACTAGAATAGATCCATTTTCCCACGTACTTCTTATGATTCTTTGGATACAGGAACTTTGTCCCTTCAGGTGCATGGATCCTGGCCTTCACAAAGTCTCTGATTTCTTCATCTGTCAAGTCTTTGGCCTTCCATCCTGGTTCAACATCAATCATGATCTTCATCCCTATGGCTTTCCTGGCTGTTTTCTTGCATTGGGAGATTATCATCTTGATCACACAAAATCAAAGCAATATCATTAGTATCAGAGCTCCAAGGAACTTAAAGATGTCTGCCATCCATTGTGGAACCCAAGAGAAGAGCAATCCAAGCCAACTGTACTCAATAATGTTTTCCACTTCATCGATCATCTGGCCGTGGAGTTTTGTCAGCATACCTATGGCCTCCATCAAGGTTCCATTCTCGTCATCAGGAGAAGGTATGAATGTGCAGCATGATTCTCCGAGCACAAACACCTCCATCCATAGCTGTTATCATATCCAAGTCGGATCTATTCTGAAGAGTCATCAGTCGTATGGCTCTCAACTCTTCTGTGATTGCGTTGAATCCCTTTATTGTAGTGTTGATTGTCTGTAGCAATTCCCATCTAGTAATCTGCAGCCATTTGGTATTTGCTCCAACCTGGACACTTGGCATGAAGATCAACGAAAATACTGAAGTTGTCTGGCTAAATAGTTTGTGCTCATACGGAATAGCATCAAAAGCCTCCATAGATTTTGCTGAGAAATAGTTCTCTCTCTTCATTCTTCTTACTAGCTCCACATATTTCTTCTCCCTCAGGTGAGCATCTGCTTTTGGGAAACTGTCAAGGTTTAAGTCACTTTTAGGAATCACCAGTGCTGGAACATGAACATTCACGAGTGAGCATCGTCCTCCCCAATCCTTGGGTAGCCTCGTATATGCTTTGGATCCACAAGCCCAATAGTGATCCATGAATACTGCTGTTCAATGTATCATTCCTGGTACATCAAAGATTCAACCACAGTTCTGATTCCCTCCAACTTTTCTTGTGTCATTATTTCTGAAGCACAGCTTTGCACTTTCCAAAGACACTATCTGCAAAGGTCCTCCCCTGTCTTTGACCCAGGTCAGTAGTTTAGCAAGTCTTGGCTACAGTGGCTTACAACCGTTCTGCACTATGTCAATGGTAGGTTTGTAGAAACCAATGACCACCCAGGCTCTGCAGATGACCACTCCTTCTTCCCATCCATCTGGTGATAGCACTGATCCCTAGATCTGCATTTGGACTCTGTTCTTCCATCTATGGATTTCTTCTGTAGATTTTCCTGGACTCTCCAGTCTTTTGTTTACTTCCCATCTGATTCCAGCTCCTTTCACTCCAGGCTTCTCGTATCTGATCATAACATTCTTAGTATGAGCTCTGTTTCTTGCCTTTGTGTCCTGGACACAGTCATCTTTATCTGGATCTGTCCATTCAGTTGCCCATTTGAGATAAGCATCTCGGCCCATAAACCGGCCTCTTGTTCGGCAAAGTGCTTTATGAGAAAGGCAGAATGTGCTGTCTGGATGTCTATTTCAAGAGCTGTGAAGATTTTAGACTTCCCCATACTATAAGGCAGGAATGCACATACAAAGCATTCCTCCTTTGAGGGCCTTCTTCCCACTTCCCTCATATGTTGATACCATATGTTGTTTCCCAAATGTCTGTACTATCCAGGTAATCATTTAGCTCAAAGTCACCTTCCCCAATATCTCTCTTCAGTTTTATTCTTCTCTTATGATCTGCCATGATTATCTCGTACAACATGTCAGCATAACTCATTCTAACTGGACCAATCATAGGCACATTTGTCAGTGGACTGGGTGTAGTTACACACATTTTCTGTGTAGGTTCACCTTTCAAAACCCATTTCTTCTGTCTCCCTTGTAAAGCCTGTCTCTAGTTTCCAAAAATAATCTCTAAGACACTTTTAGCATGTGTTTGACTATTGGTGACATTTACCTCAGATGTAGGTGACCCTTCATCATTCTTTGGAACAGGGATAACTACATAGGGTATTGTCTACCTAGTAGTTGGCACGTTTATACTTTCCTTGTGTTTAGAAGATTCTCATGAGTTTTTGCTCCATTCACGTCTAAGTAATTGGAGATTCGCACAGTGAGTGAAAGCAATATTATTATGAACAGAATGCAAGCATAAATAACACAGAGATACGACAGTGTACAGAATCGATTTATTTCAAAACGTGGACGTCATTCTGAATCTGGGATGATGATATTGCTACTAATACTTCCCATTTTTATTGCCCAAGGAAGGAAAAATGAACCTTTAATATGACGTCATTATGCACTGGTTTCTGGAAACTGCTAATCGCAATCGATAACCTTCCTTCATCAACCAACTGCTTACTGGAGGATGAACACAAAGTCCCAGTGAACTCCTCAAATTGTCCTTTCACTAGACGACATGATCATTTTCTTTCAGCATGCAACAGGGTTTTTTTTAAGCCAGCAATTCCTCAATCTGTCCCTGTCTGAGTTCTTTCAGAATAAGCATTTACTTGAAATATGATGTCTCTCAAAATCTAATTTAATGCTGCATTATTTCTCTGATCCTTTACGAACGTGCAGACATCTGTGTGTCTTCCAACAAGCTGTGGACACTCTTCAACCAAGTAATAAAATAGCAACTGACCAGTCTGTGCGCATTGTCAGTGGAGAGGGGCATTTGTACTCTCTCCACTGTATTCAGGTAGCTGAAGAATTTGTTCAGTGATAACTATAAGGAATCTTCTTACAACTGGGCCATTCTTAGGTTTTTGCAGGAAAACAGGAATGCTAGTAGTTCTCCCCACAAGCGAAGGATATGCGTGCAATACAAACCCAAAGTAAGCAAGAACGATCCATGAAATGTTGTCATCAGGCATCACCATGAGCAAATTCAAAAAGGAACTCAGTGAGAAATGAATCAGGGTACTCTACCCTCTTCCAATTGTCGAAAGCAAAATCAAGATCTGGCATATCTTTTTTCTGATCAAGGCTTGAGCAGGCCTCAGTCCAATTTCACAAACTCCTGTGGTTCATGAACAAATATCTTCCCTTAACTCTTCCCCCAAATGACTGAAAAGAGTGTTTGAAATAAGCCACAGTCCAATTAACTCTTTGTCTTTACTCAACAGCTTCTGCGTCCTTCTTCCCCTCGTCATAGACCATGTCTGCATGTGCTGAGGTTCTTCCCCGATGCTTGCTTCTGAAGGGTGCAGAGGTAATGGGGTCTCTCCAGCATAAATCTTTACGTCACCTTGAAAAGTCCAGCATATCTGCTCTACACTCTGACTGCAGACGACGTGATGTCTTCCACGATAAAAGGACCATTAAAGCGGGGCTCGTCCCACTTTTTCCTCGCATGGTTACGAATTAGGTTTGCATCTCCAGGGAACACTTTAGAAACACATTCTTGAAGTCCGCCTGTTGAAGCATCTCCTTATGTGTTCTGCGCTGCCCCACACCCTCTACGCCGTACCTGACCTGAAATGACAGAGATACTTGGGGTCATACACGTAATATAGTCACGTAACTCCATTCCTAACAGTTCTGATGTTGGCTGGGCATCACTTCTAACTCTGGATGGAGGCGTGAGGGGTGTCCTCATTCGCCTCCCTGTCACTATTTCATGTAGGGTAAGATGGTGGTCCAAACCTGGTTGGTTCCTCAATGCATATAATGCCAGTGGTAGGCAATGAAACACCCTTTCTTCAAGGTAAGCTTCAACTTAGCTATTCTTTCCTTGAGCAAGCCGTTGAGCCTCTCACAGATCCCATTCCCTTGCGGATAATAAGTGAAGAAAACGTGTGCTTTATACCAAGCAACAAGCCAATCTGTGCAAAAACTTTGCTAACAAAATGAGGACCATTATCTGAACTTAATACTTCACATTTTCCCCATCTAGGAAATACTTCTCGCACTAGGAATTTAGCTGCACAAGTGGAATCTGGGTGTGTACAGAGACCAGCTTCAATCCATCATGAAAAGGGACAAACGACTACAATCATGTATCTATATCCATTACATACTTGCAGCATGTCGACATAGTCGATATGCAAATGCTGAAAGGGGCCATTAGGTCTCGGGAAAACTCCCCTAACTCTGCGTAGCTACGAGGAATGTACAATTTTTCGCAGCCGTGATCGTGGGACACCATAGCAGGAGGAGGAGGATAGCCAGGGCATGCGTTTTTTTTACCAAGGGCCAGCATATTTGGGATGGCTGATGACCAGGTCTATGGCAGGTATAGGTTTCCAGCTCATATCATATTAGACCTGGTCACAGAGTGGAAAGATGACCTCTCATCACCCACCCTGTGCTCCCAAGCACTGAGCCCCTTGGAAAAGGTACACAATGTACTGCATTTATTGGCCACTGGGTCATTTCAGCAAACAACTGCCATATCGGGGGTGTTTCACAGGCCATGCAGTCACGCTGCCTACACCATGTGTTGGCAATCATGACTGCACGCCCCTCAGTCCGCAGGCACATATACATGCCCAGGACAACCACAGAAAGGCAGTACATGGTCCAGGATTGTTACGGGCGGCACACTTTCCTAAAGTGTTTGGTTCCATCGATTGCACCCATGGGGCCCTACGTCCACCTAGGGCCGTAGAGCACATCTATGGCAATCACAAGCACTGGCATTCCATCAACTTGCAGGTTGTATGTGATGCCAAGGGAATCATTACCTCTGTATATGCCAACTATCCAGGGTCCACCCATGATAGTTTCATATTCAGAATGTCACCCCTACACTGGGCCCTGTAAACTGGGAGGCATGGCAACACATGGCTCATTGGTGAGTACAAATGGCCTTGCAAATGCATGCATGTCTCACACAGACAAAACCACACCACTGACAAACCATCTCACCTCCAGAGGGGACAGTGCTTACCCTCTAAGCACCTACGTGATGACACCAATACGGAATCCCACCACACTACCCCAGGTAAGATACAACACAGCCCATATTGCAACTAGGGGCAGAGTGGCGTGCACATTCGGAGTGCTTAAGTCACGCTTCCACTCCCTTGACCACTCTGGTGGTGAGCTACTATATACACCACCAGTAGTGTGCAGGATCATCGTGGCAGCATGTGTCCTGCACAACTTTTCAACATGGCGTGGCATACTGGTGGACATGGTGGTGCCCCCACATCCCCAACCACATGCACAGTGGCTGCGCATGGGAGGGGAAAGGGCACATGGCGAGGCTGCCCATACCCAGCTTGTGGCACAATTTTTCACCTACAATCCAGCCCCTGCGGAGTGCACAAAGCCCTGGCACATTCCAGGTGACAATCGATGATGACAAAGGGACAATCATCTGTCCCAACCTTAACACCCTGAGAATGTGTTCTGAGAAGTGCTACATTGTGTGTATCCCTTAGTACTAAATGTATCTCACTCATGTGTGCACAAAGGTACACATGGAAGATGGAGTATGTCACTAACACCATGCCAAAGTACACATCTAAATGCCGGTATGTCACCTAAATCTTCCCACACTTCAATTCACCTGGTTGACACACCATACCATGGCATGCAATGTCCAAACTGAGAAATAAATGGTCAACACATAACACCACTGTCACAAAGTGCTCAACAATCAACGGAACAAGTACAGAATTAACTCACTCTCACTCATCAATCTAACAATGTACAGAGCAACATCAATTGTCCAGTATAACATACCAGAAACACACGACCCAAGAGTGAATCCGTCTGACCTTGAACATACATAATAGCACATGTGCCTCAATGTGTCGTGACTTGCACATGCCACCCTTGTAAATTCGTGTGGCACTGCTAACCAAAGGGGGCAGGGAAGCGCATACAGCAGGAAGGCTAACAATAATGGAGATTGTCAAGCCAATACATGAAGATGGAATATGAACAAAGGATGGATCTCAATGTACAAACAAAAAGGGATGCTAAACATGCACTGGACAAACAATCATGAATCCCACTAGGGGTGTATACACAGGTCGGACTTGAGACTGCCCAGAGATAGAATGGAAGCCCAATGCCACTGTGTAAGTTACTTTTACACGCTGGTCTCTTTGCAAGCACATTGAAAGGGGAAGCAGGAGTGGCGTATGTGTCTGGACCCTAAGACACAACCAAGGAGGGTACCAACATGAGACGAGCCGGCAGGGGTTCAGCTGGAATCTACAGTGGATGCCCTGGCTGCCGCACAAAGCAACACACTGTCACATAAATGCACAATAAACAAAAAACGTGTAAAAAAAATCAAAAATGCCAATGGGGGACCGGGGCGGGGGGCCCACCCAGGAGGAAGGAGGTGCAGGGTGCACATCAACACCCACATGTGTGGATGTAGAAAGAAAACAACCTCCATGGGTTAATGGGCCACACGGCTATCATGGATCGGGAGACCTGTCGCTGCTGTCACCTCGCTCTGGAGTTGTATCAGAATGTGGTAGTGGAAAGGGAGGATCAACACGTATAGCTCTGGTCTGTTCCTCCATGGCAGTGGCCATGCAGGACTGAGATGCTTGCATCTGCAACATGATGGCTCGAAGGTCTCCATGCAACACCTCACGGGATGCACGCATTCCCTCGTGATGGTACGAGTCATCATTTGCATCTGCTGTTCAGACCGTCTATTGCTGGATGCCTTGAGTGCAGTCAGTGTAATCTTGAGGGACCTATACTCTAACCTCAGGGCTTCCCTGTGGGCCCAATCTTCTACAGCAATGGATGCGCGCAGTGTCCTCAGTTCTGCCAGTCGGCTCCTGTTGCTGGCCACCATGTTCAGCCTGTGTGAGCAGTATGTGGACCGCAATGCCTGCTGCCGGTGTTCCACCTGTCTTACTGGGGGTATCATTCTAAGTTCTTTATTATCTCTGCGAGTGACTCCATAGAGGCAAGGGGCAACCGGTATTGCTTCACAAATACGGGGGGCCATCCGAGGGTCTGTTGGTATGTCGGTGGAATGTATCTCGGTTGCGACCACAGTCATATGAGCCCACGGCAAAGATCTCTTGAGAATCCCAAAACACCTGTTTCAGCTTCTGCGTTTGCTCCTCGGTCACACAGGCATAAGCGACGTTGATTTGTTCCTCAACCATCTGCCTGAAGCCTGGAAATACCTCAGGTTTAGCAATTTCCGCTGCATCCTCCAGTTGCATGGAGAGATCTCTTGTAATGGTGTTGGGCTGGACAGGAGGTTTCAAGGAGGGTAGGTAGTCACTGTTGACTTGAAATACCACCTCACCCTTCCTGATGTCGCAGGTTACCTCTTCCCTCCATAAGGGCAGGAATAGTACACCAAGAAATTCTCCTCTTGCCGGGTGAAAATCTTTTCTGGAGGTATGTTGTCGTCACAGAGGTAATAGTCATTTGGAATTTGTCCCATGATCTCATTCCTTAAGTCAATGGGAAATTGTTGGGCTTCAACCACCGTTCCAATAAAGGGGTCGCTGTTATACACCAATATTCGAATGGTGTTGTGTCTTAGGTCAACTAGTTGTGTATTGTTCAAATACAAATCTTGCTGGTGGAGGTGATAATTTAAATTTATATAAGCGTCCGGGTTTTGGAGGTTCTGTCCTCGCTTCATTTTCAAGGGAATAGTGAATTGTCAGACCAGTCCTGGGATGGTGACCTCTTCTCCAGTTAGAACTTCAACTGCATACGGCAGCAATTGGGCACACCGAAATGCTTTCTCAGGATTGTCAAAGCCTATGGGGTTACCCCCCAGTTGGGACCAGACTTTATAATTGATTAGGCCCAAATTAATTGTGAATCGATTGAGAATGTCACTGCCTAAGTAAAATGCAGAGGGGACATCTCTCACAACCCAACAATTATGATCTATGGTTTTGTTATCAATGGACATTTTTAGCATGCACCTGCTAGGCAGGAGGTGTTTGGAATTGGGAGTTTCCAGGCCCATTTCCCACTTATCAATCAACTTAAATGTGGGAATCGTCTGGTCTTTTGGGAGTTTCCTGAATAATTCTTTGCTGATGAAGCTGTTTCCATTATTCAGGCATACTCTGGCGAGAACAGGCTCCCTCCCCCACTTTTTCCTGAATGGGGCGAAACAACTGTTCACCCTTTTTCTGGATATCAGCCAAGCTCTGAGCTGGTTTATCATCATTTTTTGCCATGGGATTTGGGTTCTCTTCACATTGTGAATCATTATAACATTTCAGGGTATTTCCTTCCAGTGTGGAATGCCACTTGAAACTGGGAGGAAGGTTGATTTTCAAAAATGGAGAAGTGTTCCCATCAGCAGTTTGTTCTCCTACAGAGATTACAGTGATGTCAGGGACTTGATTGTTCCTAAAGTGCAATTCTATTTTGTGAGACCGCTGTTCAATAATGCGGCTTGTGCCTTTTAGACTTACGTAGTTTGTGCTTTGTTTTAATTTTATTGGCCAGTTAGTCTGTGTCCATAGGACCTTGTTCAAACAGTCGATCAGGGGTGACAACCTCTGGAGGAGGTAATTCCCTAGAAGACAAGGTGTGTCCTCTGGAGTGACGACTATTACCCAGTGTTTCACCCTATGTCGCCCAATTTTGATCTCCAGATCCGCAGTCCCCTCGACGGAAATATAATTTCCGTCGAAGTCTTGGAGTTGTCCAGGAAGAGGTGTGAGGGGAATTTGGTGACTCTCACCCTTCCTGAATTAATTTGGTCAAATGCCTTTTTGCACAGATGGGTGGCTTGGGAACCACTATCCACCAGTGCTGAAAATGCACCTTGAACCTGGACCTTGACAGAGGCATAAAAACTGTGAATTGAATAATCTCAGCCCTTTAAGATCAGTAGCAATTACCCTGGAGATGGATGGGGATACAGAAGTTACTCAAACATCAATAATGAAAATGATTCAGTTAGTTCGTAAAAAGGATAACTGTTTTATTTGCAATTGTCTAAAACAGGGAGCATACCGAACATCAACAAATTAGCTCGATCCTCTTACTCAACGAGTTTCATTAAAAAATGAAGTTTTATATCCAAAACTTGTCATCATTGTCGTTGACCTGCGTCACTACCAACGTCATCCTACGTGGCAAACTACAAAACCTAACAGCAACTGTGACATGGTCTTAGGGAACATCTAAATATATGATCTATACTAGTATGGGATAGTGAGTGAAAGTGATAAGTTTCTTAACATGAGGTGGGGCAACTAAGCCCTCCCCTCAAAATGGCCACTATGAACGTCACTAAATACATGACGTCCCATTGGCTAGACAAACTATAGGACCCTTAATTACGCAGTCCCCTACAATTGGTTGGCACTCTAACCTCCGTCAGTACTTTTCCACCTACATCTAGCAGCACGCAAATTGGTCTTCCTGGTGCTGGTGAGCTTGTCTCAACCCCAGCTTCCACCAATTAGCATATCAAGCTATCATCACCTCAGTGGTCAGCGTAGTCAATTAGGCTTTGAAGCTTGGCCTTGAGTTTGTTCTGTACTGTGGCAAATCAGGGGAGTGAAGGCACGCTCTGCCCTCATGCGTAGGTGTGAGCATCTTGCTCATCCAACTTCATCCTTCCACAGGACTGAAGACCATGATTTTGAGCTTTTACTGTCTTTAAAATACTATTTTTTAATAGACCTCTGATGTCTTCTTTGTTTGTTCATGGCTTCCGAACAGGACCTAGTTCTTTCTCACGATTGTGTATCCAATGCTAGTTAACTTCATCCTGATAAGACCTTGGCTTCTTGGCTTGGCTTCATGGTTCATCCAGCCTCGCCTTTGAAAATTCACTTTTAATTCATGTGTTTTCTTACTGCGACACACTGGGAAGAGGCCTTTCTTTTTTAGTCTAATTCTGCTATAACACGTAGTGGAAACATCCATTGTTTACTCTTTATGCATATATGTATATATATATTGGCGCATGCTGCAATCTATTCACTATAAAGTTAGCCTTAAGATTACTTTGTCTGCTTGCGTTTCCTTTGCATCTGTACACATGTAAACAGACTTGATATCTTCATCCATTTTATGGCATACATATCTACACCTTGATCCCAAGATGTCACTTATCCTTGATAATTTCTTGATGCCTTATAGAATATCTGCATTCTCTGGTCTCTGCATCGTTTCTAGGTACGTCAGCTCAGCTCTTAATGATGTCACCATTCATCTAGATCATTCATTTGCTCTGCTTATTCCGGGATTTCATTCAAACTGCCATCATATTTTCTTGCATGCAGGTATGGGTTTCTTAATGGGAACCTTTCCTCCAGGATTCTCTTAGATATCTGTATTTTCACTGGTACCGCATGATTTTCACATCAGGCTACCAACATAAAGGCAATATGGGCGAGGTGGTTGAGGTGGGGGTACTTGGCTCCTCCTCTACACTCCCCCCTTTGGGCGATTTATCAACCACTCTCTCATCATTCTTCACATCCAGACATCTTTGTCTGAAGAAAAGCTTCTTTAGAATCCATATCTTTATGAATCCTTTCAGGCATCCTGCTGATTTCACATGCTCATCTTTGTTTAATGTCATGAGACTGCACTGTCCATTTGGACTACAATAGATCCATCTTCCCACGTATTTCTTATGATTCTTTGGATAGAGGAACTTTGTCCCTTCAGGTGCATGGATCCTGGCCTTCACAAAGTCTCTGATTTCTTCATCTGTCAAGTCTTTGGCCTTCCATCCTGGTTCAACATCAATCATGATCTTCATCCCTATGGCTTTCCTGGCTGTTTTCTTGCATTGGGAGATTATCATCTTGATCACACAAAATCAAAGCAATATCATTAGTATCAGAGCTCCAAGGAACTTAAAGATGTCTGCCATCCATTGTGGAACCCAAGAGAAGAGCAATCCAAGCCAACTGTACTCAATAATGTTTTCCACTTCATCGATCATCTGGCCGTGGAGTTTTGTCAGCATACCTATGGCCTCCGTCAAGGTTCCATTCTCGTCATCAGGAGAAGGTATGAATGTGCAGCATGATTCTCCGATTTTTGCACAAACACCTCCATCCATAGCTGTTATCATATCCAAGTCGGATCTATTCTGAAGAGTCATCAGTCGTATGGCTCTCAACTCTTCTGTGATTGCGTTGAATCCCTTTATTGTAGTGTTGATTGTCTGTAGCAATTCCCATCTAGTAATCTGCAGCCATTTGGTATTTGCTCCAACCTGGACACTTGGCATGAAGATCAACGAAAATACTGAAGTTGTCTGGCTAAATAGTTTGTGCTCATACGGAATAGCATCAAAAGCCTCCATAGATTTTGCTGAGAAATAGTTCTCTCTCTTCATTCTTCTTACTAGCTCCACATATTTCTTCTCCCTCAGGTGAGCATCTGCTTTTGGGAAACTGTCAAGGTTTAAGTCACTTTCAGGAATCACCAGTGCTGGAACATGAACATTCACGAGTGAGCATCGTCCTCCCCAATCCTTGGGTAGCCTCGTATATGCTTTGGATCCACAAGCCCAATAGTGATCCATGAATACTGCTGTTCAATGTATCATTCCTGGTACATCAAAGATTCAACCACAGTTCTGATTCCCTCCAACTTTTCTTGTGTCATTATTTCTGAAGCACAGCTTTGCACTTTCCAAAGACACTATCTGCAAAGGTCCTCCCCTGTCTTTGACCCAGGTCAGTAGTTTAGCAAGTCTTGGCTACAGTGGCTTACAACCGTTCTGCACTATGTCAATGGTAGGTTTGTAGAAACCAATGACCACCCAGGCTCTGCAGATGACCACTCCTTCTTCCCATCCATCTGGTGATAGCACTGATCCCTAGATCTGCATTTGGACTCTGTTCTTCCATCTATGGATTTCTTCTGTAGATTTTCCTGGACTCTCCAGTCTTTTGTTTACTTCCCATCTGATTCCAGCTCCTTTCACTCCAGGCTTCTCGTATCTGATCATAACATTCTTAGTATGAGCTCTGTTTCTTGCCTTTGTGTCCTGGACACAGTCATCTTTATCTGGATCTGTCCATTCAGTTGCCCATTTGAGATAAGCATCTCGGCCCATAAACCGGCCTCTTGTTCGGCAAAGTGCTTTATGAGAAAGGCAGAATGTGCTGTCTGGATGTCTATTTCAAGAGCTGTGAAGATTTTAGACTTCCCCATACTATAAGGCAGGAGTGCACATACAAAGCATTCCTCCTTTGAGGGACTTCTTCCCACTTCCCTCATATGTTGATACCATATGTTGTTTCCCAAATGTCTGTACTATCCAGGTAATCATTTAGCTCAAAGTCACCTTCCCCAATATCTCTCTTCAGTTTTATTCTTCTCTTATGATCTGCCATGATTATCTCGTACAACATGTCAGCATAACTCATTCTAACTGGACCAATCATAGGCACATTTGTCAGTGGACTGGGTGTAGTTACACACATTTTCTGTGTAGGTTCACCTTTCAAAACCCATTTCTTCTGTCTCCCTTGTAAAGCCTGTCTCTAGTTTCCAAAAATAATCTCTAAGACACTTTTAGCATGTGTTTGACTATTGGTGACATTTACCTCAGATGTAGGTGACCCTTCATCATTCTTTGGAACAGGGATAACTACATAGGGTATTGTCTACCTAGTAGTTGGCACGTTTATACTTTCCTTGTGTTTAGAAGATTCTCATGAGTTTTTGCTCCATTCACGTCTAAGTAATTGGAGATTCGCACAGTGAGTGAAAGCAATATTATTATGAACAGAATGCAAGCATAAATAACACAGAGATACGACAGTGTACAGAATCGATTTATTTCAAAACGTGGACGTCATTCTGAATCTGGGATGATGATATTGCTACTAATACTTCCCATTTTTATTGCCCAAGGAAGGAAAAATGAACCTTTAATATGACGTCATTATGCACTGGTTTCTGGAAACTGCTAATCGCAATCGATAACCTTCCTTCATCAACCGACTGCTTACTGGAGGATGAACAGAAAGTCCCAGTGAACTCCTCAAATTGTCCTTTCACTAGACGACATGATCATTTTCTTTAAGCATGAAACAGGGTTTTTTTTAAGCCAGCAATTCCTCAATCTGTCCCTGTCTGAGTTCTTTCAGAATAAGCATTTACTTGAAATATGATGTCTCTCAAAATCTAATTTAATGCTGCATTATTTCTCTGATCCTTTACGAACGTGCAGACATCTGTGTGTCTTCCAACAAGCTGTGGACACTCTTCAACCAAGTAATAAAATAGCAATAGACCAGTCTGTGCGCATTGTCAGTGGAGAGGGGCATTTGTACTCTCTCCACTGTATTCAGGTAGCTGAAGAATTTGTTCAGTGATAACTATAAGGAATCTTCTTACAACTGGGCCATTCTTAGGTTTTTGCAGGAAAACAGGAATGCAAGTAGTTCTCCCCACAAGCGAAGGATATGTGTGCAATACAAACCCAAAGTAAGCAAGAACGATCCATGAAATGTTGTCATCAGGCATCACTATGAGCAAATTCAAAAAGGAACTCAGTGAGAAATGAATCAGGGTAGTCTACCCTCTTCCAATTGTCGAAAGCAAAATCAAGATCTGGCATATCATTTTTCTGATCAAGGCTTGAGCAGGCCTCAGTCCAATTTCACAAACTCCTGTGGTTCATGAACAAATATCTTCCCTTAACTCTTCCCCCAAATGACTGAAAAGAGTGTTTGAAATAAGCCACAGTCCAATTAACTCTTTGTCTTTACTCAACAGCTTCTGCGTCCTTCTTCCTCGTCATAGACCATGTCTGCATGTGCTGAGGTTCTTCCCCGATGCTTGCTTCTGAAGGGTGCAGAGGTAATGGGGTCTCTCCAGCATAAATCTTTACGTCACCTTGAAAAGTCCAGCATGTCTGCTCTACACTCTGACTGCAGACGACGTGATGTCTTCCACGATAAAAGGACCATTAAAGCAGGGCTCGTCCCACTTTTTCCTCGCATGGTTACGAATTAGGTTTGCATCTCCGGGGAACACTTTAGAAACACATTCTTGAAGTCCACCTGTTGAAGCATCTCCTTATGTGTTCTGCGCTGCCCCACACCCTCTACGCCGTACCTGACCTGAAATGACAGAGATACTTGGGGTCATACACGTAATATAGTCACGTAACTCCATTCCTAACAGTTCTGATGTTGGCTGGGCATCACTTCTAACTCTGGATGGAGGCGTGAGGGGTGTCCTCATTCGCCTCCCTGTCACTATTTCATGTGGGGTAAGATGGTGGTCCAAACCTGGTTGGTTCCTCAATGCATATAATGCCAGTGGTAGGCAATGCAACACCCTTTCTTCAAGGTAAGCTTCAACTTAGCTATTCTTTCCTTGAGCAAGCCATTGAGCCTCTCACAGATCCCATTCCCTTGCGGATAATAAGTGAAGAAAACGTGTGCTTTATACCAAGCAACAAGCCAATCTGTGCAAAAACTTTGCTAACAAAATGAGGACCATTATCTGAACTTAATACTTCACATATTCCCCATCTAGGAAATACTTCTCGCACTAGGAATTTAGCTGCACAAGTGGAATCTGGGTGTGTACACAGACCAGCTTCAATCCATCATGAAAAGGGACAAACGACTACAATCATGTATCTATATCCATTACATACTTGCAGCATGTCGACATAGTCGATATGCAAATGCTGAAAGGGGCCATTAGGTCTCGGGAAAACTCCCCTAACTGTGCGTAGCTACGAGGAATGTACAATTATTCGCAGCCGTGATCATGGGACACCATAGCAGGAGGAGGAGGATAGCCAGGGCATGCGTTTTTTTTACCAAGGGCCAGCATATTTGGGATGCCTGATGACCAGGTCTATGGCAGGTATAGGTTTCCACCTCATATCATATTAGACCTGGTCACAGAGTGGAAAGATGACCTCTCATCACCCACCCTGTGCTCCCAAGCACTGAGCCCCTTGGAAAAGGTACACAATGTACTGCATTTATTGGCCACTGGGTCATTTCAGCAAACAACTGCCATATCGGGGGTGTTTCACAGGCCACGCAGTCACGCTGCCTACACCATGTGTTGGCAATCATGACTGCACGCCCCTCAGTCCGCAGGCACATATAGATGCCCAGGACAACCACAGAAAGGCAGTACATGGTCCAGGATTGTTACGGGCGGCACACTTTCCTAAAGTGTTTGGTTCCATCGATTGCACCCATGGGGCCCTACGTCCACCTAGGGCCGTAGAGCACATCTATGGCAATCACAAGCACTGGCATTCCATCAACTTGCAGGTTGTATGTGATGCCAAGGGAATCATTACCTCTGTATATGCCAACTATCCAGGGTCCACCCATGATAGTTTCATATTCAGAATGTCACCCCTACACTGGGCCCTGTAAACTGGGAGGCATGGCAACACATGGCTCATTGGTGAGTACAAATGGCCTTGCAAATGCATGCATGTCTCACACAGACAAAACCAGACCACTGACAAACCATCTCACCTCCAGAGGGGACAGTGCTTACCCTCTAAGCACCTACGTGATGACACCAATACGGAATCCCACCACACTACCCCAGGTAAGATACAACACAGCCCATATTGCAACTAGGGGCAGAGTGGCGTGCACATTCGGAGTGCTAAAGTCACGCTTCCACTCCCTTGACCACTCTGGTGGTGAGCTACTATATACACCACCAGTAGTGTGCAGGATCATCGTGGCAGCATGTGTCCTGCACAACTTTTCAACATGGCGTGGCATACTGGTGGACATGGTGGTGCCCCCACATCCCCAACCACATGCACAGTGGCTGCGCATGGGAGGGGAAAGGGCACATGGCGTGGCTGCCCATACCCAGCTTGTGGCACAATTTTTCACCTACAATCCAGCCCCTGCGGAGTGCACACAGCCCTGGCACATTCCAGGTGACAATCGATGATGACAAAGGGACAATCATCTGTCCCAACCTTAACACCCTGAGAATGTGTTCTGAGAAGTGCTACATTGTGTGTATCCCTTAGTACTAAATGTATCTCACTCATGTGTGCACAAAGGTACACATGTAAGATGGAGTATGTCACTAACACCATGCCAAAGTACACATCTAAATGCCGGTATGTCACCTAAACCCTCCCACACTTCAATTCACCTGGTTGACACACCATACCATGGCATGCAATGTCCAAACTGAGAAATAAATGGTCAACTCATAACACCACTGTCACAAAGCGCTCAACAATCAACGGAACAAGTACAGAATTAACTCACTCTCACTCATCAATCTAACAATGTACAGAGCAACATCAATTGTCCAGTATAACATACCAGAAACACACGACCCAAGAGTGAATCCGTCTGACCTTGAACATACATAATAGCACATGTGCCTCAATGTGTCGTGACTTGCACATGCCACCCTTGTAAATTCGTGTGGCACTGCTAACCAAAGGGGGCAGGGAAGCGCATACAGCAGGAAGGCTAACAATAATGGAGATTGTCAAGCCAATACATGAAGATGGAATATGAACAAAGGATGGATCTCAATGTACAAACAAAAAGGGATGCTAAACATGCACTGGACAAACAATCATGAATCCCACTAGGGGTGTATACACAGGTCGGACTTGAGACTGCCCAGAGATAGAATGGAAGCCCAATGCCACTGTGTAAGTTACTTTTACACGCTGGTCTCTTTGCAAGCACATTGAAAGGGGAAGCAGGAGTGGCGTATGTGTCTGGACCCTAAGACACAACCAAGGAGGGTACCAACATGAGACGAGCCGGCAGGGGTTCAGCTGGAATCTACAGTGGATGCCCTTGGCTGCCGCACAAAGCAACACACTGTCACATAAATGCACAATAAACAAAAAACGTGTAAAAAAAATCAAAAATGCCAATGGGGGACCGGGGCGGGGGGCCCACCCAGGAGGAAGGAGGTGCAGGGTGCACATCAACACCCACATGTGTGGATGTAGAAAGAAAACAACCTCCATGGGTTAATGGGCCACACGGCTATCATGGATCGGGAGACCTGTCGCTGCTGTCACCTCCCTCTGGAGTTGTATCAGAATGTGGTAGTGGAAAGGGAGGATCAACACGTATAGCCCTGGTCTGTTCCTCCATGGCAGTGGCCATGCAGGACTGAGATGCTTGCATCTGCAACATGATGGCTCGAAGGTCTCCATGCAACACCTCACGGGATGCACGCATTCCCTCGTGATGGTACGAGTCATCATTTGCATCTGCTGTTCAGACCGTCTACTGCTGGATGCCTTGAGTGCAGTCAGTGTAATCTTGAGGGACCTATACTCTAACCTCAGGGCTTCCCTGTGGGCCCAACCTTCTACAGCAATGGATGCGCGCAGTGTCCTCAGTTCTGCCAGTCGGCTCCTGTTGCTGGCCTCCATGCTCAGCCTGTGTGAGCAGTATGTGGACCGCAATGCCTGCTGCCGGTGTTCCACCTGTCTTACTGGGGGTATCATGGAATTGGCCACCCTATCCATGCCCTGAGCCAACATCTCATATGAAGCAACCTGCTGTTGTTCAACAGCATACATGGACTGCTCCCACACAGTATCGCCAGCTAACACACAGCCACTGCATTGGTGGACCCCACGCCTGCCAGGACCAAGGGTACCTAGCCCTCGATGCGATGATGCCGTCTGTGGCTGCAGGACTGCATCCCTCCCTTGATCTGCTGCCCCAGGAACAGAAGTAAATATTGTGGAGTGTGACCGTGCAACCGTAACCATCACAGACGGATGTACCGACACTGACTGGCCCTGTGAGGGGTCTTCCCCACTCCAGACATTTGGGATGCAACAGCATCCACAGTCGATGCACTCACCTGCGACAGCACAGAGGTTTCCATATCCGTTTCACCACCAGAGCCAAAGGCTTTCTCGGAGGCGGACTCAGACTGAGTCAGGGCCAGGATGGCCAGTGGCACCAGTGGATCTTCATGTGCTACCACACCACGTCCCTCACTGGTGGTTGCTCGTAACTCAGTATCCTGTTCCTCCTCCGCCTCCTCCTCTGCATCCAGTGCCTTATCACCTGCACATGGACAAAAAAGCATGAAGAGCCATGTAAATAGCATAGCCCACACACATAGGCATCACAATATCGTCATGCAACACATCAACCTGCCATTTCACAAAATCCTGCACGTACGCAGTGTCAATGCAAGTGAAGGGTAACATAAAAGCAGCCATGGACGTGTGTGGAAGGGCTAAATACAACATGTAGTGCATGGTGCTACCTAGTAGACCTATTAGAATAACAGCACCTATTGAAGTACCGACACCTAAGAAAACCTGGACAGTAAGGTACACATTGAGAAAATCATATCGACAAGTGAGACAGAATGACGATTTTCAGAATGTAATACCCAAAGAAGCTAAGAAGATACTGAAGGAAGATGAATGGTGACATCATAAGAACCCAGACTGACTCACATATAGAAGATATAACGACCTGAGAATAATGACAAAAGAGACTAAATACCATGGATAAGCAACATCCTGAGCCTAAAGTGAAACAATTGATGTCAAGATGTCAGAAACTTATGCCATATGCATGATGAAGATATTCAGTTAGTTTACACGTGTGCCGATGCAAGAAACCACAAGAAGCACAGAAATCGTAAGGCTTGCTTATGCTTAGTAGTAAGAAGAGATTGCAGCAAGGGCCACCTGTACGTATGTCTACCTCAAAAAGCACTTTATATCAGTATACCTCCACTACTTCACTAAAGATGGAGAGAAACGCAGATGAAGGTAACCATGCCAACAAGCCAAGGTCGTATCAGCTGGAATAGGCCAACATTGGACACAATTAAAGAGAAGAAGAACAGAGTATCCTGTTCAGGGAAGGTCAAGATGAGCCATAGATGGCAGACGACTGGCAGAATTAAATCAAATACACAAAATTACATGAAGGAAATGCCGATTTCACGGTGTCGGAATCACGTGACCAGGCAAGCCGAAAGGGATGAAACTTTCACACCTACGCATGGACCTTTGCCATACCCAGACTCCTTAACTTTCCCAGACCAAGAAGCAGACTCAAGGCCAATCACAAAGAAATAATTGACACGTGACCACGGAGGTGATGATTGATGGTAACAATAATTGGAGGGAAGCTGGGGTGCAGACAAACTCTGCACCTGGCCAGCTATTCTGCACGCTGCTAAGAGCAAGTGGAAAAGTATGAATGGGGTTGATGCCACCCCAATCATAGTGGACCGTGTAATCTAGGGTCGTATAGTTAGTAGAACCAATTAGACGTTGTACTTTTAGTGATGTTTACAGTAGTCATTTTGAAGGAAGGGCTTAGTTGCCCCACCTGACATTGTTTATCCAATCCCCTTTCCCCGCTACCATATATAGATGTAGTACCTATATTAAAGTTACCTTCCTAGAACCAATCAAGTTGCATGCTAAGTTTTAAGAGTTACACGTCAGTGATGATGAGTTTTTGGTATAAACGATATGTTTTTTCTGAAATTAATTGGAGTAGAAGCGAGAAGGAAGATCGAGCGATTGCTGATATTCATTGAACTCCCCGTTTTTTGTACTTGTCGTCATTAAACAGGCTCCCTTTGCCAAACTATTGAGTTGTCATTATTAATTTGGTGCAAGAGTATGAATCTGCATCCCCATCCATCTCAAGGGTGCTGCTGTTCATCTTAAAGTGCTGTTTGGATACCCCCAGTCCTAGGGCCGGCTGGGGTCCATCCTGCACACTTGGGTCAGTAGGGGCTGGAGCACTGGTGGCCTGGGCCGTGGCATCACACACTGATGGTGTGACAGTAGGTGCCCTTGCAGGTGGCTACACCTGTGTGCTGGTGCCACAATGCTGCACAGCATGTCCCTTCCCCTTCGATGCATGGATAGCATCTGTCCCAGCTCCTTCATGGACCGTGGTGGGCAGCAACACAGACCTGGCTTGGTAACCCAGAGGCTGGGTGGTGAGGTCTGCAGCTGCCCCGGTAGCTACCTGACCCCGGCCGGTGCGTACAGAAGTTCACACAGCTGCATCTGGACCTTGGGTGCCGGTGCCAGGACGCTGCACAGTATGTCCCTTCCCCTTCGATGCACGGATCGCATCTGCCGATGCGTCTCCGTGGACCGGGCTGGGGAGCAACACAGGCCTGGCTGGGTGACCTGGAGGCTGGGTGGTGGTTGCTGCAGCTGTCTCTGCAGCTTCCTGACCCTGTTGGGTGGGGGGCATAGCTCTCCCTGCACGGGCCCGGACACATCCGCCACCTCCGCCACCTCCACCACCTTGGCCACCTCCGCCTCCCTGGCCACCTTTGCCTCCCTTCCCACTAGTTGTCCTCCCAGTCATGGCACCAATGAATTGGTACAATAGGAGGTGCAGCTATCAATTGTCCTGGGCAATTTGAGTGAGGGGGCAGTGTACGTGATGTCAAACGTACCAGTGTGCCCCAGCAAGGCTTGATGTAACCCCTGGGCAAAAATTAAATGGGCCGCGTCATGCACAGGCACCCCAAATATGAATAAAATACATGTACGCAACCCCTCGGCAACCCACGTGTAAAGGAAAATCCTAACGCAGTATGCTGTGGCACCCAGCAACACAGAAAATACATACACGAAGGACATGTAAGCTACAGTGATGTTAAATAAGGGGTTACGTGACACACAGGGGTACCCACAGAATGTAAAATGCGTACGCAACTCACCACCAGCCTTAAAGGTACACGCGCATGTGCGTGGAGGCAATCCCCTACCAAAACAAGAAGCTTGCACGCAGTGAAGCGATTGCGTGGAAACGAAGTCCACATGTCCATCCGCTATAACTCGGCAAGCGTGCGATGCTCTCCTACGCACTACTTTATCCCAATCTTGAATGCCACGCCCAACATTCAGCGCGTGTCACATACGTTACGTGCTTGGGGCCTTTCCTCTGATTTCACGCTTAAGCACTGTTTCTGCACGTGGAGACTCACTCTGTTTCCAGCTGGCCACGCGAGTAACACGGCAGACCCACGCTCCTGCCTACCAGCCAATTTACCTGCATCCAAATGCCCCGAGCTGCCTCATACGAGCCATCTGCTGCTCCCTGCCCACTGTGTGTGCCTGCTGCCCACGTGCCCTGCAATTTTGGTGCCTGCTGTTCAGCCATTGCCAGAGCTCCTGTCGTTGGACCTGTGACCACATCTGCTGATCCAGAAGACTCCCGACATGCCAGACCACCGGTCCACAGCCCAGGACCAGCTGCCCACCCACACCTGCGTCGTGGGTTGCCATGTCTGAAGCAACATTATCGGAGGCAAGTGGCATACCCCCGGCAGCGACCCTGAGGGCTATCAGCTTCTCAGCCAGGGAAGTTGACATCCTGGTGGAGCAAGTCCTGGTGCATTATGATGCCCTGTTCCATGGACCATCGCAAGTCAGCAAGGAAGTACGAAGGAAGATCTAGGCGGACATTGTGAGTGCCTTCAACACGGAGGGGGTGGCACTCCGCAACTACATCCATGTCCAAAAGCGCTGGGAGGACTTCAAAACCAGGACCCGCAACAAGGCCCAGCGCTTCCTCAAGGCTGGCAAGGACCAAGAGGGGTGCCGGGTCCGGCTGACCGCTGACAACAAGCGGGTACTGGAGTGGTTCTACCTGGTGCTGTACGCCCAGATCAGGGATTTGGAACTCCGTCTGGAGTCGACAGGTAAGTGTCCATGTGTAATTGCCCACCATAGTGCATGTGCATGTTGATGTATGGTTGGAGTGTGCACCTTAGCCTTATGTCTGGTCTGTCTCTGTGTGCATGTCCGAGACAGTGCTGCATGTGAGTCCATTCAAGGATGTGTGACAACAACAGTGTTTGTGTAGCAATGTGTGATGCGTGGCAGCATGTAACGACATGCACATGGTTGGTTTCATGTGTCTAGACTTGGCCATGTGAGAGGTGTCACACATGTGTGCTTTTGGCAATATCATGGACATGCATGGTGCATATGTGCATGTGTCTGAAGAGTGAGTGTGTGACTGGCCAACACTCTGGGATGGATGTCACTTGAGCATTAGATTGTGTGATTAACTCATGCTGCCAAATTGACCTTTAGTGCACTCTGACGTGATAGCTCCATGTCCTGCTTCATGACTGTCAGCTGATGTGTGTGAATGAGATGTGCATATCGCATGATGCATGTGAGGTGAATGCACAATTTTGAGGTGCTGACAGCGCTTTGTCCAAGGATTGTGCATGTGTGTTGATTGCACTAACCTGTGTGCTGTGGACGGTGATGATGGTTCTGACCTTTGACAGTCCCACTCATGTACATTTGCTTTGTGCAAAACAGACGTATTTTCAGTACCCTGATGTTTGTGTTCTATGTCTCCCTATCCACAGCGACGATGGAAGAAGAGGGCGGAGAAGGCTCTGTGGAGCAAGGCAGCGTGGATGCCTCCACCAGGCACAGACGCATGGCCCAGTCACGCTCCCAGGAAATGTCATCTTCGGGGAGTGAGGGAACTGGTGCCACATCCGAGGCAACAGCCGCAGCTGCTGAGGGGAGGCCCGAGAGGGTGAAGTTGGTTGTGGGCTCCTCAGCAGTGGGAGCGACAGGTGAGGTAGCACAGGGGCAATCCGATGCCTAAGACAATGGAGAGGCATCCAGGTTGGCGGAGGAGGTGGAGGAGGAGGAGGCCACATCAGCCCAGCCCACGGGGCCCGGCGGGGGTGATGACGTGGGTGTGACTGGTGCAGTCCACACTCAGGGGCAGGACGCAGTACAGGTCGTCGTGGAGGGGCCTGTGACTGATCCTGCCCCTGGGACTGCGACTGCACCAGTATGCACCTGTGAGCATGCCCCGGGCCGGACCCATCCGCAGGTGGCAGATGCTTCCACCCAAACGGAAATACCAATACCTGCAGATGAAGCAAATTGGGACAGGGTGGAACCGTTGCTAGCCGGTATCACGAGGCATACAGGCACCATCCGTGATGATGTGCAGGCTTCCAATAGGGGGCTTGCACGTCATCACGATGCGGTCTGGCGTCTCCTGAACTGGCTAGCACATATCCTGGTCTCGAATTGGGTACTAGGGCTGGTCACTGCTGCGACCCCCTCCTTGTCTTCCTCCTCTGTGCCCAGTCATCCTCCCTGCCATCTTCCAGCCCAGATGTCACCAGGGCCCCCTGTGTACCTGTCCCAACCCCGGCGGTCAGTCTGGTGGAGATCACATCCCTGCCAGAGTTGGGAGTCGAAGCTGGATCAGCAGAGGTGGTCACCACGCAGATCCAGCCGGTGACAGGAGCTGGTGCAATGGAGGAAGAGCAGGCACCAAGGAGCAGGACACATGCACGACAACCCCGGGGGTTATCATCATCCCTGAGGCTCTCCTTGAGATGCAGGCACTGGGCTATTTGGCAGCAGCAGGCTCGGAGTAGGAGGCTACAGGACTCGGGGCAGTCAATCACATGGAGGCAGGTATCGTCCATTGGGCAGGAGGCAAACGTGGACCTTACCCAGAGGATGTCTTCCGTGTTGGAGCGTTTGGGCCAGCAGATTGGGGCAGAGGGCCAGCGGGCACGGGACGCAAGACTCACCATGGCCAGGGTGGAGATTTCACTGCGTCGGGCAGAGAGGCGGCCCGAGGTCCTTGAGGAGACTTGCAGGGAGTTTGAGAGGAGCATGTTTTAGTCGCTGCAAGCCCTCGCGGGGGAAGCGGAGACCCGCCTAGGGGAAGTGGACGCAGTGTTCGATGATGCCCTGGCGGAGACCATGAGGGAGCATGGTGAGGAAAAGGACCAGCCCGCTGCCATTGTATATAGTTATTTAGGTGTAAGTTTCATTTATTTTTCCTTTTTTTTTTTGTTTTTGGACTGTGCTCCACTTTTTGTATATAGTTAGATTTTGTGATGACATTTTGTGGAGTGTTTTAAAATGTGTTTTGTTATGCATTTGGGACAATGGACCTATACTACTTGTAAATAGTTGGAGAAAAAAAATTCTGTTTGTGTTACCCATGATATAATGTATTTCTTTTTATTTGTGATTTTCATTTGGATATTCATTTAGGACATGGACCTCATTTTGCATTTTGACCTTTTTTTGGGCGGACACTGGTTTTTTCATTTGGATTTAAATGCACAATTTATTTCTCTTATGGAGATGAGTAAGGTTTCAAAACTGGTTTTTAATATATTTTCAAAACTTTTATCCAAGTGGTGTTTCCCATTTTTGGAAACGTTTGACGCTGCATTACTCTGTTCTGTGTCCATTATGATGACCTATGTTGTTCATGTGTGTGCACACATGCCAGCATGTGTCATGTTTGACATTCATTTGCATGGGGCATGGTCTGGTGTGAATAAGCAGTGTATGGGTGTTTGGGTGTAGTTTGAGTGTGCACCGTGTGCTGGCATTTGATTTCACATGTGCAGCATGAATGTGTATTGGGCCTCTGTGTGGTTGTGAGGGTGGTGGGTTGGGTGAGTGATGTGAGTGTGATATGTTTACTATTTTGGCACCGAATTCGGTTGATCATGCTTTGAGCTTCACCAGCATGTGAAATCACTTGTGTGTTTAGGGGGTTATTAGTTCAGGTGATGTGTGCTCATTGATGCTCATGCCATGACACCCCATTGCAATGTCTGTTTCTGTGACACATAGCTAGGGTGCTTTGTGTTCTGTCACAGTGTGAGTACTTGTACATGTGCATTCTTGACATTACTTTGTCACATAGCATGCTGGGCCTCACTTTAACATACACTTTTGTGATGTGAATGTTGGGTATGGTTGCAGTATGCAATTGCGTGTGATCAGCTGGGACACAGAAGCTTGTGGGCCACGTGTGTGTTTTGTTGTTGTTTGCTGTATATTTGCTGAGGAGGAGGTTAAGGGTGGGGTCACTACACAGCAAGCAAGTTCATGAACACACCATCATTGGAGTGAACCTGTGTCACTATGTCAGCATCCATCATGCTCGTGTTGGCGGGGCATGAGATGGGTCCTGTCTGCAGGTTGCTGTCATGGGTGCTGGGGCGGGGGACCATGAAGTGGGGTGAGTCCTGCAGGTTGCCGTCACAGGTGTTGGAAGGGGGGACCATGAGGCGGGGCCTGCCTGCAGGTTGCAGTCATGGGTGTTGGGGGGGCATGAGGTGGGGCCTGCCTGCAGGTTGCCATCACAGGTTTTGGGGCGGGGAACCATTAGGCGGGGGATGCCTGTGGGGTGTGGTCACAGGTGATGGGAGCTGCGGAGGTCCCATGTGGTGTGGGCTGACTGGGGGGGGTGGTCATAGGGGCTGGGGGGACCATGTGGTGTGGGCTGCCTGCAGGGTGTGGTCACAGGTGATGGGGGGTCCCATGTGCTGTGGGCTGCCTGCGGGGTGTGTTAACGGGTGAGGGGGGTCCCATGTGGTGTGGGATTCCTCCGGAGTGTGGTCACAGGTGATGGGGGTCCCATGTGGTGTGGGCTGCTTGCAGGGTGTGGTCGCAGGGCTGGGGGATCCCATGTGGTATGGGCTGCCTGCAGGGTGTGGTCACGGGTGATGGGGGTCCCATGTGGTTTGGGCTGTCTGCAGGGTGTGGTCACAGGTGATGGGATCTGGGGGCCCAAATGGTGTGGGTTGCCTGCGGGGTGTGGTCACAGGTGATGGGGCTGGGGGGGGTCCCATCCGGTGTGGGCTGCCTGAGGGGTGTGGTCACAGGTGATGGGGGTCCCATATGGTGTGGGCTGCCTCCAGGGTGTGGTCACGGGTGATGGGTGCTGGGGTGTGGCTGTCCCATCAGGAGGGGTCAGCTTCCAGTGGATTTGTGCATGTATCACGGGGTATGCATGCGCAGGAGTTTCCACGCAATTTGGCTGGGGTGTGCACGCATACTCTAGACGCACCCCAGCCAAATTGCATGGAAACTCAGCACGTACCCCGCACGCACCCCAGCCAAATCATGTGGAAACTCAGCGCGTACCCCGGACGCACCCCAGCTAAATCACATGGAAACTCAGCGAATACCCCGGACGCACCCCAGCCAAATCGCGTGGTAACTCAGCGCATACCCCGAATGCACCCTAGCCAAATCGCATGGAAACTCAGCACGTACCCTGGATGCACCACAGACAATTCGCATGGAAACCCAGCACGTACCCGAGATGCAGCCCAGCCAAATCGAGTAGAAACTCAGCGTGTAACCCCAGATGCACCCCATCCAAATCACATGGAAACTCAATGCGTAGCCCGGATGCACACCAGCCAAATCACGTGGAAACTCATCACGTAGCCCGGACGCACCCCAGCCAAATCGCGTGGTAACTCAGTGCATACCCCGGATGCACCCTAGCCAAATCGTGTGGAAACTCAGCGCGTACCCTGGACGCACCACAGCCAATTCGCATGGAAACCCAGCACGTACCCGAGATGCAGCCCAGCCAAATCGAGTAGAAACTCAGTGCGTAACCCCAGACGCACCCCATCCAAATCACATGGAAACTCAGCGCGTACCCCGGATGAACACCAGCCAAATCGCGTGGAAACTCATCACGTACCCCGGACGCACCCCAGCCAAATCCTGTGGAAACTCAGCACGTACCCCGGACACACCCCAGCCAAATCGCATGGAGACTTAGCATGTACCACAAATGCACCCCAGTCAAATCACGTGGAAACTCAGCATCTATCCCAGACCCACCCCAGCCAAATCGCGTGGAAACTCAGTGCATAACCCGGATACACTGAGTTTTCACACGATTTCGCTGGGGGGGCTGTATGCTGGACCAGGGATGGCGTGGGGGCGTGTGCCGTGTTAGGCATTTCGCTAGCTTTTTACTATGCGTGGGGGAATTTTGGGGGCATTACTGGCACTGCTTTATCTTCTAAACATGCAGTGCGTTTGGCTTCATCATCTGCTGCTTGATTTCCGCGTGAGATATAATCTGCCTTTTTAGTGTGAGCGGCGCATTTAATGACTGCGGTGGCTACTTGGAGTTGTAGTGCCCTAATAAGCCTGTCCAATAAGGCGGCATGTCGCACTGGAGTGCCATCCGCTCGGAGGTAGCCCCTCCTTTTCAAACGTGCTATTCCTGCGTGCACTGTCGATGTCACATAGGCGGAATCACTGTACATCGTTACTTCCTGGTCTGCATGATTTGCGAGCGTGACTATCAGCGCCACTAACTCTGTAGACTGTGCTGAACAGTGAGACGGGAGTCGTGCACTTACAAATGTTTGAAACTCCCCATTGGATGTGTGTTTTACCACAGCTGCACCTGTATATCTCTGTCCAGCATTTTGGTCGATCCTTGAAGAACCGTCAATAAAAACAATTGCTCCCCCTATCAAAGCATTTTTTTTATCCTAAGGATTTCATCATAGAACTCTTCATAGTTCAAACAGTCGTGCGCACACTCATCCTCTGCCAGTGGTTCAGCTACAAACATTGCAGGATTCACCAATTTGCATAGAACTATTTTAATTGCCAGATTTGATATGACTACTTCATAGGTAGAAGCCCTTTGAGAAATCAACGCCCCTTTTGGTTTCTCCAAGATGGCAAATAATGCATGCTCAAACAAACAACATCATGTAGCATCCCATCATTATACTTGCAGCCATCTCAATGGCGAATGCGGCGGCTGCCAAAGATTGTTTGCATGGAAAATGACCCCTCATTACTGGCCCTAAAATCCCACTGTTATATGCAATGGGCTTGTACCCCAATGTGGTCCTCTGTGTAAGGACTGCTGTCATAACGGTACCGTCAATGTGCGAAAACAAAAGGAATTCCTCAGCATAATTGGGAATCCCTAAAACTGGAGCTGAACAAATTGCCTTCTTCAATTCCTCAAACCCTTCTTCCATCTCCTCAGTCCAAACATTTCTTTAGAGCTTGTAATAAAGGCCTTGTATATGAGCTATAGTCAAAGACCCATGCTCTGACAATTACATAATCCCAAATAAATCCCCCAAATCTCTGCATGAGCTTTATCGTGTGTGGCTTTGTGGTTTTCAAGATAGACTCAGCTCTCTCAGGAGTAACCTTTTTTCCTTCATGCGAAAACAACTGACCCATGTACGATACTTCCTGGTGACAATACAGTAACTTCTCTTTGTCAACTTTATATCCCTTTCCAGCTAGTGTAATCATCAACGGAATAGAATCATGTCTGCACCCTTCCTCTGAAGTGCTGCAAAATAAAATGTCATCTACGTATTGCAGGACAACACTTTCCAAATCAATATTGTTTAAATCCATTTGGAAAACTCTATTGAAAATCGAAGGAGACTCACAATACCCTTGAGGTAATTTTGTGCTTATTAACTTAGTCTATCTGAACGTAAATGATGTCAGATCCTGCAAGTCCTTATGTAAGGGGATTGAGAAAAACACATTTTTCAAATCAATCACAGTAAAATATTGCACTTCAACAGGTATGTTACATAAATTTGAAGCTGGATTAGGAACTAGAGGGAGTTCGGCCTCTACAATCTGATTAATTGGGGGTTTAAATCTTGAATGAGCCTCCATGACCCCCCCTTAGATTTTTTGATAGGGTACACTGACGTATCACACGGTGACTCTGACGTCACCAAGATGCCTTTATCCATAATGGCGGAAATCGTCGTAAAAATACCTTCATCTGCCTCTCGAGACATAGGATACTGTCGTGCTCAAGGTAAAATTGCTCCTGGCTTCAATTTAATCTTTACTTCTCCAACCCCCTTCAATAAGTCTATGTCATAGGGGCCTGTAGTCCATAATGAAATTGGCACTTTTGCTATGTCTTCCTCAAAATAGTCGGAACGTTTTTATGCTATCAGCATTTTTTGAGGAACCTCTCGTTTGATGGCTCGTACCCAATAAGTGATGCTCATTTAAAATATTACTTCATCATCTGATAAATGATCGCTAAACATGTCCTAATCAGTGACGTAAGTCCATCTGTAATCCTCCCCAATAGCAATCACTGTGCACCATTGTCTGCCATCATGATTATTCCCATCAAGCAGAGCCATCTCTCCTCGCACTATGGCTGCTTGTAATTCTAAAGGAAAGATTTGCCCTTCCTCTTCATCCATAGGTACCTTTGGCCTGAATAGAAATTCATCAGATATTCTCACAGTTCTGCTACTAAGCCTGGTAGCCATGTCAACAAAATGCGTACCCCATAATGAAACACTTCAGGTTCCAACGGGACTGCTCTCCTGGTCACATGTCCTGCAAATTCCATATTAAATTCACTCACATTTAAATAATGCATTGCTGGTGTTGAACACACTATACCTTTATCAGTAAACGAGATTGTCATATTCAACTTAGTCATCAAATCTCGACCTAACATATTGACGGGTGTCTGCCTTGAATACAGCAGTGGCACAACATGTCTCATTCTCCTATGGAGACTGGTAAGTCTTCAGTCAAAGGAACTCTGCTTGTAGCTCCTGTGAAACCTTGAGTATTCATGGCATTGCCAGACATTGAAAATGTTCCCTCTTTTATACACAAGCATGTTGCACCCGTGTCTACTAAAAATGAAAAACGTTTGCCTCCTATACTGACGTCTACCCTCGGTTCCTCGTGAGGATTAGGCGTCACGGAGAGTATTGAACACATCAAGTCTCCCAGTGAGCTGCCCAATTGTTGGTACAGCCCCATTCCTGTACTTGTAAAAGGATTCCCTCCCTCTACAGTGACACCTTCTATCCTAGGAGTCATTAACTGTCCTGTGCTTGTGCTTTGCTGTATCTGCATAGGTGAATGTTGTGACTGCCCTTGCGGTGATTTCACTGCTGCTTGCTGTGTTTGCAAATGTTGCTGCATTCTCAACGCTTGTGCTTGTTGCACTGTTTGATTCTGAGCAAACCCATCTCCACTCTGCTGTGAATATGCAAACGGATTTGAAGTCCCCCATCTTGAAAATTGCCCATTCTGCACAAACCTTTGACTTCTACACATGCGAGCCAAATGACCTGTCATACCACATGTCCAAAATATAGGTAGAGGTCTCCCCATCTGTCCTCCGCGCATGCCTTGATTATCATTTTGCATGTTCTGAAACCCACCTTGATTGTTCTAAAAATAGCCATGATTATTCTGAAAACCTCTTCCTCTAAAACCTCCCCTTCCTTCTGGCATAAACCCATTATTACCTTGGTCAAGCTGCCTTTGATTGTTCCCCTGCGGCATGTTTGTTACCTGCTGTGAATTTGATCCGTCTCCACTAGTTATCATCGCCCCTTAAATAGCATACTTAGATAACTTCTTTTGCATTAACTTCACCTCTTCGCCTTTCCTTATATCCTCTTTTTTGCGATTCTTTTCCTGCAAGAGTCTGCAATAATGTGCGATGGTCAGCTGAATCTCTGACCATGGTTTAGCCTCTATACCCACTAACATCTTAAACTGCTTCTGTACCGAGTCTGGCAGCCCTTGGCATAATATATAATAGAACACAGGTATAGATTTTGCCCCAAGATTTGCATGTCTCCAAGCTCCACTGCTCTTGAAAATTCTGAATGCAAGCAAGCGTATCTTCCACTTCCTACATCTTTTTCGTCATTATAGCTCCCATATCGGAGGTGTCTGGATACAATACTCTAAGCGCTTTCCAGACTGCTGCTCTACAGTTATTGAACAGTGCTCCATCATGAGCAGTGTTAACCGTAGTAACACCAGCATACCCTGCTCTCGACCAAACATCATCAGCTCTCTCACCAAGGATGGCAATCAGGAGACCCTTAATGTCCCCTGTAGCCAACGTATTTCTTCCTGTCATCTTTTCTAATTCATGTATCTATTTCCCAGCACCAGAAGTTAAATTCAGAAGGTTACATCTTAAATTATCCTTGTCCATTTGGGGCCACTGTATATACTGTGGTCTAGCTCCCCATTTCTCTAGCAAGGGAAACTGTGAAACCCCAAACTCACTCTCATCTCCCAACACCTGTCTTTTCAAGGTTTCCGCACTGCCTTCCTCCTGACAGAGACCTTAATCTGCTTGCATAAGGTGGCGTATCCCCCCCTCTCATCATGAGGTTGCCCTTTAGATTGGTCTGATTGCGTGAATGATTTTGACGCCCGAGGTATAGGTATGCCTAAATCTGACCATCTCACTTCCTTATCCATTGTAAAACAACCCTCAGGACCACATCCGTCATCCCTCTCTTCTCCAAGGAAGGTGTCTCTGTCTTCATCTGACATCTCCTGTGCCCAACTTGTATAACTTCTCTCCTCTATTACTATTATAATATTGATGATTGGTAGAGGTAAAATTTGAGTTTCTGTCACTAACCTGAATTGATGGCGATCCTCCGGAGCAGAAATGGACGACTGTAAGGATCTCCCTGAGACCCCTGCTCCCCCTACTCCTAAGATTGTAGAAAACCAGAGAGAGAGAGACAGGAACCCCAGGGAAACCCTCGGGGGAAGAAAACCCTGGGAGTTCTTGAGAGTGCTTCTGGAGGGTTGGTTCGTCTCTGGATGGCTGGTGTTGCAGGATTCACGGTGCCTATATAACAAGGAATGGACAGGTAAGGAAGAGATAGACTGTCTCAGAGAAAGAATTCAGTACAAGGAGAATTACACTTACAGTTTACAGTTCTTCTAATCACTACGGGAATCTGCATTTAGGGAATGCCGGTCTTGTTAGCCGACAAGGAGGATTCATCCAAAGGACACGAGAAAGATTCCTAAATAAGTACAAGGAGATCACAAGGATGAGAGAGATAAGGCTAGGGAGGAATGGGGGAGATTAGTACATAGAAACAGGATTTACTCTGTCTAAACGGATGGGTGGCTCAAAGAGGGTCTTGGGTCGGAGAAGGGGCAGCCGGAAAGGCAGAGAACTGAAGACCGCTGAGCCCGGTAGAAAAACTGCTGCTCGAAGGGAAATGTCTGAAGGATTGCTAAGTAGAAAGGAGGACAGCAAGAAGGATTAAAGTGGAGTTCTAGGAAATCGTACAAAGTCTTAGGCAAAGATTGGAGTAGCGAACTTACGAAGCGTCTGGAAAAACAGAAGCAACGCACAAGAGAGAGGAGTTTCGGTCCTTAAATTCAGTCATGTGATCTTCTGATTGCGTACAAAGAGGACGTGCAAAGGCTTGACCGTCACCTCTCCTGTGTCCGGAGCACGTCGCCATCTTGAAATATCTGCGAAAGGCGGAAATGCATAAAGACCATTGCCGTCTCAATTGCCATCGCTGAAAAGGTGTAACAGAATGCCCCCTCCGTATAGGAGGCAAACCTGGTTTACCCGGGTGAAGGCAAAAAAAGCATCTCACCAAGCGAGGGGCATGAACCCCCGAAGCAGGTTCCCAACTCCTGTCTGCATAGGAGTAGCCCTTCCAATCTATTAGAAACTGGAGTTTACCTCAATGGTACCGAGAGTCACAAATGTTGGCTACTTCGAATTCAGCTCCCGAGTCGGTCAAGACAGGAGGAGGTAAAGGTTTGGTAGATCGCTGAAACCTATCTTGTACAGCCAATTTAATTTGAGACACATGAAAGACCGGATGAATGCGAGACCAGGAGGGAGGTAGAGACAAACAGACAGCAGAAGCACCCACTCGATCAATCACCGAAAAGGGTCCAAAGAATCTAGGGGAAAGCTTCGAGGGGACCAGATGTTTGGGGAGAAATCGGGATGCCAGCCAGACCTTATCTCCTTTGTCACAGGATGGTAAATCTCGGCGATGTCTGTCGGCATACTTCTTTGCCCGGTCCTGTGCTGCTTGAAGGGACAATCGAGCCAATCGATGGCCCCTTTGGAGGTCTGCAAGAAGGCTGTCAACTCCCGGGAATCTCGAGGAAGGCGAGGAGATCACCGGAATGAATGAAGGATGAAATCCATAAGAGCAATGGAAAGGACTAGTGTTCAGAGCTGAGTGTTAGGCATTATTGTAAGCATATTCTGCTAAAGGTAAGAGATCTACCCAATTGTCTTGTGCTGCCGAAAAAAGCAGCGTAAATAGCCTTCCAAGGTCTGATTTAATCGTTCCATTTGCCCGTTGGTCTGGGGATGATATCCAGAACTAAGGGCTCTCTTGATACCTAGCACCTGGCATAATCTCTTCCAATATTGAGAAGTGTACTGGGGACTCCTCTCAGAGACAATCGTATCAGGAAGACCGTGTCGAGAAAATATTTCAGAAATGAAGACTTTGGACATCCGGGCGGTTCCTGGGATTTTTAGCAGTGGAGTAAAATGGGCGAACTTTGTGAAGTAATCGATGGTGACCATGATTGTAGTATATTCAGAGGAAGGTGGAAGGTCTACTATAAAGTCAGTAGAAATAATTTGCCAAGGTCTTTCAGGAATGGGCATTCGAGTAAGTAGACCAAAAGGAGGAGCTCGTTCTGTTCTAGATTGAAGGCAGATACAGCATGCTTTGACATAGTTGATGACATCCGACTGAAGAGTAGGCTACCAAAAATGTCGTCTGACGAGATTGAGAGTGGTCTGGATGCCTCGATGTTCGGCTGCTAACGAATCATGGCACATCTGAAGAACCTCCAATTGTAGAGAAGGAGTAGGAACCAATACTTGGTCTGAATGAAAATATAGATTCTGGTTCTTAGTAAGGTGGTAAGTGGTGGCTAATTCTTCACATTGTCGTAGATGACGAGCAGTTTCTTGTTTAAGAATTTGAAGGAAATCCGAGATGACGGAAACAAATCGGGCTCGAGGGAACATTCTTTCAGAACAGAACTTTGAAGATTTAGGGTTCTTGCGAGACAAAGCATCTGCCCGTAAGTTTAAATTCCCAGGCAGAAAGGTGAATTTGATGTTATAGGGTAAAAAGAAATATGCCCATCGCGCTTGTCTGCTGTTCATCGTATTGGCTTGTTGTAACACCTTGAGGTTCTGATGATCAGTGCGCACCTCTATTGGAAAGGGGGACCCCAGTAAGAGGTGTCTCCATTCTTCAAATGCCTTTTTGATTGCTAGTAGTTCTTTTTCTAGTACTGAATAATGTACTTCAGAAGAGGTAAAAGTCTTGGACAAATAGGCTACTGGTCTTTCCTCTCCTTGTTCTCCCCGTTGCAAGAGAACTGCGCCTAAAGCCTGGTGTGAGGCGTCTGTCTCCACGATGAAAGGTTGTGTCTGATCAGGAGTAATTAGTATAGAAGCAGAAGTGAATAGTCCTTTCAAAGTCTCAAATGCTTGTTGGGCATCCACATCCCAATGAAATTCGACTCCCTTCTTTAGAAGTCTGGTAATAGGTAAAATAGTTTCCGAATAACATGGGATGAATTTCTTGTAAAAATTTGCAAACCCCAAAAATCGTTGCACCTCCTTTACTGTTGTCGGGGGGGGGACAATCCACAACTGCTGAAACCTTTGTTGGATCCATGGAGATGCCGTGGGCTGAGAGGATGAAGCCAAGGTAGGTGATTTGTGTTTTATGGAATTCACATTTTTCTGCCTTGCAGTATAACTGATAGCCTGTAACCGATCCAGAACGAGATTGACATGATGTATATGGTCACTCTTGTTCGTGGAAAAAATCAGAATGTCGTCTAAATAGACAATAACGAAATGTAGAAGAATATCTGCAAACAAATGATCCATAAACCTCTGAAAAACGGCGGGTGCGTTTACCAATCCGAAGGGCATCACTTGGTGTTGGAAATGACCAAAGGGAGTTTGGAAGGCAGTTTTCCACTCATCTCCTTGTGCAATCCGAATTAAGTGATACGCTCCCCGAAGGTCTAGCTTGGTATATAATTCGGCACCTCTAACCGCTTCCAAGATGTCTTTGATCAGAGGTATAGGGTATTTGTCGGGGATGGTGATCTTATTGAGTCCTCTGTAGTCAATACAAGGACGGAGCTCCTCTGAATCTTTCTTTGGTATGAAAAATAGAGAAGCACCTGCGGGGGATTTGGACTCTGTGATCAAACCATTTTGCAGGTTAGAATGAAGGTATTCTTTGAGAGCTGCTTTTTCTTTTTGGGACAAAACATACATCCTCCCGAACGGAAGAGGCGGGTCCGGGAGCAGAGAGATATGACAATCGTCCCTACGATGGGGAGGTAAAGTGGGAAAAAGCAGGTTTGAGAAAACCTTATTGTAATGACGATGACAAGGAGGAATCAGTTGTAACTGGCCGATAGAAGATATACCTGTGGCATTATTCATTTCAGAAGGGGTCTGTACTCCTACCACATCTTGACTCAGGCAGTGATCAATACAGTATTCTGAACCCAGAAATAGAGTCCCTGCCTTCCACTTGATAAAGGGTTTGTGAGTGCGTAACCAGGGAAGTCCTAAAATCACAGGAAAATGGGCTGTCTTTATGAGGTCGAAAACAACTTGTTCTTTATGGGAAGCAATCAAACACGTAAGCAGTTTGGTCTGCTCTCGAATAGGACCAGAGATCAAGGAATTCCCATCGACTCCTTGAATCGGAGTGGCACAACATTTGTTGGTTTTAGCTATCCCATTAGTCGCAGCCCATAGATCATCTAAGAAGTTTCCAGCCGCGCCGCAGTCCAGCAATGCCGGGATACCCGGGATGGCTCGATCAGGTAGACTGATGGTCAAGGAAAGGACTACCATAAAGTGTTGGATAATAGACAGCTCTAAAGATAATCCTACTCTAGGAGAGGAACTCTGAATTAAATCCCTTGCCGTGGTTTCCTCTACGGTAGGGATTTGGCGTTTCCCGGAACAGTGGATCTTGGTCGGCGAGGAGGGACAATAGGACAATCATGTAATATATGAGAGGAAGAGCCACAATACATACACAGTCCTAGAGACTTCCTTTGGTCTCTTTCTTGATTCGACAAAGGTCCTTTGACAGTTCCGATCTGCATAGGTTCTTCAGCTGGTGCGGTCTTACTTGTACTGGGAACCGCTTCGGATTCATAACGAACCCCTTTAGATCTCTTCTTCTCAAGAGTTTGTTCTTGTATTCTATAGTCGATTTGCATTTCAGCGAAGTTAGCAGGCCGGGGAACCTTAGAAATCTCATCCTTAAGCTCCTCCGAAAGACCTCGACGGAAAAGAGTAACTAATCCATCATCGGGCCACCCAAGTTCTGAAGATAACTGTTTAAAGAGGGTTATATAAGACACCAAATCCTTATTGCCCTGTCGGAGGTCCAACAGTCTCTCCTGGGTGGTTACAGAAATTTCCTGACGACTGAACATGGATCTCAGGCTGTTGACAAAAGCGGGATAGGAATCCAATATGGCATTGCCCGATGTGACTAAGGGGGTGGCCCACGCTAAGGCTGGGCCTGTCAAATGGGAAATAAGAAAGCCTACTTTATCTTTATCTGACGGACAAAACCGGGGTTTAAATGTAAATTGAACAGTACAGCTGTCTAGGAACCCCTTTAATTTATGTGAATTTCCGTCAAACTTGCCCATGCTTAATGCTATAGGAGGTGTCTCAGAAAAGGGGAGATTCATTTGTTGTCTAAGATGGGCATTATCTTATTTAAGATTTTGCAACTCCAATGACATGGATTGCATTGCCCCCATCAGTTGTTGCATTTGCTGCTCCATGATGAAGCCGCCAATTCAGGTAAGCCTCTTTTTTGGGCATCGCTTACTATTACTATTATAATATTGATGATTGGTAGAGGTAAAATTCGAGTTTCTGTCACTAACCGGAATTGATGGCAATCCTCCGGAGCAGAAATGGACGACTGTAAGGATCTCCCTGAGACCCCTGCTCCCCCTACTCCTAAGATTGTAGAAAACCGGAGAGATAGAGACAGGAACCCCAGGGAAACCCTCGGGGGGGAAGAAAACCCTGGGAGTTATTGAGAGTGCTTCTGGAGGGTTGGTTTGTCTCTGGATGGCTGGTGTTGCAGGATTCACGGTGCCTATATAACAAGGAATGGACAGGTAAGGAAGAGATAGACTGTCTCAGGGAAAGAATTCAGTAGAAGGAGAATTACACTTACAGTTTACAGTTCTTCTAATCACTACGGGAATCTGCGTTTAGGGAATGCCGGTCTTGTTAGCCGACAAGGAGGATTCACCCAAAGGACATGAGAAAGATTCCTAAATAAGTACAAGGAGATCACAAGGATGAGAGAGAGAAGGCTACGGAGGAATGGGGGGGATTAGTACATAGAAACAGGACTTACTCTGTCTAAACGGATGGGTGGCTCAAAGAGGGTCTTGGGTCGGAGAAGGGGCAGCCAGAAAGGCAGAGAACTGAAGACCGCTGAGCCCGGTAGAAAAACCGCTGCTCGAAGGGAAATGTCTGAAGGATTGCTAAGTAGAAAGGAGGACAGCAAGAAGGATTAAAGTGGAGTTCTAGGAAATCATACAAAGTCTTAGGCAAAGATTGGAGTAGCGAACTTACGAAGCGTCTGGAAAAACAGAAGCGACGCACAAGAGAGAGGAGTTTTGGTCCTTAAATTCAGTCATGTGATCTTCTGATCGCGTACAAAGAGGACGTGCAAAGGCTCGACCGTCACTTCTCACTTCAAAGGCTCGACCGTCAATTCCTGAAATAGAAGATTTTCTGCCCTGAATCCTCCGGGGATTCTTCCCCTTCAAACTGGATGACGCAGACATCCACCACAAAATGGGTTTTCTTTGTCCCCTGGTTTCTCCTACTTACCCTCTGATCCCTAGGTTGCAACTTTTCAGGGGTAGGAGATTTGGGTTCAGGTCCAGAGGTTTCTAGGGGTTTTTCACAGGTGATAAAGAAAGCTTCCTCTAGGGCTTTGCATATCCCTTCCCCCCAGGCCTCCTCCTCTGGAATCTGTTGGTTGTCAGGGTTTTTTCCACGTCATTACTCTGGGGTACCAGACCCTTTGTTTGAGCTGTTCTGGGCATTCATGTTTATTTGAGGGCCATGCTGAGCCCTCAACATGCGACTCAGGTCTTGGGTCAGACTTTGGACCTGGCGCTCCAGTTGCAACATCCTCTCCAGTTGGTATGGGGGTCTAGAGTCCTACTTTGCTGCTCTCGGGAAGGGTAGCTGTCCCTTCCCCAGAGTAGCTCATGTATTGAGGGTTCCCTGATAGCCCTCCATCCTTGGTCTCTCTTCTCCCTGATTTGGGGGTCTAGAGTCCTGAAAGCGGGGAGAGAGAGGAGGATTGTTCTGAAGGTTGGGGTTTGGATGGTACCCAGGGACCAAACTTAAATTGGAGGGTGGAATATTACTGCTCTCCCGAGGGAGGTTTTGTGGGATGTTTGGTGGAATTTGGGGAGGAACCGCACTTACCTGATTGGACCCCCCTTGTGACGGGGGAGTCCATACATACCCCAAGATGGGTCTATTACCCTGGTATCTTGGGCTTATGTAGGTGGCAGAGTCAAGTGATGCATTTGTGGAATACCCTGCCTGACTACCACCCACTTTGGACTGATCAGAAGGTCTCTTCTGCCTCTCATTTGGTTTATTAGAGGGAGGAGTATTTTTAGGTCCCCCCATTTCTAGGTCCAAAATGGGGGTATTCTTCACCTCCGCCACCTTGATAGCAGCGGGGGTTTTGGATGTTTTTTTCCTTTAGTATTTTTGTTTTCCACTGGCTTTTGGACTTCATAGATCTGGGTAGCCTGTTCTATTACCCAATCCAGGGTCCTTTGATCGTGGACGTCCCTAACCAGTTGTGTCATGATGTACTAAGTGAGGGCATGAAAATAAGTATTGATAAATTCCCTACTATGTGTGTGCACCGTCTAGAGGTCTGGGCAAATGCCTGCTGCAATTCTTGCACAAACTCTCTCGGTGCCAGATCCTCTAAGCACTGCAGGTTGTAGGCTGCCTTGCGAGCCTCCTCAGGGTTCCTTTGCACAGAGAAGTGTTTCAAGATGGTGGCCTTGTAGGTAGATCATTTTGAATGATTTTGATCCTCCAGCCCAGCAAAGAAGCTGGAGTATTTCGGGGAGAATGTCCATTGGACAAACTCCATGGAATAATGGTATTTTTTTTATGCCAAATGACATCATCATTTCATCATACAGCTCCAGATGCTCCCACACTGATTATTTTGCATTTTTGTGGTAGGGAGTCATGAATCTTCTGATGGCTTTTATTTGTCGAATTGGGTGTTTTACAAGAGTTCTCTTTTGTTTGGCAGCCTTCTTTTTCCACTGCACCTGAGTCCATTCGCCCTCAGACTCAAAGCTGCTACTATTTGTGGTCCACTCCGTGTCCTCTAGGCTCTCCCTGATTCTTTGAGACTGGGAATCCCTCCCAGAATGACTGGGTCTAGTCTCTTCTTCGTTGCTGTATTGTGGGCTCTCTGGGTCACTTCCCTTGGATTCCCCCTTTCGCACTGGGGGGTAATTATCTTGCTCCTCCCTTCTTCTGGGTGTGGTGGAGAACGCTCCCCAGCTAACTGAATGGGTGGAGATTTTCAAGATGCTCTTTTGAGGCCTGAACTCTGATTCTTCTTTATCTGCAAAGTGGACCAGAGGGTCTCTTTGTAGTCTGTCTTTCTGCCAGTCTAACTCCCTGTTCTTCTCATCATTGGAGTCCTCCTGGTCAGATGTATTTGCCAAGATATTTTTAAACCTAAACTGGTAGACATGAAATTTACAGCGCCTTGTGCATATAAAGTGGTGAGTTGGCTTCAGGCCCCAGTTAAAGAGGGCATCGCACCGTGGGCAGGAGTTGCCCTTCCATACCCTAACTGTTTGTGGTTTCTCAAGGCCTTATCGAGTCTAGCCATTTCCTTCTCCAATCTCTCTGCTTTATCTTTCTCAGCCCCTATCGCTTGGTGGTAGATAGAGGCCTGAGCTTTGAGCTCTGATACCAGAGCTTTAGTAGCTTCTGTAACCTTGCTTTGTGCCACTATTTAGCCATAGAGTCTCTTTTTTTCCTCACAAAGGGACTCATTTTCTTTCTGTGAATCTTGTATTATCTGGAAATGCTCAGACCTCTTCTTTTGCAGGAGACCAATCTCCTCCTTCTGTGCATTTTTTGCTTGTGTTGTCTCCTCTAAATCCGCTTCTACTTGCCTTAAGTGTCCCATTAATGTTTCATGTTCAACCCTCATGTTAGCCAGTTCCTGAAGACATGACTCAATTTTCTCCAGGTTTGTCCAGGTTTGTCTTTAACTGGCACACTTCCTGACACAGGGCATCTTTTTCCTGACACAGTGTGCTATTCTGTTCACCATGTTGATCTCTCTGCCGCTTCATAGCGCCCAACTTCTGGCGCTCCTGGTCAAATTCCACCTGGCAATGGACCTCCTTTATATCCCACTGGTTATTCTCCTCTTTCAATTGCTTAATCTGATTTTGAAATGCACACATGTCCCCTGTGCAGGCTCTATTTTATGCCACTTTTTGGTTCAATTTTAGTTGACTCTTTCAGTTTCTCAACGCCTTCTTGACACTCCTCTCTCAGTGCAGAAAATTGGGACTCTCGCTCTGAATTCCTTTGTTGCTGTGCCGCTAACTCATCCTTCAGCTGTTGAATGATGTCTCTTAATTTTAACTCAGAATTCTGGCTCTATAGCACTTTCTCCTCTACCTGCCTTATCTCTCTCTGTGCTTGCTCCAATAACTCAGATTGATTTTTCACAGAGGCTACACTCTCCTGGTATTTTGCTTCCATGATCATCGTATGGAAGTACATAAATGCAGTGGGCTGGGCTATTTTAATTTGATCATCTCTGGTAGTCTGCGTCATATTAAAATCTGTCAGGGCTTGATGTTACAGGCCACTATCCCACCATACATCCATATTTATAGAGGTCACCTGTTGCATCATTCTAGATAGCCAGGCTTCATGTTCCTGTTCAGCCCATTCACCTTTGATGAACAATTTGGATAGATGGTGCTTCCTAGCCATGTTAATTTCTACAACGCTCATTGTAAAATGTGTGCTGCACCTGATGGGTTCTCTATGCCAGGGCAACATCTCTCAACCCCGCTCCTGCCTAGTTTATGTTCACAATCTTTTATTTAGACACACAGCCCTAACACCCAGGGTCCAAGTTTGGCTGGCGCCTTCACAATGTAACCAGCTTTCTATCCACTAAATGTAACAATACCTTCAGTGGGCTAGTCTGCTGTGGTACACTGTCACAGGTGAAAACACTTCCTCATTTCCCAGACTAAGAGCCCCCACCTTGTCACGGTTTATTACACGGCACACGCAAGCCAGGGAACTCCATTACCTACAATGAATGTGGGCCACAATAAAATGCTTTTTTTTTAATACTACGGATTCTTTTTGAATAGGCCTCCAACCCATCTCGCACACAACCTCCACAAACACCCCATGTCACAATGGACTAGGAACCAGATCGTGTGTATCAATAAAATATTTATGAATGCATTATTTGATGTCAAAGAAAAATCAACCAATTACAACAGCCACCAATGTTGTGGCAACACAAAAGGCAATAATCTCTACCAAACAACCAGGTTAAGAAATACTGTCACAGTTAGTTCCTTTGTTTTTTTTATTGGCAGAACAGAAAACAAGCAATTCAGAACAATGATAGCACTAGCGTTAAACACTCCCCCCTGTGATACTCAACCCCCAAACATCAATTGGACTTGATTCCTTTGAATGGAAGGAAGTGGCAGGGAGTATGAATTCAGGGGGCAAATCAGTTTTGGTGTGGTGCCCACAGAAACAAGATGGGGAGCCAGCTACGCAGGGGAAATCCGTTTTTGGAATACCACTGGAAGAATGTTTTGTTTTATTATTTCTCACAACTGCTAAGGGAAAGAGATAGAAAACAGGGAATTTGCTTGCTTATGTTTGGAAAGACAGGCAGAGCTTTTAGGGATTACTAATCAGCACACAAGGAGAAAATAGATGTTTAGAATATACAACACATGGACAATGGAAAGGGAATGCAAATGAAAAATCGTTTTGACAATAGGGAAAGAGGGACAGAAGCAGAAATTCGGTTTTTGGGACGTTAAGCTCAATTTCAATGGAAAAGAAAATGCAAATGGAATTTGTTTTTTTACTGAGGCTGCAACTGACAGGTAAGCTCTGTGAAAGGGGTTATCTCACAAAAGGAAAATCGGTTTTGGTTCAGGATGACAGATGCAAAGAGAAAATACGGTGGCAAATGAAAATTCGTTTAGCAGTACACAATTTAAACACAAGGACCAATTAGTTTCTCAGAACACAATGGGATTAATTCTTTTGGGCAACACTTTATAACTATAACAATTAACAAAAACACAGAGAAAAAGATTGCTTGTTTCGAAATCCACCAAACCGATCCAGTGAAATTCAATGGGGGAATTAATTGATTTACTTACAAAAATACACCATGGATTTACACAGACAAATGAGGAGTTTTTCATTGGGGATATGCTAACATACACAGGCAAATAAGAGATTCTTCTATGGGGAGATGACTGAACTACACGGGCAAATAAAGGATTCTTTAATGGGGAGATGACTAAAATGCACTGGCAATTGGTGTTTTCACTGTTGAATTTTCAATGGGGAAATACTGGATACACTGATACAAGAATGACGGGCTTATGAAATTTAGGGCTGGGGTTATTGCTTCTTACATAGCAAGCCTTTGTTTAAGGTTCAGGAAAGCCATGCATCTCAGGATGGTATGCAGTAATAAAATTGCGGCAAAAAAGTCGTCTGCACAAAAAATCGTGGAAAAAATGCTGTAATTTGACCCGGTAAAGGTGTACCCCATTATACCATTTGAGTGGAGCAGGGGTTGCGGGGGTGTCCCCCGCTCCCCTTAAATGGTATAATAGGTCCAGGGGTTGCGGGGTGTCCACCGCAACACCTTGGCCTTTTTGCCACATTTTTTTGTGTAAACGGCAATTTTTGCCTCTTTTTTAACACATGGAATCCTAAGGACACTCTGGAAAGATAGGGCAGGGTTCTGGCCACTCCACTTTCAAAGATGGTAAGTTTCAGTAGCCTTCCCTCCGTCCTCCTCTTTTTGTCTCCCCGGTTTTTGTGTGTCTGTCCTAGTGCAGTCCCCCATATATAGCAGAAATGACATCACCAATTTAACAATCTAAGTGAAGTACCCTGCCATAATCCCTGCCGCTAGGATTGGACAGTTACCCTCTCTCTCTCTCTCTCCGCCCCCAGTATGGATTGGTTTAAGGGTTTGGAGCAACATCTGTCTTTTCCCATTTGTCATCATCCTGTCAGAATCTGAGTCTACGATTCGTGACTCACCTGTTTGTTTCTTGTGGATCTCTTCTTGGAGTTTGCGGGTTTCTTTTTCCTGGCCGAGCGTGCCTTGTAGAGGTAAGGTCTAGAATCCTCTGAATCCAGTCTGCAGGGCTTCGGTGAGCACGCTGGACACTGACTCCCGGTCGTGGCAGCTACGGGGCTAGGATGACGTTCAAAGTTCCTGGAAGGGTCCGGGATGGAACCAGGACTGGAAGGAACAAGGTAACGAGGCTCCAACTTTGGGAAGAGGGTAGGAGATACCGGGAGGGAAAGGAGGCTGGGCACCAGGATTCACAAGCGAAAGGAGAAAGGGCTGAAAACTAGAACACGACTTGCCAGGTGAGGTGCAGACAAACGAAGCGTTGAGATGCACGGAAGCGCAGGGTCGTGTCTGTTTTCAAGGAAGAATGTGTGTCAATACGGAAGACTAGACCGTGCCAAATCCTGGCGTCGGCCATGTTGAAAGTGAAGGGAGTATGTGGTTATCGACTGAGGGACCAGGCAGACCAGAAGGGTCGACATCGCCGATTCATCTCAGGATGCCTCCTCCTAAATTCTAATCCACCCGGCTTGCCTGGATGAGTCCGATGAAAACGTTGCAATAGGCGGGGTGCATTCATATTGGAGACTGGTTCCAAAGTTCGTTCACTTGGTGGATAGCCCTTCCATTCCACCAAATATTGGAGACAACCTCTTCTGTATCTGGAATCGCAGACCCTAGAAACCTCGAATTCGATCTGGTTATCGACAAGAAGTGGGGGAGGTCGAGGTTTTGACTTGATTGACTGGTGGAAGGGTTTCAGCAGTGATGTATGAAAAACAGGGTGGATCTTGTTCCAAGTGGCTGGTAATTGGAGTCGAAAGGCGACCGGATTGATAATCTCAATTATCGTAAAGGGTCCGTAAAAATGTGGTGCCAGTTTGTTGGGTCTCAGATGCCTGGGTAGATATCGCGATGAGAGCCAAACTTTATCCCCAACAGTGTCGGAAGTCATGGATTTTTTGATGTCCGCAAACCTTTTCATGTCCATCCTGGCCTTTTTGAGGTGTTCCTTCACTTGCTTGGGAATGGAGATTAGTTGTGCAATCTAAGCATCTACTGAAGGAATTATGTGGGTTGTGGTAAGAATGTGGGTAATACTGAAGGGTGGAACCGTTGGTTACACAACAATGGACTGATCTTTGTTGTGGAATGGTCTGAATTATTGTAGGCAAATTCAGCCACAGGAATCAGGAGTGACCAATCATCCTGTTCCTTAGATGTGAAACATCGTAGATACTGCTCCACTGTTTGGGTTACTCTCTCAGTGATCCCATTTGTTTGTGGATGATAACCCGATGACAACGCATGTTGAATACCTAATTGTCAGCAGAGGTGCTTCCAGAACCTGGAGATGTATTGAGGTCCGCGATCAGAGATCATTTTGGAGGGCAGTCCATGCAACCGGAATACGTGGGTAACAAAGATCCCAGCCATCTCGAGTGCTGAAGGCAGTTTAGTTAGAGGGGTAAAGTGAGCCATGTGGGTAAAGAGGTCTATAGTGACCATTATGGTGGTAAATCCTCTGGAGGGAGGGAGGTCCATTATAAAATCTGTGGCAATGAATTCCCAGGGTTGAGATGGTAATTCAGGTTGATGAAGTAGACCCACTGGGTTCCTGTTGTCGGTCTTGTTCTGGTTGCCAACTGAGCAAGCTTGTATATAGGCGCGTATGTCAGAGCGCACATTAGGCCACCAGAAGTTTCTTCTCATCGTATGATAGGTGGCCTTGATTCCACGGTGCCAGGAATGAAGCGTGTCATGGCAGAGACTCCTAATCTTGGACTGGACTTTCTGGGTAGGAACAACCAAACTCTTATCCTTAAAGAGGTATGTATCCATCCTTGGTAGAAAGAGCCCAGAGATTGTCTTTAATATACTCCTTCCAAATGTCCGAGATTGCAGTCTCTTCTCGTATTATTTTTAAGAGTGAGTTGGCTTGGGCTATGAACACCTTGTCAGGAAACATCTTGGGAAGGAGTGGTGTTTCCTCTTTCATGTAATCCGATCTTCCGGAGAGAGCATCTGCTATTACATTAGATGGACCAGGAACGGGTTGAATGCAGAACTGAAATTGGGCAAAAAAATAAGCCATCGTGCTTGGCGACTGTTTCGGCATTCCATAGCCTGTAAAACTTGGAGGTTTCGATGATCGGTCCTTACTATGACCGGATATCTTGCGCCCAAAAGGAGATGACGCCCATCTGTGAAGGCTTGTCTGATGGCGAGTAGTTCTTTCTCCAAGACCGAGTAATGAGGTTTGCTAGGATGTAACGTTCGTGACAGATAGGCAATGGGGTGTTCCTGTCCATCTTCAGCTTCTTGTTTGAGGACAGCCCCGATTGCGTGTTCTGAAGCATCAGTTTCTACCAGGAAGGGTTTGGTAATGTCTGGTTGTGGTTGGAGCTGGCCAAGAGAGGATTGCTTCACCTTTGGTTGGATCCATGGCTACCCTTTGAGGGCTCAGTACAAATCCTAAGTATTTGACTGTGGATACGTGAAAGGTACACTTCTCAGGTTTGGCCAGCAGATGGTGTTCACGTAATCGTTGCAGGACCAAAGAGACGTGTTTCTGATGCAGGGTCGAGTCTTGTGAGTAAATCAATATGTCATCAAGGTAGACGATAACAAATAGAAACAGCATATCAGAAAAAACCCGATCCATGAAATGTTGGAATACAGCAGGAGCGTTTGCTAAACCAAATGGCATTACCAAATATTCATAGTGACCAAAGGTGGTCGGAAAGGCCGTCTTCCATTCATCGCCTTCCTTGATGCGGATCAGGTGGTAAGCTCCTCGCAAATCTAGCTTAGTAAAGATCACAGCTCCACGTAAAGCCTCCAGGATGTCTGAAATGAGCGGCAAGGGGTATCTATCCATCAAGGTGCATTTGTTCAAACCCCAGTAGTTCAGACATGGACGGAGTTCCTTAGTATCCTTTTTAGGTACAAAAAACAGAGATGCTCTGGCAGGGGACTTGGATGGACTAATTGTTCCATTGGATAGGTTGGTGTCTAGATACTCGCGCAAGGCAGCTTTCTCCGGTTCTGATAGAATAAACTTCCTTTCCTAAAGGAATGACTACATTCTCTTCTGTGTCAATAGCACAATCTTCAGGGTGATGAGGAGGGAGAGATTGAACAATGGCAGAGAAAATACATCCGAAAATTGATGGTACACTTCGGGTACCTGTGTGATGGCGGAGACTGTGATGTGTTGTGGATGAGGAAGCCTGATTCCGGTTTATTGTTTAGGTTCCCCAGATAAACAGTGAGTGAGACAAAACTCGGAACCCAAGAACAAAGATCCAGCTGCCCAGTTGATATATGGATTATGTTTCCCTAACCATGGCATGCCAAGCACTATGGGGTAGTGAGCTGCCTTGATTATGTCAAAACGCAACGTTTTTTGATGGTTGTGAATAGAGAGCATGAGCTCGGAAGTCTGCTGCGTTATGGGTCCAGAAGATATAGGTCTTCTGTCGATTCCTTCCACTGCCTGAAAGACTTCCTTGGTTTCACGGGGAATATGATGCCTTTGTGCCCACTTGTCATCAAGGAAAAGACCCATGGCACCACAGTCCACCAAGGCCAGGATAGAAAGTATCTCTTTGTTGGGTGTTGAAAGGTTCACTTGGAGTAGCACTAAGGTATTGCTTAGAGAACAGTCTTGTGTAGGTGAAACGCTGGAGCATGATTCTTTTTCCCGAAACTGGGCTCCGTTCAGGATCTGGAGCTGGCGTTTCCTGAGTGTTGTGGAGGGGCAATTTCGCACTAAATGTTTGTCTGAAGCACAGTACATACAGAGACTGCTATTGATCCTTTCAGTCCTTTCCTGGGAAGTAATAGGGCCTCACAAGGATCCAAGCTGCATAGGTTCTGGCTCGGACTGACCCTGGGTTGGTGTTTCCTGGTCCCTGGGACCAATATATTCAGGCGGAGATTTGGTTGGCAGGTTCAGTGTCTTCTTCTTCTCTGCTTTTCTGTCTTATATCCTGAAATCGATCTGTAATGACAGGTCTAAGAGGGCCTGGTAGATGCCGGGCGGGCTACCCTGGCTAATTCATCCTTGACTTCTTTGCTTAATCCGTGTGTGAACAGGGTAAAACAGGCTTATGGGGTCCAGTTAGCATCTTTAGCCAATTGTTTGAAATGGGTAACATAAGTCACCATGTCCTGGTTTCCCTGCTGGAATTCCAGCAACTTTTCCTGGGTGGAATACACCTGTTCGGGGCGGTCGAATATGGCCTTGAGGGCAGAAATGAAATCATCGTAATTGTCGAGTACCGGATCCCCAGCGGACACTAAAGGGGTGGCCCAGGCCACCGCATTGCCGGATACATGAGAATTAATGAATCCCACCTTAGCTCTGGGGGTAGAGAAGTAGTAAGGTTTGAAGGTGAAATGAACCAAGCATGAATCCAGGAAGGGGCGTAGGGTCTTTGGATTACCATCATATTTATCCACAATGCCTCCTACCAATGCACTCTCCTGATATGCCGAATCCCTGGGCAAAACCAGCTGTTTTAAGGCCGCATTTTCAGCTTTAAGGTTCTGTACTTCAGTAGTGAGTTCCTGCATACCTCTCATTAGGTCTTGAATGGCTGCCTCCATATTGGAAACGATAGTAGTTTGCTGGCGTCTCAAACTGTCAAAATCCGTGTCTTAGGATTCGTGACTCACCTGTTTGTTTCTTGTGGATCTCTTCTTGGAGTTCACGAGTTTCTTTTTCCTGGACGAGCGTGCCTTGTAGAGGTAAGGTCTAGAATCCTCTAAATCCAGTCTGCTGGGCTTCGGTGAGTGCGCTGGACACTGACTCCCGGTCGCGGCGGCTCCGGGGCTAGGAAGACATTCAAAGTTCCTGGAAGGGTCCAGGATGGAACCAGGACTGGAATGAACAAGGTAATGAGGCTCCGAATATTATGGGAAGAGAGTAGGAGGCCGGGAAGGAAAGGAGGATGGGCACCAGGATTCACAAGGAAAAGGAGAAAGAGCTGAAAACTAGAACACGACTTGCCGGGCGAGGTGCAGGCAAGCGAAGCATTGAGACGCGCGGAAACGCGGGGCGTGTCTGTTTTCAAGGAAGCATGTGTGTCCATACGGAAGACTAGACCATGCCGAATCCTGTCATCGGCCATGTTGAAAGTGAACGGAGTATGTGGTTATCAACTGAGGGACCAGGCAGGCGAGAAGGGTTGACATCGCCGATTCATGACACATACTTTGTTCTCCTTTCAACTTTTTGACAAAAACTAGTACTGTATCACAACTTCATAATTGTACTAGCAACTGCCATACTAAACATATTTTCTGTTTTAACTGATCATTGGGAATTAGATAAGCCGACCGCCAAATCCGTACGATGTAGCCTGGCCAGGTGTCCAATTTTTTGTTGTTTCCATAAAATGCACAACAGTAATGAAGATGTAAGTTATTAAGCATATCCCTAATTTCATTTTCCACCTTTTCACCAACTCTCACATTTGTAACAGGTTCAGATTAGCCAGAATCATAGTCTAACTGGCCATTACTGTTCCCAGAGTCACAGGTAGATTCATTTCAAACCCCCGAAACCACCTGGAAATTACATTAAAAATGGTATAAAAATAACATCAATCCACAGTATAGTTGCTGCGCAAAAGGCCTCAATGAAAAAAGTATTTTAAATTAATTGTGAGTGTTCCTGATCAGCCAATGGGAGGGCTGCTTCATCCAGCACAACCATCTGTCTCCCTGGGCCAGCCTGTGACCAGAGGTTTTTATGAGTCTCTTTGAAGTTAGTGTGGGCTCTTTGAAGTGGTTGCAGCAAGGATTCACACCTTTTAATCATGCTACAGGAAAGGATGGCTTTCTCTTGAAATACCTGCTTTCCTAGTTAGCAGGTCTTGAGGATACTGAATTTTGACACCTTTAGCAGCAACAAATTTTATTGTGGGGTCATTAGAATGGAGATGTGACATCCAGCTGGAAGTGGAGTTTCCTTTGTGAAGTTTTGTCGTCAGACAGAAACAGGTTTTTCCTGAAGACTAAGCGTCTCTTCAAATGTCACTGGAGTTTTGTGGGTGAAACATAATATACATTGCTTTGGTCAACCCACTCATCATGTTTTGCTTTCCTGACATTTTTCTGTGAGCCGTGATATTTTTTTCCATTGTGGCTTTTTAAAGTTGTTTTTATTTGCACACACAAAAACGGCCTGGTTTTTGCTTTGAATTTTTTAAAATCCTGTTTCCCATGTCACAGGATTATTTGATTCCTCCTTCTTTTGTGAATTCAACTGCTGCTTGTCCATTGATAATGACTGGTAGGCCCTTTCCACATGGCTCTTTAACTTTACATGGAAAATAAAAGCAAAAGCCAGGCCGTTTTGTTGCAGTGTTTAAATGCCTGCCATTCATGTGAGCAACAAAAGCAAACACCAGGCTGTTTTTGTTGCAGTGTTTACATGCCTGGCATTCATGTGAAAATAAAAAGCAAAAGCCAGGCCGTTTTTGTTGCAGGGTTTAAATGCCTGTCATTCAGGTGAAAGGGACATCTGTTTGGGCCTTTAAATGCACCCCACAAATAACAGACAGGGCTTTGGGGTTTTGGTCAGAACAGAATGGGGAAATCGTTTTTTTGGGTTGGAATCACAGATGCAAGGCGAGAAAAAAAAACGCAAATGGAAAGATTTGTTTTGTCACACCTAAAAAGAACAGGCAGGGCTTTGGGGTTTTGGTCAGGACACACTCGATACAAAGGGGCAATTTTGTTTTGCATCTTGCATATGCAAAGGCACTACAAAGCGTCCCCTTCTGATTTAAAATGAGGTGGATCAATGGGGAATTTCATTTTGCACCCTGCGCACTCACGCAGAAATAGGGTTTTAGGAATAATTATTTTGGCAAGTCTTTATGTCTATGCCGGTTTACAACACACTGGGAAAAGATTGTTGGTTTTAAATGCCAATAATACACATCCCGTGATCACTATAGGGGAATTAATGTATTTACTTTGATTAAATAGGCTGGGGATCTACACAGAAAAACAAGATATTTCTCTATGAGGAAATAACTAAAACAATGCTTGACAAATAAAGGACATACACAATCTATGACTTTGGCATGGTCTTACTTAAAGGAGACACCTGGAATTAGGTATCAGAGAGCATCAGGGCACCAATAGGACAGCTAGAGGGTCAGTCAAGGGTCCCCTGCCTTTCCTCCAATGGGTCCCAGTCAGATTCTATGTGTCCTGGCTCCTGTCTCCACTCAAGATTTAGGCCTCCCTGCTGGGATGTTTTTCGACAGATTTTAGAAGCAGGTCACCTCTCGGAATTATTGGAAGAAGTCCAGCTCTAATGCAAACTAATCTGCTTATATTGCAAATGACATCACAACTTGTCATGATTCTCGCGAAAGGGATTGGTTGATGATCACTACCCACCTCCCACCTGTGTGCTGATAGGACAAGGGGGTTGGGGGTGATTTGGGAGATCTGTGGGAGGACAGAGCTTCATCATCCCACTTTGACCGGTGGGCTCAGCATGCTTACAGCTCACAAAATATCTCAACATGTCAAGTACCCTTGATTTCCAAATCTTTACATGTATGAATACATTCTTAAAAACTCAATTTTAAGGCGAATCAGGTGAGGCTAGTTTGGAGTCTACACGTCCTATCTGGGCAGAGATACAGTTTTTCTTCATTTACTCCTGAGCCATATCGGTGAAAAATATGCCACAATTTTCATATTAATGATTACCGGCATGCACATACCAAATCTCTCGGAATCACGGGAAGGCCAAAATCACATTTTCCTTAATAACTTTTGTTGTGTTTGTCACACCAAAATTGTTTCATCATGGTTACAAAGGGGTGACTGTCATCTTTAATAAAAGGCTTGAACATACGTTTTGGCATGTACGCTTCCTATTTTATGTGAAAAAAATGTATTTCTCCCATTTTAATCAAACTGTAGTTACATAAGTCTCCTCCACTAATGCCCTCACTTTTTTAAAAGTTTCTATTGTCTTCAGACTTGTGACTTGGCAGAGCAGCTAATGGTTAGGTTAGCTCACCCCTTCCAGGATGTCCTGATAACAGCTCCTAATGGACACTTCATGGGCTTTGTGACCTCAAGGTCAATCCTGCTGCAAGAACAGATATGACTTTATCTGGTCTTCACCGTATTTCTGATCTAAGATGTATTCCTTCTTGTATTTTTAAGGAAGGGCAATGATGGATAAAGACAACCAGGCCTGTTTTCAGGACAGCAAGGGGCGGTCTGGAGGTTAGTTTCACATTGGGAGAAATTACCAGCAGCACATTGCCTTTTAAACTCACGCACAATTGCTTTTAAATGACATCTTATAAGGCACCCAATTTCAACATAGATGAGTGTCACTTTTAAATTGTCCTTTGTATAATGCTGTATCTGAGAACACCACATTCACATTTTGAATTTCACTTAGCATATAGTAAATTTGGAGGGAAAAATGAACATGACATTCTTTTATTTAATTTACATGAAATGCTCTGTTTCATTTTAGCGGCTTGGGGCACAATTTGGTATTCCATTGAAGATACTATGCACACTGCTGTCTCACATGTCTTTCTTTTCTTTCCTGAAATGCATTGCGCACATTTTTGCACTTTTTAGAGTCAGGCCCACTTTCTTTCCTTAGATTTTTGGGCCCGTTTTGGTTGCATAGGCCTCAGGTCTGCATCATTTCTGTGCTGGCTTTATATTTAGGTGAGTATTCATAACTGACTCTGGCCTCTGTATTTCTGGCATCCAGGGGTTATATTGCACCCCACATACAAGACTATATTAGTCATATACCCACATCCATCGGCATGATACAGGGGGGTCAAAGATGCAACTGCCCCCTTACTTCCTTATCAACAGGGGCATGAACCTCACTTTTCACCCCATGGAGATGTTTACATTTTTCAGTTTATGCCGGTACATCCCAAATGGGACCCACACAACTCTGACCATGCTGCTGAGGATAACACTATTTGCTTTTATCCCTGTATATGAACTGCACTGTTGGAAATTGAGTGAGTGTGAACAGTATCAGGGATCCACCTGCAATGTAGAATTTGTTGAAAGTTGACTAACAGTCCCGAAGCAGAAAGCTGCATGGAAGTGTTGTAAAAATGCAAGTTCAGCAAAGTAAAAAGGTGCAAACTTATCAGCTGCAGGAGTAGCACTCTGAACAGGGAGGGGGCTTACTTGATATTCACACAGTAATTTGAACTAGGCTGGAGAATGCCCTAAAAAACAGTGTCTCTTATAGAAACATAGATATAACAGTATCTCTTGTTATAGAAACATATGTAATAAAGATGGGTCACAGGTAAGTATACAACATTAACACTGGCGCGGCAACATGGCCTCAGAGCATGCTATTTCAGAAACGTGTGCTTCTTTCATTAATTTGCTTAGAAGCCGTAACGGCTAGTAACGCATTGCAAATCCCACGATCACAAGATCGCACAGTAAGAAGCAAACAACGTCTGCTACTTTCGAGGTCATAAAACAGAGCCCATGGGTCCCGCTGAAAGGCAATGAATGCACAATCATTTACTAATTCGGCATATTCATTTGCGAAGCCTGATTTACTGACAGTTTCAGAAAGCCCATGGGGGTTTCAAATTGCCCCTGAATACATTACTGCCTGGGAAGAAGGTTGAAGAGTTCCTAATGTGCAACATTTACACAGTAACTTGTTCTTGGTTCAAGTCTCTGATGTCATGGTAGAAGGCTTTCTCATGAGAACGTAGATGAGATGACCTAGGCAGATGAATAAAGTTCTGCTGATCATCTGAAATGTTTCAATGAATTGGCACTATGATGTAGGAATTCGGGGTTGGATTGTGACGTCACAACAGGGAACCATAGGCAGTGTGTTAAGGTCTGCGGGACCGAACCTTCGAGAATAATGTATACCCTTCTATATGGGTTTGGTATGATTTCACCAATCTGCTCTTTGTGGAGAGACATTTTAATGTTGCAAAGTGACTGACGTTAATTTGCTTTGATGTTTATAAAAGCTTTTGATATAGGGGCATTTCTTTGACAGTGCCTTTTCATGCAGTTCTGTTGCGCTTTCTGTTTGAATATTGCTGTCCCAACTGCGCCTGGGGTCCTGAATAAAACTGTGTTACTTCTTGCCTGGCGTACACTCCTTTTTGAATACTCTTGTAATTTTTTTGCTGGTGAGTTCCGAGGCGACCCCCTGAAAAGTACCACAACAGGTTAAGTGACTGTCGCTGAGATATATGTGCAGAGCTGCCTATAAAGTCAGTCTTTCTTCACTTTCCTTCTTTGAAATGTGCTGTGAAATGCTCAAATGTTAGAGGTGAGATACGTAGCTTTCTCTTTTTCCCAGTCAAACCCTAGATCAAAATGTGGCACCCAGGCCCCCATTCAGGGCTGGCCTTAGTGGCAGCAACGCCCTGGGTGAATTGGTGCCCCCACCCCTCGACACACGCCCTGGTCAACAGGGGGAGAAGCGGGGACAGTGTGGGAGGGCAGGCGCTGCACTTTTTTTCTCTCTCCCCGCTCCAGCACCTTGCAGTTAACCACTGGAATAGAGCGCTCATGCGCCCTATTCCAATGAAAACCGCCTCGCTCCTACATAGGAGTGGGGCGGTATTCATCTCAATAGCGTGCTGATCCCTATTGTTATTAATGGCGCTCTGCCGCCATGGGTGCATTTAATAACAAAAGGGCGCCTGCCATGACGTTTTCCACTGCGCCAGTCCAGGGGAGCCCTTGTAAGACTCCCCCGAGCTGGCTTGGTGGGGGGCTAATGGCACTCAGGGAGGGCATGGTGCCCTGGGAGGTAGCCCGGTCCGCCCTGCTCTAAGGCCGGCCCTGCACCCATCCCCCATGTAGTAACACGATGAACAATACTGGCCGTGAATTGTTCGGTTTTCCAGCGCTGTTGTTTCCGTTTTCATACTCTGGCGGGTGTGATTGAAAGAAACGTCACTAGGCCTCATTACAACCCTGGCGCTAATGGGTTAATGGCACCGTAAAAGGCTGCGGCGCCGTTAACCCATTAGCGCCTAAGTACGAGGTCCCTTTGCAGGACCCGACCTTAGCGGCCGGTCTAGACCAGCCGTTAAAGTAGGGACCCGCAAAGGGACCTTCGTGGTAAGTATGGTACCGCAATTTGCGGTACCGTACTTAGCGCCTTCGCCATTCCCATTATGCCCTATGGGGCAAAAATGGGAATGGGGAAGGGCCATGGGGAAATGGGGAAATACCGCCCCGCCAACCTTGGAATGGGGGCGGTATTTTCCCATTTCACCATTGCGGTCACGTTACGATACCGGCACCAACCATGGTGCTAATAGCGCCATGGTTTAGCGCTGGTATCTGAATGAGGCCCATGTCTTGAAGTTGGCAGCGGACGCTCATATTATGGTTCTGAAATAGGACCGCGTCTGTGCCCGTGTCCTGGGAGGAAAAAAAAGCCGGTGCCATTAACGTTTAATCCAATGTGACCGCAGACATGGCTCGCTCGAAATGACTCGAAACGCCCTTCAGCGGCGCCTTTTGTTCGCCTCGCGAGACTGTCCCGCGCTTCTTGGGTGTCAAGCTGCGGGAGCTGACATGTATGAGGAATCGAAAATCTGGACTTCGAAACGAAATGACAGCTCTGATCAGGACGCACTTTGCACCCGGTGTTTTGCGTTAAGCTACTTACGAGCGCGAGCCCCCATAAACAAACCCCACGTCGGCCGCATGTCCCTTGCCAGCCTATGGGCACTGGCGCCCTGGGAGCTCAGGGATGCACGGGAGAAATATATGCGCCCCCTCTCCCCCCCGACCCCCTCACCTAGAGATCAAATGAGGCCACGGTAGACAAAGTGTGCAGCTTTGCACAAATACAGAAATGAGTGAGGGAGTCCTGAAATACAGATCAAAGTGGCAACGTGTCTGAGTAAAAGGCGAAGTTTACTAGAGGAATATCAATCAAGGGCAACGTGCCATAAACGGTAATACTGTGCATATTTCATCTATGTTAAATAGCACGCGCACTGCAGCCGCCAGCGCATGGCCTGAAAGTTGCGGCCGCGGTCCTGAAGAGGGACGCCTGGCAGGTGTTCCACCCTCCGGGCCGCTGCCCCTGGGGCTGGTGCAGGGGGAGGAGCTGCGGGTGCACGGAGACTGGGGAAGAGGAGGAGGAGGCGGTGCAGGCGCTCGGAGAGCCCAGCGGGGAACTTTAGTCCCAGTCTGAACATCTGGGCAAGTGTGGCGGAGGAGGAGGAGGAGGAGGAGAGCTCGCACCTTGTGCCTCGGGGACAGGAGAGGCGGACAGGCGAAACACCCACCGCCCCCTGCCAGCGCAGAGTGACAGATACCCCGGGGGGGCAGAGCGGCGCCGCCACGGTCACCCGAGACTGCCTGGGCTACTGCCCAAAGAGACAGCCGGAACTTTGTTACTTTTGGAACATTTTTCTTGTGCTCGTGCGGGCAGTTAACGCTGCAGGTGGACGACAGCCGCGACCTCTGGTGAAGCATGTGGGCGCCCGGGGAGCCCCCGGCGCGGCTCCGCGCCCCCCGCCGGCGCTTCTAGAGCGGCAGCGCGCGAGAACTCCGGGCGCAGCTCCTTCCCCTGGTTCCGGGGTATCGACAGCGCGCACCCCGGGAGCAGCAGTGACGGGAGGCAAGGGAAAGAGCACAGCCACATAAGCAGCCCCCACAGACCCCTCCCTCCCCCCACCCTCCGCCGGACTGCTGAGGGGGGAGTGGGACTACCGCAGGACCGTCCGCGGGCAGGAGAGGGGGTAGAGAATGCCCCTTCGCACCCGGCTGGCTGACACATAGCACAGCAGCATGTAAGTGCCATCTGATTTCTCTGTTTCAGCTTCTCGTGCTCTTCCTGGTGAGTCTGCGGATCCCTGAGCGCTGCGGCTGTGCGTGAGGTGTAGTCAAACTGGCAGGCTGGATCTCAAAGTAACTAGCCCGCATGTCTCTCTATCTATCTATCTATCTATCTATCTATCTATCTATCTATCTATCTATCTATCTATCTATCTATCTATCTGTCTGTCTGTCTGTCTGTCTGTCTGTCTGTCTGTCTGTCTGTCTATCTATCTGTCTGTCTGTCTGTCTGTCTGTCTGTCTGCCTGCCCGTCTGTCTGTCAATCTTATATCTATAAACCTGCCTGTCTCATGTCAAATGCGTATTTTGTATGTATGTATGTATGTATGTATCTATCTATCTATCTATCTATCTATCTATCTATCTATCTATCTATCTATCTATCTATCTTTCCATTGGCAGGTCGGAGTGAGCCTTTCATCCACCTGTTATCAACAGAGTTGCCCGGGGTGCTACATTAGCTGCCCATTTGCCCCCCTGGCACACCAGCCCTAGGGAGTCTTTCAAGGGCTCCCCTAAGTTGGCGTGGTGGGTGAAAGCGCCCGAATGAAATGAAATGTGCTGCTTCTCGTGCTGGCAACAGGCGCTCCAGCACGGGAGCGGGGTGCTATTCATTTCAATATGCCCTGTTGCTAAACAAGCAGGGGCAGCCTTTCAAATGCTGCCCCGTGCTGGTTTGGCAGCTGTGCTCCATGTAGCAGAGCAACCCCAAATTTGGCTCCCCAGGCCTTGACCGGAGGAAGGGGTGCCAAATTGTGTTTCCTTGCCCCAGGCTAAGTCTGGCTCTGGTGGTCAACAAATGAAGTACCATTAACATTGGGGAATAATAATTCCTATTAGCAGATGCAGATCGTTGTTGACCTCCGCTCAGCCAATCAGAATGTTCAGAGGTGCAGTCAATAACATCTGCTATTGACTGTGTGCTGAACATTCTTCTGTCTTCAAAAGCAGACATGGAAAAAACAATGCAATTTCCAGGCACTATTTCTTTCAAGAAGCCCCTTCCACCCTAGGAGGACTTTTTTCTCCTGCAACATCCTCTTTAGAAACCAGAGACATGTAAAATATGGGGAAACACGTTTCACTTTCTCACAAATTGCAAAATGCCTGCTTATGTGACACCCGCTGCAGTTAAACCCAAGTTGCAATTTAAGTGCCTAATACACGAAGACAACCTTGTTTTTGAAATACTACACAATAAAAGCATTTGCTAAGATAGTTTGTCTATTTACTTTAGCCATCTTTAAAGTCATGATTTTCTCACTTCCAAAACATCCAGTGCTAATGCCAACACGGGCGATTAGCCTTATAGAGCTCAGGAGGGGTCATTATTGCTTGGGATAATGTCCCTTCCTCAACTTATGGCTGGAAACTTGGTGACTGGTCATTATTCCGCGATAATGCCCCCTTTCCTCAATTTATACGCTAATAGTGCTTAAAAGCTATGGGAGTCTGGCATGAAGGCTATATAATACCACATTATTATTATCTTCATCTTCATCACATCTTTGGTAGCATCCATCCATCCATCCATCCATCCATCCATCCATCCATCCATCCATCCATCCATCCATCCATCCATCCATCCATCCATCCATCCATCCATCCATCCATCCATCCATCCATCCATCCATCCATCCATCCATCCATCCATCCATCCATCCATCCATCCATCCATCCATCCATCCATCCATCCATCCATCCATCCATCCATCCATCCATCCATCCATCCATCCATCCATCCATCCATCGCGTTTCTTGACATGCGTCTCTTTGTGTGCGGTTGTGAAGCGTCAGAGTCCAACTGTATTACGCGCATGGTATCAGCGCTAGGGCAATGCCACTCCGAAGTCGAGTTGCTTTTTTCTGCGTCCTTGTGAGAGAGGGACGTTGCGTGCTGCGGAACCCGCGCCGGGAGTTGCGGGCGCAGAAAAGCGAGTGCTCTTCGTCAGGTGTCCGGTGCAGAACAGGTACGGCTTGTGCCGCGGCCTCCGGTTCCAGGGGCCGCCGCGGGGACATCTCTCGAGGACTCGCTCTCCGGGCATCTGTCCGCCCGGTCGGCAGGCGGAACCCAGACCAAATATTGCTTTTTGGACGGGCTGTCCGCGGGCAGAAATTATTTTTGGACAGGTTCGGCGGGGGCCCCTGCTGAAGGAAAACAGAACGGCCTCCATTTAGTGTACATGTGCTTTTTAATTTCTCTGGGGTATGCTTGAGGGGGACTTCCAAATAAAATATTTGGGAACACAGTTTCTGGTTAGGAAAACTGATTTATTAAGAGCGCCTGACATTCGCTTCGAAAACACAGTCTGAAAAAAGGAGAATTCACTTTAACGTTTTTTTAAGGTGTTTTAAATACGCAGACACCCAATCCCCGGTCTCGCCTTGAAGCAAAACCCGGTTCAGAAAGGAGGTCAAGTTGTCATGATAAAAACACAATTCAGAGCGTATGGAGGCCTGGGTTGGGAAGTTTCATTTTCAAATGAAGCGATGTGGTCTCACGGGGCATGGCCTTTAAGACCCCCTTCCACCCGCCGCCCCTCCGCCCCCTGTGTGCCAAACGCTTCTCTCAGAAGGTTGTCGTGTGTGGGTTGAAACCGCCTGTGTTTGTTTAGAAATGGCCAGGTTTCATAATTAAGCATCTCACCTGTCTACCAGGGCCTCACGGTCTTAGTGGTAAAAATGCGGTATTTGTAATACCACTTGCACGTTAGAACACCCCCTAATTTTGAGTTGGGGATCACATGCCACATGTATGTTATGGGGTGCATAAGAACAGTGCAAGGGGTAAATATAAGCTCTTACCCTCACGCAACACTTCACTTTCTATGCACCCGCATGCCATAACACTGAGGCCTCGAGTGCTGCATCTTTCTGCGTTGGACGCAATGACTGCGTGGAGTTAAGGAGATTATAACGAATACGTAAATAAATAAATAAATAAATAAATAAATAAATAAATAAACCATCTCTGTGAATGCTATTCATGGTGGTCCAGAGCCTACATGCAACTCAGTTTGCTTGCCTGTGTCCTAGTCATGCGGCCTAGATTGTTATGAGGACGCCTGAGAGCAAAGCACAGGCAGGTGCTTTACCCTTGTGTCTTTTGTAATGCCAACCAGACACACATCAGGGGTTTGCTATCCATACACGAGATATTCACGTGCTCGGCTGGCACCTCATTTGAGGCCTGCATTATTTCGACTATTCCATGGCTTCGGATGATTTGTTCTGATCCCTTCCCGGTAAGCAACACACTAGATTGGCGCCCTCCCCTCCCCCACCCCGTATTGTCTTCGCCCAATGTGTGTCAGAGACGCAGCTCTGCAACAGCTTGAATGGCGCGTGCCCCCTGGCACATTAGGGCAGCACCGCCGCACCCACGCACCGTGGGAGCAGCACAAAGGGATTCCCTTGTTTTGTGAACAGCTGGGGCACAATTCCATGCAGATAAACGCTCGAGTGTTAGAAGTTGTATAGCTCAGAAACTGTAGCTGCCAGCATCTCTCGGGGAGTGGGTTACACTTTGAAACAAGCATCGAACAAGCCAACCGTTTTGGCTTTTGGGTAGGCATGGGATGGGCATTTGCCAGGCACCTCTGTAATGAGACTACAGTCCATAAAATGGCAGCATCTGGAAAATAGTGTGAGATGGAAGTGCCTGCCAATTGCCCACTAAGAGCTATACACAAGCCAACACCGTTTGCTCTGTCAAAGCTTGTTTTTAACAGGTCTTCAGTGCAAGGAACAGATGTGATAAAACACATATTGTGTCCAAATGAAGTGGCTCAAGGCACCCTTGATTCACACATTTTTATGTCATCCGGAGCTGGTTTACAGCAGAAACGATGCCATAAATTCTCAGGAGACTGCTTAGAAATATCTCTATCAGGCCCTAGACAGCACACAGTTACATGTCACGGCGGCGTGAGAAAGTTAGCTCAAAGAGAGCATGACCCTGGACAGCCAGAAGGTGGATGAATAACCAAACAAGGCCGACAGGATGTTTGTACCTCCTCACATTCCATCTCCGTCCTAAGCGTCCTTAAGCGCCTAGATACCTCTGGGTTTTGTGCGCTATATAAATGTTCGAATAAATAAATAAATAAATGTGTACTGCCGTACAGAAGGTTTTGGCGTATAGGTAGTACTGGCACTAACGCCACCTAATAGCAAAAAAAAAAAAAAGTACAACACCCCTTGGAAAATGTCTCCTCTTTCCCACCCCCAATTATCTACTTGTTGGTTATATATGATTTTACCAAAGTAAAATTCAGAGTGGTAAGTTTCACTGAGGTACAAAATACCGAAAAAATACAATTATTATTATTTTTGTAATTTGGGGGAACCCCCCACGACCCTTGTTTTCTTACCCCTTTAACCGCATCCCCACCAATTTTAACGCCTTACCCCACTAACATATATATATTTATTTAAAATGTTCGGTATTTTTTTGGTATTTTGTACCTTGTTGAAAGGTACCGTTCTGAATTCTTTTCAGTGAAAAGACTGGATACACAATACTTCTGCAAAGGGGAGCAGGCAGCTATGTCCTACAGTGTTGTGATAATTGGGTTGTGTTTACCGGGCTGATTTGGAGAATTGTTAGTACACAATTTAATGTTGGATGATTGAGGGACTCGAGAGTATGCTCAGGCAATCCTGAAAACTTGCAGGTTTATCTGGCCCGGCATCTCTGACAAATGTTCTATGGAATTTCGTCCACTCAGGAAGGTCTACAACCACATTTGAGCTCTCTGCACCCTTCACATAGGAGAAATACCCCTTTCCTATTTTGTAAAACTTGGGGTTTCACCCTAAGTAACCAAGGGTAATCTAGACATGGACCCGTTGTGCACTGCGCCTTATAGGGGCTTTGCTTCATCTCACTGAGGGGGCTCAACAAAGCCAAACCACGTGTCTGGGGTTGCTGATGGTACTCTTGCTCAGAGGACAATTGCCGTGCATTTTGGTGCTGGACTGCCCTTGGGGGTGGGACCAGACTGATATGCAAATTCATTTTCTCCTCTGTGAAGGCTGCAGTGAGCTGAAACGTGGTTGTAGACCCTCCCGACTGGAAGAAATTCCACACAACAGGTTATTTGACCCATGTTCGTTCTCACTAGAGGGGCTCCCACACCCTTGCCCAGTTTTCAATTCTCTTTCTGCAGCATGTTGATTGCCAGGTGTGAACACGTTGTAGAACCACATTTGCAATGAGACAGAATGGGGCCCATAGACTTTTAGTAAATGCCATACAGCAGGTGGACGACGGTGGGACGCCTTCTCAAACGTGGGCCCCATGTCTCTTTACCCTGGCATGCTCTGTTAATACAGGAGTTACTCAATCTGCATAGATATCACTAATGTAAAAAAAAGAAAACAGACATGCATGACCAGTGCACCCCCAGCTCCAACCCAAAGTGTGAGGTGAAAAATCGCAAGACATACATGCGTGGCTGTTGTACCCCCATCTCCAGCACCCTGAGTGTGGGTGCTGAAAATAACAGATTTCTCTGCCGAGACATCAAGAGGTGCAAATCCCTCCAGGAAACAAGGTGCTGATGCCCAGTGCTGGAAATGGAAAACATTTATTGGGGAACCGTCACTTCTTAGGAGGGGCGGGGCTTTGGGAAAGGAGGGGGCGGGGCAAGAGGAATGGCCCCGGCAAGGTTGCACAGCACAGTATCTCTATAAAGAACCCAATCCTGGGGATTTGCATAAAATCAAAGAGCATTATGGGAACAACATAATGTCCACCATTTTAAATGTTAAACATATCTAATCGTGATTCCTTAAGGTAACCTTTTAAGCGAGTAATGAACTCTACCGTTTTGACTGGTCACAATATTCACCATAATAAAGAGATGTCTCTAAAATGCACGACCTATATACTAGTTTCAACAGCTGCTTAACTGGATGTGAGCAGTTTCTGTAGGCAGGCTCCTGCATTCTCTGCAGAAGAATTAGTTGTGCAAGTGATCTGCTGTATATGGGTCTGAAGACAAAATGTGGCTGTTCGGACCCATTTCCTGCATTGCTGATGCCAAAGTGAACAGAGGGCAGGGAATGCATGTATTAAAAATTTCTCTAAAGCAGGAACGAGCCGAGGGTACGCCTGCTCTACAAAAGATTTACAGGATTCAAGAAGGATCAAAGCTGAAACTGAACAAAAAAGAAAAATAGGAAAGCAGCTCAATTATCAATGACAAAATTTTAACTTAAAAATGCGTGATTTGAACTCTACAATTGCTTCTGTTTGTGGGAACCGAAAGAGGTCTAGAAATAATGTGTGCCCATATTACACATTTTCAGCAAACCCAACCGTTTTTCTATGAATACAAGTTGGAAATAAATTAGGTTACCTCTCAAAAGTGGCCCACGGCGCAGAGTCCTACCAGGAAACCCCCAGAGTTCCCAATAGGCCAGTCCAGCCCTGTATGTGGTACTAACATATTGGCCATATGTGCCCTTCTGTTTTGTTTCTTTAGACCCCTGCTTTATTTGATTGGCTTGTCCCCTAGTGTAGAACTTAACATAAGAGATATTTTGTTTTAAAGTACATAAAAGCATCTTGTAAGTAATTTTGCTCCGTGGACGCCCACTTCATCGCCATTAGGCAACGTCATATTTTTGCTTAGCGCTTTTTGCCTTAAACGTCTCATTGTTTAAACAAGCCACCCTCCGACTAAGATGTTTTCAGGTTATTTGCCAACACTCATGTTCCTGTTTTCCAATGTATTTCTTTTATTATTCTAACATTTTATTTTAATACTGACCTTTGCATCCCATTAAACGCTTGGAACTGGTAAGATAAGTCGTAGAAAATAATACACCCTGTTTACCTTGGTACCTCAGTCCCCAGCCGTCTTTGACCACGGTTGGGTCCGGGTGTGATGTTTTATGCTAGTCCACGAAGCACCCCTCAGCTAAACAGCCTTATTTTACTGGTACTGGCGCCACGCAATCAATCCCTCCTTATCACTTGAGGGAAAATACGGATATCCCCCTTTGAGGAAAGGCCACCTTACATTGTTTATTTATTTCCTTGCCTCCGCAGGATGTCCCGCTTCAGCGGAGTCTGGTGCGTCCACTGGAAATGGAAGCTGCGCCATTTTCTCTGCCTCGTCACCTTCTGCTCCGTCAGCCTGCCGCATACGGGTGAGTACAGCACGGAGGGCGCTGCGTGAGTCGTAGCTAAAGTTCAGCTGACGCTCACTGTCCTCGGGCAATGTTAATAATGGCCGCTCTAGTTTCCCTGTTATTATCTATAGGGGGCCTGATTTATGAATGATGTCATCCTGCTTTGCCTTCTCGCTTCACAAGCAAAGATTATTGCGGGGATTATGTGGGTATGTTTTAGTTCATTTTTTTTTTTTTTTTTTTTTTTTTTTACTAATGAAAGTCTTTGACCAAGGGACCGGTTGATTTTGTTTGTGCGCGTGATTGATTACGTGTTGATTTTGTGATCCTACAGAGACGGATTTCGGCATAAAATTGGCTCGGGCACCAATGTGGCCCACGGTCGCAAATGAAAATGTACACATTTCGTGACACACTGTTTGAGTAATACCCAGGACTGGGGGAGGAGAGTGGGGGTTGAAATATTAAAACAAATATTTTGCACATTTTAACCAATATTTGTACAGGAATACTGGTAAAAACTACTAACTGCAACAAACGGGCCCATTTTGTCCCAAAAAACGGCCCCAGTTCACCAAAAATGCTGGCCCACGCTACCATGTTGGGCCTGTTCTGCACTTTAGTCATTTCCCTAGTACCCTATAGCCCAGCCCTAGCCTGCTACCAGGCTGTATTGTGCACAAATTGAACTGGCAACCGTAGAGTTCCACTTCAGCAGTGTGGTTAGGCAGCTCAATGAGTTATGCTCTCGCTGCTATGGTTTTCGTATAACCTCCAATAAGCCAGTTAAAAAAAATCTGCTAATGAACCTTTAATCCATTACTGGTTCACATCTGAGTGTCATTGAGTTGGCTACTATTAACACCTGTTAAAATAGTTTGAAAGGTCAAAAACGGTGCCTCTGAGCACTGTTTTCGAAACAGAGGTTGATTTTGTACCCTTATGTCTGAAGCAATAGGGTTTGCAAAAGCGAGGCACATATGCCCTGCAGCAGTTGTCCCGTACATAGCCTAGCAGTGATAGACGGTGGAAGCAAAGGGGACAGACCGACAGGTCAATGCAGTGGTGAAGAATATCTACAACCAACTACCCATAATTCTGAGCCTGTTTGCAATATCTGCAACCTGCAGAAGTATATAGTTCTGCGGCTCCCCCAAGCTGGCCTATTGTAACACCCAGTATCTGTGTGTCCCTGCTACGATACATGCATCTCAACCAAAGGACTTGCAGCCAGATTAACCCCCACAGCTGCACGAAACCAGCAGATACTGCCTCAAACACTTAGCTATCTAACACGCTACAACACCTAGTACGCATAACATGCCTTTTGCACTCCTTTTTTAGTTTTGGCTACTAGTGGTGCCTTTGGTGCATACAATGGAAAACTAATAGATGGTTTCTGGATTTGTCTGGTCTAAGAACTAGAAGTTAAGGCTTGTGTTCCTCGTCCTGGTGTTCCAGTGCCCGGCCTGGAGAGGTTGCTTTAGTCAAGGCTCTTATTGTTTGCATTTTGGCAGACAGGGACAAGTGGGGAGATTTGTAGATTACTTCAGGTGCAAGCAGACTTATGCCATTTTCAGACTGACTGTGACAAATCAAATTCCGGGGCAACCAGTGGTCCAAGGGTGACTATCGGTTTCTAAACCATCAGTTAGCCCTACACCTCTACTACACCAGAAGGGATCCAAACCGATTGGTATAAACAAGCATACAATTACAATTAGAAACCTCCTTTTCCGATTTTGGTAATGTGGACGGAACAGCAAGCTTATCTCCTCTAAAGGTCATGGATCGTTGGTTAGTTGCAACACAGCAAAAATACAATTATTACCCAATGATGAAAGGAGTGTACAGTCAAGGTTGTATAACAATATCTACTTTATTATTATCACAACAGACAGTCTAATCACACTTGTAATCTGGGCCCAAAAAATGTAACTCAGCCCACTACCTGGCAACTTCCAATACAAGAGGCGACATTGGATGGAATATTGTAAGTGCTAGGTAATCCCAGCTCATTATTCAAAATACACAAGAATCTGGGGGGTCAGGGAGACAAGTTCCACAGGCAAGACTTCACACAGTTATCCTGACTTATTCATTGCTGGGCAATTATTATTAAAGACAGCACTTGTCACTGATGAGGCTATCATGACAGGCAAGCTACAAAACCTTTGTCTAACATTGATTGGTTTGCACTCCTGGGGCATAAATATTTCTATAGGTGCAGCATTCAGGATTAGAGGGTCCCTTATCTACTGGCCCACCCACTTTAGATACCAGATGCACTTACATCACCTCTCTTACATTTCATAGGCTAACATTAGACTGAGGTAATGTGGGGTTCTCATTGGTTTGGCATAGGATGTGCTCAACCTTGTACTGACCAGGTGTGATGAAATATGGAGTTTTTATAATGAGGGTAGAGAGAGCAGCGTACCACTTCTAATTGCAATGAAATAACTCCTCTTCATCATCTCAGTGCTATGTTGCAAATCCAAGGCTATTCTCTGAGTCATTCCCTGCCCCTCTCTAGTACGGCAGGTGTGCTTATCTTGCTGTTGACACTTTGACTAACTGCAGTTTTAATCATGTGTTCCTCGATACTATGTTTTAGCTTAGAATACTTGTATTTTATCCAGATTGTAGTTACTGCTGAATGCACAGCTTGGCTGCATCCATCATTGAGTCTGCTGAGTTGTTTATTTTCCCTTACTTGTCCATGCACCTGGACATGAAAGACTCTCCCTCTTGCCTTGAAGCTAACTCATTTTAATGGTTGGCTTTCCCTGTGTCCTGCTGTGCTTATCTGAAATGTCTCCCTTCCTAAAGTGGCCTTCAAATGCCATTCTGCTGAGTTGTGAGGATGCTTCCAGACTGCTTAAATGTATGGTTTCATTGCTCATTTGAGCTTTGAGGTCTGACTTGAACTTCAAGGGCCTTCCTTAGTTTTCATTTGAAAGATGGTGATGGGTGTCTCACGTGTACTTTTCATGCTAGCATTTCACTGCTGTGTTTTACTAGGATTAAATGCATTTTCTGCCATATGTGGATTCCCTGTAAGTGTATTCAGCCTCTGACTCTGCATGCATTTTAAAATGTTCCCTTCCAAGTGTCGTGATTCCCTCTCTGTTGTATGCTGGAATCATTGCCCCTCTAATGTTCAGACTGTTTGTTTCTGTTATTATCTAATCTTAATTTCTACACTAATGTTATTTTAAACAAGCCATTTCTTATGAGATTTAACATATGCATGGCCTATTTAAATGTACGTTTATGGATTCTGATTTTTAGAGCATGTGCACTTGTGTCATTTTTAATGGAGTAAGGCTGTCTCAGCTTGTATCTTTTTTCACCGGCCCGGTACTGGTAAGTACTGGGGGCAAAAGCTGGTACTGGCAAATTCATCTCTATCCTTGCATTCCCCCCTCTGGTCAAGCCATTGACAACTCCATTTGTTCTCATCACATTATAGCCATCCTTGGGCAGCCACACTTTGTTGACCCCCCTCAAGCTACCTCCTTGTATTATGTATTCTCCTGGGCCGCATGTCACAAACTAGCACTCCCCACACTTTATTCAGTGCAGTGCCAGCTGTTGGTAACTTTTGGACATGTAAACAGTGCCCCTGGTGGTCTAAATGGATGTCCCAATGGGTACATGTGACTGTAATCCTTGCCATAAGTTTGAATCTACTGATGTACATTGTCACCCACATTAACCGTTATTGTCATTTCGAGAACCTTTTTGCCAGCCTTTTTACATTCGCTTATTGCTATTCTCAGGATGCAAAAAGCTGGCAGGACCAGTACCAAGACTACCAACAGTATTTTGAAAGCGTCTGCCAACCAGATAGGCATCAGGAGAACAGATAAAGGAACCAGCTCTCATCCTCAATATCATTCACTTCCTCTTCCATTTTATAGTACAGTTCTAGCAAGGAGAATATGGCCTCTGTCAAGGTCCCATTCTCCTATCGTGTGAGGTTATATATACAGCAACTTGGTCCTATCTTTGCACACACTTCTCCCTCCATAGTTGTGAGAGTGTTCCAGAACATAACAGTTCCATAGGGTCAACAGCCTGACCGCTCTTAACTCCCCCTTGATGGTATTGAAGCCTTTTACTGTGGCATTAATAGTTTGTAACAGCTCCCATCTAGTTATTTGGATCCACTGCCCACTGTGCATTAGCTGCCACTTGCAGGCCAGGCATAAGAAACAATGTGATGAACATTGTTGTTTTACCAAATAATGTATGCTCAACTGCTATTTCATTGAATGCAGTATTGCCCTTATCAGAGAAGTAGTTTGCTCTTTTTGTGCACTTTAGCCCTAGGGATATTTTCTTTCTGTTAAGTGCCATTGAAGGAAAAGTCTCAATGTGTTCCTAACTTTTTGGTATTATCAATGATGGTGCATTCAATAGTACTATTGAACACATGCCACCCCAGTTAGGTTGGAGCTGCATATAAACTCTTGTACCACAGGACCAATAGGGTTCCATGAGGACCACTATGCCAACTTTCATACCTGGTAAATCCATAATGCATTTGCACCCTTCCTTTTTACCATCTTTCACTGAACCATTATTTCTAAAGCATATCTTCAGTGTTTGGATTTTAGTTATGGGTAGTGGTCCTAGTGGTCCTGCTTCTTCCTCCACCCATGTCAAAAACTTGGCAGTTTGTTTCCACTCTTCACAGCATACTTTATCTTAATATTTTTTTATCACTTCTGTTGATGGAGATGCCACTGCCTATGATTTGCATCCCATTATTTCATCAACCCATCCTCCATTTGAGGTCTGTTGAAGCAGTAACGTATCTCATTTTGCTGGACATCCATACAGTTTAATATTTGGTGATCCACTATTTGGACATCTCCTCTGTTTGGGCCTGATAATGTGTATTGCAGCACACTGCTTTTAAGTCATATATTGTCCATCATGTGTGTCTCTTTTATATTGTTGTCTATATACAGGAAATTCCGATACTTTATCATGGCTGATTGTCCTTGGAACTGTCCCTTTGTCTGCCACAGTGCAAGATGTACCAAGCAATGTACTCTGGGTTCAGGTACTTCTTGAAGTATACATATTCTAGACGCAGTCATGGCATATGGGATAAGTGAGAAAACAAAGCAGCCCTCACTTGAACTCTCTCTTCCCTGCCTTCTCCATGGACCTATACCAAGAATTTCTATCAATATTTATAGAGTTGTCGAAATACCTTTTCATGTAATATTCATCGTCTCTAATACTTCTCCTAGCCCTTACTTTCTCCACAATTGGGTGAAATACAGTTTTCTACTCTAACTAGAAATGTGCTTGTCCTTCTACTTTTTCAGTAACATTATACCATAGGGAGATATTCTCAGTACCAACGTAAATCAACTGTGCAGTGAAACAATATAGGAAATAGAGAATGCAAGAAGAGAAGAAAAATTAATAATCAGCTATTACTGTTTGGCTATAATGTCTACTGTTTGAAGATGCAGTCTCCTGCATGTATATTGAGGCATCAATAAAAAGTCTCTAAAATGTAATAGAAAAATATTGTATATGTATATGTGTATTTATATATATTTCAAATGGATAAAACAAACTGAGCTATATACCTATAATAACTAAGGAATGTGTACTAAAAACAATCCTTACGTTAAACTAAATGATACTAGTGACATACATATATACATATCTTCTCTTTTCAACTGTGAGTCAGGCATGCCGCATGCTTGTATGAAAAACTACAAGATTTAAAAAGAAACAAAAACAAATACAAAAAACATGCTATCAAAAATAGTCTCTTAAGTTTCCCGGAACTGAACTCTTTAGACACCACCACACGATCTTTCAAGTCAGAGTCTGCTGGTAATTCCTACATGGTAAGGCACTGCCCAACATGTGCCCAGGAAGTTTTTTACAGCTCTGCTATTTCTTTGTCACAGTTCTGTTCAGCTCTAGGTCTGGGCCATGTAGTGGGTCCCTGATTCTTTTCTCCCTCTGGTTCCTGTTAGCTGAGCAGGGAGGTAGCACTCTTTTATCGTCTGATGTTTGTGACGTCGACCCACGGGAAAAGTTGATAACTGCAACAGTATTGGCTTCTATTTCATCTTTTCCTGTGCCTTTAGCTACACCTCTTCCTTTCTTTTCCCTGTCAACAATTGAAATGGAGAGGTATTCAGGCATGGATATCAAATACTCATGTAACTGATTTCTCAAGACAGTCACTGTGCTCGCTATATCTGTTAAATATTGTGAATCTTTATGGAGTGGTCTACTGAAAAATGCATTCTTCAGATCAATCACTGTGAAAATGGTGGCTGTGGGTGGTACGTTACACAATATTGTGGCAGGATTGGGCAATACTGTAAATTCAGTCTCAACAATATTATTCAATGTATGAATCTCCATGACCCTCCAGTTGATTATTTCACTGGATAGACAGCAGTGTTGCAAGGGGACTCAGGGGGCATGATATGCCCTCGTCTGCCTCTTTGGACATTGGGTAATGTCTCACTGTGGGTAAAATTGTGCCTTTCTTCAGTTTTATTTTCACGGCTCCAATCCTTTTTAACAACCCCACATCATAAGGGCTGGGTGTCCATATTGTGCTAGGCACATTTGCCAAATCCCCATCCATAAATCATGGTACTTGCTTAACTAACATTATCGTTTGTGGCACTACCTGTACTCTATTTTCAACTAATAAGGTATGGACTTTTCAAAGATGACCTGAGTCACTGTCTTCAAACAATTCATCGTCTGTCAAGACAGTCAGCCTGTGTGTAGCATCAATGGCTATCGCTGTGTGCCAATTCAACCCCTCCACGTCTGTTCCCTGTAAAATCACCTTGTTCACTCTCACTACAGCCACATACATTTCAATTACAACCACTTTTCTTTCAGATACATCTGTAGGTACCTCTGCTCTGAACAGAAATTCTGAGGGTAATCTCAATAGATGTCCTGTAGTGTGGGGAAGCCATGCTAACATCACTTGTACTCTATAAAGGAATATTCCAGGATCTGGTGGCTCTCCCCTTCACACAGTCTCCCCATAACATGCTTGTATGTATTATCTTGCTGTCTGGAAATGTATTCCTGGTGTTGAACATCTTATCCTGTCCTCTGTGAATTATTATGTCATGTTTAATTTTTGCATGAGGTCTCTCTCCAATATGTTAACAGGTGTCTTTTGGGAATATTAGAACGTAATAGCTACCGTCTGGTGTCTTACCATCACAGGCAAGCTTTTAGTGAATGGAACTGTAATCTTTGCCCCATATAACCCTTGTGTTCCCATAGATATTCCTGACATTGGACATTTCCCCTCTCTGTTACAAGATTTTGTCGCTCCACTGTCAACTAAGAAAGAAAGAGTCCTGTCTCCTATAGTTACCCCCACCCTCGGTTCCTGCTCAGTGTCTGTAGTTACTGATAGCATAGGGCACATAAAGTCACTCTGTGGTCTGTCCTATTGTGGGTACATATTCAGTGCTGTCCCCAAGAAAGCAGGGTCTGTGTCTGTGGTAAAATGTGTGCATCCTACTGTGTCACTGCTTGTTGTGGTTGTACTATGTGGTTGTGAATGCACTGACTGTTCACCGCCTCTCTCCTAGCTGTTAATAGAGCCAGAACCACAACTGGCTCACCATTTGAGTCAGCATTAATTACCCTGGTCCCCTGCCACCTAAGAAGGAATCTCCTGCATGCTGGAGATATAGATAACATGGTACTGCACCGGAAGCTTGCTGTGCACTGAAAAGGCTTGCACTGCACTGCCTTTCATCAGTATCTCTGCCAGATGATACCTTGGTTTTCATCAGGCTGGCACTGCCCGGACTGAAGGATCCAAGTGTATGTGGCGACATGTACATGCATGCCACTCTCTTCCAATGTGCATCCCTGGTTGCTGCTGTTAGCCACTTCTCTGGACGGGGTGCACCTACTCGGCAACGCCAGCCACTCTCTACATCCTGCAGACATGGCCAGTCCCAGGACTACGGTTTCTTTAAGATGAACATTAAACACCTGCGCCCTGCAGCAGCAGTGAGCAAATGCAACCACTGCAGTCACAGCAGGGTATGCTGCAGGGCTGCGGGTAGCTGCAGTCGAGAGAAGTTTAGTAGCTGCATTAAGTGCAAACTCTTTAATGAGATTCCATGGAATCTGTGCTGGATTACAGAGTCAACGGCTGCTTTTGGACAGGGCTCTGGGTGTGCATGTAGCTCTAAGGACTACCGTGCGCATTCCCAATTCAGGCGTTTCTCTGATGCGTCAACCTTGCTCAACTGTTACGTTGCCTCCACCTTTTAATACTATCCATTTCAAAGTTAAAGGTCGCAAAAGATTGAAAAGCATAATCAGCTACTCCTGACAGGGTATTGACTATGTGACAGCTGTGCCGTCTTTTCTGGGGCATGATCCTCCACATTTACAATTGTCCATCTCTTTGGTGCTCATTTTATCATCTTGAGAATTATGGAGGTGGAATGAAGTGTACCCGACATGTGATCCACTCTCCTTGCAGCCCCATTGGTCGTTTCATGGGACCAGCCTCCATTGACACTTTTCTTATAACACACTATTTCTAAACAGGCATAAAGGCTGAGCCAGGCCATTCGACGCGTGACTCTTACCTCCCTGGCTTTCAGCGTGACTGGCCTGCCATGATAGCTTCCCTCATTTTGTACTACCCAACTCTATTGTACTTATTTTTTCATAATTTTATGCGTCCAATTTTTCCCCATTCCTACATCATTTCAATGGTACTCATTTCTCACCCTGAGAAGGCCTAGAGTCGGAGTCATGCAAGCCTAAGAGGTAACAGACTCCCTCAGCTTTAGTCACATTTCAGAGGGGCCACTATTTTTTTAAATCCCCCCATGCAATATTATCCAACTCAATGGCGCGCTTCACATTGCGTGCAAAAGAATGAAAGGCCAAGTAAGGCTACTCAATACTTGGCTGACTTAGGGTCAACCTTACAAGAGTCTTAAAGATAGCAGCCTGAATTATTAAATCTCTGCATAACATATTGTCTGCCTCAATGTATGTCTTGTTATCATCTTATGAGGATGAAGGGCCGAGCCTGAAACAACTGTTATGCGACTAACTTAACTGCAGCCCTACCGGCCTCTAAGAGTTATTGCCTTTTAAGATATATTCACATTTTAATATGATCAAACAAATTTTATCGCTAAGGCTTAGGCTACATCCTCTCCTCTGCTTTATTCGCAACTGCACCCACCGCTCCGTCCAGTAACGCAGTGACCCTCTCCGCCTGCACTCGCTTCACCCGTGCTTCTACTGTGTCTTATCCCCCTATCTGTTCCGTATAGTGGTGCCGTTGCCCATCTCCCCTAGCACTCTCCCTTTGCCCTCTCTACATACCATCCTCATCATTGTTCCTCCCTCTTTACACGTGTCTGTGTATTTGCCAACACTTAAAATATGATCAATGCATGAAAATAAATCAAAACTACTGACTTTGTCAGAGCTTGATTTGCTTACTGTCACATGACCCCATCCAATAGCGCCTTCACTGACTTGGCATGTATCAGTCAGTTTAATGCGCAAGGCTCTCAGCTTGGGGGCACCACGCTCCTCAGATTCAGGAAATGACCAAGTGACTCCGACAAACCTAATGAAGCATTATATCAGACTCCAACACTGCAGGTGCGCACCCATCGATGCCACAGGTTTTTGCATCTGCTTCTCCCCCAATCCCACTAGAAACCCCTTCCTCTTTCTCCACAATGCCATGCACAACGAGGCCAACATCAAATGACCGAAGGATGCTGTACAAGACCTTTTCATTTACATTTTTCTCACCGCTGAATAAATCCTCTTCGACTTTGTGCGAATGCTGACTAAAAGCATCTGTCGATTGACTGATTTTGACACTTGCTTTGTCATTCTTCTCATAAGGTCCCTCGCAGCAGCATGAATACCAACCATAGGACCCACTGCTTAAGTTGTATTGACCAACCGTATAAGCGGTAATGATAACCTTGCTTGTACCTATCTGAAATATGCCATTTACTGATACCATGCCTGTAACTAAGCTCATGCAAGTAACAGCGCCTCAATGCCCCTGGGCTGCTTGTGCGCTATACAAATTTAAATAAATAAATAAATACATTCTGAAACTTAATCACTGAAAGGAAGACAACCTTCTCTAAATCACGAAGGAGACTCAATAGGAGTGTGCATTTCTCCTAACAACAAGGCTACTAACGCCAAAAAAGCTGCAAAAAACCACACCACTCCTCTCACACCTCTCACACTCTAACCAAACACAACCACACCTCTTAAAACCACAGCAACCCACACGCACTTCACCACAACAAACACACCACACAGACCTCCACACAACAGCACACAATGGACTCATAACCAAATACCACACCAATAAGCTTGGCGAACAGTGTTAATCGAACTGAAGCTGCCAACAGCACTTCACAGCTCCCTTGCTCTTCTCCACACTTTGTCCTCCTTACACGCCCTAACCTACCCCACTTTTGTTTCAGATCCACGAGAGCCCCAGGGGACCACTCTGGTGGTGCTAGTGCGTGGTACAAATATCCTTTAACATTAACATTAACATATGTGGAGCCTGATGCTCAAATGCCAGAGGGAGCAACACAGCCACAGTTCAATGCATCTCCCTGGTGCCTGCCGCCCGTGGCTGTTCGAATGGTTGGAGTACGCTCTGATGATCCCTCATTAATGACTATGTTGGCTAGGGCTGGTCGAAGTTGTAGTCCAAAACATCTGGAGAGACAAATATTTCAGGCATCTGACAACATTCACAAACCACTGTGAAGGAAAAGCTTGATTTCAGTTTAGGCATTCAGCGTCAGCAACAATGAAAAAGGTCAAAAGTGCAAATTCAGTGGATGGAAGAATTGTCAAAATATCAAGCAATCCGACATACATATTTTAGCCAATCGGGAGGGGGTAGAGTCTGTGAAATATTCTTTCCTATCAAACGTTTCCTCTTGCTTATGCCCCGAAGCTAGACATTTCTTTGAACAGGTCTGCTGCGTGAAGGCACACTAAATTGCACACCCTGTACTCGTCCGAAGGGGCATCTCCATCAGGAGAAGAAACCAGAAAGAAAATATCAAGTCTGTGAGGAATAAATGTTGGGGACATTAGTTGTCTTTGTAGTCTTAATAAAATCAAGAATGTTTCCATCACATTGGTTCGGAAAATCTGCCTTGGATTACAAGACCATGTGCAGGGTTTTTATGTAAGCTCCAAGCCTTTTATTCACAGCTAATGCGGCATCAAGAGGAGGATGCACATGGAAAATCTTCCATGTACGCTTGGGGCAAGTCCACAGATTTAGGATTTCTTTTAGTAACCTCAGCCAGGACATTTTAGACATCTTAGCTTTTGAAGGTTCGCATGCAAGGGCTAGCTTTTTGCACGATCCAATAAACCAATGAACCCAGGTGTCAGAGAAACCCAGAGATTTCGCCACAGACGGGACTGCATCAGAACGAAGCACGAGGCCTGTGGACTTCCACCCTCAATGCATAATTGTGAACTCAGTCCGTCATGTGCAGTTTAGGATGGTGCAGTAAAGATCAAAACAACAAGGATGTAAACCAGGGCTCAAGTCGAGGGTACACGCGGGGGGACGGAGTCCACCCACTTTATTCAGAGGGTGGATTCAATCCCCCCAGCTAAAATGAGAAACATTGAATGTCCTCTTTGAATTTATGAATTAAAGCCAACCTCAGGGATTACACCACAGCCAGGTTTGTAGGCCGGACACTTCACCACTGCACTATATAACCTGATGAAAAATAACAAACAACTAAAGGTGAAATGTCCCATTTCGGTACTTCAAGACCCAGGGAAAACATTTGTATTGGTTCTTGAAGTAAAAAACATGCACACCCTTTAACGTTTTCAAAAACACTATTAAAAGAAAATATCCTCTCTTGGTTTTGTTCGTGTGTTGGTTTTATGAAAGGTATATGCCATTTGCCCTGCGCAATTTGCTTGGTTATGCAAAGCCACTTTAATGAAATGTGCAGATTTCGCCTTGATATGCTAATTGCTGGTGATGTCACATCCCATTGCATTTGTTGATGAGCCCCCCTCCTTTAATTTTTAGGACTTGACCCCTGATGTAAACGCAGAGGAAAGTCCTTCGCATCTCAGAAATTAGAATATTTGGAGAACGAAATTCAATGTGCCTTAGTTGCATGCATTCTAGAGATACCATTAACCAAAAGGTAAATAAACTATTTAAATAACTTAATGGCAAAAAATAGTGGTTTGTCCGCTGTCTCTTATTGATACAACCAACAATGATAGAAAAGAGGGAACCCGCAATGCTGGTGGCAGGAATGACGTCCATACTTTGCCTGTGCACCAGGGAACCCAAACAAACCTGATTTTTTTCAAGATCGCCAGGAAACCGAAGTGTTTTAGAGTGCTATCCTACCACCGACCCCAACCCCCACTAATCCCCAATCACTGTCGTTACTGACTTGCACATCAGTATATATCCGTAAATACTGAAGATCTATTCAACGTCTGTCTTGTGATGTCCCCATTTATTCATTTTATTTTATTATTTAACACTCTGACCTAGCTCGAGAGCAGCAGAGTGCTGTACAGGGTGTGGTTAGCCAGCATTTGGTCTGCCATCTATTAACAGCTGCGCAGTACTGTGAGTTGAGGTTTGTTCATTCATTGAGATTAGACCTTTGCCCAGTGTTGTTGAAAAAAAGACATGTTTTGGGAGATTTGCCGAATTGGAGAATTGTGGGTGCATTCCGAGCCTAGATAGGGATTGAATTTCAGAGGGTGGCTGCTTGACAAGCAAAGGATTGTTTGCAGGTGCTCTCTTTGTAGGCAAGTTGTGATTCGAGCCGGTTGGCCGATTTGCTGCGAAAGTAGCGTGTGCCACCAAATATGTGGAGCTTAGCCACCCGGTATTATGGTGTCATCCTGCTTTGTAGATGATACATAAAGTTCTAAATAGTATCCTCACCTGGAGAAGAACCCAATGCAGATCGCCTGGGATGGAGGTGATATGTTAAAAGTCCCGCTCACCAGTTATAAGACATGCTGTGGTGTGGTGGACTGCCTTTAGTGGAGCCAAGTGAGCAGCCGGGAGCCACAGCATGAGCGCATTTCCTCCGTTGATGTGGGAAACCACTAAGGCCTGCACAATGGTCTGGAAGGCCTGCAGACATTTACTGATCGCCGCTCCTTCCCCACCACCATCCGGTTTAGTACATTAACCAGCAACCAGCAGAAGTGGGACTGTCCCAGACACCAGCATGCCCTCTCTACTGTGCTTCTTGGCGAGATACCTCTCATTTTCAATACATAAATACATATAAGCCTTGCGGACAGTGAAAATTCGGAATTTTGCACATACCTCGCGAAAGGTATCTATGGTTACCATACTGGAACGGAACCTCAGATGCGGAACAGAGGAGGTTAACTGCCGATACAGTATACTAATGATAATAGATGAGTTTGCTTACAAAGGTTCCCAGCACGTTTGCTGCTGACAGATTCAAATTGTTCCAGCAGGCCCTTTTGGCGAGTCACAGTTGAGCATATGTTCACCGCTATGTGTAGCCATTCTCGTTTCTTTTAGCAGAGACATGAGTGTGAGTCCGTGATAATCCCTTGCCCGCCATACATCTTCACCCTCCCATCTCAAATGTTTGATATTTCAGAAATATAGCCAGGGTAATACGCCTAGGCTCTCATTCTGTGCACATTCTGCACATCACAGCTTATCCAGAGTGGAAAATAAGGCAAGACAACATTCTGACTAGAGGGCAAAGTTGAACAGCATGTTAATGTATAAAGGAGATATCTGTGATGGGCTGTATGTAAGGCAAACCTAGCTCTGAAGCAACATAGTGCTGGCCAAGTGGGTACCATAATAAGATACAATCACATGGACACCATTAGGAGGCTAGACTACTGAGGGTAAACCTGGAAGGGCATGGAGAGAGGGAATACAGAGGCTTAGAGGCCAGGATACAGGCTAGGAGTCAAAGGCGGACCCATTCTCCATTGAATTGTCAGTGAACAGGCAGCTCTTCTTTAGCAGAAGCTGTGCATAACACCAAAAAGCACCGTCTCTCCGCATATTTAAAAATCGCCATGTTAGCACGACTGACCATTGCCCTTCTGAAAGGAGCACATGCTGACGTAGCAGAGGCGCACACATTTTAACAGGACAATTGCGAGTACATAGGAAACAGCAAGAAGAATGTGCATCAGCATTTTACACCTACCACAACCAGCGTGTGATTACTGTGAGGCCCACTAGCAAAGTCACAAAAGACCCACAGAGAACAATAGGAGGCCCCCTGGTGGTAGCAGCATCGATTACACGGCTTTCAGGTAAATTCCTGTGCTGTTAGTGAGTGACATTTGGGAGGATGAGCCTCAGTGACAAAAGAGAGGAAATCATTGGAGGTGGATGGCCACGAGGGGGTGATGTACCAAATGATCCCAGCAACATGAGTCCTCCAACGCATGCCAACGAGTATCACATGCCGCCGGCATGACTCTTCACTTGTGGAAAAATAGTGACTGAAGGCCATCCCAAAAACAAATGGATGTAACTGGGGATGGCACTAAAATATGGACATATGTGATTCTCTAACAGCCATCACCCCTATTGTTTAGCTGTAGTCACCCCGAGTGTGACGGGTGTGCCCAGATGTCGGTACCATTCCTGCTGGGCCTAGAGACCCAAGCTACTCCTCACTGATGAGGCCCAGCGAGGCTGAAACATGTCTGGGGATGCTTGTGGCCTCGTGCAGAATGGATGTAACCTAGCAGTTTGGGCTGGACTGCCCCTTTTGGGGTAGGACCAAGCCTGATTTGCATGTGGTTTTTCCCCCTTCTGTAATGGCTTGGCAGGCTGAAAAACGATGGTCTGGAGGGTTGCCCAGAGCTATGCCCATGGTTATGATTGATTCAAAACCTTCCAGCCATAACCTATTTGTTTTGCTAAAGTCACTCCGAGTGGGAAGGGTATACCCAGACGTGGGTCCTGAGTCTGCCCGGCCTAGAGACCCAAGCTACTCCTCATTGATGAGGCGCAACAAGGCTGAAACATGTCTGGCGATGCATGTGGTCTCGTGCAGAAGGGATGTGACGAATCAGTTCGGGCTGGACTGCTCCTTTTGGGGTAGGACCAAGCCTGATTTGCATTCAGTCTTTCCCCTTCTGTAATGGCTTGGCAGGTGAAGATCGATGGTCTGGAGGGTTGCCCAGAGCCATGCAAGAGGTTAAGATTAATTCTAAACCTTCCAGCCATCACCTCTTTTGTTTTGCAGTGTTACCCCATCAAACATTAAAGTCCATGCTGTGAAGATTTCTTATGTGTGTGCGAAGTGCAAGACATAAATAATGTCCCATGATCATTCCCCCTGAAGCCACATGTATCACCTGTCCCATATCATGACATACACATCATACCTTTTGCAGGAGATAGGATTTCCACTCCCCAATGGTTATTTACACTGGTATAGACCACCAAAATGGACACAGAGAGTAATAGGGTGTCCCATAGGTTCTGGGTGACTTTGTGTCATTTGTGCAATGTTTGTTTCATGTGGTTTGTAAAATAAGGTCATATAGAGTGAAACTAGCTCAATCCTTTAGTGGGCTTTTCAGCAATTGCCAATTGCTTTCGACGCGTTTTGAAAGACTTTCTTTTGAAAGTCTACACTTTGGTCTTGCACTTTTTATCACCCCGCATTCAACCAGATTATTTTGTTATGGGGATCCCCCCTTGCCCCACCTCCACACCCCATGCCTCACACTTCTACACTCCGGTCCCACTCTCTTCTCCCCACCCTCAAATACACATATGCGCAGGGGCGTTGCTAGGGGGGGGCTAAGGGGGCTATAGCCCCTGATCTTTTGGTTGTAGCCCCGGATAGAATCTCAGGAGCTACAGCCAAAAAACTAGCTAGCCCCTAGTCCCAACAGTTCCGACATCAGCATAGCCCCGGGTCTTTTCCAGACCTAGCAACTCCCTTGCATATGCGTATGTACGTATATGTAATGGGTCGATTCAACCAAAAGTGCATGACCAAACAGTAGGCTTTCAAAATACAGGACACCGCCCATCAGTCTATTTTCCTGGCTTTTTTCTCCGAAGTCAGGATGAGGGCGAGGTAATGCCACTAATGCACCATATTCAATGAACAGAGATTTGAATGGTAAGAATGTATCACAATCTCTATGGACAGTGTCCTCTCTCTGATACATGCAGCCCTTCCTGGATTCAGAGCTGTGCATAGGTAGGGAGTCACATGACAGTGACCCGATTCATTCATATTCATGAAGCGGGTCGTGGCTTGGATGAGGCACTATCATGCTGCTCTGTTGGGGACAGATTACGTAATTTGCCGCGCAGTTTATGAGCACACACTGAGCAGGAATGCCCACCCCAATCTGTGAGCCCTCCCCAAAGCACCACAGATACCTGGTGTTGCCTGAGGGCTACGAGAAGAACTGGGGAAGGATCCGTACACACCGGTGGCAACCTTCTCCGGTGATACGGTCTGCTATACTGCCAGGGCGCTTTAATCTATGGCCCACCAGAGAGATCCAAGCAAGGCGACAACTGATCTCCAAGGAAAGGAATTTCTGTCGCTTCTGTTTGAATCAAAACATAATTGAATCACTAGAACATCTAGTATTGTTGTGTCCAAAACTGGTGGACCGTAGAAAGCTTTATTTCAATCTTCATTGTAACCATCTAGGCTCTCTTGATGATACCCACCGTTGATCTTATATTACGTGTACTGGCAACATTTTAGTACTCATAGCCACTGTTATTTTTTTTAATAGTTTAAATTTAGGTTTACATACGAATGAATTTTATTGAAGAATTATATGTAAATTATGGAAATGAGATACTATGTTTTTCATTCGTTTTATTGTGATCCTTTCTTTTTTTTTAATGATTGTTATCTTTCACAGTTGTGTTGTATTTTATTATTTGTATTCATATTGAAAAGCTGGTGTAAACCAGTTAAATCAATAAAAATAAAAAAAATAGACTGGTGGCAACTGTGCGACGAACCAGCCCTTCTCCTCCAAACCACATGCAGACATTCTCAGGCAGGAACAGCCACCCTATGCCTTGATTCCTGGAAATGTGTATCATGTCCTCTCCCCTGGTGGCTAAAAACAGTAGTGCATGGGAAAGCAGAAATGGTGGGTATGCAGTCATTCAATGTCCCAATACTCGGGACAAATAACATGCTGATCCTTGGTCAACTTATGGATCTCTCTGGCTAAGTGTACCCGCCCGTAATGAGCTAGGCTTTGCTTTTATAATTTTAAACTGCATACAGCACACACGGGTCTATAACACACACACACACACACACACTCTATTCATTATCCAATGATGCATGCTTAGCTGCTGATCGGTTGGTGTCATTCATTTGCTAAAAGTACACAATGTTACTCATAATGTTATTCATGTATTGAGGGTAAGGGGCAATTTGGGAACTTAGAATATGGGGAAATAATCACACCCAATGACATTGCTAGATAATAATCCTTCTGTGAAATTATGGCACGTGAAGTAAATAGATTTCTTCTAAATGTTGAAACACCGCAAAACAAAAAGAAGATTCCTGGCAACAAAATAATTATTAAAAAAAAGAGGTGATGGCTGGACAGTTTAGAATAAATATTAACCTCTGGCATTGCTCGGGGCAACCCTCCAGACCATCGTTCTTTGCGTGCCAAGCCATTACAAAGGGGAAAGACCATATGCAGATCAGGCTTGGTCCCACCCCCACAGGGGTAGTCTAGCCAGAACTGCTAGGTCACATGCCTTCTGCACGAGACCACAAGCATCCCCAGACATGTTTCAGCCTTGTTGGGCATCATCAGTGAGGTGTTATTTGGGTCTCTAGAACCAGCAGGCACGGGATACACGTCTGGGCATAACCGTCCCACTCATGGGTGACAATAGCAAAACAAAAGAGGTGATGGCTGGAAGGTTTAGAATAGATCATAACACCTGGCATTGCGCTGGGCAACCCTCCAGACCATCGTTCTTTGCGTGCCAAGCCATTACAAAGGGGAAAGACCATATGCAGATCAGGCTTGGTCCCGCCCCCACAGGGGTATTCTAGCCAGAACTGCTAGGTCACATGCCTTATGCACGAGACCACAAGCATCCCCAGACATGTTTCAGCCTTGTTGGGCATCATCAGTGAGGTGTTATTTGGGTCTCTAGAACCAGCAGGCACGGGATACACGTCTGGGCATAACCGTCCCACTCATGGGTGACAATAGCAAAACAAAAGAGGTGATGGCTGGAAGGTTTAGAATAGATCATAACACCTGGCATTGCGCTGGGCAACCCTCCAGACCATCGTTCTTTGCGTGCCAAGCCATTACAAAGGGGAAAGACCATATGCAGATCAGGCTTGGTCCCGCCCCCACAGGGGTAGTCTAGCCAGAACTGCTAGGTCACATGCCTTATGCACGAGACCACAAGCATCCCCAGACATGTTTCAGCCTTGTTGGGCATCATCAGTGAGGTGTTATTTGGGTCTCTAGAACCAGCAGGCACGGGATACACGTCTGGGCATAACCGTCCCACTCATGGGTGACAATAGCAAAACAAAAGAGGTGATGGCTGGAAGGTTCAGAATAGATCATAACACCTGGCATTGCGCTGGGCAACCCTCCAGACCATCGTTCTTTGCCTGCCAAGCCATTACAGAAGGGGAAAGACCATATGCAAATCAGGCTTGGTCCCATAAAATAAATATAACAACAGTAGCAGCGTGGTTGAACGTTAATCACTCAATAAGGTGGAGCAGAGTATACTTAAAGGACAGGATTATACCTTATAAAAACGTATGATAAAATCAATTATAAGGAGAAAAAGTAATATGCTGTCCCGCGTAACTGCCAGCCCATTTCCAAATTTTCATGTGCCTGACCCCCAGGTGAGCAGACTGACCCAGTAACAGGTGGACATGGAGAGTTCTAAGAATGTACACTTAAAATAGAGCATGGACTTGACAAAGAAAGCCAAAGAAATGTGCTCATTCCTGAATCACACTACAGGTGGAAAAAGTGGTGATTCTTCAGAAAAACCTAAAAATACGCAACTTGGTATTTCTTTTCAAACGCCAAGCAAAACCTCGACCCATGGCCCTATGTCTCTGGCGCTCGATTAATAGAGTCTAGCATGTGTTTTTTGTGACTTATTTGGGAGCGTGGAGATTTCAGAGACGCGGTATGCCTGGAAAACTTATTTAGGGGTCACAAGTTCAATCCCAAGGAGCCCCAACCACACCAGGTTTTGAGGACAATCATTGCCTTGGTAAATAACCTTGATTTAGATTCAATGGGTTTAGGTGTATATTTTATGAATAGCTTGAAAACATGGAGTGGATTTCACTCTTCAGGAACTGACTTCGAGCTGCCTGAAGTAAACTAACTATTATTGCACGTGTCCTTCACATGCCAGGCTGATTCTGTGGCAACCCGTCACTCACTTGCTATCTAGTGGCCCAACAGTAGGGGGCATCCGGAGGGGTCCAGCTTGCACCCCCAAGCAGAACATTGGAGAACACTGCCTGGGAGGTCGGCGGTTGCCAAACTGCACGTTGCCTGAGTTGCACTAATATTTGCAGTGCTCTTTTCCAAATGTAACCAGCGCTTCCATGGCAGATGGCTTCCGCATCATTGCGCTTATAGCTTTATGGTAACATTTAGCAATGCCCAGGAGGGCCCTGCCAAGGTTTATGGGAATTTGAAGGAGTGCAACAGCACAATGAAAGCAGACATGTCACACTAAGTCAGTGGTACGTTGCAAGGTGTGGTGCAGCATTCTAGGCGTACAGAGCCTTCTGCGTCTGGCGGGGCGAGAAGCTCAACGTTTCTTTGCACTGGTCAGTTTTCAGGATTTTTGTAGATGTTGTTAATCGCAAGGGCTGCGACTCAGAATCATTGAGGCCTAGTGCTGGTTCTCTTATGTAAGGGGATTGGTAGTCACGTGACTACACCAGTGGTAGAAGTGTACCGAAAACAGTAGTGGAACTGTGGTCTCGGCAGGGGAGGGGGTAGGTGAAAGCATGGTGCAACATGTGACATGGTGTTGCAGCCGGGGCATTGCAATAGTCTAAGTGACTAGTAACTATGTCTCCTACTAGAACTTTACACTTGCACAGGGACACAATGGAGAAATCCTCTGTATAGAATGGTGAATATGGTCGCAAAAAGTAGAGGAATGGTAAACAGAAAAAAATAAAAGTAGTGGAACACCGCTCCCGACCGTTCCCGCTCACTTCCATCACTGGGCTACACATGTGTTTCCACTAATAAGGCAGAGCTAGTAAGGTGGAGCTGATTGGCTATGAGAGTGTTTTTCCCCGTGCAGTACTTTCTGGACAACACAAAGGTGCTTCACTGGTTGTCAGTCCACCTGGCACAGTGGTGATCAGATGCGATCCCACCGCCAGATTCGGCACAGACTAGCCTATAGGGCAACAGGACGATACCCTAAGTGGCACCGCCTGATTCCAGGATGGGCCGGTATTTTGGGCCAGAAGTCGCCACTTTTTTTTCCACAGTGACCCAGTTTCATAAGTCACCTCATACGTTTTAACCAATGTTACTCAGCAAATATGCTTTTAAATTCTTTATTGTCAACATATTTTATCAAAACCACCCTCTTGGATAGTATTGAAACAGTCTATTCTAAAAAGTAAGAAATTGCAATATGTGATTGTTGCCCACTTTTTCATTGGTGCCAGGACCAATTTTATGTCCAAGTCCGCCCCTACACCTGATACGATAGGATTGCAGTAAGTTGCAGCTGTCGAGGTGGCAAAGTGCAAGGCCTAGCCTAGTAGTCAGACATTGCTTTCGGGGTTATCAGGTATTTTAGTTTATTGCCTTGCCGAAGGATATTGAAGCTGCTCGATTTCACTGAGCTGAGAACCTGAATCCTCCTATTGGAAAAGGACTAACACACTCTGCCCTACAGATAAAGGGTGCATAGGCCACTTTTACTCCCTAACAATAGGCAAATACTCCCAAAAAATAACAACAGGGTGTCAAAATACTCCCAACTAAAAATAGGAAACAGACATGTAGACTCTTGTGCCCCTGCTTTCACCCACACAGCTCAATGGATTTATTTGGACTAGTCACCCACACAGCTCAATGGATTTATTTGGACCAGTCACCCACACAGCTCAATGGATTTATTTGGACTAGTCACCCACACAGCTCAATGGATTTACTTGGACTAGTCACCCAAGCAGCTCAATGGATTTATTTGGACCAGTCACCCACACAGCTCAATGGATTTATTTGGACCAGTCACCCACGCAGCTCAATGGATTTACTTGGACTAGTCACCCACACAGCTCAATGGATTTATTTGGACCAGTAGTGCCCGTAGTACCACAGGAAGAAACGGGTATTATTACTGCCCGTTCAGAAGAAGTAAACATGTGTCTTTTAATGTGTATGAATAATTAGGGTCAAAGAAATAATGATTACAAAAATATTTCCGTTTTCCAGTTACATTTTTTTGAATTCACATACAAAATACTCCCATTTGGAATTGGAATTACATGTTTAATCCCCCAAAAATAATTTTACTCCTAAATTTAAAAAATAGGGAGTAAAATACTCCCACTTCCAAATCTTATCTGGAGGACTGAGCACACCTTCATTGATCTATCTGTCGCTCAATAAAGGTCGATCAAATAGGGAACCCAAAGAGGTGAAAGCAAAGACACGGAACGGATCTGCTGCTCTGAAACATCCTTGCTTCTGGTCTTCTTGATTGTGCGGCGGCCTGCATTGCTGGTGAGACTGGCCTGCTGTCACCTCCATGAATTGGGATTTAAGATGGTCTCCCTTTCTGGTAATCCATAGCGTAGTGTTTACGTTATTGACAGTGGAATCGGGGGAACAGAGTTCTAATCCAGGATGTAGTATGTGTTCCGTGGTGTTCCGCTTTATCTCTCTAGATAACCAAAGCTGTACACATTGTAAGCCCTTGAAGTAAGCTAGCTGCTAGTATTGCGCACCATGCAAGAAACTTTGGGCCTCACTAAAAATACATTGTTATCCCTCTCGGTGGAATATATATCCTCAGCAATACAATTTGGGCAGAGCAGAATTAGCAAAGTAATCAGTTTCTGCAGGACAGAGCAGAAAAACACAGCAACTAGCAGCAGGGCTTTAAGTGGGCCGGGCCTAGTTGGTGCAGAGTCCCATCAGTCTCTGACAATTGTGTTTGAGACTGAACCGTATAGTTTCTACAAAAAGAAGATATACTAGATAGTGTCTGTACCAACAGGAGTAAAATAACACACCATTAATGATACATCTAATATTCAATTTTCATACATAAAAAGACAATTTTTATTAAACAAGGAAAAACTTCTTTGCTCTCATAAAATGATCACATTACATAAAACTAGATTAAAAAAAACATATAAAACGATCTACAAAAACACAAGCAATACGGAAATGTGCTGTGCCAGGGCTCCTTAATGTTCCCTCCTAAACCCTCACTTCTAAAGCCTTGCCTGCCTTTTCCTTGCGCCACCGACCCCCTGCAAGGATACCCTTTTATTAGACATTCAGGGATCATCACCTTCGCGGCCCCAGGTGCAAAGGTGATGATCGATGCACAGTGGTGCCTGGCAGGAGGTTGGTGCTGCAATTATGCGACAACACTTACCTCATTTGAAGGCATCCTGTTAGGCCACAGCCCTTTTGAAAAATCGAGCTGGGGCTCTTACCGGGCGTGACCTAACAGGTGGCATTCAGCTGAGGCAAGGGTTGCCTCTTAATCGTGGCACTGACCCGCTCTCAGGCCACACCCCTTTTCATCCACGCCGGCCAAAGAGTCCCAGCTCGATTTGGCAGGCCACTTAAAGCACTGACTAGCACCTTTTAATTTTAACAATTTTCACCCTGCGATCCAAAGGCGCAACCTGGCCCAAAGTAGGTCAAGGGAAGAAGATGGCCATGTGAAGCCTCCTCCCACTTGGCACCCTCCCTGGTTAAGGACACGGTGATACCCATGACCCTCTATACACATCCCAGTGAATATCGATATGCACCCTAGGGAAGTCCCAGGGCTACTCAAGCAAAGATGTGCTTGTGGCAAGTTGGTTCCCCCTGCTGTAATGGTACAGAAATGCTGATATTAGTTGGCATGCTGGCAAAGCCGGAGAGTGCAGTGCATTTTCATGAGGGTAGCCCCTATTGAAAGGGGCTGTGCAACGGCCATCAGCGTGGAGTGGATGTTTCAGCTGGCCAGTTTTGAACCGCCTGCATAGCCTTCTGCTCGCCCCATAGTGGGCACTAGGTGGATGCCTTGTTTAACCATGGTTACCATCCCACAGTGAATTGTGGTAGGATGACCAGATGTCCCAGTTTTGCCTGGACTGTCCCGAAAAAGGGGTTTGGTGGAGCGATGAGGGAGTGGGGAAGTCTCTCTTTTATGTTGTTGGCTGTCCCTGTTTTTTGTCTTGAAAATCTGGCTACCCTAGATAGCGGCCGGCTGTTACCACGGCTAACACCAGGAAGAGGCTACTGCCTCCTTATATAATATGGTCCTTGACCTTCATATTTACATACATTTTTGTTTCAATGGCACAAGCTCTGTTCCATTTGGAATTCCATTCCACGGCTGTTGTCTCATTTCAGTATCTGGACGTAGATACGTCTGGATTTTCTGAAAAGGTACAAGGGATTGCTTGATAGGTCCCAGCCATCTCACTGCTGGCGCGACACGCATACATTGTGAATGGTGCATGAGTAAGGATTTTCGTCATTGTCAGGGAACCATGAAATCAATTCTTGATTCTAGAAAAGTCCAGACCTCGTGAAATACCATAACATTAAAAGGCTTTAATATAATCAAGACTCCCTGCGCAGTATGCAGGGGTAATCTTCATTCTATGTCAAGACAGGAGGCAAGCATCATGCTTGTTCAAAGCTTCCCATAATTGTTGTTGCAATTGCTTGAATCGGCTTAACGTATAAGGTCTTAAACACACCATGCTAGCCCAGTCTGCCGCTTACATATTATCTTGTAGTGTCACTCCCGCTGTGAAAGCTTTTGTGTCCATATCCCTCTTACTGAGTGTGCCCCAAACCTTCTCAAATTGATACCTGCTAACTGAAAAATCTCTCAGACCCATCTGGTGATTGAGGCTGTCACTACCGCCTGATGCAGCTTCCAAAGCGCTATCAAGAGCTGGGTGACGCCAGCTGGTCTTGATTCTGCCGTTCTATCCTCGCACTCTCTAATACACATAGCCACACCCCATTTTGGATGGCGTGGAAGGTAGGGATAAGAAATAGACGTGGAGTTTGTCTTTGTTCTTCTCACTAACGTGAACATCATTCCTTCTGGCCCAAAAGTCTTCCTGTTCACCTCCAGGGTCTTGACGTCTGCTACTCTCCTCCGCAACACTAGACATAACACCATTGCCAGCTTGCCTGATAACTGTTTTACCGGTAGATATGTGTTCGCTAGCCAACTCGCCAGTAAGCGCAGTACTACTGTCACGTCCCATAAATTAAGATACTTAGGTTCTGGAAGCACTTTAAATCTAGCTCCTTTTATGAGCCTCACTACTGCCAGGTTCTCTCCTACTGGGACCCCGTCTACCGGTAGATGTCCCGTGGATATCTCCAACCTGTAGACTCCTATGGTTCTGAAAGCCTTACAGTCTTGTAGCAGGTGGGCCAAGAAATTCAGGATTGCCACTATATGGGCAGAAACGGGATGAAAATGTCTCCCTCTGCACCAGCTCGATCATTTGTTCCAAGCTGTGTCATAGCTCCTCCGTGTGGATGGAGCCCATGACTCTGCGATGAGCTCTGCTGCCTGCTTTGAAATGCCCGGCAGCGCCCAGCGCTTCCTGTTATCCTGAACACTATTAGTGGAAGAGTCCCCTTCACTCTCAGAACATGAAACAACCCAACAGTGTTTGTTAGTAGTGGTTCCCCGGCTGGGAGGATCCGCAGAAGGTTTGTGGATAACTCCATCAGGGTTGGAAACCATACTTGTGATTTCCACATCGGGGCTATTACAATCAATTCTGCCCTTTCTCATCAGATCTTTGCTAATGCTCTGCTCAGCATCATGAAGGGGGGAAAGGCGTAATGCAGTTCTCCTCTCCAATCTTGCTGAAAAGCATCCACTTCCGGGCTGACGGGTACAGTCTCCAGCTCAAGTAGCTGTCCTTCTGCATGATCAGCCATGACGCGAACAGATCTGTGTGTACTGGCCCCCATAGAAGTTCCAGCTGCCGGAACACTTCTACATCCAGCTTCCAGTCGCTGTGACTGACGTTACCGATTGTAGGCAAAAATGACAGAAGTCATTTGCCAGCTCCACTAGGAGCTTGGACTTCGTTCTTCCTAAGTGATTGATGTATTTGACTTCTGAGATGTTGTCCATCTTCAGCAGATTGCAGGAATTGACCTTCCCTTTCATGAATGCTTTGATTGCAAAAGACCCAGCTAGTAGCTCCAAGCAGTTTATGTGGAGCTGCAATTCTTCTGCGCTCAATTTCCCTCCTGTCTCTAGCAGGCCGCACCTTGCTCCCGAGCCTATTCTGCTGGCATCTGACTCTATAACTAGGCTGGGCGGTCTCCGAAGATGGCTCGCCCATTCCATGCTTCCATATTTTTCAACAACCATTCTAGCTCTGTGATGGACTTGCGATCTGGGGGCACTGACTGATGATACTTCAGCCCTTGCTGCAGGTGCTTTATTTTCAGTCTCTGCAGAGCCCGATAATGTAAGGGCACTGGGAATATGGCTTGAATAGAAGAGGCTTGCAGACCTACTATTCTCGCTAAAACCCAGAGGGATACTATCGGCTTGCTCAGGCATGCTCTGATTTCTTTCTTGACGTCTTGGATCTTCCTGGTTGGCAACTCTTGAGTTGCTTTCCTGGTTGTCTAGTACGAAACCCAGTAAGTTTAACCTTCTTGATGGCATCATGTCTGACTTCTCTTGATTCACTACGAACCCTAGAGAAGCGAGAAGTTCCTTCACCCATTAAGTCTGGCATATCAGAGCCTCCCTGTTGCCTGCTAGTAGTAGCATGTCATCTAGGTATATGATCATACAGACCCCCTTCTCTCTTATCGCTGCCGCTACTGGTCTCATGAGCTTGGTGAATGCCCATGATGCCGAAGCCAGTCCGAATGGCATTGTCTTGAACTTCTAGAACTGCCCTACACGGTCGAAAGCCAGGAAGGGCCGGAATTCTGCTTGGACTGGCACTGTGAGATAGGCAACCTTCGGGTCTATTCTGGTCAACCAGCCTTCTTCTCTTAAGGTATCTCTCAGCTGGTGTATGCCCTCCATCTTGAAGTGGCGGTATATAACCAAGCTGCTCAGTTCCTTCAAGTTTATCACTGGCCTATTTCTCATTTCTGTCTGCTAGGAACATATTGCTTACAAATTTCGGGGCTGCTATACATCATTCGATGGCCCTCTTCTGCTCAAGCTGATTTAGCTCGTAGTACAGGCTCTCTCTCTCTGTCTGTGCCATGTGTATTGCGTGTGGGACAATGTCTTGCACTGGCTCCTGCACAAAATCTATTTGCAACCCTTTGTCTGCAGCACCCATGCATCGCTGGAAAGCGTGCGTCAGTTCTGCCAATATTGTTGTGTCCTCCCCCCACGGGTGGGTAAGTGTAGTGTCTCACCTGTGGTGGGGCCTTCACCTCAACCTGAACCTTACATCTGCGTCCTCTCGGAAACCGTCCTGTGGTGGGGAAAAAAGGAGTCTTGCTGTCTGTTCTCCCAGTAGTGGGTTCTGTTGTTCTGAGGTCTCCTCCCTCTGTGGAACCAACTGGCTGCTCAACCTCTGTAGCGGTAAAAACTCTGCTTGGGAAGATTTTTCTGATGGAGGCCTGAGCTTTCTCGAGAGAGGTGTAGGTTCCCACGAACCTCCCATCTCCTTGCCGAAGGTTGCTCCAATTAGAAGGCCATGCGCTGACTCCCCTGCTTCGTAATTAGCTAGGTCTCCTAGCTTCACGTCTATTTTCAGCAGTAGGCCTCTTCTCCTTTCAGATGATATTGCACAGCTGACATTCCAGAGCAAGCAAACTGCTCTTTGTACCCTGTTTGCTAGTGTTTTCCACTTCTACTTCCTCCCTAGTGTCTCTGGTGCGCTCTGCTAGGTCCATAACTTTTGCCAGCAGATCTGTGAGTCCACGTTCCTTCTCTTGGCAACTCTTCCAAGACCTGTCTATGCCCTTGCGTGGATCCTTGGCTGAGTTGGTGACAAATGTCAACATTTTCGGGTCTAATTCAGGTGCTTCCAGAAACCTTGCCAGGCAGTTCCGGGCGGGGCCACTCCGCCCCCATGCGTTGCCTTGTGTCTTTGTCTAATGCTTGCCTGAGTGTCATGTACTTCGACACTCTGGGTGAGGGTTGCTAGACTGACGACCTGGGATTTCTGATGTTATCTGGCTCAAACATGTCAGATATTTCTTCGTCCTCACCCTCCAAGTGTTTCTCCTTCTGGGCTCTCTTTCCTCAGGGGGGCTTTGGCAAATCTTCCTCTGGCTTCTTCCTCCTGAGGGGATAGCGTGGCCTCCAGCGACTCTTCCTCCAAGTCTAGGTCTCCTTTTCCCATATTATCTTATACGGCTGATTTGTGCAGGAAAGCATCTCTCAGCTTCCCAAAAGGGTCAGCAGCCTCTGGGGCCTCCTTGATCGCCCCGTAGTTATGACCCAGGGGTGGGGGGACGGCAGAGGATTTCCTCTTGAGAGTCTCTGTACTCCCCTTAATGCCTCCTTCAGAGATCTTGGTGGACATGCTTCGTCCTGTTATGATGCTTTTAAGGGTCTGGCTCAGGATGTACTCTAGCATAGCCAGCATCTCTTGCAGGGGTTTTACCCCTTGAGCCACTGCATCCACCAACGAGCTTCCAAGCACCTCTTTGAAGCTATAAGCTAGGTTCTGCGCCTGCTCTTCTTCGCTCCACTCGTATGCAGACATCTTTACAATGACTGGGTGCTGTGTGCTGGTACCTGAACTTGCAGGCTGAGTTGCACGCCCACTGCTGCGTTGCATTGGATGATCTAACCTGAAATGCTGTACTATATATATATTTGTTGATTCTAGCACAGTGGCAACTTTCTGCACAGAAAGCCAGGGCTTCGAGATGCTATGTTTGGCAGGAAGCAGAGGCCTCAAGACGCCTTGTTTGAGAGGAAGCGGGGGCCTCGAGACACCATGTTTGACAGGAAGCAGGGGTCTCAAGGCTCCATGTTTTACAGAAAGCAGGGGCCTCGAGACGCCTTGTTTGACAGGAAGCAGGGGCCTCGAAATACCATGTTTGACAGGAAGCAGTGGCCTTGAGAAGCCATGTATGCAGAAAGCAGGGGCCTTGAGACACCATCTTTGAAAGGAAGCAAGAGACTGGAGATATCATGTTTTTCAGGAAGCAGGGGCCTCGAGACACCATCTTTGACAGGAAGCAGGGGCCTCGAGACGCCATATTTGGTAGGAAGCAGGAGCCTCGAGACGCCATGTTTGTCCGGAAGCAGGTGCCTAAGACACCATGCTTGACAGGAAGCCGGGGCCTTGAGACACCAGCTTTGACAGGAAGCAGGAGCCTCGAGACGCCATGTTTTACAGGAAGCAGAGGCCTCAAGACACCATCTTGGACAGGAAGCAGGGGACTCGAGACGCCATGTTTGGCAGGAAGCAGGGGCTTTGAGACGCCATATTTGGGTGGAAGTAGGTGCCTGAGACGCCATGTTTGGCAGGAAGTGGGGCCTCAAGATGACATATTTGACAGGAAGCAGGGGCCTTGAGACGGTTTCAGGTGATATTAACGAATTAATAAATAGCGAAAACATTTTGAATTAAACATTTTTACCAAATAAATACTGCATTTCTTTTTATTTGCGGGGGTCCACCACAAACCCCTGTTTCCCTTGGTTTATAACCCCTCCCCAAAAACCTCCCCACCCGGTTTCACCCCTTTCCCCACCCCATCTATATATTTTTTTTATTCTTTATTTTTTCGGTAAAAATGATTCATTAAAATTCTTTTTCATTATTACCTATTCGGTAATATCCCTGGATACCCCTCAAGACACCACGTTTGACAGGAGGCGGTGGCCTCGAGACACCATGTTTGACAGAAGCAGGGGCCTCAAGAAAACATGTTTGTAGAAAGCAGGGGACTTGAGACACCATCTTTGACAGGATGCAGGGGCTTCAAGACGCCATGTTTCACAGGAAGCAGGGACCTCGAGACGCCTTGTTTCACAGAAAGCGGGGGATTGGAGACACCATGTTTGACAGGAAGCGGTGCCCTTGATACGCCATGTTTGACAGGAAGCGGGGGACTCGAGAAGCCATGTTTGTAGAAAGTGGCGGCCTTGAGACGCCATCTTGGACAGGAAGCAGGGGCCTCGAGACACCATCTTTGACAGAAAGGAGGGATCTCGAGACGCCAAGTGTGCTCTTCCAGACCCAAAACTTATCTCAAGACTTAGGCTTGGTCTGCGAGGAGGCCTGAGATTAAAGCAACATGCATTGCTCTTGGTTGTATCAGATGAGGAAATGATCAAGGGAAGACACCTAAAGGTGCATTTTATCTTCACGTTAATCAGTAATAACTATGCAGAGATCAGCACCTATTGGAACCAAGAGACACATCTGACTGCATTCATAAAGCGTAGTGCAAATTTGAGGAGGCCATTTTGGGGTGGGGGAACTGACCAGAAGAAGGTTTCACAGCTGCCCCTACTAGCAAGAATTGGCAAGTGTGCACATGCCATCTGCATTTCCATTGTGGCTAGAGACGGGTGCTGGGGTGGTCCATCTTCCTTTTAACAAATACTGGCAAATGCATTTCGTCCTGTAGTAAAATAGAATACCATGCAGTAGTACCTGATGGGAGCTCCTGCACCTTGGCAGGGCATGCTCCACAGTGGTCAGACGGTCCTCTGGTTAGGCTTGAAATTTCACCTGCGCCCAGCGTGATTTCTTGCAGTGATACGATTCTTCATGGCATTGTGTTCCTATCTGAATTAGGAATGCGCTGTAACTGTGTGTGGTGCATTGGGTCTGGAGAGGGACCAAATAATAGTGAATTTGCAGTAATATTAAATAGGGATTACCAGAGCCAATAGATTGTGTCTGCCATTTGTCAAGTGAAGCATCACATGTACCAATAAACCTCGTGCCAAAGACTAAAGGAAAGCAGCAAAGGTCACATGAAAGGAAAGCAGCAAAGTTCACATGATTACCAGTGATAACAATCTTTAAAGTGCTTAACACAAATTTGAAACCAAAAGGCAGACCATGAGCAAGCAAGCACGGTTCCATTATGCCTCCGGTTTCAAGGAATCGGTCCATTTAATTGACAGCCGGGGGCAACCAATTGCATTAAAAGTGCACATCTGGGCCTCATCACGAGTTTAGCGGTGCAGTAAAAATGCGACGCTAATAGGGTTACCGCCTCATTACTGCGGATGGAAATTTTAAGGATTCACCACCTCCAGCTGTGAGCTGGAGGTAAATGCGCCGACTTTCCACCCATTTTCGTCGGAATTACCGTGGGGGAATTACCGACACAGTATTTGCGTGGAAAATTACCCATTGAGTCCAATTGACTGAAATAAATTGGGACTTATACCGCCACTGGCACTTGGGCGAAGTGGCGGGAACAGTAATTGAGTTGGGCGGTATTCCGGCAGATTTACCACTGGGATACTGCCCACCTCGTAATGAGGTCCAGAATGTTGACATTTCAGCAAACCACAATGCTTGAAACATATTAAAGAGAATGATGAAGCATGACTAAATCGCATGTGTATTCATACACATTTTCCATTTCCCACTATCCAAATTACCAATTGTGCATACGTTCTGCTGGAACCCCAACTTCCTTGGCTTAAGTACATATGTGGGGTCCAGGAAGCTACCCACCTTCCAGTATGTTCGTTCCATTGGTATCACCAAGTTAAATATTCTGGGAAAAGAAGGGAACGCTACCTTTGCCTTGATTCTTTAGCTTGCCTTTGCACTCAAAATGTCAGCAATGTCTGCGAAAGGCCAAAACATTGCACCTGAAGTTGGAATTTCTGTCTCTCTTCTTCTCCGAGGCGCGGTGAACACTCGGAAAGGTTGGGGCCCCCAGAGAGCCCAATCACCAAGTAGGAATGAGCTATCCACGGATCCTCTGATGCGCTTCGCACTGCGTAGAGCAGTGTTGGAGAAGCGTGAGGTGGAGTCCTGATGGAAGGCCGACCACCAGAGGATCCGCGCACCCGCCCACAACGAGTTCAGCTGAGGTTCTGCGCAGCTGGAAAAAGTTAGCTTATGATTTTCTGTATGTTCACAGCGTATGGCTTACTGTGGTGGGGATTGATCAGAGAAAACAGAGTAGAGGATTGTATCCAATTTAAGTGGCTGCAAATTGCTCTTCCTTGTATCACCGGCCGCAAAGTAAAACCATAATTTCCATTACATCTATTTGAGGTCCTTGACAAAGGGCGCACAAGAGGGACGGGGAAGTGTGGCAGGCGGAATGGAAAATGACAACACATTTTATCTAAGGTAGACCAATCACAGGAGGGCATCACATTGACATATAATGTATTTCTTTTACGAGAGATGAATAGCAAATTATACACATTTAGGCTAATGAAAGTACACTGTAGCAATAGTTCATGGAGAAAATTGCTAGGTAGGCTCATAAAGGCTTGCACAAATATAATTTGAACTTCTGCAAGTCTCAATTTCACAAATGTGCAAAATGACATCCCGCCAGCGTACTCTCTGAATGTGGAGCAAAATACGCATATCAATATGTTGCACTGACCTTGGATCATGCCGCAGATGATGCTGGCCATTATCCACTTTATGCGCGTGATACTTTTCGACAAGCAAATGCCCCAAAGAGAGATGGCAGATTTGGTCAGTATCCAGCAGTGACACACAATTCTACCTAAATGTTCAGATCTGATAAATTGGACAGTAAGAGCGCTCTCGGACCCTGCTCTCCAACCTCTGTGGAAAATTGAAATGAAGAAGGTTTGCCTGTTGTTCTCTGTCACCAACCGCCTTGCACAGCTATCCAGACGCCATTGGACATGCGAGTTATCTGAGTTGTCTGCATTGCATAACTTTCCCAGTTCCACATTGCCTATCGTTAGTGTGCACGTCTGTGCACCTGTGTGTGCACAACTGTGTGTGTGTGTGTGTGTGTCTGTGAGCGTGAAGGTGTCTCTGTGTATGTGAATGTGGTTGTGTGCATGTTCTCATGTGTCTGCATGTGCATGTGATTGCGTATTAGGGTACCTAGCCTGCTATGGTCCAGGGGCGAGTGCCACCGCTACGGCAGATGGGTGACCTGACTGCCTTCATTAACCTTTGGAATTAAATGTCATCTTTATATAGCATTTATTGCTAGCTACTAAGGGCCCGATTCATGGAAATGTTTGCAGAAATCCCACAGGGGCCTGCACGCAGAATGAAAAATACACACCCCGCATATTCATGGAATTTACTGCGCAAAGTAACCATAATCGCAAGTCGCGGCCCGAACGCCAACAACACGCAAAGCATGAACAGCCAGAACGCTACCTTCGAACGCTCCACCGGGGTGCCAATACATGCTCCCCCGGGCGCCAATACACGCATCCTTCAAACATTGCATGGGGTCCCCCACAAGCAGGCCTGCATCTCGGGGACCATGTGTGGGGTCCCCCGTAACTCTACCCGGCACCCTGACAACATGCATATAAAAAATCGTAACTCAGTAATTACTGAGGAAATCTGCGTGCGAGCCCTGTAAACCGTTCCTGCACCCCGCTAAATTGCATCCGCGCACCCCTAAGTTAGATCAGAACCCCCGTTCAGTACACGCACCCCAAAATCCGACATGCAACTCCACCTCTGCGCTGGGAATCCTACGCGCAAGTGTACTTATGCCTGCCTTCTGGTGGTATATAGTATGAAGGACTTGCGTGGCCATTTCTCAGCCGAGAGGTTGCTCGATCGAATCCATGAATATGTCTCGTGCCACGCAATTGTGTGTGTGCGATGGACTGCCTGCAGGCTGTACCTCGGAACGCCCATTTTTGATCAAGTTCTTCTCCATTTTTGATGTTCTGCCCCCTTTCCAGCCCTCTGCGCAAGTCAAGCCCACACTCTGCGTGGAGTCGCGCGCAAGACCCTCTACGGCACGCTGCGCAAACTACACGCAAGTCCAGGAAAAGTACTGCATCTTCGAATCCATGAATCAGCGAACAGGTATTTGCGCGCCTGAACCCTATTTTACACGCAAATAATTCCATGAATAAGGCCCTAAATGCGTATGTTTATATGGACTCCGCCTTTGCCCACTTGCAAAATAAATGGTGCTACAAAAGGTTATTTGTTGCCATGCAGAGCATGTATCACATATGTAAAGGGCACATGCAGAAACGCGGGCACACTGTGACATAGAGGCTTAGAGATTGAATCCATTGGGATTAGTATGCAAACACAGTGTCTGGAGCTCTTGCACTTGTTAATCCACACAATACCGCAGTGTCCATCTTTTTGGGACTGTGATTTATATGTTGGCTCCTTTCCTAGAGATTATGGTGCACCGCTATAACTCAGGATGATTTTGTGCCATCATCTCTGTGGAAGGAGCCGGCATATAAATGACAGTCCCCGAAGGAATGGCAGGATTGTGAGTATTAACAGGTACAGGGAAATCCGGTATGGCATTTTAGAGTGTTATTGTCTTGGTTTGCCGAAGCCTGCCAAAATAAACATACACAGCCACCTACTTAACATCGAAACAATGTTTCATATCTCACTACACACGCGTCCCAACATATGCTACGTCTGGTGTAATTACCTAAACGAGCTGCAGTCCTCGAATATGTGGGGAAAGTACTGAATAGTGGGGACAAATCCCACAGGCGATCAGAGGCGTAGCCAGGATTGTCTAACAACTGGGGCCTGAAGCTAATGTAGTTGGGTCTATCGCAGGCCCATTAACATCTGTAAATGCCCACACAGTGCTGCCGAGGGGGCATTTACAGATTTTGGGTGGGCCTTGACCGCTCAGGCCGTCGCTTGTATACACCTCTGCGGGGGATGTTGAGTAGATGTGATGTTTTTAAGTGTTGCGATTGTAACTAGAGAAAATATGCTGCCCAGACCAAGGCATTCTATGGAGGCCATTTTATATGAAATGCAAATTGCACGCAGTTGCCCACTAGGCCTTGCACTCACGTGCTGCTGGGACCCTGCAGGCAATTTTAAACATTTGCAAGGCACAGGGAAGCAGTATTCACACTTTTTTATGAGGAGCCCATTGAGGAGAAATATAGTTTCCGCCCGTATAACTGCTTATATTTTCTATTAAAAACAGTCACCGTAATCCAGTTTTAAAGAGTCTCTACCACCTCTCCTCGACATACTTTGGCCCCGCTAGGAGGGTCATTGCCACAGTTTGAAGACCACTGGCATAGGGCAAAGGGAAATAGTAAAACCTTCGAAATCAACATTGCGCTCTTCTTTTATTATCCGTCGAGTAAAACAATACATACCACCTGCAAATTATGTCTTGAAAGCAGCATTTATTACCAGTATTCCTATGAAATCCATTCACTTCATGCCCGCCTGAGAACCTCAGGCAGGCGTCAAACCAAGTGCACTGAGGAGGCGAGCACGGCGGAGATCTTCCCTCTGCTCTCCGCCTCGCCGCCATCTTGTCAGCGCTAGAAAATGAAGCAGAGCGGCAAATGCAGATTTAAAAGCGCTACGCCATGCTTTTACGCCTCCGCTTCGCACGCCTCTCCATTTAAAATAAGTGCGTTTTTGATTTTAAAAAACGTTTCATGTAGTCTCTTCCATATATTGGCTGTGTGGGTGGCATTATAATGGGAACTGTTGGGAGACACTTGTAGAGATAGTGAAACGCCGGGAATACAGAGTTTACTTGCGTTTAAGAATACAGCGTCTCTACTGTGCCGCGAGTCATGGCCCTCGAGGACACTGTCACGCCGGGCTTGTCTCTTTAAGAGACACGGACTGTGTCACATGAGCCCGACACGTGATGCGTGACGCTAGGGGGAGGGAGTTCCGAGTTCAGTTCGAATTTGTAAAAGAATAAAGAGGACGTGTTCACAGACCCTCGGTGTGCCTGTCCTTATTGTGAAGGCCCATCCGGGCCTAACAACTGGCGATGAGGCGTCTCCTCAGGCCGCCTCCTCCTCCTCCTCCTCCTCGCCGCCGGCGCCCATCCCGCTCCGCAGCGCACGTCGGGCACCGCCAGCCCGCAAGCGCCCGCTTCCTCCTCCACATCTGCTGCCTCACGCCGATCCCGGCCCTGCTTGCAGTACGCTCCCAGGAAGGACGCGTGCATCATCCTGAAGAATTCTCCTCCTCTGCAGACATAACGAGAAAAAAAAAAAAAAAAGACACAAACGAAACCACCACGTGTGCTCCATCAGCAAGCCTGACCACAGGCCCTGACTCCAGCAGCAGGCCTGAGCCCAAGCAGCTCAGCAGCAGGCCTAGACCCAGGCACCCATCAGCAAGCCTGATCCCAGCCCCTGACCCCGGGCCCAGCCACTGCCAGCAAGACACCGAGTTCGGGGTGCATGACCATCCGCCAGCCACACCATCCAGGCTCCAGAGACTGCCAGCGGGACACTGGTGAAAGGTGGGTGACACCCTGCGCCTCCTGCTAGCCCACAATTGCCAGCCACCAAGGCAACGGACCCCCAGAGACAGTCGCCCACAGGTGAACCACACCGCTCACCGCCACAATGAGCGCGCCCCAAGATCAGCAGGCCCCGGCCCCCCCCGCCCCAGCGGGGAGCACAGCAACCACGGCATGGCGCATGCCCCCCCCTTCTCCATGATGCCACAGGCAGACAAAGGCCCAAGGTGGGTCGAGTGGTTGGAAGACTTCAACACCTTTATTGACGCGGCGGGAGAAGAGAAATCCCCGAGACTACGCAGCATGTTTCTGAACCTTGCGGGGAACGACATTAAAATACTGTTGAAAACCATTCCACCAACAGAACAAGCTGACTTCCCAGCCCTTATCGCAGCACTGAACAGACGGTTGGTGATTGAACCCAACAGGGACTATGAAAGATACATTTTCAATCAGTGCACGCAGAGGGTAGACGAAACGGTCGACGAGTTCATCACCCGCCTACGAATAAAAGGCGCAAACTGCCAGTTCCACGCTTTCTCCTAGATGAGGCCATAAGGTTGAGAGTGATTGAAGGGTGTGTATCCCAAACACTAAAGAAGCAACTTTTAAAAAAAACCTGTCACGATTGATGAAGTTAGCCAGATGGCAAGGATTCTGGAGAGAGTCGAAAAGCAAGTGACGCAGATAACTGGCACCGCCTCCTCCAAACATGACAAAAACGAGACAATCGCAGCAATGCAGGCCATTAATGCCAGAACAACAGATAGAGGACCCAATCTCAACTACTCAATGACCCCAAGAACACAACGCCAGTGTTACCGCTGTGGAATGCTGTATCCCCATGCAGGGACATGCCCCGCATTGTCCCAGAAATGCGGCAACTGCGGGAGAGAGGGACATTTCCAATCGGTCTGCAGAGAGGGCAAACCATTCCCGACCCAAAGACCACCAGTCGCCCCGCAGTTCAAAATACCCTACAGGAATCCACAAGGCCAAAGCTACCAATCGCGCCCTTTTCAACAAAACCCGAGAAGATACGTCAGAGTAGTTGAAGACGTCTACCCATCGGAAGAACCCCAGGGCGATGAAGAATATGAACAAATATCCTGCATAAGAGATGAGTACGACGGCCCCCAGCCTCCATCTCTCACTACGAGGCAGACCAACAGCGCCTCGAAGATGAAGGTTACCAATACGATCACTATCAGCAAGATGAGTACGTCAACCTCATCATGGACGAAGGACAGGCACGTGAAGCACCCAAGATACCAATGGAAATAGGAGGCCACCAGTTCTGTTTCCTGGTTGACTCAGGAGCTACGGTCAACATAATGGGTGAAAAGGAGTTCCACCAAATTTCCAAGAAACCAGCCTTAGTGCCGTCTGAATCCAAAATATACCAATGGGGCGCCGACACTCCACTACAATCAATTGGTTTCTTCGCCCGTCACCTCATCCACGGCAACCGCGCCATAACGACAAGCATACATGTAATTCGCAGTCCAACAAAAGGAAGGTGCCTCCTCAGTTACAGGACGGCCTCCTCCCTGGGACTCACAGACATACACGTCCGAGACGGTGACAAGATCTATTCGTCAGAGCCAACTCAAGTAGCAAAAGAGAGCGTGTCAAACGTCCAAGTGGAACCCAGGGAGATGGACGTGATATCAAAAGACACCATCGTGGAAGAATTCCCCCTCATCTGCAAAGGCCTAGGAAAGTTGAAAGGACCCTCAGTGAGACTACATATTGACCCCACGGTTCGGCCCGTCCCCCAGCACCCGAGGAGAGTTGGATTCCATCTCCAAGCGGCAGTGTCAGCCGAACTCGGACAACTCCTAGAAAATGATATAATCGAACCAGCGACGGGTCCGACCCCGTCGGTCTCCCCACTGGTCATGGTGCCAAAAGAGGGGGGACAGCTCAGACTCTGCGTTGACATGCATGTCGCCAACACCTCGATCCAGCGTGAGCGACACCCCGGCCCCCAAATCGAGGACATGATCGTTCAGATAAACAAGTCCACCCTCTTCTCAAAACTGGACCTTAATCAGGGTTACCACTAGTTGGTTCTCCATCCAGAATCCAGAGGCATAACCACGTTCGCCACACATGATGGATTATTCCGTTATAAGTGCCTCAACTTTGGCATTTCGTCGGCCGCAGAGATTTTTCATGAAACCATCAGACAAATCATTCGCCCAATCAGAGGGACACTTAACTGCAGCGACGACATCCTAGTATTCGGGAAGTCGAAGGAGGAACACGATGTAGCCCTCCGCGCCACATGCAAAGCCATTCAAGACGCTGGCCTCACCCTCAACGTCAACAAGTGTCGATTCAGCAAGACCAAGCTGAAGTTCTTTGGCCACATATTCTCTGCGGAAGGTATGACACCAGATCCCGACAAAGTGGCGACTATCTTCAGCCTACAAGAATCAAGGCAAATAGCAGACGTGCGATCGCTCCTGGGGATGGCAGGATACTGCGCGAGATACATACCACATTATGCCACAATCACGGAACCGCTCAGGAAACTCCTTCAGAAAGACATGCTCTTCGCCTGGACGGCAGAATGCCAAGATGCATTCGACTCCATCAAGCAATATCTAGCGGAAGCCAGAAAACTCGCCTACTTTGACCCCAACTGGCATACTGAAATCGTGGTCGATGCAAGTCCAGTCAGGCTGGGTGCCATCCTTGCCCAAACAAATGGAGCAGACACCCACCCGAGACATGTGGTGGCCTATGCCAGTAGAGCTCTCTCAAAACCTGAGTCCGCGTACTCGCAGGCGAAAAAAGAAAGTCTAGCAGCAGTCTGGGCATGTGAACATTTTCACAATTTCGTCATAGGAAAAAAATGTACCCTAATAACAGACCACCAAGCCCTGCTCTCACTGTTCGGCAACCCACGAACCAAGATGCTGCCAAGAATTGAACGTTGGGGCATCCGCCTGCAAGAATATGACTATCAGGTAATACATCGTCCGGGGGGGAACACAACCCAGCGGATTACCTGTCGAGACACCCCACAGGAGAAGCCACGCAGAGGAAGGGAGATGTAGAATACATTAGTTACGTCACCACGAACGCACTGCTTCCTGCAATATCACTAGAGACTGTCGCAGAGGCGTCAGCTGCCGATCCGTCCATGGCACTGGCTATCAACCTCACGGAGCACAACAGATGGAAGACATACAGGAAGTTTCTGACGGAACATCCGGACGCAAATTGAGATGAACTGGAACGGCGAAAGTTCATACGGAGCTGGCCGTCAAGGACAAGTCCATACTCCTCCGAGGGTGCAGAATAATAATCCCAGCAGCCCTGCGGTCAGACATTATAAAGACGGCCCATGAAGGCCACCGCGGGGCGGACAACACCAAACGGCAACTTCGGTGCCACGTATGGTTCCCATTCCTTGATGCGCTAGTAGACCGTTGGGTACGAAATTGCATGGCATGTCAATGCACAGCCAGGGCCGAAGCTCCAGCACCGCTACAATCAACTCAGATCCCTGAACACCCGTGGGAAAGAGTGGCAATAGATTTTTATGGGCCTCTCGAATCCGGGGAGTACCTGCTCTTGTTCATTGATGAGCACTCTCGCTTCCCAATCGTGAAGAAGTCGCCGTCAACAGCCTTCGCCCACATAGCAGCTGTATTTGATGAAGTTGTGAGTGAGTGGGGCATACCAGAAGTCATCAAGTCGGACAACGGCCCACCGTTCTGAGGCCACGACTTTGCAACCTTCTCCAAGCATCTGGGATTCAAACACCAGAAAATAACACCAAGGTGGCCACAGGCCAACGGGATGGCCGAGAGGTTCATGTCATCTATCAAGAAGACTCTACAAAGAGCCAGACTAGAAAATGTTGACCCTCACCAGCCCCTGAGCAGGATGCTTCGGGACTATCAAAACACGCCACATGAGGCAACGAACAGGACACCGGCTGAGATGATGGTAAAATACGAAGTTCGCACACGCATCATAAGACATCCCACCAACAAACCGGAAGCAGACCCGGAAGTCCTAGCGAGAGATGCGGAACGGAAGGAACGGTCCCCCATCCAAACAGATGAGAAAAGAGGTGCTCGCCCAAAAGAGATCCAGGTTGGAGACGAAGTACTGGTCCAACAGACGATGGTCAAAAAGACTGACCCAAGGTTCTCCCCACATCCGCTCCTCGTGATGGCCACAAAAGGAACCATGGTGACAGCTGAAAATGAAGAGCGGGAAATAACCCGAAATTGTTCGCAGTTCAAGCTTACTGCCATCCAGGGCCAGCAGGAGCGAGAACCCCCGGATCCGGAACCGATGCCTGTGGACCCAAGAGACGCACTGTGGTCGCCACCGAGATTTTTACCTCGCCCAGGAATGAAGAGAGCGCAAGGGCCAGAAGATGATTCAGGAGAAGCCACCAATAGTCGACCCCATCGTGTCGTGAAGAAACCTTCACGCCTCGTTGAGAAATGTTAATGTTGTTGTTGCAAGGACATTTGTCCGGGGGTGATGTCACGCCGGGCTTGTCTCTTTAAGAGACACGGACTGTGTCACGTGAGCCCGACACGTGATGCGTGACGCTAGGGGAAGGGAGTTCCGAGTTCAGTTCGAATTTGTAAAAGAATAAAGAGGACGTGTTCACAGACCCTCGGTGTGCCTGTCCTTATTGTGAAGGCCCATCCGGGCCTAACAGACACATGCGAGCTAGAGGACGTATTCCAGCCAAAAGGAGAGTCTTCGAACATGGACTTTCTTCCTGCCAGGGGTGTTGCTAGGTCTGGAAAAGATCCGGGGCTACACTAATTCTGGGACTGTCAGGACTGCGGGCTAGCAATAGCCTTTTTGGTTGTAATCCCTGAGCTTCTTTCTGGGGCTATAGCCCCTCACCCTCCCCAGCAACGCCTCTGCTCCCTGCTCACTTTCAAGCGATGGGGAGGCAGAAGGCGAGGCGGGGAGGTTGGGAGGGGTGAGGATACCCATGATGCATCAGGGAGAGTGGGAGTAAAAGGATCGAAAGCGCCTTGGCGCACTTTGCAACAGGCACGCCATTCAGAAATGACGAAAGCAGCAAGGTGACCTTTCACCCGATAGCCTGCAGCCATGCATAGGATAAAAAAAGTGCCATCACAAAGCATTCTCTCTCTCAGAACATTGAGGGCTTCCTCTGCTGCTCTACTGGCTCGTTTTCACTTCTTTTTTCCTCTCTGACCTGCAGAAAGACTTCAAGGAGCAATCAAGTTACTTTAGAGTGACAGGGAAAACATTCTCAAGGGTTACATTTTGTAGAGGGTTGTGGCAGACGCAGTGCTTTAAGTGGGGTAAGAATGTGGGGGCGAGGCTTGTCTGATGGGCGTGGTCTAAGACTTGAAGGGCAGGGCCTAAGGAAGAGCATGTAAAAATGCACAGGGGTGGTCTGGCCTAATAACGTAGTGCATATCGCAACACAGTGTGCTTGGTACAACCAAAACATGTGATCCTGGGCAACGCATTTAATTGCACTGTGTCTAATCTGCAGCACTTCAAGTCCTGGTGTAGTAAATAGTGACAGAGTGCAATATAATGCTACAGTATACTGCAGTGTAGCCCCACAGTGTACAGTAGCGCCTCCTCCTTGTAAGATTATTTTGTTAGTCCCCTCTTATGAATGCAGAAACTACAAGTACCAGAATGCAAAGTTAAGGAATCATAAAATCAAGTAGTGGCTTGTCATGTCATACCTGAAATGGGACAGGTTGGGTTTATGATAGCCATTAAGACCCTCTGCAAAAGAGTATATTATAAATCCCCTCCCCCCCAACATGTTGTAATCATTGTTTGATGTAGCATTGCTGATATGCAGTTGAAGAAAATGAACAGTCTAAGAACGAAATGTGTTTTTTTTAACTTGTGAAACAAGCATATATCCTGGAAATGGGCGAGTCAGTGTGGAATGTTTATGAAATAGGTTTTCTGTGAAGTGGTGAAGATGTTGGCTTTGAGAAGCTAATGTCTCCACCATGGGGTTAAAGGCTCAAACATTAACACCCTTTTGTCTCCACTCCCTGTTGTGCCTGTTACAGTGCACAGCTGAAACAGAATTCTTACTCTCAGCCTTATGCTGCAACAGGCACAACAGGGAGTGGAGACAAAAGAAGGGTGTTCATGTTGGGGATGCTGTGTGTTTCCTGCGCTATGACTAACACCAGTACCAGCCAGCCACATCTTTGCGCGACGCTCTGGCTGGCTAGCACTTCTGTCAGTCACAGCTGCCTGACTTCATGATGGCGGGCTCATCTCCTGTTGCGGTTGCCACCGTGGCGGGACAATGACTCACCGTGAAGTGGTGGGACTGGGGGGCCTGGCTGGCACCGGCCCACTTAAAGCACTGAGCAGACGGGATATTTAGCATACCTCTCAACCTTTCGTGTCGCCACGGTGGGTGAAAAGAGATAATTTTGTTTTTGTGGATGAGAACCAATTGATAGGGCGCTTAATGTGTGAGTGAACTTATTTCATGGCCGGTGACACTTTCCAAAGACTTGTCCTTGATTTAATTAACACCTTTATTTGCTGGTCAGATTGTCTTTTTATGTCTGTCTATTTCGGGGTATCCTTACTCGTATCAGTGCAACTCCTCTTTCAACCTGTTGGCAAAAGGACAGGGTTGCGATGACCTGCCAAGGAAGCTGGTAACAGGGTACAAGGAGAATTGTCTGGTTCCTTCAAGTGTGGGAAGCTATTGACAGGCAAAATGGTGAGCGAGTCAAGCCTCCACTTCCATCGTAGGATGCCTAGGGCAGCATCGTAACCCGTGAATAGCTTTGCAAATGCATTACATCTTAACAGGTCAATTTATGGAAGACCTCTCAGTGCACCTGGGTATTCTCAGTCAGTAGAGCAGAACTAATGCTCACCAGTTGCAAAACATAGAATTAATCTGTCCTGTTTCTTTCAGTTACATCCATCTAGACCCCACCACACGTTTGGTCTGACCTTTCAGTCTGCACACCCAGCAACTATTTTTCCGATGGATTCCATCCCGCTGTTTGAAAAACCATAGCCGCGTGTTGCGTCACCATTCATCAGAATGCCAGTGACACGCAGTTATGTCCTAAGGTGTTATCAGGGGTGCTTGTTCTCCGGCAGGGGTGGTGCCCCCGCAATGACTGAATCAAGGAGGCTGGCCCCAAGTTGAAAGGTCACTGCACCTAAGAGCAATTTCCTACTTTTCTCCACAGGAAGGGCTGACGGTGAAAACTTAGTCCACCTTGGCTAACCATTCTATCAAGATATGCGATTCCCTCAACCTTCAAGGCTGCAACCCTCCCTTTGGGCTTTCTTCTGGCCACTAAGCTGTACCGGAGACCGCACAAGGCAATGAGAGCACACACATCTCAATAGCAGAGTGCTCTTTTGGCGTGTCTAGAACCTTGCACGTCCGCAGAGTTCCTTAGGTCTTCTGCTGATGCACTGGGATCATCTCATCGATTCATGGGGAAAGTTCCATCTTGACGGTAGTTCCTCTCGGCGTTCTTTTCCCTTCTGTGGATTGACCAATGGTGGGGCTTGATCACTCCCCCTGCATCATGCTTAGTCTTTATTGGCTGCCCTTTCTAGGCAGGATACGATTTAATGTTTGAAATTATGTTGTGTATAAAGCGATCAGTCAACAGTGGAGCTTGTGGAACAAGGCCTCAATCCCTGGTTCAAGTAGAACTTCCTGACCTTACAGGCAAGGGCTGTATCTGCCACCTTTACTCCCTAGAAATAGGCCAATACCCTCCAACCCCCAAAACATAGGGAGTAAAATGTTAAATGTTAAAGGTATTTATATAGCGCACCGACCGTCACCAACAGATTTGGTCTCCAGGCGCTCAGGCGGATCTGTAAACAAAGAGGTGGGGGTTGGGTTAGTGGGTAAAGACGAGGTAGGAAAGTGAGAAGGTGGTGTACTGTTGTCAGCTTCAGATCGGTTATCACTGTGCTCTGAGCTTGGGTGTGAGTATGGGATTGAAGCGAGTCCTCGTGTGCTATTGTTGGGATCTATGTGTTGATTATTTGTTCTTGCAGTGTGGTGAAGTGCGTGCGGTTTGCTGTGAGAGAACTGGTTGTGTGGCTTTTTGTGTGAATTAAGTATGCACAAATTTGAGGTTTTGGTTAGTGTTATATTTCTCTAAATCTATGTGGTGTTTATTTATTTATTTTTATTTGTGTTTGGTACACATGCACCTTCACAAATATCTGAACAACAATACAAAGAATGAATACAAAAACCAAAACAAGCATATGATATTACGTCAATACTGTCATATAAAAAGGGAAAATCGAAACATAAAAGTAAAAAAACACAGACATACATAAAAATGCAATGGAGACTGGAATTATGAAATCTGACTAGCGAATCTAGGTTGGCTAACACGGTTAAAACAAATTAACGGTTTCCAACACCGATAAGAGTAACAATAACATCATAAGATGAGTACATATGCTCCCAACAAAAAATGGGAAACAGACACATAAGGAGCCTATCCCCCTTCATTCTCATGCACAGTCTCATTGGTATGTTTGGAACAGGAGTCCACTCAGTGCCACAGGAGGGAACCACTGTATATATCAGGGGGGTGAGGGGTGGGCATGTATCTTTTACAGTGCCTGAATAACTAGAAGAAAAGACATTTTTAACACAAACATTTATTTTTTGCAGTTACAACATGTTTTCACTTGCTTATAATACACTCCCATTAGGAATGGGACTTACCTTTTTACTCCCTAAATGCTCCCATTTCCAAATCTCACCTGGAGCATTGGATGCACCTGTAGCAGATCATTCTCCTACACACGACCAGCCGTCGTCTCATGCCATTCCAGGGCTTTTCAATTGTTCCCCCTGTCGATTCGACCTGCACCCTATATATTGACCTTGCATAAAAGTGCTATTTTTCCCCAAACCTGCTATTTGACGAAGGCTTAATGATAAAGTCACAGGGCCTGATTTACATAGCGTTTTTCAATGGGACTGCAGCATTGTAAAACGCTTTTGCAATTCATGCCCCTAATGTCTTGCGGTTGCATTGCGCCGCTTTTTCGACATGAGCTGGGTATAGGCGGTCTTTTTTTCAATGATATGTATATTGCTGTTAGATCTATGTCATCACACTTGATAACATTCTTGAAATAAAATAATGACTATATTAAGACTCCTCTTTGAGCTTCTTGTGACAAGCTGAACAAAGTTCAGAGGTGGATGGGTGTCCAGGCAGAGCGTTCAGGGCGTATCGGTTTATAGTGGGCATAACAGCGCTTGAAGGGTCTTATTGGGCTTCAGATAAGATTTTGGAGTGTGAGTATTTGACTCACTAGTTTTTAAAGTTAGGAGTCAAATTCTCTTTTAGATAGTTAAAAAATGATTTCCATTCCCAATAAGGGTATTTTTTGAGGCAAGTAAAAAAATATTCTTTTTCATAATTTCAACACACCAGCCTCTGTGTTTAAAGTGTGCTACACTCTGAAATCCGCCACTGTACTTACCCATGCTCCTCTACCATATACCTCCCAAGCAGGGGCGTAGAGATTTGATTTTCCCAGCTGGGGCGGCGGCAACACTAACAAAAAAGGTCCATTGTAATTTATGGGGACTTTCACGCAATTGTCCTTTCCTCTGGTGGTGTTGTGACTCCATTGCTGCGTTGATAGCTGCCTTCTCCACATCGGAGCAAAAAGCCCAAAGCGCTACTACTACCCTTTTCTTTTGCATAAGGAAAGGTCACCCAGTCACAAACCAACTCAAAACTGTGCATAGAGTCCCAGCGCAGACCATTGTGTTCCTTGCACACAAATACCTAGAAAACACTGTATCATAATACCTAGAGGAAAGAACTTCCGGGTATCAAGCCAACAGAGTGCAAACGAATCCAGAAAATTGGTATATAAGACCTAAGGGGTCAAACAATTCACTGCAATCACTCCCCACGTCTGGAATAACCTCCCAGAAAACGTAAGACTTGCCATCAACTTTAGGACAAAAGGCTAGCCCCTTCCCTTATCTCGGGAGGATAGCTCAGGGGCAATGTGCTCGCCTTGGATATAAGAAGACGTGGAGCAACACAGGTTCGATCCCCGGGTCGGGGCTTAGAAACCTCTGGTGTTAAGCGTGTTATAAATAACCAATTACAATTACAATGAAACCCCTTGAAATCTGCCAAAAGTGCCAAGAACCAATTAAGTGATGCAGAGAGAGCTATTCAAGTAAATGAAGATGAACCTGGACACCGTTGGCCATCCATGCCGAAGCCAACACAGATTGTAAGCGATGTTCTTGGGAGGGAAAGACATAACAAAGTTCCTGCGATTATTTTTCTATGCAGCAAAGCATAATACTGTCACAGGGGCAAGTCATGAGCCTGGTTTCCTAGGGATTGGCTGCAATGCAGTGTTTCACTGCCAGGCGTGACGTTGCAGTGACTAGTCCAGCCGGGGCGCGCCACAGTGCTTACAATTTCATTCTGCACTTCTGATTATGCAATTGTGGCACTGCCTAAACTTGTTGCCTCTGAGAAACCCTGGCAGACTCTGAGTGACTCACTTTTACAGGATTCCTCTGCATTTCGTACCATGATTGGAGTTTTACGACATATGCTTTGAAGAGGCCGAATTAGGAAGGTGATTACACATTTTTATATGGCACTGCTCTCCCCACCATAAACCCATGTTTTTGTACTTCTATAAGAATGAGAGTTGCGTTTTAATAACAATTGGCCCGGAATGGCAAATTGCTGCCAGGATCCCCCACAACAATGGCGTTTACACTTGCAGCGTAGCAGTCCGTGGTAAAGGGAGCTGTTGTATTGTGTTATCTCCATGTTATTTTTATATTTATTGTTTTGTTATGTTATGTTATGCTTATTATTCTTAGACCATAGAACCTTGAGTGTTGGGATTCCTGGGTGGAATGTTTACATTGGAATTTGGTCAGTTGGGGAATTGAAGAGAAGCTGACCAGAGCTGGGGGTTGCTGAGAGAACTCTTGGGCCTGATTCATGGAACGTTTTCCTATGGGATTGCGCCACTATAAACCACTTCCATGAATCAGGCCCAAATATATAATTGAGCAACCCACACACCTGTGTGCAGACTCACCTCATTTCATTGGGGACGAGCGTCTGAACCCTGCTCCAGCGACCCCCAGCAGAAACTGCTACCGCCGACATCCCCTTGCCACGTGACACCTCGCCGGCGTCAGAAGGTGAGTGCGGTCGCTTGAGTGTGAGAAATCCCCTCCAAACATGCTTCAACGGTTCGTGGCACAGTGGGCAAGGAGTTTGTGTGAGGGAGAATGCCCACCCAACGCCAGCTAATTCTGCATGCAAGGAACACAGGTGTCAGTGAGTGTGAGGTGCCGTTAGCGCTTCCTGGAGAAAAAAAGGATGGATGGTGAGTGTACAGCAGTGAAAGCTTTAGGGAATTAATTGGTTGCTCTCCAAACAGAACCTAGGGCACCCCCTGAGCAGAAGGCTCTGTTTTGGGCTGCGCGTGCATCATTCAATCTAGCAAAAGCGCTGCTCGTGCCCTTGTCCTGAGAGAGCAAGTAGTGCGCGTGCCCTGCGTCTGCATTGCTCAGCAACTGCGCGCGCAAACGCTTTGTAAAAAAAGGACCCTCCAATGCAGGTGACGCCCGGCGGTCATTTTGGCTTGTATTGATTGCCGAGGCAACCTCAGTGCAATAAATCCAAGCGACCATGATCTACGAACAGAGAGGGAGCATCGAATAGAGTGATCAGGAAAGGAGGAAGCTCTCAACGATTTTTGGAATAAGAGAAGTACTGTAAAAGCATTTGCTTACTAAAGGCCCAAGAGAGTGTTGTGTTTGCCCCCGTGACCCAGAGCTCATAATGGCCATGCCAGGGGTACGGGACCTCCTGCAGTTATGCCTAGTCTGGGCCCTACGAAAATTAAGTGGGCACAGTGGAAAAGGGGATTTCTTCATTATGTAAGGCTGCTTGTGGGAACACCATTTCTACAGACTGTAAAAGTTTCGTCTTTAATGCGCTTCTTAGGATATGAGGGTCAATGCATTTATGAGACATTGCTGAAACTGGATCAATCAGATGAGGGGTCCATTTCAAATGAATTTGACAGTGCTTTACAAAAACTGGATGTCCATTTTAACATCCAGAGCAATACTATCCGAAAAAGATATCCTTTTGGAGTAAGAGTGCAAGAAGATGGGGAATCAGTGGATGAGTACCTTACCGCTCTTCGCCACCTGTCTCTGACCTGCACATTTTATAAGGGATCAATTTATGATTCACTGTAGTAATGATAAAATAAGGGAGGTATTGTGGCTCAAGGAGGAGCCAAGCTTGGATGAGGTTATAAGTATAGCCAAAAGGGTTGAACATTTAATGGCTTGTGACGCCAAATTGGAAAAAAGGATAGTAAAATATCTACTATTGAAGTGCTGAGGATGGGCTAGGTAGGAAAGGTAGGACGAAGAAGCAGAAAGGGGCACACAGCTTGTCCAAGAGTCTCCTGACTCAAAGGGTGATAAGTTCAAGGGTTTGAAACAGAGGAGCAGCTGTGTTTTAGGTGTGCAAGTCCAAACCATTTTGCCGGGTCTCCGGCACGTCCAGGAAGGAAGGTGACTTGTTCCATATGTAAAAGATGGGGTCACTATGCAAATTGCAGCAAAAACGTCATACTTGGGTCGGGGCGGAGAGTGTTGTATGTCACAGAGGAGGGGCAGCAATCATCAGGAGAGGAGGAAGAGGAGCAAGTAGAAATAATGTCGGTCAATATGGTGAAATGCACCGGTGATGAGGACTGAGAAAGTCCATTTGCAGAAATTGGAGTTGATGGAAGGTGTGTGTGGATGATGGCGGATACCAGGGCAAAGGTGTCATTGATGTCACAGGAGGTTTTTCTGAGGTTGTGGGTGGAAAGTTAAAAGACTTATTGCCTCCAGATATCAAACCGGGCGGATATAATTTGGAGGAAATTGATTGCAGTTTAGGGTCAGAGAAGCATGTGGCAAGATTTACCTCACAATGGGTGGTGAGACACTATTGGGATGGAGAGAGCAGAAAGAATTGGGTATAAGACTTGATCCCAACATGTCTGACCAAGTGTTGCATGTAGGAGAGAGTCTGAATGTAGTTGATTTGTATCTCTCTGTATTCTCAAAAAATATTGGTCGAGTGAAAGGTATGAGGCACAACATAGTGCTTAATGAAGGAAGCGTGCCAATTGCGGCAAAATTGTGTCAGTTCCCTTGGTAATGAGAGAAGGTGTTAGAAGAGAACTTGCAACTGAAGAGATCAGGTGTGATAGAGAAGGTAGGAAGTGTAGAATGGGTGTCTCTTTTGCTGGTAGTGAAGAAAGCGAGTGGTGGGTTGAGGCTATGCATAGATTTGCGAGAACTCAATAAATGTGGTGTTGTGGAGAGACATCCCATGCCTTACATGACGGAGATGCTGACAATGATTGGAAAGGCAAACTACTTTTCTAAACTAGACATGGTGTTGGCCTACCACCAAATAGAGTTGGATGATCAGTCGAAGAGGTTAACAGCTTTCATTACTCATGAAGGTGTGTTTCAGTTCCGTCAGATGCCATTTGGGTTGGTTTCAGCTTCATCTGTTTTTCAAAAGATGATGTATATTCTTTTGAACGGTCTGAGGAGAGAGCATTGTTTCCAAGATTATATTTTGGTGGGTGGAGTGACTCTAGAGGAGCATGAAAAAACATTGAGGAAGGTGTTGGAAGGTTTGAAAGAACAAGGTATTATGCTAAGGGGCAGAGAAGTGCATCTTTAGGAAGGATGTTGTAGAGTATTTGGGGCATGACAGTTCTGCTGAAGGCTTGAGACCTAAACGTGACATGGTTGATGCAATAAAGAAGGTGCCTTCTATGAAGGACAAAGGTGAACTGAGGTCATTTTTAGGAATTATCAAATTCTATCAGAAATGTGTACATAACTTTGCTGATAAGGTGGTTAAGATGAGGAGCCTATTAAAAAAGGGAGTGGAGTTTGTGTGGGATGAGGAGTGTGAGAGGGAGTTTGTGGGAAAAAAGAGTAGAATTTATTTGGCAAGACTGCTTGTGCAATTTAGTACAAAAAACAAGGTGTGTCATCACTGTAGATGCCAGTGATAGTTGCGTTGGTGCCATTTTGGCACATGTTGGTGAGGATGGCTTGGAGCATGTAATTACCTATGACGCAAGGATGTTGAGAGGAGTGAAAGAAACTATTCTGTTGTTGAAAAGGAAGCCTTTGTGTGTAACTGGCCTATGAAAACATTTAGAAATTTTGTGTTGGGGGCAGAATTTACCATAAAGACTGATCAAAAGCTCTTGGAGGTGATTGTTGAAGAGAAGGGGTTGGACAAGGTGCCAAGGAGAGTTGCTGGCTGGGTAATCATAATTAAGGGGCACACATGTGTTATGGAGGTGATTCCACGGAAGGAGAATGTTTTAGCAGATCATTTGTCAAGGTTGGGTGGAGTTGCTAAAAATGATGTTCCGGAGGTAAAAGACACTTTATATGTGACACATGACGAGTGGTGTCACAAGGGGACTGGTGCAGCGCTGTGAGAGAGAAGAATGTTCTGGGAAGAGTGATTGGATTTGTGGCCCATTGTTGACCAGAAAAGAGATTGGTGAGTGTTGAGGAGAGGACTTTTTGGGATGTGCGCTCAGAATTGAGTACCTAAAACAGTGTTTTGTATCAGCGGGACCATGCTGTTGTTCCAAAGAGCTTATGGAGGAGAATGGTGGAGAGAGCCCATGATGGTCACATAGGAATTACCAAGACCAATGTGCTATTGAGGAGTGAGTATTGGTGGTCTGGGTTTGATTGCGACATAGAAAAGGTACTGGGGAAGTGTGTTGAGTGTGAGAAGTCGGGAGAGGTGTCTCAACTGCAGCCGTTGGTGAAGGTGGACATCCCAGAGAAATTGTGCTGTGACTTGGCGTTGGATGTTTTGGGCCAGCTCGACCTTGGTAGTGGCCATGGGAAGTTAATTTTAGTTTTAATTGATTTATTGTCATGGCGGACAGAGTTTAAGATTATTCGTGAGACCATAGGGAGTGTCTTGGCCGAATGTCTACAATGTATATTCGAGAGAGAGGGTTTACACTCTTCTGTGTTCACTGAGAATGGTAGACAGTTTGTAGGTGGGTGTTTTGAAAAGTATTTCAAGCTCTGTGGCGTGAAGCATAAGAGGATGGTGGCCTATCATCCTGAAGGAAATGGTACTGTCGAGAGAGTGAACAGGTGTGTGATTGAAGCAGTGAGAATGGCAGAAGTTTGTGGGAAAGATAAGAAGAATGTCATGAGGCAGAGGCTGTATGCGCTGTGCATTGCCCCTCATGCTGCACTGGAGTGAGCCTGTTCGATTTGATGAGGGGAAGGAAAGCCAATACCAAGACAACGCCTCCCTGGCTCGGTAGGGCTAGGAAGAGAGAATGTGTCATGCAGGGGGCGAGGAGGACATTTGGGAGAAAGAAATATGCGTGGGTGAGGAAGGTGAATGAGAAACATGGTCGGAAAAGAGTGGATGTGAATGTGGGCGATTGAGTACGGATTAAGAAAGGAGTGGTAGAAAAGAAGGGGGAGCTGTTTTATTCTGATCCTGTGGAGGTGGAAGTGTTGAGAGGGTCGGTGAGAGTGCATGGAGTGCAGGTTTGGAATCTGTCCAGAGTGGTGCCAATCAGAGGCAAGTGAAATAGTACAAATAGCCATGGATTTGTATATTGCCATTGTACATAGTTGAGGAAAGGAGATGCATTGTATTGTGTTATCTCCATGTTATGCTTAGCATTCTTAGACCACAGAACCCTGAGTGATGGGATTCCCGGGTGGAATGTGTACATTAGAATTTGGGCAGTTGGGGAGTTGAAGAGAAGCTGACAGAGCTGGGGGCTGCTGAGAGAAATCTTATCTAAAATAAATAACTGAGCAACACACTCACCTGTGTGCAGACTCAGCGAATTTCAGTAACTATAGCAGAAGAGGTGGCATGGCGGTGCGCAGGTTGGAGAGCGGGACCGAGCAATACGTGCGCCAGACGTAGTGCATTGTGGAGTGGTCCATCGTCATGTAGCCAGCGTTTGTGGCCTGTAGGCTTCTTCATGACTCAATAGCTTTGCTGAAGCATCTGCTGCCCAATTATGATTATGTGGACATAGTCTTCCGGAATGTACTGTCACATAACGTCTCTTGCAGAAACGTCCGCAAGCAACAGCTGTGCTGTCTTTTGACTCTCCTCCACGACAGTCTGATGTTGCTGTGTTGTGTATTCACTCACTTACACTACAGTCTGACGTAGACTCTGATATATATATTGATGTTCTCGACAAATAATTTGGACTAGGTCATAGATGTCATATGAAGAGATGTTACTACATTCTCTCTAATGTTTTGTGTGTGAATTTATATCTAGCAGAGGAGGTACTCTGTTAGCTAGCCATTTTATTTAGCTTTGGCAACAGTACATTACTGGCCTATTAGACAACTCCTTTCTGCCTTCCTGTCAAGATGTTGTTTTACACTCTTAAGTGTGTCTGTTAGCAAACACTTGTTTTTCGGTCTACTCACCACATTAGATTATATGCATCAATTAATGAAATGCAGGATTTGCTCTTGAACTGTTTTGATGGCCTGTCTGGACCAATTCAATGAATCAGAAATGGACTGTTTTAGAGATTGCTATAATTTATTATCATCATCATGTTTATGCGGATATGCAAAAGGACATTCCACATAAAACAGTGCAGAATATAAAACAATACAAGATATAAAAAATATGCATGCAATACATTTTCCAATTCTGGCATAGTGAATACTACAGCTTATATAGGAAGTAGCCAGTGCATATCTCATAGCACTGACATTTATAAGTGAACCCAGGCTCACTTCATAGCCCAGTACTCAACTTCTTTTTCCGTAAAGTGCAGATTTCAGAAATGTGAGGAGAGACCACCCCACAGGCGGAGACTCCGCCCACAACAGATACATCAAAGCAGGCCGATACTGCACAAAGCCCAATTCCTGCAATATAGGTCGAAATGTAGGCGGAAGAAGCAGACCTCTACCCTTTGCATATACTGGCCAGAAAACGATTAGGTGCGCAAGGTCCTCAGAGGGTGCTTCACACATGGGACAAGACCCGTTTGCGCTCCCTCCGGACCATGCTGCCACCACTGCCCGCAAGGGAATGCAGTTAAATCGTGCCCTAGTTATCAGTACCCGATTATCCATTGAGTGGTTTTGAATTATAGTTCACAAACTTTAATAGGTGTCAGTCTCATGCAAGGAACGGCCTTGTGTAATGACCCATGTCGTGTCTAGGGGGACACGTTGCTTCTATGCTGCGACCGTTCGCTATCACCCTCGGTTCGCGTGTGGCACCGAGTTGGTGGACCCTTACATAAAGTTAATAAAAGGTTCATAAAAATAAATACACATTACACCAGTGTATGTAGAAATGTATGTATCATAGAGAGCAAGGGGTGTCTTCTTTGAAAGGTTTGGAAAAATTGTCAAAATGTGAAGCAGAGAGGAAATAGTTCTAGGGTGTGACATAGGCTGCATATTAGTGTCATTGCAATATAAAGTGGTGGTATGCCCACTCTCCCTCCTCCCCCCGCCCCCCCGCTCTCCAATCTTGTGTCACCTAATACTTGCAATTTGAAATTCGAGGACCAATTTCACAGTGTATTTCATTCACAGCTGGTACGCGGAACATGTGGAGTGCCGGGATGTTGCAACTCTTGGCGAAGTGTACTCTTGCTGTGTCACTGGGTGTATTTGGGTGTGAACGTGTCTGGTTGCGGCTTACGCAAGTGTAGTGGCAGTGGCATTTCCTTGTCTCGTAATAATAACCTTCATTGGATTGCTGTAACCGAGGCTAGTGCATGGTTTCAGTGCTCTTTGCACAGACTCTTTCAGAGGGTGGACACCCCCCACTCCCACTGGCTGCCTTCCCTGCAAATCCACAATAAACGAGGGCTCAATGTGTGGGCCCAACGAAGAGTGAAGTCCACTCCGGATTTAAAAGAAACCCAACCTCATGAAAAGGATCTCCACTGAAATTCAACCAACAGCACCGGAATAATTCCCATTTATATTCCCTGGACGCAAATATTTGATGTGTGGTTAGATAAAAACATGGAGTGGACTTCCCTTGTTTGAAAGTTCCTGTTATGTGTACATATTAATTTCAGATATCCTGAAAACTTGACTTAATTTAAATATGAGGGTGATGAACCAGTCCAACTGTGTTGCCACCTAGCTCCATGCTATCAGGAGCGCACCCCCAGCCGTTCCTGGCTTTTCAGAGCAACATCACTTTGCATGCTGGGACTTGTAGGCGTATTTATAGTGAAAAGGGCTGTTGGCAAGGAAGCCAGGCCTGTCTAAAGTTGCTTCTTGTGATATGGGGCCAGGGGATAGGTAACTCAGAAGATCTACTCTGCATTAACAAAAACATCACAATAAGAAGGATGGTTGTAATTCATATGTGCTCAAAGGGCACGCGACTCTTCAAAATCCCAGCGTGGTCTAGTATTTTAAGGCATACTGTGCACTGGAATGTTCATGGACGTAGCTACACCGCGATGTTGAAACATAGGCAAGGATCCAGGTCGAAGGCACAAGCACAGGGATCGGAATTAAGATCAGGTAACCAGGAGAACAAAGCTCCTGGGTGTTCAGCGTTAACCAGTAACCAGGAGCTACCACTGGGGAACAAGGAGCTAGTATGCAGCGTTCTGGAAATCATACCTTATACATAAGATGAACATGTATCATTTTGACCATTATTTATGATCCCTTATGCTTTGAATGTCGTATAGATGTGTCCTAATGTTTATTTATAGATTGTCCCAAATGCATACAGTTAAATTGACATAGGCGTGCTTGTTTGGCATCAGTTTGCCTGGGGAGTCAAAAGTAACTCCTGGTAGCTGCTGGTATGAAGCCATCCAGGACCTTCTAGGCTACAAGCAGGAGCAAAAAAGCTCCCAGCTCCACTCAATTCTGAACCCTGCAGTTATGAAGACAAGGGCACAGGTGAGAAGTCACAGATTTCTTGCTCCTGTCTCCCAGCATTTTCGACTTCAGGCTTACACACTTGGTGGAGCTGCTCAGACAAACAACAATTGAATGCAATTGTGTCTGCTGATAGGATGTGCAGCTTATTCCCAAAATGATGTGAAAGCTATATTCAAGCGTGCATATGTGCACCTGGTCTGGGAGTCGCTACCTCCTGGGAATGAGAGTTGATGGTTCTGAGCTCTATAGGCATGCAGCCAGTGGTGCATGGCGTGTTGCTAACAGAACACGTTAATGGCATGTTTGCCTGGATTCAGTTAGTGTGGTTGCTGCATCGCAGCGCTTAGCAGAAGGCTGCGATAATGCAACTTCCTGCACAGTTTATCCGTACCCACAGAGGCCTGTATTAAAATGGTACCCGCACTCAGACCGAATGATAAGCAGAACATGCTAAAACTAGGTTTGCAAGCTTTACACAAGATTTCCTACTGTCTGTGCTATTTTTCTTGTAGAATATGTCACCTGTTCACCACAGAACAGCACATTCAGTCAGTATCCGCGTCAGGGCCTTTACATTTTTTTAGTTGAATGGGGCCTCGAGCCCTGCAGGGGCCTCCAACAACTACCCCATGTTGCCATTCAGCTGTTTTAGAACACAGCAATATATTCCTTTCTATATTACTTTTGTTCTGAGGCTTCAAATGTGCGTTTTGCGGTGCTCGCCTTACAAGCTGTGTTTGTTGGAGCCCTTCCAGCCGTCACTATCCTCGGGGTAGCCAGAAGAGTTACCACCTTGTTGCCTTTTACAATTGGTTCCTCCACATCAGCCACTTGCTGACAAAAAGGATTTCTAGCTTATTAGTGGGCATTTAGTGTTTCATCTCCCTGCTGGCTGACCATCGCGTGATAATCGGTGGTAACCCCTGTGACAGATCAACTTCCAGGCCACCTGTGGTCCAGGGATGAATATCGGTTATTAAACCATGAACCAGCTCCACACCACTAGTACAGCAGAAGGGATCGAAACATTGGAAACACAAGCAAATGATAAACCTCGTTGTCCAATTTTGGTAACGTGGACGAAACAGCAGGCTTATCTCTGCAATTTGTGGATCGTTGGCTAGTTGCAACACAGCGAAAATACAATTATTACCCAATGATAAATGGTACTGTCCAGTCAAGGTTGTATAAAAATAGTTCAAGGATACTTGGTTTCAGCACAAAGGGAGCAATGGGTTGTAAAATTTCACTACGAGCATTCGGAGAAGGACCAGGGGGACAGAACCACAATGTACCATGTGCGTGTAGAAGTTCTTGGTACTCGACAGTGTAGAGTCGGTTTCAGGGCACTTCGCAGCTTCTGTGACATAGTTCAAAATGGGAGACAGCTGGGGGTATCAGGCAGCAGGCAGTTCGGCTAGCGAGGCTGAACAGACAGCTTCAGGCTGGTCTACACAGCGACTCAGGGTCAGGAATCATCTCAGTGCTGGTTGGTGGGTCTGAAGCACGGGTCGAGGCATCTCGGACGACGTTAGCGACAGTGGCGTGACAACAGTGAGCGGTGCAGTGGGTTGCAGCTCGAGGGGCTCGACTGGCTAGATAAAATGTCCTTAAAGGCGGATGCTGATTGATGTTTGTCGAAGCACTCCTCCTACCTTCTTCGCTGGACTTGTGTCATCCTTTAATGCGGACGGTCCAAAGATGAGGAGAATGTTGCAGGCACCAGCCTTGTCCTGGCTTTGGTTCAGAGACTCTCTGGCACTTCCCACCTAGGAAGCTTGCTTGCAGAGACTAGCAGGGCATGCTGTGTGCTGGCTGGGTACCGGTTCGGTAGCTGCTGGAGGGTCCTCTGGATTCAGTATCTCCCTCTGTTCCATGGGAGATGTTTAGGGGAGGGATATTGCGTCCCTCTTTGGAAATCCAGGCCTTCCTTCACTGGCAGAAGCTGTAAGGCAGATCGTACCTTCAGCCAGGGTCCAAATGAGTTCTTCTTATTACTCCTTGCAAAGTCTTCAGATAATCTGCCAAAAGCGGGGCTCAGCCCTCATTTAAAGCTAAATGGACCCTAGTGATTGGTGCAGACTAAGCCTTTCTTACTGCAACGATTCTGGGTCCCCACCAACAATCGTCTGTATGCATGAGATCATAACCAGAGTGTTTTTCTAAAGAAAAGGTAAAGCAGTGAAAACATGTAATGCTCAGTCCCACTATCTTCCTGTCTTTTGTGGATCAAAGGATCTCTCTGGTTAATTGAGCTCTCTGTGGTTCCTGATTAAAGTGGCAGGTTACCTTGAAGCTGTGGCAAGAACAGACTTCATGTTTCCATCAAATCACATACTCATACCCTCTGATTAGTATGCAAGGCTGCCACCAGCAGTTAACAAAGGAAAGGGTGGATCCATGGAGCCTTTGTTAGTTAATTGGGCTGTCCATGGCAGGACGAAGGTTTTGCCATCCCAGCTGTCATATTCCAACTAAAATGAGAGGGTGCACTGTGCCTGTAGGCTGCGTCCACCAAGAGTACACAGGTCTATGTGTATATCGTGCGGTGAGCACAGGAAAATATGTGGGGATTAGCCCAACACATTTTCCAGAAGTTGATCTACCATCCTTCAATTTCATTTCAAATTTTGAAAAAGCTCAGGTGAGCGCACACGCACTGTGCGGACGGTTCAATTCCTCACAACCCTCGGCTGTATTTCTTTGTCTCCATTATAATGTATGCAGTTCACTGGTGCCTTAGACTGTTTTCCACTGAAAGCAAGAGGGCCCCAACCATCATCCTGAAATGTGTCCACACACATCTTCAGCCGGGCCTGCATTCAACTCAGGCGTGGTGAGATGGGTCCGGGATGTACTCTTCCCAGCAGCAAGTCACCATGTCTAGTGATCGGCGAGACCTGTGTTTGCCCTGACATCCTTGTCTGTGTGTGGCATGGGTCTAGCAGTCAGAGTGGCAGGCATGTACCAGAGAGGACTAGGGGCCTCATTACAAGTTTGGCAGTAGACTTGACGGTAAAACCGTGAGGCTGCCGCTGAACTTGCGATTCTTTCCGGCGCCTGGCAATGGAGAAATACAGGTGCCATTACAACCCTGGCGGACCCTGTATTTCCTCATTGCCAGGCGCCGGAATGTATTACTCCCCATTCCCATTTGAGCCCCGTAGGTCTCTATGGGAATGGGGAGGCCGGATGCACCGGCACCATTCATGAATGGTGCCGGTGCATCCGTCGAGGTCTGTTCGCAGTGGCTGGTACGCCAGCCAGGTCAGACATGGCGGGTGGGAAGGCACCCGCGAGCAGAACTCGTAGTTTGCCGGTCCAGTAACAATGGTACCGGCAAGCTTACCGGTACCGTTGTTACCAGACCGACAAACTTGTAATGGGGCCCTCTGTCTCCAATAAGTGATTGCATAGTGTCTGCTGACCCTACTCCGGGTTCCAGAGATAACTGGAGCACCCCAGAAATAGTCACATAGGAACCTCTCTGCAGCTGGGTGCCACATACGCAGAGCAGGCCAACCAAAGTGACCATTTTAAGATGCCTTGGTGATAACAGCCACTGTCACTGGCCACAGCCTCGAAATGCTTAGTATATTGCAGTTTCCTTATCTGTACTGCATCCTACCAAACGTATTAAATAGTCAAGCGTTCTACTAATGGCCGTATTGTATTATCAGAAATCCCAGGAAGTACCACTGCTGCCCCGCACCTCGAACACCCCTTTCAAAGGAAGTACACCTCCTTAGAAACGAAGCAATGACAACATGATTGTGACGTGTCATAAAATGACAACAGGCTACTTATTTAGGGTGAAGTTTAGTAGCTTTGGATGCGTGCCTGAGGCAAAGCATTGCAGTGTATTGGGGAGATGTCTTTGGTAGATGAGGTTTCGTTTTATATCCAGAATGGATGTTGCCAGCTGGGTAAAATTGCCGTAACAGTCAATTACGCAGTGGAGACCATGTGTGTGAAATCTAATACAGCCAACAAAAATCAGTAACATAACGTCTCTTGCAGAAACGTCCACAAGCAACAGCTGTGCTGTCTTTTGACTCTCCTCCACTACAGTCTGATGTTGCTGTGTTGTGTATTCACTCACTTACACTACAGTCTGACGTAGACTCTGATATATATATTGATGTTCTCGACAAATAATTTGGACTAGGTCATAGATGTCATATGAAGAGATGTTACTACATTCTCTCTAATGTTTTGTGTGTGAATTTATATCTAGCAGAGGAGGTACTCTGTTAGCTAGCCATTTTATTTAGCTTTGGCAACAGTACATTACTTGCCTATTAGACAACTCCTTTCTGCCTTCCTGTCAAGATGTTGTTTTACACTCTTAAGTGTGTCTGTTAGCAAACACTTGTTTTTCGGTCTACTCACCACATTAGATTATATGCATCAATTAATGAAATGCAGGATTTGCTCTTGAACTGTTTTGATGGCCTGTCTGGACCAATTCAATGAATCAGAAATGGACTGTTTTAGAGATTGCTATAATTTATTATCATCATCATGTTTATGCGGATATGCAAAAGGACATTCCACATAAAACAGTGCAGAATATAAAACAATACAAGATATAAAAAATATGCATGCAATACATTTTCCAATTCTGGCATAGTGAATACTACAGCTTATATAGGAAGTAGCCAGTGCATATCTCATAGCACTGACATTTATAAGTGAACCCAGGCTCACTTCATAGCCCAGTACTCAACTTCTTTTTCCGTAAAGTGCAGATTTCAGAAATGTGAGGAGAGACCACCCCACAGGCGGAGACTCCGCCCACAACAGATACATCAAAGCAGGCCGATACTGCACAAAGCCCAATTCCTGCAATATAGGTCGAAATGTAGGCGGAAGAAGCAGACCTCGACCCTTTGCATATACTGGCCAGAAAACGATTAGGTGCGCAAGGTCCTCAGAGGGTGCTTCACACATGGGACAAGACCCGTTTGCGCTCCCTCCGGACCATGCTGCCACCACTGCCCACAAGGGAATGCAGTTAAATCGTGCCCTAGTTATCAGTACCCGATTATCCATTGAGTGGTTTTGAATTATAGTTCACAAACTTTAATAGGTGTCAGTCTCATGCCAGGAACGGCCTTGTGTAATGACCCATGTCGTGTCTAGGGGGACACGTTGCTTCTATGCTGCGACCGTTCGCTATCACCCTCGGTTCGCGTGTGGCACCGAGTTGGTGGACCCTTACATAAAGTTAATAAAAGGTTCATAAAAATAAATACACATTACACCAGTGTATGTAGAAATGTATGTATCATAGAGAGCAAGGGGTGTCTTCTTTGGAAGATTTGGAAAAATTGTCAAAATGTGAAGCAGAGAGGAAATAGTTCTAGGGTGTGACATAGGCTGCATATTAGTGTCATTGCAATATAAAGTGGTGGTATGCCCACTCTCCCTCCTCCCCCCCCCCCCGCTCTCCAATCTTGTGTCACCTAATACTTGCAATTTGAAATTCGAGGACCAATTTCACAGTGTATTTCATTCACAGCTGGTACGCGGAACATGTGGAGTGCCGGGATGTTGCAACTCTTGGCGAAGTGTACTCTTGCTGTGTCACTGGGTGTATTTGGGTGTGAACGTGTCTGGTTGCGGCTCACGCAAGTGTAGTGGCAGTGGCATTTCCTTGTCTCGTAATAATAACCTTCATTGGATTGCTGTAACCGAGGCTAGTGCATGGTTTCAGTGCTCTTTGCACAGACTCTTTCAGAGGATGGACACCCCCCACTCCCACTGGCTGCCTTCCCTGCAAATCCACAATAAACGAGGGCTCAATGTGTGGGCCCAACGAAGAGTGAAGTCCACTCCGGATTTAAAAGAAACCCAACCTCATGAAAAGGATCTCCACTGAAATTCAACCAACAGCACCGGAATAATTCCCATTTATATTCCCTGGACGCAAATATTTGATGTGTGGTTAGATAAAAACATGGAGTGGACTTCTCTTGTTTGAAAGTTCCTGTTATGTGTACATATTAATTTCAGATTACCTGAAAACTTGACTTAATTTAAATATGAGGGTGATGAACCAGTCCAACTGTGTTGCCACCAAGCCCCATGCTATCAGGAGCGCACCCCCAGCCGTTCCTGGCTTTTCAGAGCAACATCACTTTGCATGCTGGGACTTGTAGGCGTATTTATAGTGAAAAGGGCTGTTGGCAAAAAAGCCAGGCCTGTCTAAAGTTGCTTCTTGTGATATGGGGCCAGGGGATAGGTAACTCAGAAGATCTACTCTGCATTAACAAAAACATCACAATAAGAAGGATGGTTGTAATTCAAATGTGCTCAAAGGGCACGCGACTCTTCAAAATCCCAGCGTGGTCTAGTATTTGAGGCATACTGTGCACTGGAATGTTCATGGACGTAGCTACACCGCGATGTTGAAACATAGGCAAGGATCCAGGTCGAAGGCACAAGCACAGGGATCGGAATTAAGATCAGGTAACCCGGAGAACAAAGCTCCTGGGTGTTCACCGTTAACGAGTAACCAGGAGCTACCACTGGGGAACAAGGGGCTAGTATGCACCGTTCTGGAAATCATACCTTATACATAAGATGAACATGTATCATTCTGACCATTATTTATGATCCCTTATGCTTTGAATGTCGTATAGATGTGCCCTAATGTTTATTTATAGATTGTCCCAAATGCATACAGTTAAATTCACATAGACGTGCTTGTTTGGCATCAGTTTGCCTGGGGAGTCAAAAGTAACCCCTGGTAGCTGCTGATATGAAGCCATCCAGGACCTTCTAGGCTACAAGCAGGAGCAAAAAAGCTCCCAGCTCCACTCAATTTTGAACCCTGCAGTTATGAAGACAAGGGCACAGGTGAGAAGGCACAGATTTCTTGCTCCTGTCTCCCAGCATTTTCGACTTCAGGCTTACACACTTGGTGGAGCTGCTCAGACAAACAACAATTGAATGCAATTGTGTCTGCTGATAGGATGTGCAGCTTATTCCCAAAATGATGTGAAAGCTATATTCAAGCGTGCATATGTGTACCTGGTCTGGGAGTCGCTACCTCCTGGGAATGAGAGTTGATGGTTCTGAGTTCTATAGGCATGCAGCCAGTGGTGCATGGCGTGTTGCTAACAGAACACGTTAATGGCATGTTTGCCTGGATTCAGTTAGTGTGGTTGCTGCATCGCAGCGCTTAGCAGAAGGCTGCGATAATGCAACTTCCTGCACAGTTTATCCGTACCCACAGAGGCCTGTATTAAAATGGTACCCGCACTCAGACCGAATGATAAGCAGAACATGCTAAAACTAGGTTTGCAAGCTTTACACAAGATTTCCTACTGTCTGTGCTATTTTTCTTGTAGAATATGTCACCTGTTCACCACAGAACGGCACATTCAGTCAGTATCCGCGTCAGGGCCTTTACATTTTTTTAGTTGAATGGGGCCTCGAGCCCTGCAGGGGCCTCCAACAACTACCCCATGTTGCCATTCAGCTGTTTTAGAACACAGCAATATATTCCTTTCTATATTACTTTTGTTCTGAGGCTTCAAATGTGCGTTTTGCGGTGCTCGTCTTACAAGCTGTGTTTGTTGGAGCCCTTCCAGCCGTCACTATCCTCGGGGTAGCCAGAAGAGTTACCACCTTGTTGCCTTTTACAATTGGTTCCTCCACATCAGCCACTTGCTGACAAAAAGGATTTCTAGCTTATAAGTGGGCATTTAGTGTTTCATCTCCCTGCTGGCTGACCATCGCGTGATAATCGGTGGTAACCCCTGTGACAGATCAACTTCCAGGCCACCTGTGGTCCAGGGATGAATATCGGTTATTAAACCATGAATCAGCTCCACACCACTAGTACAGCAGAAGGGATCGAAACATATTGGAAACACAAGCAAATGATAAACCTCGTTGTCCAATTTTGGTAACGTGGACGAAACAGCAGGCTTATCTCTGCAATTTGTGGATCGTTGGCTAGTTGCAACACAGCGAAAATACAATTATTACCCAATGATAAATGGTACTGTCCAGTCAAGGTTGTATAAAAATAGTTCAAGGATACTTGGTTTCAGCACAAAGGGAGCAATGGGTTGTAAAATTTCACTACGAGCATTCGGAGAAGGACCAGGGGGACAGAACCACAATGTACCATGTGCGTGTAGAAGTTCTTGGTACTCGACAGTGTAGAGTCGGTTTCAGGGCACCTCGCAGCTTCTGTGACATAGTTCAAAATGGGAGACAGCTGGGGGTATCAGGCAGCAGGCAGTTCGGCTAGCGAGGCTGAACAGACAGCTTCAGGCTGGTCTACACAGCGACTCAGGGTCAGGAATCATCTCAGTGCTGGTTGGTGGGTCTGAAGCACGGGTCGAGGCATCTCGGACGACGTTAGCGACAGTGGCGTGACAACAGTGAGCGGTGCAGTGGGTTGCAGCTCGAGGGGCTCGACTGGCTAGATAAAATGTCCTTAAAGGCGGATGCTGATTGATGTTTGTCGAAGCACTCCTCCTACATTCTTCGCTGGACTTGTGTCATCCTTTAATGCGGACGGTCCAAAGATGAGGAGAATGTTGCAGACACCAGCCTTGTCCTGGCTTTGGTTCAGAGACTCTCTGGCACTTCCCACCTAGGAAGCTTGCTTGCAGAGACTAGCAGGGCATGCTGTGTGCTGGCTGGGTACCGGTTCGGTAGCTGCTGGAGGGTCCTCTGGATTCAGTATCTCCCTCTGTTCCATGGGAGATGTTTAGGGGAGGGATATTGCGTCCCTCTTTGGAAATCCAGGCCTTCCTTCACTGGCAGAAGCTGTAAGGCAGACCGTACCTTCAGCCAGGGTCCAAATGAGTTCTTCTTATTACTCCTTGCAAAGTCTTCAGATAATCTGCCAAAAGCGGGGCTCAGCCCTCATTTAAAGCTAAATGGACCCTAGTGATTGGTGCAGACTAAGCCTTTCTTACTGCAACGATTCTGGGTCCCCACCAACAATCGTCTGTATGCATGAGATCATAACCAGAGTGTTTTTCTAAAGAAAAGGTAAAGCAGTGAAAACATGTAATGCTCAGTCCCACTATCTTCCTGTCTTTTGTGGATCAAAGGATCTCTCTGGTTAATTGAGCTCTCTGTGGTTCCTGATTAAAGTGGCAGGTTACCTTGAAGCTGTGGCAAGAACAGACTTCATGTTTCCATCAAATCACATACTCATACCCTCTGATTAGTATGCAAGGCTGCCACCAGCAGCTAACAAAGGAAAGGGTGGATCCATGGAGCCTTTGTTAGTTAATTGGGCTGTCCATGGCAGGACGAAGGTTTTGCCATCCCAGCTGTCATATTCCAACTAAAATGAGAGGGTGCACTGTGCCTGTAGGCTGCGTCCACCAAGAGTACACAGGTCTATGTGTATATCGTGCGGTGAGCACAGGAAAATATGTGGGGATTAGCCCAACACATTTTCCAGAAGTTGATCTACCATCCTTCAATTTCATTTCAAATTTTGAAAAAGCTCAGGCGAGCGCACACGCACTGTGCGGACGGTTCAATTCCTCACAACCCTCGGCTGTATTTCTTTGTCTCCATTATAATGTATGCAGTTCACTGGTGCCTTAGACTGTTTTCCACTGAAAGCAAGAGGGCCCCAACCATCATCCTGAAATGTGTCCACACACATCTTCAGCCGGGCCTGCATTCAACTCAGGCGTGGTGAGATGGGTCCGGGATGTACTCTTCCCAGCAGCAAGTCACCATGTCTAGTGATCGGCGAGACCTGTGTTTGCCCTGACATCCTTGTCTGTGTGTGGCATGGGTCTAGCAGTCAGAGTGGCAGGCATGTACCAGAGAGGACTAGGGGCCTCATTACAAGTTTGGCAGTAGACTTGACGGTAAAACCGTGAGGCTGCCGCTGAACTTGCGATTCTTTCCGGCGCCTGGCAATGGAGAAATACAGGTGCCATTACAACCCTGGCGGACCCTGTATTTCCTCATTGCCAAGCGCCGGAATGTATTACTCCCCATTCCCATTTGAGCCCCGTAGGTCTCTATGGGAATGGGGAGGCCGGATGCACCGGCACCATTCATGAATGGTGCCGGTGCATCCGTCGAGGTCTGTTCGCGGTGGCTGGTACGCCAGCCAGGTCAGACATGGCGGGTGGGAAGGCACCCGCGAGCAGAACTCATAGTTTGCCGGTCCAGTAACAACGGTACCGGCAAGCTTACCGGTACCGTTGTTACCAGACCGACAAACTTGTAATGGGGCCCTCTGTCTCCAATAAGTGATTGCATAGTGTCTGCTGACCCTACTCCGGGTTCCAGAGATAACTGGAGCACCCCAGAAATAGTCACATAGGAACCTCTCTGCAGCTGGGTGCCACATACGCAGAGCAGGCCAACCAAAGTGACCATTTTAAGATGCCTTGGTGATAACAGCCACTGTCACTGGCCACAGCCTCGAAATGCTTAGTATATTGCAGTTTCCTTATCTGTACTGCATCCTACCAAACGTATTAAATAGTCAAGCGTTCTACTAATGGCCGTATTGTATTATCAGAAATCCCAGGAAGTACCACTGCTGCCCCGCACCTCGAACACCCCTTTCAAAGGAAGTACACCTCCTTAGAAACGAAGCAATGACAACATGATTGTGACGTGTCATAAAATGACAACAGGCTACTTATTTAGGGTGAAGTTTAGTAGCTTTGGATGCGTGCCTGAGGCAAAGCATTGCAGTGTATTGGGGAGATGTCTTTGGTAGATGAGGTTTCGTTTTATATCCAGAATGGATGTTGCCAGCTGGGTAAAATTGCCGTAACAGTCAATTACGCAGTGGAGACCATGTGTGTGAAATCTAATACAGCCAACAAAAATCAGTAACAAACTCTGCCCCTTTCCATGTACTGGGAAAACAAACAAATCCCAGCCCCTGTTCAGGATGCCCTCCCAAGCATCCCCGCCATTCCTCAATACCACAGCTGTTCCCATGTTTATAAACCCACCCTTCTGGAGTCCCCATCTTTCTTCGCCTTCTCCTTGCATAATTCGTCCCCTGTTCAAAGTCCTACTATAAACATCGGAAACCATTTGCCCGCATTTCGCTTCCGGAGCTCAACGCCCGCTCCATTCCACACATATGCAGCCACTTCCGCTGTGCTTAATTGCATATTAAGCGTTCTTCCTCCCCATAGTTTTTCCTATCCTGTTACTCTACCTCAAAGAGTTCTTGACTTCTTGCTCTGTAATAATCACAGTCAATCCCAGAATCATATGGCGCAGATATTGTCCTATAATACACAGCAGAGGCGGACGGCCTTAGGGCAGGGCGGACCGGGCGACCGCTCGGGGCGCCATAGCCCACCAGCTCGGGGAAGCCTTTCAAGGGCTACCCCGAGATGGGTGGTGGGAGAAGTGTTTTTTTTTTATTAAATGCGCTTGCGGAAGCGGGCGCATTTAACAACAATAGGCACCCTATTGAGATAATTACCTCCTCGCTGCGACGCGGGAGTGCAGCAGTTTTAATTATGCCAGTGATTAACTCCCTGCTCTGGTGCGCAATTGGGGAGGAGATAATCATCTCATCTTAATAGGGTGCCGCAGCACCCTATTGTTGTTAAATGCACCCACGGCCCTCTCCCACCTCCAAAAAGAAGCATTTGGTGCCGCCAACAGCCCCTCAAATTGCCCAGTGGCGTGGGCATGGCAGGTGGCAGGGGGGTGGTGCCAAATTGTTATTTTTCTGCCTGGGGCGCTGCCGCCACTAAGACCGGCACTGACGGCAGGCTGCAATATAGTCTAAAAGCCTGTAAATAATTCTCTTATTGCAGACATCACTACTGACCTGTAATAAGAATATGATATCACTACTGCTCGGTAATCAGTTATTAAGTCTCATGCAATCACGTCACAATGCCTGGTGATTAAGACAGGCATTACGTGATGTAATGTAAATAGGTTAAGGCCGGCTGTGCGGCCTGCTGTCGTGAATTACCCCAATGACAAGTTCCCACCTCCGTGCCCATCCCATTGTGGTTTCCCGAAATCAGTCTGAACTCAACCCCTCACATCGTATTGTTCATGTTCGAGTTGTTCTGGCTGCAGTACCAAAGCGCTCCCTATAGTGCTACTTTGCCCCTTGGAGTAAGGTGCACTCAGGTATCCAGAAAAGATTTCTAGATGGAAGTATTTTACGCCATACTTTCTAAAGTTGTGATTAAAAGGAGTTTTAGGGAGTAAAGCGGGTGGCTCTCAGCGTAGTCTGGGGAAATGTAGGCACGTGCAAGTAAACATACATATATACTTAATTTGTCTCCAGTTATTAGCTTAACTGAAGAGATTTATTTTAAATAACCTTTAGGCTTTTTTTGGACCAGATAGCACAACAGTAGAGTTTCTCCATGTGGAATGCAGTGCTGATGCCGTTGAACTGAACACATCAACAGTGCATGTCAGGCAGCCGGAAGGGGTAGGCTGCTGCTTTTCTGTTGCTTTTGTTTTTCGTTGGGAGCATTTACCTCACGGATAGAGCAGAACGTCCTTTAACTGCTTAGCACAAAACACGTGCACACTGCAAACAAAACAGTAGAGCAAAGCAACTACTGTTCTGTCAAGCCTCAGACATCTCTGGCTTTTTCCATTTAAATGGTAGCAGAGGAAATTAATTGTGACCATGCCAAAAACAGGTATTCACCTTTCAGCAAATCACAATCACAGACACATACAAAAGGAGGGAAGAATTACACACTACTAAAGCAGACATCTAATCATACACATGTTCCATGTATGACTATCCCTACCAATATGATTTGCTTCACACAGTTTCCCTAAAGTGACACCTATGATAGAAACCGAATTCATAAAATATATCATTGCGTGTTTATAAAGACTGCACAGAAAAGATAGATGAAAAAACTATCCAACCAAATAATTATCAGTCTACTTGTCTGTGACAATGGAGATCCTACTAACTGTGGTGGAGAAACATTGGAGAGATGGTTTGAGGTAAAATGATCCAACAAAGAATTTACTGGAGATGGACACCATTGAAACGACTGCATTAAGTTGGGGCTGTTGGTAGATGGTAAGCTGAAGAAGAGGGGAGTGGATAATATACAGTACGCCTAACCCTTGGTTTAAGGTATTATTGATCGAATGGTCAGGTGGTTTTGCCTGGCAGCAGAACCCAACAATGACTGTTATCCACTGTTAATCGTTAAGAAGGACATTACAAAGGAGCTACATGAGGGAGACCCCAGGATGAACAATACTAACATTTGAAGAAACTGTGGTGAATCCACAATATTGGGACCGTGTGGCAACCCTACTAAGAAGCACCATAAGGGGCAAAGGATAACAACGCTTTGCAATAGAAACTGATAATGATAAGAATCACGTTTCGTCAGTCTTCAACCTGAATACTATAGACATACTGTTTTCGCATTTTTTGGAACGTAGTTGCTCAAAACGGTATCCACAACTATGTATGTAAACGTGTATGTATAAATGGCAATAGATGAACCCTTGAGAAAGATTGGACAAATGTATTTGTGTTGCAATTAGAAAGGATTGTACCAATTGAATCACTGTAACAATTGAACTGCACTCATCATAGTATAACCCTCTAACTGTGCCATGAGAAAGCCCAAGCAAAGGCGAAACAATAGCACGTGTCTCCAAATGCAGTATGTTGGCAAGTTTTGTAACTAATTGTACTTTGTGACACTTTGTAAATAATCATATTTTGTAAACATTGTTTTGTCAATTTCACTTTGGTCTAGAACCAATAAAATAAATGCAATACAACTATCACTTTTGCGATTTAATACTTTAAACTAAGAGCTAGGCGCAAGTAACCTAACAAATTCAAACTTTGTTGGTAGATGGCTTGTTTTAAAATACCCCAAATCCTACTTTATCCAATCCCAACTGGAATTTATTTTTTGAGAGCAGGGTTAATTTCGCTTGGAGTGGCAGCAGAAAGACAATGACAGGTCTGGTTGTATATGTGTATTGGGAGCCACAAAGAGGTTTTCTGCACGCTCTGTGGTATGGAGAGTTGGTTAGATATTAGCTGTAACCGTAATACTGTTGTGCAGATGTCTGTGCCAGCCTGCAGGTCATACATTTAAAATCTTTGGTGATGGTGAAGCTTTTCATTCGACCGAGGTCGAAAAAATTAACACCACTGCAGCCGGCATTCCGCAAAGTGCCCATTTGGCACCAAGTGACTCAAAGACTTAGCACAGCTGTTCGAGGAATGCAGTAGTGTTATGCGACATCAGTGGGCTGCACAACTGGCTGCCTGTTGGCCTTGAACTGTATGGAGGGCCCTGAAGGACCTAAGCGGCGCGTACAATCTCAGATTGCACCCACTCGATCTGGGTACTCATGTCTTTCCTGCAAAAGTCGGCATGTCCGTTTGAATCGGGTCTGCAACCTGTGGACTACGACTCCCATGATCCCTCACCATTGACTGTGCTGGCAGAACCCTGGTTTGAATGGTTAAATCACGTCAGACCATACCAGCTGCAAACACATCATTTGCATTTGCTCATGTTTTTCTTGTCCTGTGACAGCTTCTGTAAGTACCGAAATTGGCCAGGCAGTACAGAAAATGGTGCTAACACCCATTGCGCTTCCATAGCATTTTCATAACTACATCAGATCATGGGCCGGATTTACAACACATTTTTCAATGGGGTCGCGCTATTGTAAAACAGTTTTGTAAAACAGGCCCCGTTTGTGAAAGTTCTGAAGCACATTATAAAAATAATAATAGATTAATAGATAATTGACAGGCTGGACCAATAATGCCCCCCTCTGAGGGTTCTATTGCTATTTGTACCCCAGCACGTCGTACCAAGGTACTATTAGCATTTTTTTTCAAGTTGAAAAACAGCGTTGAAACCGTTTCTCAACTTGAGAAAAAAAAGAAACAAAATGGCCACAGGGATCGAGAGAAGGGACAACATGTAGTCCCTTCTCCTTTTCCATGGTGGCCACAGAAAAAATAATTGAAAAGTAAAACAACAAGATGGCCGCCATGGAAGGGGGAGAATGGACTACATGTAGTTTCTTCTACCTTTCCATGGCGGCTATTGAAAAAAACATACAAAAAAGACGGCTGCCATGGAAGGGAGAGAAAGGACTACACGTAGTCCCCTTTCCTTTTCCACGGTGGTCAGGACGTGGGCGCAATCGGCACAACAAAGGCTTTGTTGGGCTATTAACGACCCGGCATGAGCCAATGAGCTTGCTTGTTACAAGCTCATTGACCCTCGTACCAATAAGCTATAGATGGGAGTAGATTGTTAAGTTATGTTACTGCTAGTTTATGGGACCAACTCCCGTTGACTGAAGAGAATCTCCTTTCTAGTTTTAAATGCAAACTGAAGACCTTTCTTTTTACCGAATGCTGTGGTTTCTAATCCTTCAGTTTTGCCGGACTGTGTCCTTATGCATTGCATCTCAGCCTACACTTAAAACACCATTTCATCTGCCCAAGTGCAATAAAATGACTGCCTTTGAATTGGGTAATAAAAATTTATTTTTGCAGTGCCTAGAGAGAGTATTCAGTTTGCCTTGTGTGTTCTATGTAATGAGTGTCCACATTATTTTTTATGTAAAGTAAGTAAACAAGAATATTTCTACACTGCCCGAAAAAAAATTACAGCCCCATTACAATCCTGCCATGCCTCACCAAAATCATGGAACTCTTCTTACCGACCCAACTGCCGCAACACATCAACACAACCTACACAAACTAATCCAATCTGGCTTTTGACCAGGACACAGCACTGAGGCTATTTCATTTCACATCCTCAATGACTTCTGCAACATCCCTGACAAAGAACACACTGCACTACTCGTACCCCTCAACCTCTCTGCAGCCTTCGACACTATCAACCATACCATTCTACTCAACATCCTCTCCCACAGGATAAAACTCTCAGGCACCGTCCTCGGCTGGTTCACCTCCTTCCTAGCTAAGAGGACACACTTTGTCTCCATGCCACCTTTTCAGTTTGACCCCACACCGGTAAAGAACTGGGTCCCACAAGGCTCCTTCTTGTCGCCACTCCTCTTCAATCTATATATTTAATCCCTTGGACATACTCTTAGCAAACACAACATCCATTTCCGATAATACGCAGATGACAAATATACTTTCTAATCTCAGCCACCTCAGAACTCTGCATCCTCACAAGCTGCCTTTCCACCCTCACCACCTCGATGGCAAGCCACCTTCTCAAGCTCAACCTTCCAAAACAGAATACCTCCTTATCTGACCCCAGGACATAAACCCAAACTCACTCGGTGGACCAAAGAACTTGTTAGGAACAACTCACACACATAACCAATTACAATCCCTCTTCACAGCTGTCAACCCCTTTGGCTTCACCGTCAACCCCAAAACGTTCCTTTCTCACCACTTAGCTGCTGTCACCAAAACATGCAATCTACAAATACACCTTCTACGATAGATCGGTCACATACTTCCTCCCGACCACCTCCGTACCGCAGTCCAAGCATTGGTTCTCTCCACGCAGGACTATGGCAATGTTCTTCTCACTGGACACCCCAGAAGCATTCTTGCTCTCCTGCAAGCCAACAAAAAACAGCAGCCAGACTCTTCCTCCATCTACCCAAACATTCACACATCACCCCAGATCATGCCTAGCTCCACTGTACCCCAAAGACATGCCTTCAAAGGACTCTGCATTGATTTCAAAGTCACCCATTACAAAACCCCGCCTTACTTTCACAGCAAACTGAAACGTTTCATCCACACAAACTCCAAACAAGCCAGCATTTCACTCACATTCCACTCGGCAAACTGACATGCACACAAAAGCAAGCATTTACCCACAGGGCACCCAAGGCATGGAACACCCTACCTCTTTACATCCGCACTGCGCTCTCCATCACTACTTTCAGAAAGAGCCTCAAAACACATCTGTTTCCCCGCACCCAGCCCCTCCATCTCTCATACTACCACTTGTGCATCCTAATCTTTCTATCCTATCCTTAAAACCTTTTGTAACGTCTGTTTAACTTCCCACCTTTTTAACCTTTGAACCTTGTAAGGCACTATGAGAACTTCTGGGTAGGGCCAGGGCTGAACAAAAATGATAATAAAATAAATGTAAATATTCAATTGCAAACAGAGGTCAAAGTGGGCGGGAGCGGTCGGGAGCAGTGTTCCTACACGTTTCTTTTTAAGTTTCACTGTTCCTATACATTTTTTTTTCAAAGAACAGTTCAGTTTTAAAATAAAAGTGTAGGACGAAGTTGAAGCTTGCACTTCAGTGCACTGCACTGGACATTCCCTTAAATAACAGGTGTGTTTGTTTGGGGGTTTGGATTGTGTGTGGGAGGGGGCGTAGCGATGGGGTTTGTGGAGAGCGGGGCAGGCCAGCAGGGAACAATCCACTTCTTTTTTTCTTACACTTCGACCACTGATTGCAAAAGCATAAGTCATGAAATGTGAAGTGCTTAAAATGCACGTCGGTGGGGGCAGCATGTAGTATGTGCATGACACATGCACTGACAACGGGTAGGGTGACCAGATGTCTGGTTTTCCCGGGACAGTCCGGGGAAATTGCCCTCCGTCCCGTGGTCCCGATAGTTTTTTTTATTTTGCAAACCCCATCTGGGGTTTGCAATGGTGGGTGCCCACGGTCACTTTTTGTGCTGGGACCTGATTTCGAAATCCCGAAATCGGGTCCCGGCGCAACTCCAACTCCGAGAATGGGGGCGTGAAAAGCATTTCATGGCCCCATTTCCTCCCACTTCCCGTCCCGGCCACTTTCCTTCAATGAGAAGGGTGTGCATGTGAGCACACCCCCTCCGAGCCCCTGCAATAGGCCATAGACATAGAAGTAGGACTGTAGTCATGTATGTTCTGTATGTTCATGTAATTTGGAAACCATATTGGATAATCTGGGGGTCAACAATTTAGTGCCAATTGGACTGGGAAGGGGCATCAGTGATTTCTGGTCACTTAGTAAATGGTGCCTGTTTCCCAACATGCATGTTCTGTAATGTTAAGTGGTATATGCACATGCTAGAATATCCTTTACGATTACCAAATAGTTCCTTTCGACGTGTGAGAGTGTATTATTTGGAAAGGCCACTATATGATCCACACACTCTTTCCTTTGGGTCAGTGTGGCCTCAAAACTATGATCACTGTTGTCTACCATGATGGATGTCTCTAGCACGGGGTCAAACTATAATCACTGATGTCTACCATGATGGATGTCTCTAGCACGGGGTCAAACTATAATCACTGATGTCTACCATGATGGATGTCTCTAGCACGGGGTCAAACTATAATCACTGATGTCTACCATGATGGATGTCTCTAGCACGGGGTCAAACTATAATCACTGATGTCTACCATGATGGATGTCTCTAGCACGGGGTCAAACTATAATCACTGATGTCTACCATGATGGATGTCTCTAGCACGGGGTCAAACTATAATCACTGATGTCTACCATGATGGATGTCTCTAGCACGGGGTCAAACTATAATCACTGATGTCTACCATGATGGATGTCTCTAGCACGGGGTCAAACTATAATCACTGATGTCTACCATGATGGATGTCTCTAGCACGGGGTCAAACTATAATCACTGATGTCTACCATGATGGATGTCTCTAGCACGGGGTCAAACTATAATCACTGATGTCTACCATGATGGATGTCTCTAGCACGGGGTCAAACTATAATCACTGATGTCTACCATGATGGATGTCTCTAGCACGGGGTCAAACTATAATCACTGATGTCTACCATGATGGATGTCTCTAGCACGGGGTCAAACTATAATCACTGATGTCTACCATGATGGATGTCTCTAGCACGGGGTCAAACTATAATCACTGATGTCTACCATGATGGATGTCTCTAGCACGGGGTCAAACTATAATCACTGATGTCTACCATGATGGATGTCTCTAGCACGGGGTCAAACTATAATCACTGATGTCTACCATGATGGATGTCTCTAGCACGGGGTCAAACTATAATCACTGATGTCTACCATGATGGATGTCTCTAGCACGGGGTCAAACTATAATCACTGATGTCTACCATGATGGATGTCTCTAGCACGGGGTCAAACTATAATCACTGATGTCTACCATGATGGATGTCTCTAGCACGGGGTCAAACTATAATCACTGATGTCTACCATGATGGATGTCTCTAGCACGGGGTCAAACTATAATCACTGATGTCTACCATGATGGATGTCTCTAGCACGGGGTCAAACTATAATCACTGATGTCTACCATGATGGATGTCTCTAGCACGGGGTCAAACTATAATCACTGATGTCTACCATGATGGATGTCTCTAGCACGGGGTCAAACTATAATCACTGATGTCTACCATGATGGATGTCTCTAGCACGGGGTCAAACTATAATCACTGATGTCTACCATGATGGATGTCTCTAGCACGGGGTCAAACTATAATCACTGATGTCTACCATGATGGATGTCTCTAGCACGGGGTCAAACTATAATCACTGATGTCTACCATGATGGATGTCTCTAGCACGGGGTCAAACTATAATCACTGATGTCTACCATGATGGATGTCTCTAGCACGGGGTCAAACTATAATCACTGATGTCTACCATGATGGATGTCTCTAGCACGGGGTCAAAACTATAATCACTGATGTCTACCATGATGGATGTCTCTAGCACGGGGTCAAACTATAATCACTGATGTCTACCATGATGGATGTCTCTAGCACGGGGTCAAACTATAATCACTGATGTCTACCATGATGGATGTCTCTAGCACGGGGTCAAACTATAATCACTGATGTCTACCATGATGGATGTCTCTAGCACGGGGTCAAAATGTTTTAGGCGTGATGCACTTAGTATACACGTTTTCGTTCAGTTAAGTGTTCTGCCACTTAAATTCCACTCCTCTCTTGAGTAGAGTGTGGGGGGGTTCTGTCTTTTCAGAGAATTCAGGGAAGAATTTCATGGAGTAATCAGCAAATCCAGCGTATCACTTGAGTTTTTCTTTTGACATTGGAGTGGGGAAGTCTACGATTCCTGCCAATAAGGTTTTGATACCCTAGGCTGATCATTTATATCCTAGGCATTCAATGGACTCTTCTAGATACTTCTCATTTCTCATGGTTAAAGTCTTATGCCAGCTGCTTGTAGATTTTTCAAGACCGTTTTTTTCAATGTTGGGTTATGGCCGACTTTTGTCGCGCCATATATCAGGCTACATCCTGGAAATAATCAACGCGTTTAACATCTATAAGCAAAGAATCCATAATTGGCTGAAAGACTGAAGCTGCAAGTTACAGCCCGAATCGCATTCTGGTACATCTGGATGTGCTGAAGGTTATTATGAACGAAATGAGAGACTTGAACTCCCTGTGAAGTTTTATTTGATGGTATGGACCTTGGATGTTAAGTTCTGTGATTATCTGAGGCATCTTGGCGCATGAGTACCAATCTGGAAGTGCTCAGTAAGGGGTAGTTGTCAGTGACAATCACCTGATTGAGACTTACCAAGTCCACGCATAAGCGGATCTGGTTGGATGATGTTTTTTTGATGAGGAGCATCAGGTTTAGCCACTCCAAAGCTTCTGTAGCGCCTCTTTCAAAGCTTGCTGAGCTGCCTTGTGCTTTCCCGCAATCACTCTCAGACACTTCTTCAGTTGGTGACAATAGTTTTTCAAGAAGCCTAGTTTCCTTGAAAGCACATCTTAGTGCTGTTCTACTAAGTTGTCCAAGTGGGTGACGTCTACAGACAGAACTTGATCTGCACAGCTGGGATTTTGGATAACGTACAGTTTGGCTTGTTTCTCCCATCCCATTACTACTGGATCATGTTCTACAAAGCATACTTTTTGTGTTGCTGTGCAACCTTCAAATTCCAAATGCATCTCATGTGCCCCAGGATGTCCACTGGAAATTCTCCATCAACTGTTGGTTTGAAGTTCACTTTCTTCGTTGTGACGGGTTTTTCTTCCATCGTTTCTTTGTACGTCGATACTGGTATGACAGTGAGGTCACTGTCGGACCCTGAATCGGTCTTGAGATCCACAGCATTGCCATCTAGGTGAATGATGAAAAGGCTCGGCGACAAGTGTCTAAGGCCAACATGGTAGGTTCATCATAACTAAATATCATGTCCATAAACAAATAAAAATGAATACATTAAAGGTCTGATTCACAGAAGCATTTTAGAATGGTGCGATCCCATTGGAAAACGCTCTGTGAATCAGGCCCTGCATCTGTCTTCTACTACTGTAGCAATCGCCTTCTTGAACGTTTGGTGGGAAACATTTGAAAAATGGCTGATGAGTCTGTATGTGACTCATTCTCTGTTCTTTGCCGGGAACATATGATCATTGGATAAATGTTTTTTATTTCCACACCTATGATACAATAATCTCATCACAATTTACTTTAAACAACCATTTTGTGTGCAATGTGAGGTGCATCATATATCGGGGCCTGTTCTTTGAGCCAGGGAACCATTGAGTCTTTTCTTCTGGTTAAGGTCTCTTCAATTGACCTTTCAATTTGTAGCACTTTACTGACGGGGGCATCCTTCTTCTGAATGAATTTTTCTCGCACCTTTCTATTTGTTTGAACAGTGAGCATGTGTCTTATTCCGCCATCAAGCTGATTTTGGAAGTCACATTATAATGCAATCCACCCCATTGTCACTTGAAAGTCATCAATCTCCTTGCTGGGAGCTTAAGTCCTTGTGTAAAATTTGACCTTGTGAAGGACAATGTTCCCTTTGATTTTAAAGTGGCACGTGAGCCTCCCTACACCCTCAATATACTCTGTGCTGTTGTTGTTTGAGCAGAAGCTGGCTCCGCCCTGAGTCCTGCACATTTTATTTATCCCTCCACGGCCAAGGCCTTTAACAGCAAGGCCTCCTTTCTTTGGGTGTCATACCCCATGCTTCACTAGTTTCTGAATAGGTTCCAAACAGTGGCAACCATTGTATCTATTGTAAAGGAGGTTGCCTGGGAATCAACAGAAATGGTGGAAGCTGAGTCGCTCCTTGCATGGTCTCACCGGTATGGTGGTCTGCGGCTTCTTGAGCAGACTCGTCACCAATGTGGTGCCCCTACAGAGAGGATCGTTAAGGTAGTATTTATAAAGAAGAGTTATCTGTGGCAAGCTGGAAGCTCAGCACACATATATGCAAGCGGAGTGAAGTGGCATGCATCCGGGATCAATCTAAGAATGGCGGCTCCGCCTTGCTACGCACGCTCAATGTCTCTCTGGATCTTGTCGTGCGCATGCCGTGAGCTCGGGAGGAGCTCCGCCTTTGCACCTCCACATATGACACGGAGCACCACAGGTGTGCAGAGTTGGATCTCCGTCAGCACATAAACCTCGTTGACTTCAATCTGCAGGATAAAACCACGTGAAGGTCAGAACTCCACGCTCGCAGTTGTTTTTCTTTTGGTCGCAAGTAGCAGGGAAGATAACAAATTATTTTGTGGCACAAGAGGAGGTGAATTTAGTCAAATTAAAGTCTTTCTCATCTTTTCAGGTCAAAGGTTTAGATGAGTAATGGGAAAAGTTAATTAGAATGGAATCTGAGGGTGACAATAGTGAGTGGCTAGAGTTGGCAGCCGTATGGCAATTACTTTAGAGCTCTCAAGTTGCCCATGTCAGGTTTCAATGGCGCATCCAGTCCCACTCCTATATTGATTTAGTTTTAAATTATTGAAGAAAAAGAAGATAATTAATCATGCAAACAAAAGGTGCACGCCATGTATATAGGTAATTCATTATATCAGCATTACAGCCGTTTCCAAAATGATTGACATTTTGGAACTGGAACAAGAGTCTGACCTTAGCTCTCTCCTCTGTGAAATTACATTCTAAAAAAATCTGCAAACAGTGACCAATAGAGGGCAGAGATGATGTTGTCCATTCATGAGCTATTCTGCATCTCTTATGCGCCCATTAAATTGTGCCAATCGGCATGGCTGTCACAGAGATTTGTGTGGCCTGTGGTAAAAAATGTGATAATGTCCCCTCTATGCTTGCACTGGCCCAGCGACGCCATCAACAGGAGACATGTGGACTCTCCTTTCCTTTGAGGTCATTGGTGATGGAAACCAAATTTGGCAAGTGTTGTGACTGCAAATAAAAGAAAACAAAATCATGGTCAAGCCAATAATCAAAGAACGTGCTAAAAGCTTCACAGAAATGTCAATTACCTCTACCTGGCACCATTAAACAACAATGACCAGTTCCTATGTGGAACTGGAATCATCTCTTTGAGTCTCCATGGTGCCGGAGACGTACTCCAAAAACCCTCATGCCACCAAATTGATCCAGTGAAAACCATTGGTAATTGGTTGGCTGGAATTCCCACCGTGGTAAAACGAAGACCAGTGTCTCTATTTGAGGTTTACTTGAGAGCCATGGGTTTGCTATTTTTGAGGGCCAAGTATATCACCAGAACCCTTGCTGTTGATAAACAGTGCCATGAACTCTTGGCAAGCCTCACAGACACCCTTCTTTAGAGAGGACCCAAGCTCCTATGCTAGGCATCCTCCTTCCCTTCGTGCATCCCATTCATCGACCGCACCTCCTAAGGCTTCTCCACGAAGAGGCATATGTCGCATTTTGCCCCACATTCTGCTCTAGTATATCCAAATAGCATACACCAAGTTTCCGACATATGTTTTTCTGTCCATCTGCTGAAGTGTATTGGAGAATCCCTGTGCACTGCACCACCCCTCCTCTCCCTGACCATCCATCGAAGACAGGTCCTTGAAAACTGCACTCTTTTCCTCGCTAATCACCAGCCGTCTTTCATCCCTCCTCTTTACCCTTCTTCCACTAACCTCCTCTTTCCCTCCCCCTCTCGTTCCCTCAGTCCTCACCTCCCCTTATTGCATCATCCCTCATAGGTCCTGATTGCAATGCCTAGGCCAAAGCCACAATTGCTGGCTTTTCCAAGGCTATCTTAGTTTTTAGATCGCACTTCTTAAGGTAGTTAAAGTTGTATGACACTTAAGTGTACTCAAGCACAGCGAGAGGATGCAATTTGCTCAGGAGCCCACCATTGGTAGTCTGGGCAGTTCAGCGTTCCTTTCTCCAGATTCTAAACCAATCATATCATGTAAATGTACCAGGTTTCCCGCCTAAATATTGTTTGTGTATTGGGTATAAATTTCCTTCCCAAAGTGATGATCAGGAGTGAGAATGGTTTAGCATGAGGGCCCAACCCTTGGGCCTTCACACATTCAGTACTTATAATTCTGGGGTCGCTATATCGACGATGCGTTTGGTCTATGGAATGTTCCATTAGCATCTCTGGATGTTTTTTTTTATCTACCTAAACTAAATAGAAGATCCCGTCACTTAAAGTTGCTGAGGGCACTCCACTGCCAAGGCTGTGTAATATTGGGCCTCTTCTTTTTCATTCAGTAAAGAAGCTTAGTAGACAGAGCACACACCCAAAAATGTGCAGGTCAAAGTTTTACACCGTCGAAGGGCTGTCTCCCATTTCCTGATGTTCGATAGAACGAGAACCGTTGAGTTGGGTTGTAATAGCCAATACTCAAGCACAGGGTTGTTGCTAGGTCTGGAAAAGATCTGAGGCTACACTAATTTTAAGACTGTCGGGACTGGGGTCTAGCTAGCCTTTTTGGTTGTAACCTCTGAGCTTCTATCCAGGGCTACAACTAAAAGACCCGGGGCTAGAACCCCTTAGCCCCCCACCCCCGTAGCAACGCCTCTGCTCAAGCACAAGAAAACTCAACTTGTTTTGTCCAGTATTTTAATTGCCAATAATACTGTAGCGTTAAGCCCCGAGTTTGGGGGTTAGATTTGACTCCCAGCCCGAGCCTTAGTAGGCCCAAGTGCAGTGAGGCTCTATATGAAGTCTGTTATCAGCTAGGGCCGCACCAGGACATGACTTTAACGCTACTAGCACAGTGGGAAAAGGTTTGGCGTGCCAATCATCTTTTTGCCTAACAACAAAACAAAAAACAAAGATGGCTACCTCTGGAAAACAGAGAATGAGCTCAGACATGAGCCCCTTTCCTTTTCCAGATTTGCCATCGCTGCAGACGGGGACGGGATGGGGAGACTAGAGCGCTCAGGAGGAGAGTGGCAATGCAGAGGACTGGAAGTCCTAAAAGCGGGTGGAAGAGGATGTAAGAGGGAGGGGCAAGACAGAGATTGAGACACATAGAAAGGGGATGCAGCAGGAGGTCTGCTGGGGCATGTGGCCAAGACTAGAATGGTGGACCATAGGGCGGCATGCATGGAGCGCGGGTTTAGACTGGCATATACAAACCACATTCCCGAGCTTCCAATTGGCTGATGCCTCTCCTCCGGCTACTAATAACTCAGATTCGAGGCGCTGGGCTCTGTAATAAACCTTGCTTATGCACCCGGCCATAAACCTGTTGGTTGACGCTTGCATTGTCATTAGGGACGTTAGTGGTATAGATGTGCTTCCCATGGGACATGTGTCTAGATGATAAAATCAGGGAATTATGGCGCTCATAACATGATAGGCTAAACATTTGCCAGTTCCGTTAAAATTGAGCAGATTTACTGATATGGGGGGGGGGGTCACTGATTTGCTATATACAATAATATTGACCGTTTTTGGAAACGGCTGCAGGTTGTATTTGAACTGGAATTCCATTAGCGGTTGTTCTTGAGACGTAGAGCAAATAACATGGGGGTACTCGGATATTGTTTCCTCCTCCTCCTTCAGGCCCGGGAAGTAGAGGCAAAAAGTCCTTAAAACATGTAGCAAAACACACAATTCTGCCGCACATCTAGTGCAAAAATTGAAGAAAGCAAAAAAAGCGCACAATGGCCCCCCAGACAATAGAAGCAAAACACGACTTCAAGATGGAGCAGGCTAGAAAACCAATGCAAGGGCTCCTAAAGATTTATTTATTTAATTTTCAACAATAGCCTCTTTAAGTCAAACAGGAAGCCTTCTCTCTGCACAATCACAGCTATAAACCAAACGGGCAAAGGCACAACCTGACTGAACTGCATAAAGGAGCCATTCAGGGTGATGTTTGTCTGGTCGCGAATTCATTGACGGAAGCAAATGCTAACTTGTTTATTTACTATGGACCGCAAGCTAAAACTCCCCAATAAGGGTGATCCAATCTTCCTAGAATGTTCCTCGCCTTCTGGACCCAATACACTCATTTCAAAAACAAGAGGACATTTCATGACAATTGATTTTATTTTGGTTGCGCCCTTGACGCAACCCAACATTTTGGTCTTCCAGAGAATTTAAGTTGCGCTTCTCGTGATTTCATTTTGATTTGCTGTTTATCCTGTTGCAGACCTCGGTGCGCCCCTTGTGTCGCTGGCAATTGTGTCGCAATTTGTATGAAAATAAGTGCCAGGGCCCAGATATTTTCTAGCACGGTTGTGACATTCCGGTCGGGCAGCTCCCCACCATTGCTGCCTCCACCCACAGTTGCTTCCCATAGTGTCAACACATTTGGGGTTAGATTACAGCTTGTACCTGCTCATTGGGGTTGATGGATGCTCTGACTATCATTACTTCATAATCAATCTGAGTCTCAGACAATAAGTGCCGGGGCTCAGAAATAAGTGCCAGGGCTGAGCCCTGGCAAACCCTCCCACAAATGAAGCACTGGTCGCTGGCTTTGCGTTAGCTGGACCACTTCCACTTGCGTGAATCAGTTGTCGGACTGTACCCGGGTTGTTATCCAGCCTGATCTGTGACACATTTCTTTAGAACTTAGACAAGGAAGAAGCGAGGGTGGACTATAAACCCGGCAGGTCTGCCTGTCAGGGAGCGGAGCCACTGTAATCAGCCTTGCGATTTAATCAAAGGTGATTAGTGCCTGCTCCCTCTTACCTAATGCAGTTCTGAAGAGCTTAGCTGAGAGGGGACAGGAAGGATGAGTGTGGAAAAGCTTAGTTATGTTTGGATACTGACACACACACACTCACACATGCCCGCACACACATCCTAACTGTTGGGATGACTAACTCCGTATGTCAAGCTATAGTCAGTATCGCACCGATGATCGAGAGCCAGGTGGCCAACCAGTGCCTGAAATCTTGGCTGTGGCCAGTTTCTAAAGTGTGGTTCGGAACTAAGCGGCAACGGTAGCTTCTATTTTTGTCTTCTGTGAAATTTTCCACTGCCCATGCGGTCAAAAATGTAGAAGGAAGCAAATAGTAAATGTTGCATCAAAGGCCAAAACATAGAACGTGTTCCGTAGTGCTATCTTATCTGCCATAATTTCGAGAGTTGAAGATATACCCTCTACACAAAAAGAGCTGAATATGCACAGGTATTGACAGTTGGGCATCAGACACGCAGGTATTGACAGTATGGGCATCAGACGCACAGGTATTGACAGTATGGGCATCAGACGCACAGGTATTGACAGTATGGGCATCAGAACCAAAGGGCCAGAAAGGTGCGTGTAGTATTATATTCAGTTGGACGATTGGCTTTCTTCTTTCTATGCCAATCATGAAGCTGCTCACTGCAAAAGAGTATTGTTAAACAGGTTTATAGTTTGTGCTCTCCTTGTACTTTCAATTTAACAGTATCATCATTGGATTTTACAATCTTCTTTGCCCAGGTATTTCTGTCAGAACTATTGCTGTAGGTTATTGATGCATCTAATGATATAGTTCGTACCGGCAGGGCTCCAGTGCCCTACATCGGCACAGTCTGAGCCAAACATGAACCACAAGAATACAGTAAAGAAACATCATTGACAACAGAGGAAGCATGAGGGTGGACTTACAGGGGGGAGCTGTGGAAGTGGCTGAACGCTGTGTACCACTGGCAGTGAGAGCTATAGCAGAAGGAGGTGAGGAGGGTAGTAGTCCTATAATGCCTGAGGGAGGAAGGACTGTCATTGGGTGTTTTTTAAGGCTGTTACTGGGCCTTCGGGTTGACTGGTTGGTCGAAGAAGGTGCGTGCGACTGTGATCCCTCATCGATTCAGGATCTCAATACCCGAAGATCGGAGGTGTGTGATCAGCTGGCTCATGTAGATTCTGCCTTGAAGGGGGGAAGGCCAGACCCTTTGCATGGCTTTGTTGGTCACACTGGTGCTTTGAACTTCAATCTTCCTTGAAATTAGGATCAGCTTGGACCAGGGAGAATTGTAGCGAGCTGGACCTAACTTTTTTATGCAATAGCCAAGCAAAGCCTTTTTGCATTTTTCAGTTTAAAACAGTCTGAGGAAATCAGACTTACGGCGTTTGGGACATCTTACTGAACAATTAATGTGAGGGCCATTTGTCAAGCATCTGAGAGCCCCTCAGCTGCAAACAAACAGGGCCAAATAACTAGTTCTTTGGGGCAGTTCCCACTGAAGAGGGTCTACTATCATGCTTCAGCTCTCCATGCCATACAAGAAGAGAAAAATCTGTTTGCATATCAGTCTTGTCCTTTCCAGAAGGACAGTTCAGCAGCGACATTGGCGAGCCATTATCCTTTAAGCAAGGACATTAACAGCAACCTCAATCACATGGCTCAGCCTTGTTGGCCATCATCGTCAGTAAGGTACAGTCGAGCTTCAGCACCACTATAGCCACAGAGAGCCACGGGTCCATGTCTGGATTACCTTTACTTTCATACAATGAAACTTCAAGCATTTCCTTATTTGCTGCGGTTGTCAGAGCCTTTCTACGGAGAACAAACAGAACCGAGTCAACATGTTCGATGGACTGGTGCCCACTCAGGAGAGTCGACAATCTCATTTTAGATCTCCGTTCCATACCAGAGGAGAAATGGCCATTTGCATATTGGTCTGGTCCCTCCAACTAGGACAGGCCAGCACGGAAATGCCAGCCAATTCTCCCCTACTGTGTAGGCCTTATTTTGAAATCCGATGAGTACAAGAAAGGGTGTAGTCTTCATAGCGCACCACAGCTGGGTTTCATGAGCACTGATGACCAGCTGTTCTGATGTTTTGGGACAGAGTATCGTTGATGCTGACCCCTTGGGTATATAACTCGTATTTTTTGTTGCGTGCAAAAGCCTTTCACCTAGTGGCTGATACATATTTATCTCCCCATCTTGTTTGGGGGATAACTATGTTTTTCTCCATCTTGTTTGGGGAATGTAAAACCATCATCTCAGTTTGTGTGGCATTTAGTTTCTGAAGGTTTCTCACTTTCACTTTTTCTGTTATGGAGATTAATTCATGCAGATGCCTGGAGCAGATACGTTGGTTTTTTGGAAACTCTTAAAATATGTATATGTGTCCTGGCATTACTTCCAAGACTGGCATCTCACAGCCTGCTGTCTGTGCCATGACGTCAGTGTGAAGAAGTTGACCAGCACTGGGTAGAGTTCCGGTCATACAGTAAATGATCATTATTTAATTGATACGGTTCTCCCTTTCACTCGTTTTTACAGAAGACTACAGTCCAAGTCAAAAGCGAGTGATTCAACCCTGCTACGCTCTCTAGTGTTTGTACTCGGCAGGGCCTCATACAGCAGGAACATCAGAAATTGTCCAATTGGCATGTCCTCACAAACCTGGTGCTAAGTCAAGGACTTAAGGCCGGCTGTTGAGAATTGTGTTTGTGTTAAAGCTCATAGTGTGAATGGAGGATAGCACGGGGGCAACACACTGGTCTTGGAAGCAGGGATGTTGCTAGGTCTAGAAAAGACCCAGGGCTATACGCTAAGGTCAGAACTGTCGGGACTGGGGGGCTAGCTAGCCTTTTGTTTGTAGCTCCTGAGATTCTATCCGGGGCTACAACCACAAAACCAGGGGCTATAGCCCCTTTAGCCCCCCCCTAGCAACGCCAATGCTTGGAAGCAAGCCCACGCAGAGCAATAGAGGTTCGAATCCTGGATTCGCGCTTAGAAACCAAACTCGGGGATGGTATTAGGCGCGTTATAAAAAAACTATTAAATAAAAATAAATAGTGTGCATGGCAACAGAGAAAGGAGCGGAGCGGTAGGGTCTAGGTGGAGATCATACATGGAAAGCAGGCTCTGTATATTCAATGCATCCCCTCACCATCTCTTCAATCGCTGCACCGTCCACCCATCTTACTCTTCGCTCTGTTAGGACCAGCGCACTAGTCTTCTACATGGCAGGGCATAACCAGGATTGTCTAACAAATGGGGATTGAACATAATGTAGTTGAACCCACCCACCGCAGTGACAGTAACATCTGAGCAATGAGGGCAAAGTGCTCCTCATAGGGGGTGCCACGCCGGTCGGGTCAGAGAGGGATCGGGGTCACTACCATTTCCTTAATTTTGCGGTATAACTACGAGCAAAAACACCAAAATGCTGGAGTGGGCCAATTCTTGGGGTCCACGTGGGGCACTTATTTGTGGGCCTGTTTGATTAGTTACTTCACCATGCGGCTAGTAGTTTTGACCAGTATTACTGAATAAATATTCTTTAAAATGCACAATTTGCATCACAACTCATCACAAACCTCCCCCTTGGGTACGTCTCAAACTTTCACAAAAAGGAATTAATTGCCATTTGCATGACTGCAGCCGCCACCCATGTGGGGAGACAGTCATCCACCCTAGAACACGTCAGTGACAGAAAATAAATGACAACCACATGCTGCATAACACAGTGTGCACTTCTGCCCCACCCTCAATAACCCTCAATCGAATAAGTCGCCACAACATCGATCCATATGAGCAAGTGATGCATGTGCATCCTTCGGTACAGTAGGTCACATAGTAGACGAGAGACACCGCATAATCCCGCACAAAGACAGAGAGGCAGCCCATAACTACCACACAACATGTACAAAATACTCCAACTCAGACAAAACACCACTACATTAAAGTATCACTTTTACACGCTACCACTGTGCTAGATAGACTCTGTCGCGAGCATAGACCCTGTTCACAACAATGCATCACCTCCCACAACGGCACACTGGACACCTCACAGATCCAGCTTCCTAAACTGGACATTTGACAACGAAAAATATGAATGCATATAATCTTTAGTCTTGAAAAATACAGCCAACAACAGCAACGCCGCGAGAAAGCAATATATTGGGCAGGCGGGTCGCTTTATTGTGCGGCTACCAAAAGTTCACAGTTGGGTTTGCAATGATGTTGGCTGGATTAGGCGGTGGTGCGCAGAGAGCCGTAGAGAGGAAGCTGGGGTGTCTCGAGGACGCAGCCACGCGTGTAGCTTTGCAAATGATCGTATAGTGCTGGCACTATCTTCCGGTTCATAACCGAAGAACACTTGCTTGCGAACAATTTATAGAACAAGCCATGCAATCCGCGTTTCTATGTAAGTGCATAGGCTGGCCGTCGATATGGCAGCATGCTTTGAGTTCATTCGTACACTGGTTGAACTCATTCACTCTCACACAACTGGCCCTCAGAAAATGGGGGAGAAATTAACCCTTGCATTTGTCCATTCGTACCCATAGCCAATAAGCCATATTTTTGCTCATTCTTCTGTTTCCTTTCTTCCCCCTTAGAAAATTAACAGGAATGAGACAGTTCTTCAAAATGGCAAACTTGGACACAGATTTATTTTTCACAACAAAAAGAATCACTACACACATTAGTGAAAATCAGTCTGAATGTGTGGCGCCTGCTCTGTGTCCAATACACCTGCTTCCCCCTATTCCTTTGCACCAAGTCCATAGTAGGCCCAACTCTCCCAACCCTTTGTGCCTGAGCCCCGCCTGCCCTTGCAGGTGTCCGTGGGCGGGGAGAGCGCTGTTTCTTTGGGGGAAACTGAGCCCTTGTTGTTACCACCAGACACCCCTGCCGTTGGGCTCCCAAGAGGCGCTGGTCCGAGAAGAGCGAAGACCTTCCCGGCTTCCTCATGGCTCATTCGGAGTTTGTCTCTTGTGCTTGGTCGCCCAAACACTGCCACGCCACGGGTGGGTTACAATCCACCGTGGCTCCCCTTCTTTCCGCTTACTCTCACAACTCCAAGAGTTTTGTACACAAATTCCATTAAAAGAGCTCCATCCCCATTGCTGATAAATGAACTCCATCTTTCAGATAATATTCGAGAGATTTCAAGTTGATCAGGCCATGTTGATATGTTGGAAGCCTCTGCCCCTACAGAATTTAGACGTAGCGCAATTCAACTTCTTCCTCGATCTTTCCACTGCATTGTGGTTCTCAGCTCCCCTCTATTCAGACCTGGGAATTATCTCTGACCACACGATCTCTGTCTCACCAAGCTGCACCGATATTTCCTGTAACGAGAGCATCATGTCCCTCAACAAGACCCCCCCTCCCCAAGCTAGTCAGGTTATTCCCACCCAGGTGGATGATCAACACCTCGAGCTTCTGCTGCTTACCCATCACCTTCCGTATCAGACCCTGCAGCTGTGCCCATTTCATCCCTGGTACCCCATGCCACCATATCCGGTACTCGCCGGCCGTCAGCTCCTCCTGCTGCGGTGTCCAGCTTGTCCCGGCCCTTGAAACAAACGAGTGCCCCACCACCCAAATGGAGCACCTCTTCCTCCTCTCTGAAGCTGGTAATGAGAAGGAGACGAGAAGGTGGCATGTTACTTTACATTTTTTCTGACCTGATGTATCTTTTAAAACACCCAGAAGACCACCTCCCTATTTGCTTGATCTCCTTGGGCCCTAATCCCCCTGCCGCTGCGGAGGTGGCCGCCCCGATCCTGAAGGAGTGGGTCCCGAACCGCCCATCGGTCAACCCCATACTCGCTAATGCTAGATCCACAACCTTTCTGAACTGGAAGCGGCTCAGGGCGGTCCCATCCTTATGCAACAGTAGTAGATCCCCCGAGTCCGACGGCGGCCTTTGCTGAAGGAAGCTCTCCAAGGTCGCCACAGGGCAGACTAAACTCGCCTGGATGGCCTGCAGTGTCACCATCACCCCTTCCCCCTTCTGGTCGGTCTTTGACCTCCGCAAGTAAATGATCACCTGACTGCTAGTTGCCCGGGCATCCCTTAATCGCAAGAAACCAGACCGCTTACCCCCTTTGTTCTCGGGCACGAACTCGCTCACCCTGAAGGCCCCAAAGAATGCTACTGGGAAGGCTGCTGTGAATAACACCCTCTCCGTATCACTACTGCATACTAGTTTCAGACATTTCATTAAACCATGTAGTTTCAACACATCGATGGAACGCCTACCATCAGGCTTCAGCACTGTTTGTTTGGCCCAACCTCTCATGGCCAATGCAATGCAATGTTCCTTGGTGGGGTCCCTTTCGTCCCAAAGTTTAGCATAATGGGCTATTGCCGCCAATTGATATGTCATCCAGGCTCTGGGTTTTCCCACCCGCCAGCCCCAGCCCACAAAAGGCCTGCACCGGTAACTCTAATAGAACTCTAGTAGAACGTCCCTTTAAAACACTGTGAACCGTTCCCAGCAAGCCCTGTACCTTTTTGCTGTGCCTGGCGCCAGAGCTGTGCCTATCAAGGAACTCAGATCACCCCAATCATCCCCCACCAGTGTTCCTTGAACGGGGACATCACCTTCCTTGCTTCTGGACAGTTGCCTCGAAACCTCTCCCACTGTAAACGAGATAGACAATCAGCGGCTGTGTTTTTTACGCCGGGGATATGCCGTGCCCTGACCTCGATGTTTAACGCAAGTAGGCTCTTTGTGATTTCCCTGAGCAATTTCAATACCCTTACATTGTTAGATGACCCCAGATTGATAATATGAACGACCGCCAAATTGTCTGACCACAAAGACACCTTTTTGTTCTCCAGCTGAGCCCCCGATAGTTTAAAAGCTACCACAATGGGGAACAGCTCCAGCAGCGTGATGCCCTTTGCGATTCCCTTCAGATACCACTCTGTAGGCCATGCCTTACCACACCACCTGTCCCTCAAGATCACCCCGAAACCATGAGACCACGAGGAATCAGTAAACAGCTTGAGCATTTCGCTGCTGGCCCAATCCTCCCTCCAAAGTAGCACACCATTTGATTCATCAACAAAAAAAAAATCCCACATCTGGAGATCCTCCTTTACTTCGGATCCCAACCGGACATGCTGGGAAGCATGCTGAAGTCCCACTGTTTTAGCTCTATACCTCTGGCAAACACTCTCCCTGTGTCTATTACTCTCCCAGCGAAATTCAGGTTACCTGCCAGTGACTGCAACTCCCTCAAGGTTGCTTTGTTCTTACCCTTCAGCACCCTGATGTTGTCTTTCAGTCTCTGCACCTTGTCTTGCGGAAGCCTGTATTTGCCTTTCACTGAATCGATTTCAATCCCCAGAAATGTCAATGTTGTGGCTGGGCCTACCATCTTCCCTTCCACTAATGGGACCACCATGCTCCCCATCAAGCCCTGAAATATAGCCATGAGTGCCCTGCACTCCTCAGTCCCCTCTTTACCAATGAATACAAAATCGTCAAGATAATGCAAGACCCCACCCTTCCTCACTTTTTCCTTCAATGTGAACTCGAGAAAGGTGCTGAATGCTTCAAAATACGAACATGAAATGGCACAGCCCATCAGCAGGCATTTGTCATAGAAATACTAGTTATCCACCTGGAACCCCAGCAAGTGATGGCTCTCTTTGTGAATCGGTAGCAGCCTGAAGGCTGATTTAATGCCTGACTTCCCCATTAGAGCCCCCCTCCCTGCGGCTTTTACCATCTGTATTGCATCATCCAAGGAGGCATACTGAACCTTACACAACTCCTCTGGTATGCCATCATTCACAGATCGCCCTTCTGGAAAGGAGAGGTGATGGATCAAGCGATACTGGCCCTCCTCCTTTTTGGGCACTAGCCCTAAAGGTGACACCACAACATTGTCCATGGGGGGCAAGAGAAATGGCCAGCCACTCTACCCAGCTTGATTTCTTTCTCAATTTTGTATGCCACTACCTCTGGCCTTTTAAGTGCCGACCATAGGTTGGTTGCTTCGTTGACACCCATGTATCCTGTACCAGGGATCTTGAAACCCCACTTGAACCCTTACAATTCAAACACAGTTAACACAAAACTACTTACTTTCTAATGCGTTGACTGAGGTCCAGACAGTCAGTCCCACTCTTCTCGATTCCGAATCTGGGCAGTGCAGCAAGGGCAGCAGCAGGCCAGCGACAGACAGCAGCTGCAGCGGGCATGAGTTACATGACGGCACGGGTCTAGGGGGCTAGCAGGCAGGGGGCAGCAGGCCAGGCCAGCACCAGCAGTCAGTCAGTCACTCTGTGTGTGAACAACATGCACACGGGCCAAGGCCAGGAGGACGCATGGGCGTTGTGGACACTGGTCCTCCAAAGGCACGCACTTGTTTCTGGGCAGGGCACGGATTTGCTACATTTATAGCAAATGTGCACCGGCTGCGTTGGTCGCGGCTTGAGTTAGTCTGGCCTGGATCAGGCCGGCCTAGGAATGGGGGAGGGGATTCGAAACTGCAGAGTCTAGAGTACGTAGCAGTGTGTGATTATCGCCCCATAGCGCGATTTTCATTGCATGAGGCAAGCATCAGGCTGGCTGCAGCCTGCAGCTTGCCAACAGGCACTGCATTCAGCAGTGCTGTGAATGTGCATGAGCAGTGAGCATCAAGCTGGCTGCCTGCAGGCAAAATGCATCATCAGCCCCCTTCCTTCGGAGTCGAGTCACAACTGGGGCAGCCTAAACTGGGGGGCGACAGCATGAACCCTGGTACACCTTCCTCTTACACCTGGCAAAGAAATCCCATCATCCATCATATATCAAGAGGCTGATGCACACTATATGCTCCTGAGACCATGCACAGAGAGCGATGACATATTCAAAGTTTCCGTTTTCGGTCCTGAATTTTTAGCCAACAATGCTTGGGACTTGCACTTTTTGTAGATCTAGATGCACACGTTGTGTCCAAGATAAACTGTTGAGGCTATCGGGCGGATAGCCTAGGGGCCGCGTGCTCGCTGTGGAAACAAGACAACACAGAGCAACACAGGTTTGATCCCAGGGACTGCGCTTTGGAACCTCTTGGTATTAAGCACGTTATAAATAACCCAACATTACATTTAAGAAAGAAGCCACAAGAGCAGGCAATGTTGCAAACAAACCCAAGTTCTTCTGTATATATTCGTTTTCCAAATAAAGTAGTCTCCTGGATTTTTCGCAAAAGCGTTATTGCAGCTGTTGACTGTGTGACATACATTTATTTTTTGCATTCCTTTTTCAAAGCATAACAAGAGGCATTAACGATCGTAAATCTGCTTGGATCAGTTCCAACTTACTGAACCTACACTCAGTTTCGCATTAGCGAGAGGAAATGAACACAGATCCTCACCCTCATGGTGACGGACTCCTGTCCTGCGAAACGACACATGGTGATGTAGGAAGAAGCACTTTATTTACAAGCCAGAATTGTTGCCTAGGTCAATGCTAAACTAGTGACGTATGAGAGAACAGGTGTTTCTATTTTAAATTGGTGCTGCACCGTAGTAAATGAGTCCCTTCTGGAGTTTCTAATGGAGTTGTAGTACGATTCTTTCATCAGCCCAGGATCACAGGCTACACTGGCGAGGCTAGGGTGATTTTGGGCCAGTCTGCAATTTAAGCACTTTAACTTGTATGTTGAGGTTGACGTCTTGTCTTCCCGAATATCAGCTGAGCTGGGTAGGTACACATATGTGTCAATGAATTGGCAGGCACGTATGGCACCTGCGGGCGGCCGCCGATCAGCCGTGGCACCCAACCTTCCCTAACATCAAGGATGTTACTCTACTAGTGCTGCGGCCTGCATGATAATCATCCCGTCTGTTTTGGCAGAATGGACGGGATCAACCATCATTCCAAGCTGGCTGACTGATGCAAGGCAAGGGGGGCTGGGGTGGTCGAGTGGAACTGGAGGACAGGACCTGAGCACCAGTGACAGTGTGCACAGTGCGAGCGTGAGTGAGCGGCCGGCCCATGTGGGCCGTCCGCATTGAACTTAATGGCAGCCCCGGCCCAGCAGGAGCCACAATGGGGCGCACTGAGCATCCGAGTGGAGATCCCTACCCCTTCCCTGTCTCCGCCACTGCCACAAAGCACTGCTGAGTGGGCATGTAAAGATTTTGGTTGGGCCTTGCCCGCTGAGGCCCTACCCTGTCTACGCCTCTGCTGTAGCGTCAGGGGCCATCTGCCTGTACCAGTACTAATTTGAACCCTGTTTTGCAATCAGCCCCCTGCTCGCCCATACCAGAGCCGCTTTCCATTACAGACACCGAGTAGGCTAGCCCACAGCGTAGATTACAGATAAGTATTTTCAAGGCCCTTTATCTTTAATGAAAACCCCCCTTTAGACATCGGGGGTTTTAGATCAAAATACTTGTTCAGAACATGTGCCATATCTGTGCCAAATCAATAATCAGGTTATCACTGTTATCCAATTGAATAGTACTCATTTTATGGGCACAGCAAGGAGTTATGGCTGAGGCGGCTTGCCGCGCGATTCGAACATGTGATCTGCAGGATACGACTAGGTCCTCGCTCTAGGAACTCAGCATCCTTGGCTGTCTTGTCGAGCACCAGCCATGAAACCTCCAAGGTGTTTTCGGTCATGTATGTGCATTTCATTTGGACCATTGTAGATGGGAAGAAATATTTATGACCTCAGTACTTGTATTTCCCTGTGTGATATTCAGATCTATCAGATGTGCCATGGTTATTGGCAGGTCGAAGAATCATTTCTCATTACATGTATTCGCACCATGGTCAGGGGTGTCTATTGGGGTGCATGTACCACCTCCAAGCAATCAAAAAAGATGTATGGGGTAGCCGCCTAACTCTACATATATAACTGGATATTTATAATGCACTTAATACCCAGCGGTTTCTACGCGCGGCCCCGGGGATTGAACCTGTGCCTCTGCTTCCTCTTGTTTCTAAGGCAAGGGCGTTGCCCCTAAGTTATCCTCCCAGCACTCTAAAACAGCAGTGACCCTGTTAAAATGTGTATGTATATTATGGAACCAGCAAACCATTCCAACCATTCCTCCGAAACCTGGCCAGCCTTACATGTGAGATCATAATATGCCAGGAAACACCCTACGCCAATTCAGACTTACATGACTATGTACAGGAACAATGTGATTTGCCCAGGTTCAGCCCCAGGTCCCCTGAAACAGGATAGGCTGAAGGTAGCATACATTGCCCCAAGAATATTGCCTTTGTCAGTTTCCACATTACTACACAAGGTGCGCGGCACACGGCTGCAGGAGCATAGGTACTCACAGAGCAGTAACAGCACAGGTAAGAGCCGCATACACCTTTCCCAAATTCACAGATCAGGGAGCGGAAAAGCAGCTGGAGTAAGATATTGCCTGCAAGCAAGAAGCATCCAACACCCATACACCATTGCCCGGTGCACAGAACATGTACAGCACAGCTAATGGCAATGAGAGCTTTCCTTACAAAAAGGGCGCTCTATGGGAAGCAGTAGTGCAAGCTTCCTCTACAAACTAGATGCAGCGTGCGCAGCATTTGAGAAAGTGCCCCTTCCACAGAACTAATCCATTGTGGGCAGCATATGGGCACATTTCCATCACACACCAGATAAGGCATGGACAATAGTAGTTCAGGTATTGCCTCTGATAGACTATGGCAAGCATGGGCAGCAGTAATGCAAACCTCACTCACAAACAGGTGGGGCATTGGTGGCAACAGTGCAAGCTTCGGTCCAGGTGTGCAAAATGTGCCCCAACCAGGGAACCAGGTGTGTGGGAACTTTCACCTAGTGTGGGGAATATTCCTTTCTTGCCTACCTTTAGTTTACAGGGTTATAAGATTCCAATTAGTACAGGTAACCCGAGTAGAGTGACACCTCACATAAGTGTAATCAAATAAACAATTGACAGGTGGCCTAGTTAACACCAATTTTAAGGACTATGCTCATTCGGTGTGTGTCCTCTCTGCTGCGAGGCAGTGCCAGATGAGAAAGGCTGGCAGTCTCATCCTAACACATTTCAATCAGTGTATATTAAAGACATTTGATTTGCTCTCAAGACACACCCATATTTGCAAAGCACATGGAGATAAACTAATTTTCCCAAGATAAAAAGGACTTTGGCCAATAAGGGAACCCCAGATGAGGATCAAGACACGGTGGTTCCACAATTAGCAACTTGGCACTTCACTGCACCGCCTCCATTTCCACGATTGTGTTTTTTTTTATTTGCTCTAGCACACATTGCAGTCCAGCGTGTTTTATAATACGCATCTCCACACATGTTAAATAAGCAATCTGAAGTTGATGGAGAAAGATATTTGCCAAAGAACACACACGTGTAAACAAGAAGGGAAACCGGGATATGGGTCACTGGCATTGTTCCATCTTTTAGTAAAATCATAACTATAGTGGAAGACCGCCAACACAAAGCTTGGCCCCCTCGATCACATCAGAGGAAGGGACAACAAATGATTATGCACCGCGGTGAAACTGTGTATTCTTTTAAAATAATATTTATTGGAAATCTGACACACAATAAAGTCAATAAGCCGTGATTGATAAGGGGAACCAAAACCTATTATGTGCAAAAGGCATACTGACTTTTAAGAGACCAGTAATCAGCTGGTTAAACAAAGTGTGCTATAAAGCTGTCCACATATATTGCAAGCAGAAGAAGGGGTATTCGCACCCGGGAACGGCCAATCCCAGTCTTCTTTTTCCTGTGCACTATTGTGAATTCACAACTTGGTTTGGAGATAAAATAGAAGAAAAAAAATGGCCACCCCCATTAAAATAGAAAAGGGACTCGGCCCCTTTTCAGATGACGGTGGCCATTTTGGAACATGTTTTCCATGGCCGCCACCACCCGAAAAGAGAGCTAGTCCCTTGTCTATTTTAATGGCGGCGGCCATTGTTTTGTCATTATTTTCCTCCAACGAGAGATGGGCTTGCGCTGAGCTCATCTCCCATTGGACAGAAAAAAAAAGAAAACTATCCGCACCCAGGTCAATCCTGGGGTGCAAAATAGCTTTCACGCTCCCGCTGGGGGGCTGACATTAGGTTTAACGGCCTGCAGCCCGAGATGAGGCCATCGCATTGTTCTGGCCTACCAAAGCTCAGGCTAGCAGGCAGTTAAACCCCATGTCCGCCCCCCCAGTTGAGGCGTGAAAGCTATGCTATTTGCTACACCAAAGTGATGCCCATTATAATGATCTGGAATGTCTGGTATCAAAAAATATGTTATGTTATTTGAAACTTTTACAGCACACGGTCACCAGAGGTATCTTGGCGCTAGTAGAGAGAGGGGGAACCACCATCTATCAGCCACTGCTTGTTAGAATAAAACGCTCTTTAAGGACTATATGTATTTGGTTTGCCATATATCCTCAGCATTCATTTTGGTGTAATATTGCATTTGACACTTGCGCTCAGTGAGATCACAATAGATCAAACAGTTTTGGTTAAATGGGGAAGCCTGGATTGGAGCTTGAATCCTCTGTTTTCAAAATCATCATATTCGCTGATAATCTGACGCACCCCCCTCTCCTCTCCTCGCCAATCTTTTTGATTCAACGCAACACATCACACTGGTGTTCCATAAATGTCAAAGCAATCCCTTAATTGGCAAATAGGGAAACTGCAGCACAGACAACTAAAGTGATGCACCCAAGCTTCCCACAACTTTGGTCTCTAGAGGGAAAACGAGGATTAGAAACCACATTATCTGGTGGTTCCAAAGTCTGCAGTTTACCCACAGAAACCACATTCTTCCTCTGTCGGCCAGCCTTACTGATGTAACAAAACATTATAGGCCGGTGTTATTCTTATTTGAAGAACGGTCCCTCAACAGGCGGACTTTCCTCCCAAGCAAATCGTCTCCTGAAGAGTTAGACAACTCCCAGGTGCAAGTAGATGGGGTAAAAAGTCTGGAAACAGGAACATTACAGCAACAACACCTCTCTCATTTCTAGTGAAAAGGAAAGAAGGGAGTCAGTGACTATACGAAGAACCAACATACGTAACCCTCTTTTGTTAGTTATAAAACTCCTGGTATTCCTGACGGCATTGTCTTGTTCTGGGTCACTACACACACGCCCAGGAGAGAAGACATGGTGTTGCCACATGTGATGGATTGGTGAGGTAGGACCTTGTCTTTTACGACCCAAGGGCAAAAGTAAAGAGGTATTCCAATGCGTGTTTCCCCCAGAGCCAGTAATGACCAGTTCCAGCGCAACTAGTTCCAGAATTCCACTGTCGCAATCCTAAAAGCACATCCAGAGCCAGAACCCTAAAAGCGAGAAGGTTCATCACACAAACCCAGCATCCGTAATACAATAAAACGGTCTTGGGGCAATCCGCCGTCCCAAAAGGCCACAGGAAAGAATTACCAAGGGATATCTGAAAACCAGGCCGATAATGAAGGCCAGCATTGGTGCACAGTTCAGCCAATCAGAGACAAAGAGTAGAATCCGAAAGGGCTTGAGCAGGACAAGTCGTGGCACGGTTCAAGGTCAAAACAAGTCAAGCACATGGCAATGATGGTGATGATGATGATAGCAAATTTATAAAGCGCTCGTTCGCCAAAAAGGCATCATGGCGCTAATGCAGGAACCACCATCAAGCAGAAAACAAACCCGACCTAGGTCTTTATTGGAAGAGATATGTTTTGAGTTGTCTACGAAAAGACAGGTGATCAGAACTAGCCCAATTCAATACGAAACGCTACTCACGGAACAGAGCTTCCTGTATTGACAAGCTCCGCTGCTTCTCATCTGTCTCTTCATATACAGTGGGAGCTGCAGAGAGTGGCGTGACAATTGCTGGTCGGCCAGGCTCCCGTTGCATACTAACGTCATACCATTGATGCTGACGCAGGGTACCATGGGACTCAAGTTTAGTTCCATTTTAGGCCCTGGTGCCTTGGGAACAGTCATCGGACGCTAGAGTGAACACCCGGGACCACCATGATCCATTTCTCTGGCCACTGGCCACAGTGTGGGGGCTCTTTTGGTGCCCCTGTGGGCATGGGTATCCCTCTCTTGCATGATGGGCTCTCCCATTATTTCATTTCATTTATTGGCTTCTCTTCCCCACATCTTCGCATTCATCTCCCCCGTTGCAGCCGTCTCTTTCACTGGGACTTTGTACCAGTCCTCTTTCTGTCTCTGCCGGGCGGGACGTTCGCGTGTACGTGAAGGCTGCGTGGTATTACGCTACTTAGCCTCACTACGTGTTTTGTCCTGGTCATGTGATCCACATCGCGCTCAGTTTCCATTCAGTGTAGTTCGCGCGTGGTGGACTCTGCAGGCCGTGACGGTGCCGTCCTTCGCGAGCGGGCTGGTTGCAATTCATACAGCTACTCGATTCCCTACACCAGCGCACCCTGTTTCAAGTAAGTTTAGTTGGTTCGCCCTACAGCCCCATGCTAAATCACGCTGTATGGCTGTGTTTAACATGGTGCTGACCATATATATGCCAGCCTCTGCTGCTTACTAACTATTAGGTTAGCCGTGTTGCTTTTTGCAAATTAACTATGCAGGTTTTTCTGGTCCACACCAACCTAATTATGGTCTTAGCATTGCCTGCTGTACCGTTTAGACACTTAGTCCTTTACAATGCCACCTTTTGGCCCAGGTCACGGACAGGTCCCCACACCCTAGTCGTGCCTTTTTCCAATGGTCTTAGCTTCAGGGACACTATTTCGTTTGTTGTGTTGCTATCGGCATGCTTGGACATTCACCTCTTAGTTCACTATATTGTTATGTGGTCGCGTTTAAGAGATATTTTCTGCTCTCTCTCTCTAATTTCTCTAGCAGTACACTGCTTGCTTCATCTCTGTGGAGATAGCTTGAGCCTTACATTATCATTTGGTCCACAGCTAACCCAGGCCTCCTAAGTCGACAGGAGCCCTTTGTCCGTATCCTGCGCCCAGTAGGTCCGCTCATCGGATTCCACTACGATGGGCATCATTAAGCATAGTCCTTTTGCTTTGACAGGTAACCATTCATTCTGTTCCAGTTAGCATTTGCTGGTTTTTGTTTTGTTTTCTTTTGGCCTCATTGTACCATTCCTGCTTTTCCATGGACAGCCTTAGCCCCTTGCAGGGCTTTTTCTTCAGCATAGACACTCTGTTCATTCATCGTGCCAGTGCCTGGCTGATCGTGCGAGGTCAGTTTTGTCCATTACCTACTAGTTCACCATCACATGGGACCTTGACCCCTTTGGGTGCTCAGTTCGACCCACTGACTTGGCACACCTGCCTCCTTCTTCTCTGGCTCTCCCGTGGGGTTTCTAACTAGTGCTCCTGCACACTGTATGGAACAGGCACCCTTGTGTTTGGGCAGCTATTTATACCTCAATTTCTGGGATGTTCTCTTGATTCTATCTAACTTTCCCAGCACCTAATTAATTCCTTCTCTTTCCACTTGGTTTTTTTATAGGTGGCACATTGTGGGTACACAATACATTTTTTAACTATTGAGCATTTTTTATGAGGTGGGCACTGCCGCATACTTATGCAGTAATGCTCGTCTCTTGCAGTCTTCTGTTCCATACCTCCTGATGAAGACGTGGTGCAATAGACATACCACGTCAAAACCGGTTGAGTTTTGTCCCCAAGGGATGTGATCTACACCACATGTTCACCTCTAGATCCGCCCTTGCGATAGATTGTTTTAATACATTTTTTCTATTGTATGTTTCTCTGCTTCTATAAAACAAAAAAAATATAATAAAATCATTAGATGGGATGTGAGGATTGTGCTCGCTCCCCATTATGAATGAACTTTGTCATTTTTAGCTATTGTTGTCTGGTTGATTGTCACGTTGAATGTTGTATGGGTTGAATGCTGCACTATGAATGGTTTGGATGATGGACTAATTTTAGCCATGTTTTATATGTACCTCTATTGTTGTGATATGTAATAATATGTTCTTTAAAGCACTGTGTCATTAATTGACTATTTTCCAAATTCCGGTATCATGACTAAATCAAATTGATACAATTTGTAAGCAACACAGTTCTGCTCACTGGACAATTTTTCCGGATTTCTGTGGTCCAGAGTATAGAGTTTCCCTTCTCCTTTCTGTTTTTGTACTTCTCTTTCATTGCCTTTTGATTTTTGGTTTGCTCTGCTGGCTGTAGTTTTGAATGTCAAGTTATGTTTCTTTTTACCTAAGAACCACAACAAGAGGTTTCCGACCCGGATATTTTCTTGTTGAATGCCTTTCTGTAGTTTACGCCATCCCTAGGGGTCTGCAACCTTTTGCTCTCCAAATGGTTCGGACTACAACTCGGAGGTAAGTTGTAGTCCAAAACATCTGGAGAGACAAAAGTTGCAGACCAGAAAGGATGGCGTAAATTGCAGAATCAGGCCTGCAAACTTTGGCTCTCCAGATGTTTTGGACTACAACTTCCTTCAGACTTAACCAGCATAGTCAGTGGGGAGGTATCATGGGAGTTGTATTCCAAAACATCCGGAGAGCCAAAGATTGCAGACCGGTAAGGATGGCATAAACTGCAGAATCAGGCCTGCAAATTTTGGCTCTCCAGATGTTTTGGACTACAACTTCCTTCAGACTTAACCAGCATAGTCAGTGGTGAGGTATCATGGGAGTTGTATTCCAAAACATCTGGAGAGCCAAAGGTTGCAGACTTGATATATTTTCATATCCATTCTCCTAAAAAGAGGTGTAAATTGCTTATTGTGCTCTGCGGCACATGTATGTAATTAGGGTCAAATTTAATCCAACATTAGTACTGGCTACAGGCAAGACAAGAAAATCACAGGTTCCTGCTGTGAAAAGAGGTCACAACATAATGCCAAATGATTGCTTGTATGCCTGTGAGCCCTCTTCCATATCTGATTCATTGTGGTTAAGAATTATAAAAGGCCACCATCTTGTGTGAGCACAGGGATGATGCGAAAAACAAAACGATTCCAGGGGTTAAGATTAATTTGAAACCCTCCAGCCATGACCTCGTTTGTTTTGGCTAGTCACCCCAATGGGAGCGGGTATTCCCAGACATGTGTCCTGAACCTGCTGGGCCTAGAGATCCAAGCTACTCTTCAATGACAAGGCTCTATGAGGCTGAACAATGTCTGGGGATGTTTGTGGTCTTGTGCAAAAGGGATGTGACCATGATGTTTGAGATACACTGCCCCCTTTGGGGTGGGACCAAGCCTGATTTTCATATGGTCTTCCTCCTTTTGTACTAGCTTGGCGGGCGAAGGACGATGGTCTGGAGTGTCGCCCAGAACAATACCAGAGGTTAAGATTAATTGTAAACCTTTCAGCCATCATCTCTTTTGTTTTGATTAGCTCAACAGAAAATGTTCTCTGATTCTGACATGTGACAACCCAAATTACAAACCAGCAACTTGGATGTATGCAAAAAAGTGTGATGACGTCCATTTTACACAAACACAAATCATACAAATCAGAACTGAGCCTGTTTTAGGCATTGTTTTCCCTTTCACTACACATAGGCATACTGCAGCGGAGTAGCTCACAATCCCACGTCTGTTAATCTCTCTTATTTATTTATTTATTTAGCTTTGTAAAGCGCACTAGCAGCCTGTTGGCATTGAGGCACTGTTGCAGGAAAGTGTCTTAGTTCACTCTTCATGTTGTATGTACAGCCCCAGTCGCTAATGGTGCAGACCAGAGATCCGAAAACCTTGGCTCTCCAGATATTTTGGACTAAAACGACCACATGTCCTGTCCATGGTAGGCACTGGTGAGTGGTCATGGAACTGACAGTCCAAAACATTTGGAGTGCTGCAGGTTGCAGACGCCTGATGTGTGGGAAGTAATTTACCACATGCCAAATCCTATATTGCTTTTGGACTTATGATTAACATTATTTGATGAATCGTCTGCACCTTTCTGAGCCAGCGTAATCATTCATCCCTTCCACCATGTTCCATTCATTCTGTCTATTTCTTAGCACTGTTTTAGGATATGTCCCAGCAAATCAATTTTCGGCACCTAAATTCAGTTGTGATTACGTTTTGACAGAGGGGGATGTCACTTAAGTTACTGCATCCTACCCCCTGTCGGCCAATTCAGGGTTGACGTGCTTGGTGGCCTGGATGAATTCTACCAGGTACCAAACAGAAGCAAAAAATGTCTGATCCATTTGACCCCAATGCTCCAATCACAAGGATGTCAGATTATATTGCACCGACGGTCCAAAATGAGGGTAACACATGTATGCAGTTGTCCGCATCCTTTAGAGCTGTCTGTCTTGGGCTGAAACAATCTATGTATACCAATTGCACTGCCCTAATTTGCATACCCAAAACGCATTGCTTGTGTGGCTGTCATCTAGAGGTGAACTTCCAGTGATGGATGCAGGGTGGCGCTGTTGCTTGTGCGACTTAGCTGAAATAGCTTCATGACATTTCTGGTGGAAGTGTCTTTTGCAAGCTTTTTTAAACCCACCATAACTTGGCTGGTATTTTCTGATCCATTTGGTACAGGTCATCTTTTGGGTGTTTTCATGGCGCGGCATTAATTGCACGTGAATTGAAATTCTTGAATTGCTCATCACTGAGTTCCACGAGTGGGAGCTCTCGCTGTGGCTGCGACCTCATGCGAGGAAACTGCAAGAACAGAGAGTGGATCCAAGCTTGCAATCTAATGCCTTCCAGGGATTTTCATTAAGACCTGCCTAAGCGATGAGTTCATCCTTTGTAAAATGGTGAACAGGCCAAAAGTCCTGCGCTGATATTGCTAATGATGTAGTCAGCTCATATTGTATTAATTAACCCAGCCCCTTAGAGCTTCGGTAATCAGGCAGTAGAGATCCCCAGGCCCTTCCTTGGATGCTTAATTTTTCATTCTGCAGAAATACAGTATCTTTTAAAAATGTTATTCACCATGCTTTTTCGGTTAAACATTGATTACTTTTTAAGCTGGGCATGCCCCAAAGAGCGGCTTAGCCTTTTGCATCATGTTCTGCTAGCCCAGAGTTCTGTCTTTGCAATTGTGTACAGGTATGGACGACACGGCTGATAAGGATCACAAGGTCCACCCTTCCTAGCCATCTTACAACGTGCTGAGGAGCTCTAGGTCCAACTCGGTCTCCAGCTTTGCCTTTGCTGTCGCCAACTCATTGCTTCGCAGTGTCCCGCATGCATGCGTCTCTTTAACGTTATTTTTCTTCCTTTGGCCCTGCCTCTACTTCTGGCTGCAATAAACAGCCTTTATGTGGCAAAAACATCCCAGCGTCACTCTTGGGCCTCCTCTCATTATTGCCACGTGACAACTTGTTCTAGAAGCATAGCGGTTTGCAATGTGTCTACTCCTCCAGCGGTCACTTTACCCTGCTCCCGTCCATTCCAAGCAGAAAGTATTCGTTTCACTGTGTTCTTCTGTGTTGCCAATGCTGCCAAGGCCGGGAGAAAGAACCAAAAGGGCTGGTGTTGTAAAGCCTTTCACTAGACATCAGGATACATCACTGAAGCACAGACCTGCTGTGGAGTCCAGGCTGGGCTCCAGGCAAGTCTTTATTTTACATATGTACATCATGTACATTACTCCAGTTTCTCTTGAATATATGTACAGTCACGTATAGACGCTGACAGGAACATGGATGGGTATAAACATAACTAACAAAGGAGTAGACCCACCGGCCATCCAGCCATCCTCAGCTCAGGCCCCGACTGACACTCCCAGACCATTCACACACAGATCCACCCAACATTCTCCTGAGCTGCATTCATGCTCCAACATTCTTACAGCAAGCGCCCAGGCCAGTGGCAAGACAAAACTACACTACAACTGCTGGTGGTGTCAGAGTAATGCATGGGAATAAAGACTAGTGACAGGTAATGCAGGAAGCGTATGGCATAAGCAGACAGAGGCTGGTGAGCTTTCAGAACTTTCTGGAATTCTGTAGCATCAAGATCCAAGTAATCGGGTAACAAACCTCTGGAGGCCGCAGTCTGGAATCTGCAGGGACTTGCACAGAAACCCCTCTTGGTTCCCAGAGTGAACATAAAAAAAAGATGTGGGCTATCAACCAGGGGTTTGCTGGGAACCAAACATGGTCCTGGAAATGAGTTTCAAAATGGCTTCCCCTTGCACCATGTAAGCAAGCCCAACCCATTAAAAAATGGTTGCACAGGTAAAGTTTGAAAAAAATGGTTAATGAATCAAAAGAGTCCCACGGTGCGGTGAGGAGACCCGAGTGGTTTGGGTATGCCCAGAAGTGAGCCCCGAGGCTGATGGGCCTAGAGACACAAGCTGCTCCTCACTGATGAGGCCCAACAAGGCCAAAACATGTCTGGGGATGCTTGTGGTCTCGTGCAGAAAGGATATGACCAATCAGTTTAGGCGGGACTGTCCCTTTTGAGGTGGTAACAAGCCTGATTTGCATATGGTCGTCCCATTGTGTAAAGGGTTGGCAGGGGAAGAACGATGGTCTGGAATGTTGCCCAGATCAATGCCAGAGGTTAAGATTCATTCTAAACCTTCTAGCCATCACCCATTTTGTTCTGTTTCAGGAATAGCAAGTGCATTAATTCTGCACCAGACTTGTACAAGACCACCACCAAACTGGGTTGTTATTAGCTTGAGCTGGAAAAACACTTGAATCCCATAGAAATCTGAATGCTTGCACTATAGTTCAAGAATGTTGCCAGGATGCTGCAGGGCATTCAGAAATACGGAGTGGAGTACTGGGTCGTGTCGGAAACTGAACAGAGGATGCCGGTTCTCCACATGGGTGAAAGTGAATGAGTGGGTGAAAGTGGATATGCTGTCACACAAATACCTGGGATCATATTTGCTACTAGAAGCCTTGACCTTCTTAAAGTGAACATGACACGCATGCTTCAGTATTCTATATGCAGTGAGCGAATAATTTGTTATGTGAGGTCATTAGAACGAGACTAATGGATACCTTTGAGAAATGGATTTCTGCAAGACCCCGGGTTGGATGGCTGCTAGCTAATTTACAAGAAGTGTTTCACTGTTAGGAGCCATATGTAAAGCGCCCATCTGCCATTGGTATTGCCTCGTAGCGCTGAAGTGAGTCCGAGAGCGCAGTCTTCAACTAACCTGGCTCTCCAGAGGCTACTATTCTGACTTTGCCTAACAAACGGCATTTCACAAATTCATTCAGAATTGATAGCCATTTCAACAATTGGGTGCTTGGGTTACGCAGGCACCAAGACTTTGCATGCTTGATTGAGTCACATAGTACTGGCATAGAGGTCTACCCCTAAATGGGATTGGAGTACAGCAATGCTAGAGGAGGCAATGTGAATGATGGCAGGGTGGTGTGAGGTTCTCTGTGTCTCTTGCCATTTCTGGTTGTGGATGCAGCCGAGCAGTGCCGTGATCCCGGGATTACCATGAAATGATTGGGAAAAAAAGAGCTACTGAGAAATGACCACATTTTATTTGACTAATCAGAGGGGAGACCATCCGCACCCCCTCCCTAATTCCCCCCCACCTTAACCTATCCCCTTACCCCACCCCCATCTATTTTTAATAAGAATGAAAAAACATCCCTAACGAATTCGACCCCAAAAAACTCAGTCATTTCTCATTAGGTATTTTTGCATTCGATCATTTCTGTAGATACCATAATCCCGTGGGATGCTGTGCGACTCTGGTTTACGCATGTACGCAAGTTTTCCGTGAAGGTACGGAGTCCCTTTTGCAACTGAGTACAACTATTGCACTAGTGATTAGTTCACTCTGTATGTTTTATTTTCTCAAAGGTCTGAGTTTGTGCTGAACAGAAAACTCTATGTTCTGTTGGGTATTAGCATAATTGACCTAAAACATTTCACCTAAAACATTTGATCGAATTTTGTTGGCCTTTTTTTCGGTCACATTTGATTTAATATATAGATGGGGGTGGGTAAAGTATTGATTAGGTTGAGGGGAATTGAGGAGGTTGTGCGGGGTCCCCCCCGCATTTTAGATCAAATAAAAAGATCAAAAGAATTACATCAAATGTGATTAGGTCAAATGTTTTAAGTCAAATAGACCTAACCCTTCTTTTGTGATATGCGGGTGGAACAGTGTTGCTCCAAAGAGCCTGCAGAAGTCTACACAGGCGAGGAAGACAATGACTGCCAACCAGCAAAGTTAAATGTGCCAAATAAGTACTTAGAGGCTTAGCTGCGATGCAAAGTAATAGTAAGAGTGGCATCAGGGAACCACTGCAGTGGAAGATCAAATAGAAAGATGCTTGCACTAAAAGGTCACATCATTTTCTGGGAGAGGTGGAGATGCATTTCTGGAGCAGAGGGACGTATAAGCAGCGGAGGGGAATCCTGTGAGATCAGGGCGATCTGTGGGCCTCGCCATCAAGACACATGCGTGGAATTAAGCAGGTCAAATTTTAGGAACGGATACTGATGGCAGCGTCTCATGAATTCAAGAATAGGTGGCAGCACGGCAGTAAATGCAGGCCCATTGCCTGCGGCATGGACTGCAGGGTGCAGAGGGACAAAGACCACCAGCAGGCTCTCCTGTGCACACGCAAACCCAACATCAAGCACATTGCTCTTGCAGGATCCCCTCCAGTCCCATGTAGTAGCCATTTTCCAAGATCGGGGCCACTTTCAAGATGGCGGCGATGCGGACGTTAAGATTGTTTCCTATTTATCTATGACGCCCCTTCTCTTTTCACTCTCAGAATACGTGCTATAGATTTGAAGGGCCAATGACGTGCTACCCTCCCAAAATGTACGTAAAAAGTCAGCTTGCGCTCTTGGAACCGATCATCTGAGCACATGGCAGTACTTCAAGTAACTTAAATAAATGTAACACCACGTTTTACTCAGCGGTAGCTCCTGGGGGCTAAATAACACTAGAGCAACAGAATACGTAGAATGATGAAGGGTTGGGAGGATAGCTCAGGGACACCGTGTTTGTATTGGAAGCAAGACAACGCAGCAGATTTGAATCCTGATCGTGCGCTTAGAAACCACTCGCTGGTATTAAGCGTGATATAAAAGAACAATTACAACCAGGGCACAAGTAATGTAATTGCTCATTTGTAATGCACCTATACACGTGTGTGTCTCAAGGTGCAACAAGGCAAAGGGGGGGTGTGGATGGGGGAACGATCCTACTAGGCTTTGTACATTTGGATCGTGCAAGTGCTTATAACCCCCTTAATTATTATTGTTATTTTTTTTAAAGCATGGATCCGCGGTTCGAACTAGTGTTGCTCAGTATGGTCTTGCTTCCGTGACACACGCGTTGCTACTGAGCTATCCTCCCTTCACAGTTGAGGGTACACGCGGGTGGACGCAGTCCCCCCACTTTCTTCAGAGGGCACCGTGATATGCTAATTTCAGGTGACACCACGCTCAATTGGCATGTTAATGAGTCCCCCCACTTTTTGTTTTAGGACTTGACCCCTGATTATAACTGTTGGATATGAAATGATCGTTGTTACTATGGAAATTCATATTGTCAATGACATTTTTGCAAGGCAACCCTCCTTGCTGCGTCTGTTATCAAATCACAGACATCGGGCAATGTCAGGCTGAGCGATATTGTATATGATTGCCTATCTCGGACCTAGTAGTGAACGAGAGGACGCAAATCAAGATTAAAGGATTTCCTCTACACAAGCTGTAGGTGGGTGTTGAGCACCGCTGCTATAACTTTTGATCTGACTGCAGCAAATATTCATGCTTCACTCACTCTATCAGAATAGGTCTATCAGTGCTCGCTTACATCTTGCTTGCATCGCCAGCCTTAGCTAAACCTACCCACTAATCATTTAAACTCTGCACTCGATACTGGACACATGCAACTGACTGAGCTACTCACACACAGCTTCACAGCTCGGGCCGGGAGGATAGCTCAGGGGCAATGCATTTCTCTCGAAAGCAAGACAACGCAGAGCAACCCAGCTCCAAATGCCAGTCATGTGCTTAGAGACTAGTCTCTGGTATTAAGAGCATTATAAAAAATTGATTAATTAATTAATTAGTATCCTTCCACCAGAGCATCACACGTCTTCAATCAACTTGCATACCACATGCGCAAGGCTATTGCATCCTCGCCCATTGGACACCTAAGGACCCCTTTCTGGACACTAATTCATTGATGCACTTAACACTAAACTTCTAGAAATGCGCACACACACAAACACGCGCGCATAGTTCTGGGTACATCTGCTCTGCAGCCATCCCCACAAGAGGAGAGCAATGTTGCTTTTCCTCTAGTCAACCTCCATCCTCTCTCTTTTGAAGCCACCAGGCTGCCTGGAGACCATGTAAATGGAAGTGGCACGCCATATAAATCCTAACAGCATAACATAACAGCGGTATAATGAAGGCAAATTCCAGCCCTTATTCACCAATATTGTACTTGACATCACTCTAATACACAGTTGAGGGTCTCTGAATGCGACTATGCACCCACACCAATTGTGTTGGAATTCATTGACAGTATGTTTGTCTTCTCATTGGTGGCTACTCCGTTAGGCCGGAAGGAGCGTATGCCTGACTTCCTTTCAGAAGAAGCCAATGTTGAAAGGCAAGGTCCATGAATGACAGCACCGACTTGCTAACTCATGCACATTGTTCTGCTGTTTCCGAGGATGTACGATGGTAATAGATCCCTGAGCCTACCACAGCACACATGTGCAGAACAGGTTTGCCTGGCTTATGAAACACTGCATCCAATAACCAGGGCACACATGGTACCCTGGGGGTGCTTAAAATGAAGTGCTGCACAGTCATAGAAAGATCTTATCCCCACCCTGTATTCAGTCTCTCAGGCAGGATATGGGGGGTGTCAGAATGTACCACCTCCAGCCTTTGTTGGAGCGGGTTGGGTGAGAGTCACCTGTGCTGGTCCCCCACCTCCTGGACAGGGTTGATCTTCCATTCAGGCTCAGGGGGGGTGAGGTCTAAAACATCAGGACCCAGAGCACTGAGATCAGTGGACCAGTGCGTGCCTGTATGTGGATTTCCGTGTTTGTGTTTGGGCGTATGTGCAGAATTCATATGTGTGTGCACAAGGATGTGGGCAAGTGTTTGTGTGCCATAGAACAATGCCGGGAAAGCCACAGCACCATAAGTGGGACCTGGGAGGGAAATATATGGCACTGAGAGCAACATGGAGGATATGTAGGTCCTAAGAACCTGGCACAACAGAAAAGCAGAATCCTGACTGATTTGTAGGCAATATTAAACACTGAGGGTGACATGGGGGCAATTCCGGACTCTGAGTGACATTGGGGTCAGAACTGTTCCTGATGTGAAATTGGGGAATACTGGGTCCTGAGAGAATATGAGGGCCCATGTGGACCCAGTTTGCGCCATGAAGTCAATACCGGTCATGGAGAGTGACATAGGGGTAATACTGAGCTCTGGGGGTTGCATGGTGTCAGTGCTAGGTCCTTAGGGCAGCATGCGGGCAAGATTGCATCCTGAGAGCAACACTGGGAAACACCTGGGCTCTAAGAGTGAGGTGGGGGTAGGGGGCGCAATACTGGGAACTGACAGGGGCCTGGCGAAATTATGCTGGTCCCTGAGAGTAAGGCTGGGTGATATGGACCAAACGTCATATCTCAATATTTTTGGGCTGAATGGCAACATACGATATGCATCTCGATATTGTTTATGTGGGTTAAATGCTCAGTTGTAAGCCGCCAACTACATGTGAGATGTTACAAACAGCTTTATTTAGAAGACATTGATAAAAAAAATGTGCAAATGCAGGGTTCCTCTTCCTGTTTGAGAATAGATACAACTGTATAAACATAAAAATGTAAATAAAAAAATGTATATCTCAGTGTTAACGATATTGTGTCATTCTGTATCGATTTTGAAAATATATCGATATATCACCAAAACTTGATATATACCGGCCGGCCCTACCTGAGAGTGCCACGGGAACAGGTCTGGGTGCAGAGAATGGCACAGGGAGATGTATTGGACCATAAAAGTGACTTAGGGCCAGAACCGGACCACTCAGAGAAACACCGGCAGACCCACATCCTAAGAGTGTCAATGAGCAACAAAAGACCCTGTGGGCAGCCTAGGGCCAATACTGGGGAGTAGGTACAAACTAGTGGCAATACTGAGCTATAGAGCAACACAGGGCAGCACCTGGTGTAGGAGTGGCACGTGCAAACTGGGCCTTTAGAGCAAGAGGAAGTCGGAACTGGTCCCGGAGAGAAACATGGAGCAAACCGGGCACTGAGGGCATCGTGGGGCCAAAAGAACTGGTCCCTCGGAGCTCCACGAGGGCAAAACAGGGCCAAGAGGGTGACATGGGACAGAATTGTGGCAACAAGCAGCACGAACCTGTGTTTTATCCTGGCAATACTGCTGTATACTTTTGAGAAATAAGCGTTGTGATTTTCCTTGAGCACAGCCAGCAAGAAAATGTGTTTTACAGTTGCTCAGACTGGGCATCATAATTTTTTGGGGGGCAAAGCCAGCACGAAACTGTACTGCACAATTCTCGGGTCTACTGTTGCTGACCTGGCATCTTTTGGTGTTTCATGGGTCCCACAGAGAACCAATGACACTTTCTTTATCTTTAGCTTTTTGCCTGGTTTAAGTTATGTGCTGTCAAATGCACCATTTCAAACCTTTGTTTAGAAATACATTCTCCGAGGGTGAACACCTCTTCCCCGCCGCCAGGGTTACTGCAGTCCTGCCCTCAGGGCTGACTTTGGGCAATTTTGGGAAAAAAATATACACCCCACCACTTTAAAAAGTCACCAGCTGCAATCGAACTCACACCAGCGTCCACTTTTGGATGCAAGGAAAAAGAAATAGCGATTTGTGGGAATCACAGATGGATGAAGTCCAGACTAATGGCAAGATCTGTTTGTGGCGCTTACTGCAGGGCCATGAACTTGAAAGAATCTGCAACATCTGTGTATTTATGTGTGAGACACACACACACACACACACACACAGACATCCCAGCTGTGTTTGATCCTGAATATCTTGGATCAGCTGTGAAATGGCAGGTGGAGCTTTTGGCATGTTGGCCATGCAGCTGTATCATTTCAAGCCGTATGGGCACACATCCGCGCAGAAAAGGCCGCCCTCTCTTTATTACATCATGCTAAGGAGTAACATAGGTTGTGCCGTGAACTTGCATAATATTTCCATTTTATTTGCTTCTATTCCCCAAAGTTTAGCAGAACAGTAAAGAGCGGGAATATCATTGCTGATGGGGCACCTGCGTTTGTGGAACTGCAGGTTCTGCAACAATTGCCATGCACCGCTCACGTGAAGCAACGCGGCACATGTAGCGTGTATTGCTGTCCATTATACCGCAGAGCCCAGTGTCTAAATCATTGACTCATTTTAAAGGTTGTAAAGTAGGATATTTGCAGGGAGAGGAGCTATGAGAAGCATGTACAGCCAATCTACATGCTGTGGCCATTGCTTTGCCAATTGTAGAGAAATGCTTTTTTCTTGCTTGAAATTGGGTTGACAATGGACTGGTGTCCTTCGCTGTTGTTAGTAATAATGATACATTTTATTCGGGGTTTACCATTAAAATTGAAATTTCATATATACGCCCCCCGCTTTCTTTGATATCCAATTATGCAATGTATTTCATTTGCATGCAAAACATCTATGTGCAAATTAAAACACAAAATGCAAAGAGTCTTAAAATAAGATCATACTTCCAATTCCTTCTCCTGATTGGCAACATGGTCCCAGCTGCTGTAAGAAAAGGCTGTGCGCCGTACACTTGCTGCGCGACCCCCAGCTTCTGTTACAGAGAATCAAGTATTGTTGTCAGTGCATGGCTGGATACACAGGGGGGCAGGCACTCTGCTTCGTATAAGGGGAACGCTGCCCAAAGTTTTCAGACAGCAACGCTGCTTTGCAGCCTATCAGCCTGGCGAAGACTCCAAGGATGCAGTGATTACCAATTGCACCTGCATGACCTCCTTCCCTGCATCAATGTTACTGCATGCTGCCTTGCAGCGGTGGAGCTCGGGAATTCTCACATCATCACACACGAACAGTGCAGCCCGTGCTCACAGTTTCCTTGCCACTAGCCGCAAGATATGGCTTAATGAAACACCATATAAGGCCTGGATAAACTTGTAACTTTTTTTGACCTGCAGAAATGACGGTTGAATTACCTAAATTTCCCAGCGTGGGTGGATTCTGCAGAATCTTATGAATAGAATTCCCGAAGGTTGTCGGTGCATTGAGGATGGTGCATGTACCCCCCTCTCAAGACCCCCCCTTCTCTTTACAGGGAGAGGACCTCTGACCTCCAGACATAAGAAGCAGGCCTCCCCTCGTGCCAAAATGGAGCGACACATGGCATAGCCACTCTAGTCTCATGAACGAATCGTCAATCAATATGTCAAAAAGAGCATATATGTTTCGTGGATACAGACAGTTCAGTCAGTGCTTCCGATAAGATTTGGCACTGGGAGAATTTTACTCACTATTTTTAAAGTTGGAGTAAAATATTCTTTTAGGGAGTAAAAATGGAAGTCCAATTCCCAATGAGAGTATTTTATAAGCGTGTAAAAATATGTTTTAACTGAAAAACAGAAATGTTTTTGTAATATTTATTTATTTGCACCTAGTTATTCGTGCACATTAAGAGATCCATGTTCACTTCTTCCAATCAAGCAGTTAAAATCGAAGTTTCTTCCTGTGGTGCTACGTGCACTACTGGTCCAAACATATCCATGGAGCTGTGAGTGTGAAAGCAGGGGCGCAAGAGTCTACATGTCTTTTTCCTATTTTTTGTTTGGAGTATCTGTACTCCCTATTTAGTATTTTTTGGGAGTGTTTGACCATTTTTAGGGAATAAGAGTGGCCCGTACACCCTTCATCTTTTCTGTAGGCCTGACTTCAGTATTAGGGTGAGTGTTGTGGAAATGTGATGGTGATCAAGCCCAGTCTTTCAAGCATGCAACCTTTTTATCACAGATATATGTGCCAAATAAAATGATTTGGGCAAAATGTTATGTTCCCAAAATGCCCTTTCACACCTGCTACTTGCCCCCTTCCTTATTCTCGTAGGGGTATTTGGAACACATACAGTAGTTATATCCCAGACTGTCCACCTTGGAATGATTCCCGAGAGAGAGAGTGAGTGTAAGTAAGTGCTTGGGGTCATTGTATTCATATCACTCCTCGGGTACTGTGTGTATACGTGAAGGTTACCTGCCTGTGCTTCAGTATCTCCTATATGTGCCTCATTTACTTTCTGGGGCGCTGTTGTGCTATTCGCTGGTCTATGCTCTAGACTGGTGCTGGTCTTCAGTGACCTATAATGTAAAATGAACACTTTGCTACTTATTCTTATGTATATGAAGCCTTTAAAGATAGGGATGAATTATTGAACCAGATTTGATGTGTATTGCCTTGTTAGAGTGTATTTGACACGTACTATGTGGGCTTTTGGTGTTGTATATAAGCCCGAGGGAATGGTTATTTTTATTTTTATGTTTTTTTTTCTCTTTTGTTGACAACAATTAAGTGTGATGATTGTTGTGCAATGTTTTATGTGCTTTATGGATTTTGAATCCGAAATAAACATTTTTGACTGTCTGACTGATAGGGATGTACATGTTCATGACATTCCTTCTGTTCTCAAGGTGTTGTCCTACTGCATCTGCCTCTTCCTGTTTGTCCTGTGGGAGGGCATTTCTATAAAGCAACTAGTACGTTTCCTAACAGGGCTTGTAGAGGCTCAATGTCTCGTTACAGGTCGGTAAACGTTTGGTCAAAGTTGTGCTATGGAGAGGATCTCCATAGAAATCCTGGGTAGGTGCTTACCTTGATTATGTTGTTTTATCCTCTGAACAACAGGATCCGTTGGGTGTGGATCTCTCTGTCCAAAGGATAGGCTTGGATACAGAAATGGAGTTGGCAAATGCATGCACAATGACGTCACCAGGCCGCTGACGTCTTTGCGCGCCGGCCGCCATTTTGTTTGTGTTCTTTTTTTGCATGCGTACATGAGAGAGGCCCAAGTGCGCGCGTGTACCTTTTGTTTCAATTGATGGGTATATAAAAAATAAGTTGTAGCATGTGTATGCATGTGGTTAATGTTAAAGAGGGCACGATGGAAGCACAATTCTGACAAGGATCGTTGTTTGAATGACACAGTGTCAACAAAGCTCAAATCTTAGTATTCCATATACATATACAATACACGTGTAGTATGAAATACAAAACATTTTTGTGGCACATATAGGGGCAACTAAGTTAATTATATTACCCCATACCAAAAAAATGGTGGGGTGTAAAGACCTGATGTGGGTGTATTTGAATATACGTTGGCATGGCATTGTTACACATTTGGTAGTGTAGGCGATTGTTAATAACATACATTCATAATAGCCTCAAGGATCTGGTGCATATCTGCGCATGTGCAGTTTGGCCAATGCTAGGCTTTGGTCATCTTCTTTTACATTTGGTGTTCAGAATGATACATACATACATACTAGAGGTATAGGTGCTCTACAACCATTGGCATGTGTGATATTAGTTGATGATTTTCACAAATTTGTTCGCACTTTCCATACACTTGTAAAACAATACAGGCGTAATTTTCAGGATGGTAAACACTTGTATTAGTCTGCGCTTTCTGTGTACCTGAATAACATTATAACGGGCTTACAATTAGGTGGCCAGTGTAATTGGTATGTGGTCCCATAGGTGGTCTGATGAATATACAAGAGATATGCAATAAGGAATATAGGGTTAACAACAAAGGTAGGGTACAAAATTGTGTGGTGTTCTCAAAGGTAACAGGCGAAATTACACTCTTTGTTTATCCCTCTTGGGTGTAGGGAATTTAACCTTTCTATCCAGAAGGTTTCTCTCTGGTCAAGGCGTTTGGGACAGTCACATCCCCTATCTCTTTTCTCAATGGCCTGTAGTATTTGGAATTTCATTTGCAATATCCAGTGCCTGGCCTCTAGAAATTAGCATGTTACAGCGGATCTCATGGTACCTGTCCAGATGTTGGACCGGTTTTCGTTCCATCAAAGGTTTGCTTTTCTTGTCGTTTTCCCAACATTACATTTCCCACAGGGACATTTGATGCTTTAAATTAAATTGATGCTATCACATGTGGTGTGGCATTTAAAAAAAGATTGCTTTCCCTGTGTTGGGGTGAATTATAATGTCTCCTTTCTGTACTAAACTGCAGTTTGTGCAGTGAAGGCATGGGAAGGTCCCCCATATTCTGGGTTTCATGGGGAATGTGTTGCTGTCACGTCTGACTGGCATGTATTTTATATTGCTACTTCTGAGTGGGGGTTGGGTCTTCATGTTAATCTTCGTCACTATTGTGACACGATAGACAATATTGACGAAGAGTAACATCAAGACCCAACCCCCACTCATCTACGTCATGAAATACTCATGACTGAGTAATAGAGTCAAGGAAAATGTCAAGAAACATTCGCATTACCTTTCTCAAAACATAATGCTAGGTAAACTATATGAAACACGACCAGTGTTGGCATATACCAGAAGTAGGAATATAAAAGACAGTCAGAAGCTTCATTTTTATGAAAAACGAATTGAAGACTGCAGAAATCATTGTTTAATATGAACGTTTGAAACCAAATGTAAAAGTGAAACTTAATTATGAGTAACCATATGTGAAAAATTCACTTAATGTCCTTCCAGACGTCTGAGTTTCTTTGTTTATTTGTTTATTTATTGAGTGTGCTCACCCATGAATGAAAGGTATATACATTTGAAGCACAGCATTGTCCAGAGAGTGAAATATACATGTCGATGCTCAGAGGGTAACACAAAGTAAATAGGTAAAATATGGGAAAAGGAGAATACTCTGTAAAAGGAGTACATACAGTAACCTTAACCAAGACAACATTCCATAGCACTTTCCCGACCCTGCAGTGCAAGTGGGGCCATTCTGGCAACAGGGCCAGAAAATAATAACCGAAGTATTACAACCTTGGAATTATATTTGGAAATAGATATATTCAGCTGTGCCTACTCAACCCGAATTTTCCAGGGAGTGAGAGACAAACACACAGTCGAGGGAGATATACATATAGAGAATGAGAGAGAGCATGAGAGAGAGAGGAATGTGTAAGTTAGAGAGGTCAAGAGAGTGATAGCAAGAGAGAGTTAAAGAGAGGGAGGAAGGGGAACTGAAAGACACTTGGAGAAGTAGGGGTTGGGGCGATAAAAGCAGACCACACTGACAGAGGGAGAATGAGCGAGAGAAAGAGATAGAGAAACAGACCCCAGAGGACCACACCGACACAGATGGAGGACAAGAGAGTGTGTGAGAGAGACAGGCAGACTGTATTGACATGGAGATAGCAAGAGCAATAGACCGTGCTGACAGTCAGAGACAGTGAAAGCTGACAGGCCACACTAACAGAGAGAGAAAAGAAAGAAAGCACACTTGACAATGTGGCCGTTGCCCACATTGAGACAGAGAGAGACAGAGAGCCAAGGAAAAGGAAAGAGGGAGAGAGGGAGGGAGAGAGAGAAAGAGAGAGGGCTTGGTCAGCATATGATGCCCCAAGTTCAGCCAGTTACACACATAGCGTCATAGTAAATGTCATGAAAAGCAAAAATGAATCTTTTCTAGGGGAATCGTCACCTCCTCCTCCTCCTCCTCCTTCTTCTTCTTCTTCTTCTCCTTCTCCTTCCTTTTTTCTTTTTGCAGAAATGAAAGTGTTATCTTATTAAAACTTCACTTTCACTTAGTTTTACAGTGAATTTCCAAATACCAACATTTTAAGTGCAGGTCATTTCCGGGGAGAGCCTCCGTCCTGTTGCTCGTGTAAACGAGCCATACATTGAAAAGCCCATCTGGTGGCTAGCAGTGTATCCCTCGCAGTCAATGCCTCGCGTTGTGTTTGGTGACACTGTAAGGCGTAAGCAGGCCGTTTGACAATTCTTCACTTACAAATGGTACAGAATAGGTGCAGCTTAACGCCAAATTCAGGGGTTTTCAGTGTGTTGCTCCTGGAGCATGACTTGTGTATGAGTCACTAGATGCCATTATCTCCTTGGAGTTTGCACTCTCACATTAAGGCAAGGTGCTCTCTACCTCCCACAGTCTTGTCGTTTGATGTGCGCTGCACCGCCTCCGCTGGAAAACACCTCTGGGGTGTTTTCCTTGTTCCTCCAGTCATAAATAGAGCAATTATGCTTATTGATGGGCTTTCCTTAGCTCCTAACAGGGCTTTCCCTTCCGTGTTATAGTTGGATCCGTGCACTCTGCCAGTTTGTGCTCCTGGGAACGGCATATGCAGCCATATCACCAGCGGCACATTGCGTAGCGTACAGCGTTTGGCTGCACGCATCTTTGAGAGTTGCTACTAGGAGAGCATCAGTATGGCGGTTAAGATGGTGATGTCGTGGTTGTCTCGGGAGGATAGCTCAGCGGCAACGTGCTCGCCTTGGCAGCAGGATGACACAGAGCAACATTGGTTCGTTCCCCAGGTCCGCGCTTAGAAACCTCTGGGTATTAAGCGCGCTATACATATCATATGATTTCATTTGCTGTGGAATGATAAAAGGTAGAAGAGACAAACCTTTTGTTTCTCCGACATGCCTGCTTTAAATCCTGCTCTTCAAACAATGTATTACTGCAACACCTTCCCGTTTCTAGAACATTGTAGAAATACTCCCTCTAGTCTTATGCTGAGACGTGTTGTTTGCACTAAAAAGTGAACTAAGGCTCGTGGCGGCACAGGCCTGCATGGATTAAAGGTGGATCTGATCCCTGCAGCTGCCAGGTGTATGCTTCGGCGTCTGAGTCACGATATGAATGTAGAACATGAAACAGCCCTCATCCTCCTGAACATCTTCTCCTTGCTCTGGGCCTTCTGGATTCTGTTTGGAATAATACATTCCTGGCAAATTACAGAATCAGAAATGGCTGTGCTTGGATCCTTGGTGGTAATGGCGCTGGATCTCACTGTTGTCACACCACAAGTAGTGCGAAATGACCCAAAGTGCAATTGTGCAAGTAGCAAGAGTATTCGATTCAGAATTCATACAGTGTAAGTAGCAACAAAAGGGTATACATACCTATGGTCAGTCAAAGACAATCAGGGAGGGCGGGAGCAGTAACGGGGGAACAAGATGTGAGTCTTTTAGCATCAGATCATGATTCATTTGACATCAAGATAATTTGACATCAAGATAATGATATTATTTAGAAAAATAATTTTTCCTGTATTCATATTCCGTGTTCCAATTACACCAAATGGAGTAGTTGATGTTTAGATAAGAGTGAGGAATGGTAACTGTGCATTGATGAGACCCAATAACCAAAGAGTGAGTATTCCAATTGTGCATGTTGAAGGTCAGTATAACTAACACACCCAATTTTGTATTGCTCATCCAGAACAGGACTGCGAGACTTGTCCTTGGCCTCAACCCCAGGGATCGTATCTCTCCAGCTCTGGAACCTCTGCACTGGCTCCCAGTGGCTGCAAGGATTAAGTTCAAAACCCTCTGCAGAAGCGCTCTACAGATACCTCAAATCTAGCTGGACTGAGAAAGACAAGGCCGACATGACAGGTCATTCTAACGGGGGCCTTTGCCATCCTAGTCTGCCATGTTTGTCAGTGCTCACGCTTTGATTTCCTTCTTCTATGTCTATTATACAACCTTTGCATTATTGTCCCTTTTTTTCGGTTTGTAAAACCTAGTCACCCTTTGTTATCACGAGAGGTATTCACCATTGCTGACAAACATATGAGTAAGCATTCCAGGCAGTCTCCATAGCGCCTGGAACCTTAGTTGTAAGGGTTATATCAGCAAGTACTGCTTGAGCTGGGCAACGACCATAGCCGGCCGAAGGCGTGCCTGGGCTCTTAGGGGCCCATTTGAAAATGATGCCTGGGAGCCCCTTGCCTACAGCTGGGGAAACCTGTCTGAGGCACCTATGGGCTGCATAGATTATAATGTAGATAAAAGACTGGAGGGAAGTGATAACTAGCATTAGCTCATCATGGATCAGGTTTATTGGCCACTGCACAGAACAAAGAAGGGCAGCCAACGGGGAGATGAAACACTTAATGTCCACTGAAAACCTATTAAGCTCTCTTTGTCAGCAAGGCGCTAATGCAATTGAACCCAGAGTAAAAAAAAAAAGGAAACAAATTGATAAGAGCGCTGCTGGATACTGCAAGGCCTGAGAGAGATGATGGCTTGAGGGTGCTGGTAAAAGCAGCCTGTAAGGAGCGTGTTGAAAAGCACAGATTCGGGGCCTGATTCATGGGATTTTTTGCACGGTGCAAAGTGACTTTTCAATGCCAACAAACACCCTGATTCACAGAGCAGGGCAAAGTGTATTTTTGCAGTCCAAAGTGACTTTGCAGTGATTATGCACTGGTGCAAAGTCAGTTTGCACTACAAAAATACACTTTGCACTGCTCTGTGAATCAAGGAGTGTGTTCGAAGTGCAAAGTCACTTTGCACTGCACTAAAAATTCTACGAATCAGGCCCTTAATGTACTGAATTATAGAAGTATTTTGCTGTGTGATAAGACAGCAAACATGGGAGCAGGAGCTCTGGGCCCTCCTAAGGCCCAAGGCTCATTTCAACGGAAAGAGAGGAAAGGCCCCGGTGCTGCCCCTGCAAAGACCCGCCTCTCCCACACCCTGGAGGTCCCGTTAGGCCAACACTCCCTTGTGGAAATAGTTTGTATAAAGTGGTACTAATACATTTGTCATAAAGGAACCGGATCCCGCGTGGACAGGGAACAGAAATCACAGTGTTAAGGAAAAAACCCACCTCAATCTCGATGTTTTTAAGGTTTCCGCTGTTGGTTTGATTGTGCCTTTGGTTGCCTTGGCCAGGATGTTTTCGCTGCATTTTTGACACAGTTCAAGGAAGTCTGGGTTCAGAGGAGCTGACACTTTGCTGGCTTGGAAATGGGGTGTGGAGCCTGAGAAGAAAAGGCCCTTTTGGAAGTCGATGACTGTTCAGTTTTTCTGCTTAAGAAGCGCATTTGCCCCTTCAATGCTTTAAGTGACTGCTTAATTACTGCGGCTGTTGCATGGCTGGCTGTCACTGAAAAGAAAGAACCGCTTGCAGGAAGCCGACCCTCGCTCTGCCACGATTTATTTATTTATTTATATATTTATTATGTATTTGTCATTTATAGAGCGCATATAACCCAGAGGCATCTGGGCGCTTTTTGCTTACGAATTCGGTTACAGTAGGTGCCTGTAGTTACATAATGTACAGTCGTTGACTATGAAGGCAGGATAGGCAGTCAGTTACATATTGCATGGTTACATATTACAAGTTGCATGTTGCATAGTTGTCTTTGTTATTTGCAGGTCATGTGACATGGATGTTAGTTACATTGGTTACATTATGTGTAATAGTTACATGTAGCCCGTGATTCAGGAGCATGCGAGTTAGGAAGCAGAAGATACCTACAGGATGGGGTGCAAACGGGTTTCCATAGGTAGCAACTGTTGCCACTTGCATAGTCACCGCCTTGAGTTAGGGGAAGTCTTGGCTGAACAGCCACGTTTTGAGGCCTTTGAGGCCAGTGGTGTCTTCTCATTGGAGGGCTAATTCCAATGGTTTCTCAATCAAATATCGCAGGTAATGTGCAGTGGCAAAGCCACGCGGCCATGGTACTAGTGTGCACACAAACTTGTCCTGTGCTGCACTTCAGTTGGACACAGGGGTGTTGCTAGGTCTGGAAAAGATCAGGGTCTACGCTAATGTCGGGACTGGTAGGATTCGGGGCTAGCTATAGCCTTTTGGTTGTAGTCCCTGAGCTTCTGTCCAGGGCTACAACCAAAAGACCCGGGGCTATAGCCCCCTCAGCCTATTTCCCCCCCATTGACGCCTCTAGCTGGACATATTGGACTGAGGTCTCTATTTAGCGTGTCACCTTTGCGAGATCCCCTTTTCGGCTCCCGTTCCTTCCCCCCTCCCTACATACCGTGTGGGAGCAGATGCTTGTTATTGCAAGGGGGACACGCAGGGCTGGACTAGGCTACAGGAAGCTGTGGAGCTTCTGCACCCTGGGTCTATTTTGTATTTTGTTTTCAAATGTTCCCATAGGGAAAGGGTTGGGCTTTCTCAAAATGTGTAATATGGGGCCACTTTTGAAAATGAATTCCAGGGCTTCTTTTGGTGTCCATTCCATCCCTGGAGACACCCCCTTTTTTGCTATTTAAAGGAAATGCAAAATCCTTTAGAGTGGAAACATTTCTGCGGTAAAGGGACCTCCCTGCTGGAATTTCACCCAAGAACCAAGGTACAAACAGCATTGCCTAGGTCCTTCTGGGTACAAAGAAGTAAGTGGTCTTTGATGCCCCCCCTTCAGGTGCCCACCCGGGCAACACATGCTCCCTTCCCCTGCTGCCTGGAAGGGGGTGACAGGAAAGTCAAGGAAGGCAGGACGTGGTAGGGTAAGGGTTATTACCAGGCTCCTGAAGGCAGGCCACTGCTTAGGGAAGTTTGAGGTCTCGCGGGCAACAGCAACTGTCTGGTATGGAAAAGCTGTAGAGCTCGCTGGAATGTTTACGCAGCCCACATAAGGCAGTGCATGCGATTTATTTATTTATTTAAGGCAGTTAGGGTGCACATTTACGTCTGATAAAGATTGTCTCATTTTGCCTGCGGACACGCAGGTCCTAATTGCCATTCAGGCTCACTATGGGGAGATTAGATTTTCCAGATTGGAATACGGCGACAGTAGTTCTTTTAAGTTTTGTCTGTCCCGGTTTTTCGAAAATCTGGTCACCCTTTAGCAGAGTAATTCAAAGTGGTTGGTGCAGCCATTTTCTGGAGGTGTGGGGGGGTTGCGGATCCCCAGCCTGAAACGTAAAGATAGAAAAGAAAAAGCAGGGCAGGGCGAGCCCTGGGCAGGTGCGGCTCATCCACAATGGGCGAGGGGGCATTGACCCATTGGCCCCCTCACCCATTATAGAGGAGTCAAGGACTCAGCCCAGTGAAACACTGAGCGATAATTCAGCTGCTTTTTTCCAGCTGAGGGAGCGCTCCTGGGCTATCTGAACTGTCAAAGGAAAACACTGTTTCCCTTTGACAGTTCAGTTCCCCAGCCGCACATGCTCAATGGGCCTTGCAAGGCTGGGGGCACATTGCTTCGCCAGTCTTGCATAGCTCAGTGGAAATACTGGCTGGAGAACTGCATGTCTGTATGTGTGAGGAGGAGCTCCTGCCCCTCCTCACACAAACAGAGCAGGATGGATCAGGGTGTTTCAGCACCCACACTCAGGCCCCTGCATTCAGGAACCAGAAAGATCTTGCTTTTCCATTCCTGTTCATGATGCAGGAGCTGGAGCACTGTGGAGGAAAGGCACGTTTATATTGATGTGTTTTTTTTATTTATTTATGTGTATGGACACTTGTATGCTTGTGTTATCAATGAGTGTATGATGATGGGTGCTCGTGTGAATGATGGAGTGCTTGCTGTGTGAATGCTGTGTGAATGTGTGTGTGTGTTTCTGTTGGTCCGTGGCACTGATTTTGGTAAGTGGGGGTGAGGGGGACTAGGGTTGTACAACAAACATTTTTAAAATGCCTTTGTTGCACAATTCCCCTACCCACCTGCCAGTTCTCCTTCTGAGCTGCTGTGGAGTCCAGGGGGCGGGGGGCTGGGATGGTATGTTTTTACTGGATATCTTTTATAGATGTCATAGTAAAAAATACCATGCCTGCCCCCTGGGCCCCCCAGCATCTCGCATACATACATAATCACGTTGCTTGTGTGAGTGTGTTAGGCGCTGTGAGGGCCAGGGGACAGGGATGATATCTTTTTACTGGACATCTATCATAGATGTCCAATAAAAAATACCATGCCTCCATGCCTACCCCCTAGGCCTCCCAGCACCAATTGCAAACTGTTTGGCTTTTTACCCAATGTTTTTTTTTAAAGTATCCTCTAAAATGCAGCATTTGAACCCATTATTTTAAAAAAATAATCCTGTGAGGGAGAACTCCCGCCGAACCTCCTTTGATTGGCTCGGGTTCGCTCGCTACGCTCGGTTGCTATGGCATATCTAGGAGAAATATTTATGCCCCTCCACTTAAAAAATTCACCAGCCGCCACTGGCCCTGGGACTATGCTAGGAGCGGGGGGGGGGCGAGCCCAGGGACTGTGGTGGGAGCAGGATGGGGAGCCTTGGCATAGTGGTGGGAGCAGGGTGGGGAGAGCCCAGGATCTGTCCTGGGGTGAGGAGAGCCCAGGGACTGGGTACGAGTAGATGGGGGAGCCCAGAGACTCTGATGGTAGCAGGTGGGGGAGCCCAGGCACAATACTGGGAGTAGGGTACAGTGATGACACGCGATAGTCCATAGCCATTTGGATTTACAGTCCATTTGGCATTTTTGGGGGGCCCGGCCTGCCCGCATTTTGCTTAGGGGGGCCCGGCCAAAAACATTTGAAGACCACTTCCCCATAGTGTGCCCGAATTGGCAACTAGGACCTACGTGTGTGCAGGCAGAATGGGAGCATTTCCCCCATCCATATTGCCCTGTCCCAACCTCTCCACTCCTCAATCCTCCCCAAGCAGTACTATTTTTAGCACTGCTCCTGCATGTGATTTGTGCTGTTTTAACTGCGGATGTTTTGAATCAAGTTAATAAGAAAGGAGCATTTGCTCTGATTTATACAACAGGCCTTGCTATCTATGCGTTTCCCAGCTGGTCTCTGTGGTGCAAAGAGTTCGTGCATGTGGCTGCCACCTGCCAGGCTGGAAGTTCGAGACCATCCTTAGGGAGTCAACATTCCTTAAGTTTATTTAGCTAAGAATCAATGCTGTTTAAGATTTCGCCCTCCCTTACAAAAGGGGCAATGGGGATTTAAGAATCTTGTAAACCATACCGAGCAGCTGAGACATAGGGCCTCATTACACGGATGGCGCTAAGGGATTACCGGTGCTGGTAATCCCTTAGCGCCATACTACGAAGTCCCTCAGCGGGTCCCGTACTTAACGTGTGGTCAGATCACGTTAAGGACGGGACCCGCTGAGGGACTTCAGGGCAAATAACGGTACCGCTAATAGCGGTACCGTTATTTGCTCCTTCTCCATTCCCATTGAGCCCCCTCGGGGCTCAAATGGGAATGGGGAAGGGCCTTGATGAATGGGGAATTACTGCCCCGCCAACCTTGGAATGGGGCGGTAATTCCCCCATTCACCAAGGCCGAATCGGTAAAATACCGGCAGCAACCATGGCGCTAATAGCGCCATGGTTACCGCCGTCCGTGTAATGAGGGTCATAGTCAATCAAGCAGACATTGTGAGTGGGACACGCATTTCTTTTTAAGGAAATGAACCTTAAACAGAAGGAAACAAAACAAGCAAAGAGGAAGATATAGAAATATCAACGACCTTAAGTAGAAAAAAGCTCATTTAAAGAGGCAAGTGTTAAAAGAAAGGGTGAAAAGAATCAGTGCCGAGTAGGGAAGAGATACAGGAAGGGCGCTCCAGGGGCAAGGTGCACCGGAAGAAAAAGACTGATTAGAGAGTCTGGCCAGACTAAACGTGGGAAGGATAGCTCTGTGGCAACGTGGGCCTTGGAAGCACAACCATGTCCAGCAAACACAGGTTCGAATCCCTGATCCCTGCTTGAAAAAACCGTGCGCGTTATAAATAACCACAATTCCATTAAACTAGCATCTAGATGCCTATGGGTCATGTGCTGCAAATTAAAAAACATTTTTTTAAAGTCCTGCCTTAAATTGGCAGCGCTGCTGGTGGAGCCTCGGTCCCCACTATCCCCCACACTCTGCAATGTGTCTGCTGGTATTTAGGCTCCTATGAGGTAGAGTAACAAAGCTTCCTGGGTGGCTACTAGTAAACCACCTCGATGGTCCAGGGACTTACCTGGCCAATATGATGATTGTGAACATTCTCACGTGTACCAACATGGGCTTTGTGTTTGGTTTGTGTAAGATTATTTGGGGCTTTGCAAGTTGTCCGCTCACGGTGGCAGTATTTGGCAGATATCATGCTTTTTACTCCCCTCCTAATTCAGAGATGTGCCAGGACATCCCTCTGCTCGTATTCCAGTGGAATGCTGCCAGGGGTATTATACATTGGGTTTTCCAAATTAAAATCCGCCACCCCACAGGTGGAGGTAAAAAGTGTAACTCATCTGAATTTGCTGAAGTTTTCTCCTGATCAGAGAGGGGTTGTGCAAGTGCTTCCTCTCTTCTGTACAATAACACACAATTAAATGGGGATGTTGGAGGGAGAGAGAAAATGGGCAACTCGGAGGCCATCCTCTCGCCACCTTACCATATAATGCCTACATGGGTTCGAAATGAGTGTGCATGCACTGAAAATCGATGAAAAGTCCTGCTTTGTACCGCTCCAATACTTGAACCATTTCCACGATCAATATGGTGGCAGAAATGGAGAATATTTATTTATTTAAGGTGATATTGCAGTGCCACTACAGCTATCTCCTGGTTGGTATTCAACCCTAGGTTGAGCGGGTCTTCAGTCATACCGCCAGCGGTAGTGGTAATTACCCCATCCAGCTCATGCTGACGCACCTAAGCAGCATTCAAAGGGCGGTGTAGGAATTAAGCAAACATGAATAGGTACACGAGGTCTCGTGTCTCATTCATGCACATCTGTACTGCGTGCAGAAGAGTTTTCAAAGCCAATCAGGTTAATCTGTTGCATTAACGCGGTAATATGATATGATTGGTTATTTATAACACGCTTAATACCCAGAGGTTTCTAAGCACGTACCCGGGGATCGAACCTGTGGTGCTCCGTGTCGTTTTGCTTCCAAGGTGAGCATGTTGCCCCTGAGCTATCCTCCCAGACCTGTCCACTCACAGAGGAGAGCTAAAGCTCCGCTAGCCGGGAAAAAGAAGCTTTGCGGGTGAACATTTGCACAGGGAACGTCCCACTTTTTAACTGCACTGATTCCACATGAATGGCCAGAATAATGTTCCATTTTATGCCCCCTTTAAGCAACAGCATGTCAGCCGCAAGTCTTACATCTCTCAAAGATGTCCGATCAATACATACACATTTTGTAAAGTTTGGGGCCTGCCACTGACATAGCGGGTTTCCTTTTATGGTAGTAAAAGTTAAGAGGGGATTTATGGCAAAAAAAACTCCCGTCTCGCACACTGTGCGCATGAACTTTAGCATGCTGGGCAAATGGTCTTGGAAACCCAACCCCTGAATTCTGCAGAGGTAAGAAGGTGTGACGCTACTAGTCTGCACAATAAACAAGTTCAATGCATGAATAACTAGTGATCAGGTGTCCAGGGACACAGGGGGAATCTGTCAGAGGCCTCTCGCATTCTCTTGGCTACCCGAGCGCCTTCCATGGGTGTCTGCCATTTTATTTGATGACCCTTTGCCCCCACCCAACCGCAACCCTGCCGTATTCCACAAGTCCTAACCCAAACAGCTTACCTACTCGTATGGGGATCCCTCGTTCTGATTCCTGCACTCCTTCTTCGACATCATCATGTAAATAAAAATTCTATTTCCTGTTTTCCATTTTGGCGACCATCTTAGTTTTCTTTTATTTCACAGGTGATTGGGCACGCGCAATGCACGTCCTGCCATTCTCCCGTAGAAAAATTAATACTTTGAAACTATTTGAACCCCAGAGGATGTCCCGGTGCCAAGAGCAATCACCCCTATTTTATGTGGCATATAGGGCTTGTAACGGCACTCAGTCCTTGTTAAGTTCCTTGCTACTCTTGGGCCTACCTTAGGTTTGAGCTGACAGGACTTTATTGGGCGTGTAGGGCCCCAAACACATGTGTTATTGCTATTTTGAATACCATATAAAGGGAAATAATTGTGGGCAGTGTGACAAATGGGACACAGAAAGAGGTAAACTAACATCAGGCCATCTCTTAAAAGGGCTCCAGCACCATGCCTCTTGCCATTTCAGTGCTTGTAGTCACATCCGACAAGCCACACACTCTACATCACCTATGCAATCAAAGCTAAAATGGCTTCCCTCAACCCGTCGCTAGAGGTGGCCAGTTATTGTGGCTGCAGCTTCCCTAACTCTCCCAAGGACAGTGGCAAGCAGAGAACTGGTGCTGCTAATTCACAGGCAGTGTACAGTTTCTGTGCCATGCCCCGGAAACGAAACAACTCTGGAAGATGGCATTTCTTTGTTACACAAGTGATTTGAATTTCACAGAGCCACATGTATTCCATACCAGTTTTCCATATACATCGCTGGAATGGTCTCTGTGAACATGTCTCCATGCCCTCCAGCATGGATCGGATTGCCTGGGTCAGTGTAAGCCAAGCCCTTACTGGTGGGCTACTCCCCTGGACAAACTACTCCATCTCAGTCTAAACCAGTCTTTCCTCTGGCATCATTGGTGAGTGACAGGAACATTCTTCCAGTGGGCACTCTTTCATGATACCTCCTGGTTGACCACTCGAGGCTGACGGCACTACTGGTTGATATGATTTTTGGACACAGAACTGTGTGTATTGTCAAAATTTGCTCCAAACTTTCTCTTTCGTGCTCCCTCAAAGACAGTGGTATTCACAGTGGTCGAAGTGGGCGAGAGCCGTTGGGAGCGGCGCTCCTCCTCTTTGTTTAATTACGTTTTACTGTTCCTATACGTTTATTTTAAAAAGAAATGATCCGCCATGGTTTTGTTTTCAAATAAAAGTGTGGGAAGAAGTTGAAACTTGCATTTCAGTGCACCGTACCGAACATTCCCTTAAACAGCAGGTTGGTTTGTTTAGGGGTTTGTATTGTGCGTGGTAGGAGGCGTGACTATGGGGTTTTTGGGAAGCGGGAGCAGACCTGCAGGGAACAAAGTTCCACTTCTTCTTTTCATACACTTCAACCATTGGGTATTCAAAAATGTTCATGCCGACCCTCCTCACCCCCTTAAGAAAATGTATTGTGTTTGGGCCCCCCCAAGCTATGGGTTGTCAACCGATGTCCGGGGGGTGGTGGGAGGGGCAGGCTCTTTAAAAAAGGAATGAGGTGATTGCTTTTAACAGAACATATAAGCAGTAGAAAATCTGCTAATATTTTATAATAAAAACAGTCATCTTAATCCCTTTTTAAAGAGGCTGTGTCCTCCCCTGTGCATCCTTCAGCGCCCCCCCCCCCCCACCTAGGGAGGCGTACCTCCCAGTTTGAAGACCACTGCTCAGAGGAAATGGGAACAGGGCATAGGTTCCCATTTACATTCAACTCACAGGGCAGTGGGGAGGGGGCTCTACTTTTTTTTTTTAAATGATAGCCATCTTGTTCGCATTATCTGACAAAGTGGGAGTATCCTGGCCAGAGGATTGAATATCTAGAATGGCCCTTCACAATGATTGATCTGTCCTCTGATTCTCATAACTCGACAAGGGTGGAGGGCCATTCAGGCAACATTAATCTAGACCGCTGCTCACTTAATCCCTTTCCCTACAAAAAACCCACAGGCTATAGACAGACCCTAAAAAAATGGTCTTGTTGTGCCAGAGGGAGTTTATGAACATTCCAGTTCGGTGGTAATTCCTGTGAACCCTCCCCGCCCTCCCCAAGTCCAAGAGGCAGGCACGCCCTTTGTGATAGGGCAGGTGGTGTAGTTGTCTTGGACATTTCGCTCTGGTGGAAATCCCTGCACAGGGTTTATAGCTAGTATGAAAGCAACTGTGGGTGATAAGTTGCGAGACCTACTAATGAAGTCACAATACCCACACTATGAGTAGGGTGACCAGACTTCCAGGTTTTGCCAGGACTGTCCCGGTATTTGGTGCTCTGCCAGCCTTTCTCAAGATTATGTTCCCATTGGAAACTGTAGTTATCCTGTTTTTTTGTAGTAGGTCTTCATAGCTAGCAGGCAGGAATGCACAATCTCACACAGAGGAAATGCTGCATTTTACAATTTAAGATAGTGTTAGTTTGTGATACATTAATTATAATATGTTTTTCTTTGAACAGTAACTCGTAAACCCCTTTCTCCTAAAAAGCTACTGAAGTGTAGTGCATTGACAGCCCCTTTCAAGAGTTAGCCCTACTACTACTATTATGTTAGTGGGCTGTCCCAGTTTTTTACTTTTTAAATCTGTCACCCTAAGTGAGAGCCCTGCTACCCTGTCACACTGCACAGTGATTGTTATGTTATGGTACTTGGCATTTATATAGCGCTCTATATATCAGTGGTATGACCTCAAAGCGCTGGTAGGTTGAACGCCCTTGGGAACTGCAGTTCTGTTCAGTAGAGACAGAGAATAGTGTCGTAGGGTGCGTGGGTCCACCAGATATGTGTGCAGCTGATGTAATTGCCTGGTGCTAACTGCATCATATCATTAGGTGCGGTGCTGAAGATATCAGTTGGATGTGTGCAGTCTGATGGGTGGATGCCCAGACTGGGTTCTGGCTACGTAAGGCCTGAGGGACGCTTATGTGAGCAACTAGGCCGGAATGACATCAGTCAGCTGCGTTTTATAGGGTAATGAGGTGTTATCAGGTAGTATTCGTATGTGAACAGCTAGCCCCAATTTGTCAGGTGTATAGCTATGTTCTAGTTGTGCAATGGTGTATAGAAGAGAGTAAGTATAGTGATGTGATATGATGTTTATCTTTAAAGTGCCCGAGACCTGGCATGTGAACAGGATGGCAGGCAACACAGCGATGCAAGTTGATGGCCACAAGTTACTAAAATGTACATATACTAGAATCCAAAACAGGTTGGTATCATATGGCTTTAGCAGCCATACTGTATTTATTTTTGGATTAGTATTTGGTGTTTTTCTTCAGCTCTGGGGATCAAGGAGCGCTATACGGTGAGGAAAGTGCAGAGTTCATTCTAGGCAATGTTTGTTCCAAAGTCCAAGAGTAAAGGAGCGCAGGCAAGGGTACGGCAACAACAACTCTGGCGACGGATGTAAGTAGGGAACCAGTGTGGACGAGCTAGGGAGAAATGCCCACAATGCATACTTAGGTCCCAGATGTAAGGATCACAGGTAATCATGGTAGCATTCAGGGTCAGTAATAAAACACCACAGACACAGGGTGATCTGATACACAGGCTAGGCTGGCGTGCAACGGAATGCCCTCCGGCCTCAATTCGAGGATAATCTGATCAGAAGCATCAGATAACTCATCGCTTGCTCTTGTGCCGCCAAGCAGAATACCCCCAAGCACACTGTCAAGGTTTTTCTCCAGCAGTTAATACTATGGCAACTGCGTCACCTGCACTGCCGGTCTCACGGAGCAAGCAAGCAAGTATGTCATTTAGCCCATACCAATGCCTTTTATTTCCTGTTCCGCACAGAGCGCATGACCCTTCGATAAAATGCAGCTGATTATGAATTTGGATGTGAGGATAAAATGGCTGCAACATCAGTCATTCCACTTAGGTATGAAAGCAGTTCAGGGATAATGCTGAATGTCTACTGCACAGAATGTTAGCCTGGGTGCAGAGTAAGGATAGTTGCACACAAGCTTGAATGCCAATGCACAGACATCCAAAGAGAAGTATATATGTAGCATTGTCACAGAGGAATCTGGTCTTAATACCTGTTCATAAAACTGTTAAGCATTTAGAACCTAACTTTCCTGTAGTTTTGAAAGTTATATGTGACTTTCCGGCATCTTCATATGAATAGGTATGAGTTGCCATAGAGACACTGACTGCCCTAGGTTACATTTCCTTCTTGTAACCCAGGACAGCAGCGATGGCACAAAAGGTTGCCTGCGCTCAATGCCACCCAAAGTAATGCTAAATATTGCTAGCTTGTGCCTGTATGTGCTTGGGTCCCATAAACATCTGTCAAAAGAATTGCACATACCCATAGTCCTTCGTTCTGTGTATATAATTAGGCAGTGCCAAATTAACATGATAAGAAGGAAGAAGCCGACACGTGTTTCGACTACGGCGATCTTTGTCAAGGCCAATTGTTCCGGCTATTATTGATATCCTTATTATTTGTGTTACTCCAGAATTCCCTATATTGAGGTTTCTTCAGTTGCCCAATGGGGTATATACACCTTGTAAATCCTCTGTACTGGTTACCTCTTTAAGTATGTTGACGAACTGTCTGTCCTTGCTTTTCCTTTTATTAAGTATAAACATCTATATATTGCCACGTTCAGCTGTGGCTTAATAATTGATTTTTACACATACATATAGATGGAATAACACTTGTTTCCTTTCGGTATTTATTTGTAAAATAAATTGAAACATGCAGAAATGGGTCTCGCTTTATTAAGTCTCCAGGTTGTCAATCGTGCCTTGCAGGCCAATGGCTGTGGAAAGAAACATAACAGAGAGGGTTTGAAAATGAATGTATTTCATTTTCAAGATGTTTCAGTAGCTGCAGAGATGTTGGTTGGGTCAGCAGCAAGAGCCAGCAATTTCTTTTTAAGATGAAAATGGTTTGTTGCTTGATGTGCCAGATCCCAGCTCTGTGAGTGCCCATTACATGCTCCCATGTGCTAAAGTTTTCATTTTCAGGCTGTGGAAATTCTTAAAATTCCCACTAAACCTGCAGGGCAAGTTCCTCAGTTTACATACTCGACCTAAGAGAAATGTGCTTGCCCCAAGGTGAATGGTGACATAATATTTACCAATGCTTTTTGTAAAATGATGCATGTCGTCATAAACACACTTCATATTTGCTGCAATGCTGTCAACAATGCACAGTGAAACCTGAATTTGCCATTTACGGCAAACAAAGTGTGTTTGCAGTAAATGAAAAATAAGTTTCTAACATCTCCATACTCACCAGCAAGTCCGAGTGTATTGAAAATGGTACTCGCCCTTCATAAAAAATACTCGCCACTAGTAGATTTTGAGCCCTGACTATAATATATGTAGAAACACAATTGTTGAGGATTTATTGTTTACATGACAATAGAAAATGTGGATAAATACAGATATAATGACTAAAAAAGAATGTGAATAAATAAAGACAGAAATGTTGAAAAAAGAAATACCATTAGATATAATTAATTTTATTCACACTGTGTACACGAGTAGTCTACCTTATAAATGAGCAATCCACATTCATTGTATGAGACCTTCTAGAAGCATGGTCCAAGGATGTCATGGAATCCTACAAAACAAGCTGTACTGCTATTTAATACAAATACCATCTCCCTGCCTATACCTTTTTCTTTATCCTGAACAGCATGCACTGTTTGCCCTATTCCAGAATTTGAGTTTCCGCTTCAAGAGTATATTTGGACTCCTCTCCTGTGCTTAACGAATGACAGGGTTCACATACCTTTGGTTTCCTGTTTTTCTGTTGGGGCGTGTTGTCATTTTGCCTCGGGTGATTCTGATTTAGTTGTGGTTACGCATAAAGGAGATCCCATTGACGTGCTGCATGGTGGTTTATCCTGTTTTGTTTGCAGAGGACTCCCTTCCATTTACCCTAGGAGCATACCTGAGTCAACTAGGCAGGATACTGAAGTATATTGCATAGAAAACCTGGTGTTTTCAACTCATCTTTTCTTCAACTCAAATCTGGGAGGCAAAACAATGTCAGTTAGCATTGCTAAACAACAACTTTTGTATGCACTGTTTGTATTCAGCACTTTTCATCCCCAGAGAAACAACGCTTTACTTTCTGGATGTGAACAGTGGTTTGGAAAATTGTGTGCAAACTGGCAGAAGACATGCTACACAAGACCAAGTTATAGTACAATGGAACCCCGTAGACGTGGCACAGCCAATCGGATAGCATCGAATCCAGGCATTTTCTGCCTATGAAATACCCACATTCTAAGGTGTCTGTGGCTTGTACTCCTCTGTCTAACATTGCGTGACTACCTGACCCTTCTTTGCCCATCCCACTGCGCTACTCCACTGCACCCCTAATCCTCCTTGGTCATGTGCCTCAAATCACGGCCTCTGCGCCTTTTACCACCAGACTCTTCGCTAGCCTCCATCTTCAGCCCTCATGTCCTGCATTCACGCCGGCCACCTTAGGCTGGGCTCCCTCTAAGCCTGCACACACTCACCACGCATATGCATATCCCACATGGCGCTGGGTGTAATGTCAATACTGTTTCTTCCTTTCCCACACCCCCTATTAATAGTTGCTGTACAAGAGCTAATGGTGATAATGGCCTGCCGGGGCAGGCTGCACTGTGTGGTCATAGATTGCCACCCCGGTAATGCCCTCGCGTTGCTAGGGCCATTACCTTAAGATGGTACACTCTACAACCCTTCACCAGCACCTGTACTGACATATTTAGTTACATTAGGATACAGAAGGCCAAGGGGATGGGAATGCTGCAATGGAACAGACCGGATAGCTTCCCACATTTCAGCCTCCTAGGTGACTGCCATGGGTGCATTTTCTGAGACAGAACTCTGAACTGCTTTGGATGTAAGTAGGACATCAAAGCGCAGTTCTCTTGGATATGTTTTTTGCTTGTTTTGGCCACCAACTTTCTACCCACACTATTCAGCACACAACTTTCATAAAAAGTGCAATAGTTGGACTTGTTAAGTACATGCTTGTGAATGTATTTCTAGTGAATTATGTGGATAGCATGCAGTGTGTATGCCTTAGCTCTGCATGTGTTGGGGTGTATGAAAGTTGTGCCTTTTAAAGTAATAATTCCATGATGAAAAACCTCAGTAAGCCACAGCTTAATGAAGCGTATGGCTCTGGGGACCATTCCCGAACTGAGTCTGAAATTAAATCCGATTTTTTCCAGAGACCATTAAACTCATGTCTTCACTGCAGGCTTGACTCAATAGTTATCCAGAATATGTTTAATGAGGTTGCATGTGTTCTTTTATTTATTTATTTATTTTAATGTATATAGCGCGCAGCGGCCCTGGGGCATCGGGACGCTGTTACAGAATACTTGGTTGGTACAGGCAAACTTAAGGGCAACAGTCCAGAAAATTATGAAAAGAGGCATGTTCAGATGGTTACAGGGAAACAGCATAACAGGGCTGAAAGAGTAGAGCAGGTTACAGGTAGGTGAACAGATTAGTTGAGCAACTTAGTTTTCAGCTTTGTTACAGTTTTGGGTCTTCCACAGCTTGACTGCTGCTATTTTCAGGGCCGGGTGGGGCTTAGGGATCTGCAAGCGGTGGGTGAGTTTAGGGTTTCCCGGGGCGGTTGGAGCGCACGGTAGCTTTTGCTGCCGAGATGTTGATGCGCTTATTGCAAACACTTGCTCTGTTTGCAGGTAACCTTCGGGGTGTCTTAGGAAGCAGTGGCTGGTGAGACCCGGCCGTGGCATACCAATGGGTGGATGTGTGTGGTAGGAAGTGTGAGTGTGAGTGGTGACTGAGTCAGATTCGTGCATTCATGTCATCTGCTTTAATGTTGTAGTCAAGTGTGTTTAGCATAGAGTGTTTTATTTTTATTGTTGGTGTGGAGGGTTGTGGTGTGAGAGTAAAAGGTTAATCGGTGCTTAGTACTGGCTTTGGTTGAGACACTCTTATGGGAAGCTGCCCTCGTTCACTTCATCTACCTGCTCCACTAGTGCATAGAAAAAAGCCTTTGGACAGAAGGGTAAACATATGGCACGTTTACACTTTACATGCAGTGCAGGAAAAGGGGCCGGAACAAGATGGAACAGTGCTCCTGCAAAAACCTGTCTTGCAGAAGCTCTGCCTGTCCCCCAGATCCAGGGGTTAGCACTGGACACCCACAGATCTGTTAAGAAGCCGAGTTATCACACAGACAAGCAACTCGCGTTTCAAGTCTTCTGAAAGAGGTTTGCTTGTTGAAGTGCGGGTTGTTCGTCCGTGCGATAACTCGGCTTCAAAACAGATCTGCCCCCAGGGTCATGGGCTAGCACAGGACACTCCCAGCGAGATCTGCTCTGAAGGCGAGTTATTGCACGAGCAACCCACATTGCAACAAGCTTGGCACAGGAGACTTAATACATAATCAACCAAACCCTCACATACTTGTTGCAGCTGTCCAAAATGATATATATGTCCTGCAATTACCGCGAAGTTCAACTTCCAATATTCGCTCAAAAGGGTTTCTTTCTAAATCACTATAAGGTATGTTCCAAATTTAAAATTGTGGGCATTCTTATGTTCCCATAATGCTCTTTGCTTTTATGCAAATCACCAGGATTGGGTTCTATGAAGAGATTCTGTGTTGCGTTTCCTGTCCTGATGGCACATCCTTCAGCCCTGCCCCTCCTCAAGGCCCTCCCCCTCCAAGGAGGCGAGGGTTCCCCCAGTACATTTGTTCTCCATTTCCAGCACTGTTTACATGTGAGCATTAACACGGCATTGCATGCAAAATAACACAGGAAATCCGGAGAATATAGCATACAATCCCTTACCATGCGACAAGGTAGGGCTACAGTTGTGATGTGTGTTGTTTAAATGCAATGTTTGCATTGTAATGCCAGGTGCTACTGCGTGATGTACCTCCAAATGCATTGTATTGCTTGAAATATCCATGACGTATGAACGGGCCATCGAAAAGTGGGCCCCAGAAAATTGGCAACAAATGGCATGCCATGACTTTTTGCCTTGCTACTACAAGCCCTGGCATAGCCTGAGCTAGCGTATGGGTCGGCAACCTGCGCATCTCCAAAAGTTTTGAACTACAGCTCCCATGATCACTTCACCATTGAGTCTGCTGGGTAGGGCTGAGGAGATTTGTAGTCCAAGATACCTGGAGCGGAAACGCTTGCAGACCGCTGACACAGCCTAACTTTACATAACTTTGCTCAGGGAAGTGTAAAAGGGTGTAACAAGGTGGTATCAAGGCCTGTGAAGACACAGCGGGCATCCTATTCCATTTCTCACCATCCCTTGGTGTATTTAATGTCGTCCAAAGCATTTTTTCTTAGTATGTTTGTGAATAATTTCCACTAAAATTCATCATAGTTCAGTATTATTTAAAAACATTAATTGTGCATAGACAGGCAAGCTGAATGGATTTCTGTTGATTCGACTGGTCGAGCCCTATGGGTGTGAAGTCCTATTCAGCTGCCTCCAATCAATAAGTCTGATCATTTGAAATATGCAGATGTATCCATTGCAGTCTTATTCACCAGTAAAATCGGAGGGACGACGAGACACCTTTATTTTAAATTGTTTTATAGCGGTTAAACAGTGCATCGTTTACTGATAGGCTTCTGGGCGCTACTGAAGGCAGGAAGATGTCCATCATAATTGGAAATTGGGCTGAAATCGCAAAAGCAGCCAGGTCTTCGGGCACCTTCTTAAAGGTCATGTGGTTATCGAGGGCAGGGCTATTCAGAGGGAGCGAATTTCAGAGTCAAGGAGCTTGCACAGAACAAGTGCAGCCACAATGTAAGCGTGACAAAAGTCGGGCACCACCAACATGTCGGCCACGGATGTCACCACGCACACACTCCCCCTCCCCTCAGCACCCCCCCCAACTCCCACACGCACAAGCGCACTCTCGAATGGAAAAACACCAGAAACGAAAAACAATAGGGAAAATAAAACAATGGAAAATGCCGTTTAGATTTTCCAATACACAAAAGGCGCCATTGTGCATTAGGAGACGCATGCAATCCAAGTGTGCGTGCTGGACTCCCCAGCAGAGGGTGGCGAGGGCAGGAATCAGCGCCAGGTGGGCTAATGAAAACAGTGGGAGGAAGCGCACAAAAGCGCCCCCCGGCAGGGAAGGTGTGGAAAGTCAATGGGGAGCGGGGGAGGGGTGTTCCCAAAAGTAACGGAGAACGAAAAAATCCATCTAGGACAACCCAAAAGATGGAACGCTGGAGTTAAATATACAAACACTGATTTTTTTTATATCTAAGATATCATATTGGTTATTATCAAATGGTACTTAATGGCCATTACACGGCCCTGCTGCTCCCCTCTCTCAGGAGCTGGAACGAGGCCTTCAGGCTTCCCTGCGAATGACCCGTGACCTTCCGCTACCCGTTCACCCTGCCCGTATTTGGAAGGGACTTGCTTGCGATGTAGCAAGCTATCAAACACCAGCGAATACAACACGCATGACTTGTCACGGCAGAGCAACATTTCTGCCCAATGGCCCGGCTCGAGGTGAGCTAGCCCCTCCTCTCGCCCGCCCCGTTGCTCCGCGACTGATTTCTGGAAGAGTCTGACGGGAAGTGCTTTCAATGGTGGGAAACGATTTCCACGAAAAGTCTCTGATGAGCTGGGACGAGGTGTTGCGAATACTGCGAATGAGCCCGCCCAGTCCAATTCTGCAGGCGGGGGGGAGAGCTCGAGACTATGTTTTAATGCCTGGGTGGAATTTTGAGAGCAAGAGAAGGTATTTTGGAGCCATTGGGCCCGATTTTCTAAAACGTTCTCAATGGCACTGCCCCCACGTTACTTTTTTAAAAAATCATGCCCAAAACACATCACGTATTTCTGCCAATACTGAAAGCAAGTGGGAAAAAGCCAATGTGGGCATGGCTTGTGAAGAGGGTTGTGAAGCTGGTGGAACTCGTAAAATGAGTAAGAACAAGGGAAAATGTGGGTGTTACGAGGGATGGCCCATAAGCAGTCCATCGCATGCCCACTATTGCATGGAACGACACGTATTCATGGATCAGACCGCGCAACCTCTCGGCAGGGAAATTGCCATGCAAAGCCCTCATCGAATTTGCAACACGAAGGCAGGCGTACCGACACTTGCACATGGGAATCACAGCGCAGAGGTAAGATCGGGTGTCAGATTTAGAGGTGCGTGTATGTAGCCGGAGTTCCGAATTAACGTAGGGGTGCACGTATGCTGTGTATTGGGGTGCAGGAACGGTTTACGGGGGCTCGCACACAGATTTTCCAGGTTTTATCCGAGTTACGATAAATCGTATGCATGTTTTCGTGGTGGCAGTAACAATTACGGGGGACCCTACACAGGGTCCCAGAGATGCAGGCCTGAGTCGTTCTCAGTGCACAGGATTTGTAGGGTCTCTGCGCACTGTACCATGAATCGGGCCCATGGATTTAAACCCAATATCAGGGGTACTTCACAAAATTATTTAGTGACTTACGGCACTTGATACATCGGCCCATGTCTCAAACTCATATAGACTCATATAGACCAGTGGTCCAGGGATGAATATCGGTTTCTAAACCATCAATCTGCCCCACACCTCCACTACACCAGAAGGGATCCGAACAGATTGGAAACACAAACAAATTATAAACCTCCTTGTCCAATTTTGGTAACGTGGATGTAACAGCAGGCTCATCTCCGCAAGGTCGTGGATCGATGTTTAGTTGCAACACAGCAAACATACTATTATTACCCAATGATTAAAGGGGCTGTCCAGTGAAGGACTATAAAAATATGTACTTTATTATTATCACAACAGACAGGTCCATCACACTACAAAATACAACCCACCCTGTAGGAATGCAGAGTAAAGAGAGTTTCAAGGAAGGAAAAGAGATGCACTCTTGATACTGACAGGAGGGTAGTCAGTAAAGTAATTAATCACAATAGTTCAAGGATTTTTGGTTTCAGCACAAAGGGAGCAATGGGCCGTAAAATGACACTAGGGGCCTTTGGAGAAGGACCAGGGGAACAGAACCACAACCGACCTTGTGCCTGTCGATGTTCTTGGTGCTTGACAGTGTAGAGTCGATTTCAGGGCGCTTTGCGCCTTCTGCGAGAGAGTTCAAGATGAGAGACAGCTGGGGTATCAGGCGGCAGGTAGTTAGGCGAGTGAGGCTGGCTGGACAGCTACAGCTTGGTCTACGCGGCGGCTCAGGGTCAGGAATCATTGACTCAATGCTGGTCAGCGGGTCTGAAGCACTGGTCTCGGAAGGCGTGAACAACTGCGGCATAACAACAGTCAGCAGTGCAGTCGGTTGCAGCTCGAGGGGCTCGACTGGCATGAAAATGCCCTTTAAGGCAGATGTCGGTTGGTGTTTGTCGATGCACTACTCCCAGCTTCTTCACTGGGCTCGTGTTGTCCTTTAAGGCGGAGGGCCAAAAGCAGAGGAGAGTGTTGCAGGTAACAGCCTTGTCCTCGGTTTCAGAGACTCGCTGCCACTTCCCACGTAGGAAGTTTGCTTGCAGAGCCCAGCAGGCTGGGTACTGGTTCTGGTGCTGCTGGATGGTCCTCTGGATTCAGTATTTCCCCCATGTTCCGTGGGAGATGTTTAGGGGAGGGATCTTGCTTCCCTCTTTGTAAATCCTGGACTTCCTTCACTGGCAGAAGCTGTAAGGCGGACTGTACCTTCAGCCAGGGTCCAAATGAGTTCTTCTTGTTACTCCTTGCAAAGTCTTCAGATGATTTGCTCAAAAGATGGGCTAAGCCCTCTTGTAAAGTCAAATGGGCCCCCGTGATTGGTGTAGCTAAAGCCTACCTTAATGAACCAATCCCGGGTCCCCACCAACAATCTCCTGTATGCACGAGAAAAGGTAAAGGGGTGAAAACATGTAATACTAATTCCCACCCATCTTCTTGTCTGTTGTCGATCAAAGACTCTCTCTGGTTAATTGGGCTCTTCTCGCTTCCTGATTAAAGTGGCAGGTCTCCCTTGATGCTGTGGTGAGACTAGACTTTCGGTCGCCGCCAAACCACATACTCATACCTTCTGAATGGGGTTCCCCTGCAGGGGTTGCCTACTGTAAACACATAGACCCAGACATGACAGGTCACTGCCCTTGATACTGAGAGGCAGGAGTTGGCTTAGAATGACACAGTGCATATCAAAGGTGTTGGGTTTCCTGTCTCTTTTGTTAGCCCTGTGACCTGGCCCCCGTGGGCCTGTTTGAATTAACTCTGATTAGTATGCAACGCTGCCATCAGCAGAGCCAACAATAGGACAGGGCGGATCCATGGAGCCTTTGTTAGTTAATTAGGCTGTCCATGGCAGGAGGAAGGTTTTTCCCTCCCCCTTCTGAGATGCCTTGATGTACTCTTCGCTGCCATTTCCCAACTAAATATGAGCGGGGGGTCGGTGCCTGTAGACTATGTGCACCCAGAGTACCCAAATCTATGTGTATGCCATGCAGTTAGCATAGGAAAATGTGTGCGGATTAGCCCCCAACATATTCCGGAGGTTGATCTAACATCATTCAAATTCATTTAAAATTTCAAAAAATACCAGCGAGCGCACACCCACCGTGCGGATGGTTGAATTCCTCACAATGTGCACTATAAAACACATTTTATGGTATGTGTAAGGAAGGCATAGTATCAAACAGTGAAGACAGACACAAGTGATCATAGTTCATGGGTGTTTATTGAACTTCAATGGTTTGGTTGGATGCCTATTTAATCCTAAATCTAAGCATGGGAGCAAGCTACGAGCATCATATAATAATAACGCAGTCCTAGTGGAGTCACTGTGAAAATAAAAGGGCCTATACTAATAAACCTATTGCCAATCCTTACTTCTAAATATAAATGTTGTGGGACAACAATGCATGCAAAAAGAAAAGTGTTCAAGAAATGTTATGTCAGGATAGTTGAGTAGTTGGCTTCACTTCCCCATGGTTTCAGTGTGGGCTGCATTCAAAGGCCCCAAACAGAAGTCCCTTTCACATGACCAGCAAGATTTTAGACCCTGAAACAAAAACGGCTTGGCCTTTGTTTTATTTTTCAAGTAAAATTGTTGAGCCATATGGAAAAGGGGCCTACCTGTCATTACCAAAGGAAAAGCAGCATTTTAATTTACAAAAAAGGAAAAATCATGGATCTTTTTCACCCGGAAAACAGGATTTTTAAATAGTGACACCAAAAACGGCTCACACAGGTGTGTGCAAATAAAAGAAGTATAAATGTGAAAATGTATCACTGCTAACAGAAAAATGTCTAGGGAAAGATATGATGTTTGGGTTGACAAAAAGCAATGTATATTAAGTTTCACATACAAAACTCCAGTGACATTTGAAAAGTCACTTTGGCCCTCATTACGACCCTGGCGGAAAGGGGAAAACGATGGCGGAAAAGCAATACCGCCATCGAAAAGCGCTCGGTGCGACTATGACCCGTCACCGCAAAGTACGAAGCCATTAGCGACACCGTAGTGAACGCCAACGCTAACTGCACTAAGCACGTGCGCGCGCACCATGCCAAACCGCAAACACCACCATGGTGCAACGGTACGCCAATTCCGACCCTAGCGGACATGTACCTAACGCCATCAGGCATGGCGGAATGGACCATCCCGCCATGGCGAGAAATACGGCATCGTGAACCAACCGTAAATGGCCCACTGAGTGCCTGTACTCCACTCCCTGGCCACATTGCACAACTCCTGGCAGGCGCAATGTACTCACACCATGCAACCAGTGAAATCTACAATTCACCCATGCATGCCAACGTAGAAATGCATGCAGGTGTTCAAAGCGCCCCGTGAGTGGGCATCCATGTACGGCATGTCACCATAGCCGTACTGATGCAGCACAGGCATGTGAAGGTACAAGACATCAAAATGGAAATCAAGAACACATGACACAAAACAACAGTAGTCCCCCATCGCTTGCCACCAGCGCAAGGCAACATCCAAAACAGCATCCTGAGGGGGATTGCACCAGCCCTGTACTCTTGCCAGTAAACAAACCAACCATCAGCAGAAGCATGTACCACACAAGTTGGCAGAGTGACTGAGCAGCCAGGCACATCCCAAGAGGGGCCGATGGGAGCTGCAGGGCACAGATGGCATCAATACAGAAGCTATTCCAATGGACATGACCCCAGTCCCCCTCCAACAAACGCACGCAAACACAGGCACCTGTGACCAGCCACATTCTGAACATCCCATCATACCATCAATCGACCTGGCTGACAGGCACCAGTCGGCCAAAAGCCAATCCCCCGCCCCTGAACAGCACATCATGTAAACAGTCACAATGGCAGCCCCTATCCGTGACCACACTGTGCTACGTAGGCAAAAGCGGCCAGTACTGTACCACACAACTCAACTCAGAAGGCGGAACACAATGCAGATCATCTCGCAATACATACCGCCACAAATCGAAAATCGCCACATCACCTGCAAAGAATAACGCAACACGCCAAATATCGGAATACAATTTAAATGCACATCCAAATGACAAAGGCCTCACAGCAATTTGTAAAATAACACCAAAACATCCATCATCACCGAGGGCTGCATCTGCAATAATTGACCAGCTTCCACTTGTGTGACGCCCTGTACCATCATGGCACACAGGGCCAACATCAACGTTCCAAAAGGCAACATGGAAGCGGCAAGAACCGCAGGTCCGTCCCATGAGGCAGGCACTAGTCCAGCTGAAAGGCCGAAATGTTGCACCTAGCCACCAGAACAGCGTAAGGGCATGTGGCCCATTGGCGATCGTCCCATAAGATCGTAATGGTGCTCCACTGATTCACCCGAAGCTGCAGGTGTCGAGAGTAAAATCCATCTGGAGGAGTGGCGTACAGATGGCATCTGCAATAGGGCAGGAGATACCTGTCACCAAAATGAAACACAAATTAACCGATTGCACTACAGGACACATGATGCATCACTATCTTCATTCAACACACCAAATCCACACCCATATGCATGCTAGCCCACTCCAAAGGAATATACACACCCCTAAATCAGTATCGATACATAACGAAACCAATCGAGGTTAATACACCATTGGCAACGTCGGTTACTGTGCATGCGTCCGTCAAGATAGAACCCATGACATGGGATTAGTAACGTGCCTAGACACAAGTGTATGAAGGCGCGTCGAGACAGGGAGGATCCGACAAGGGCAGATAGACGTAAGTCCCACTATGGCAGCCTTGCATCACATAGCGCAGGGGAAGGGGATTGAATCAAAAAACACATGTACATGGCAGACCCTAAATGGAATCATCTGTCCATGCATCCATTCATCATCCCCTCATCCCGCAATGAAAACGCATGAACATTCACTCACATAATATGTGAAACTTCCATCGCGTCTGTGCGTAATGCAGTCTGCAAAAACCACTGTGCTCCTGGCCGGATCTGTAGTGTCGTGAAGCTAGATGGACTTGGGAACGTCCTGCCTTATCGTCCACTACGCTATTGCGCATCCCATTCAATTCATGTCATTCATTGCTTGCTCGTTATGGGCCCTGTCCCAAGGACATTCAACAATAGAACGTTACATTTCCAGGCAGACCTGTGGGCGTCTCCTCACCGCTACTTCGCAACCAAAAATCCTGGCCTTCGAATTCCTCACTTGCAACATTACGTCGAAAAGGCTTCTGTGAACGCTTGCATTCACAATTACATCAATGTAGTGCGCACAAGCACTGCCACTACCAACACGCAGGCGGCCCGCAATCCCACGCCTCCGAGCTGATCCGTTCAACCTCACTGCTGAGCAGATCCACACCCTCTACCGTTTGGACCGGGACACCATAATCGCCATTGTGGACATGACACATGCTGACCTCGTGAGCATGATAGATAGCCCAACCGCCATCCCACCCCTACTGAAGGTGGTGTCTGTACTCCACTTCCTGGCCACAGGCACCTACCAGCACACAGTGGGGCACTTGCATGGCATTTCACAGCCACTGTTCTCACGGACACTCTCCCAAGTGCACGATGCCCTCCTGAAGCACGCCGACGACCACATCACACTACCACGCACGTACCAGGAGATTACCAACGCAAAGGTGGGATTCCATGCACTTGGCGGCATCCCGGGTTGCATTGGTGCCATCGACTGCACCCATGTTGAATTGGTTGTCCCACATGCCATGGAGGTCCAGTACCGCAACCGGAAACAATTTCATTCAATCAATGTGCAAATGGTGTGTGACTCCAACAAGATCTTTACGCATTGTTGTGCCAGATTTCCAGGATCTACCCATGATTCTATGGTCCTGAGGAACACAAGAATACCACGCTACATGGAGCGACACGCAGGGCACAGATCCTGGCTACTCGGTGAGTCTCATTCCATGCATGACATCGTGGCCCATTTGATGCGTCAATGACCTTGCAGGAGGGGGGGGGGGCTACTTAGCACTATCATTCCACTGACACCCTTTATTCGTCCCATACAGGTGATGCCGGGTATCCACTGAAGAGATGGCTCCTTACACCAATCCGGAACCCACAGAACCAGCATGAGGAGGACTACAACCATGCCCACTCACGTAGCCGTGTGGTCATTGAACAGGCATTCGGCCTACTGAAGGCTCGTTTCCGCAGCCTCAGCAGGTCTGGCGGGGCACTCATGTACAGCCATGAGAGGGTTTCTAAGATGGTCATGGCATGTGTCATGCTGCACAACATGTGCATACGTAGGAATGTGCCCATGCCCCCTGACGCTGTACTGCATGCACCTGAAGATGATGATGATGAGGGTGGGGATGTGGAGGCACCCCAAGGAGTCCATGAGGCACAGGATGCACGTGCAATCCGACAGAGCATCATAGATGCATGCTTCTAGCAACCACGCATGGTGCCTATTACACGGAAAGGGGACCTGTGGCACTGTGTGTGTGTAGTACAGGCACATAGTGGACTGTACGCCTATGAAGGCCTCGTACGCAAATATCAATGTCCACACATGTCATTGGATGATAATGAAGTGCTGTATTGTTAATGTGATTTGATTCATACACCCTATGGACCCGCCACCCAGTGAAGCCCAACACACCCCCTCCACCCTACTTCCTCCCCCCCCAACACCAGTGTCCAAATATGCATGCTGCCCGTGGGTAGACGCTATTGCAAGCCCCCTCTACGGGTATCAGGGGCACCCCTGCCCGTGGAGCGCAGGTTCCTGCCAGATCTGCGTTGGGGGCTGCCCTGGACGGAACTTGCCACGGATGACGTCTCTGCCTGCTCGCGTCCATGCATGTCTCTGAGGGTTTGTGAGAGCTCCGAGAGCACACGGCGCACAGCAGCAAGTTCAGCACAAACGTCTTTGGACGTCGCATTCAGTTCCCCCCTCAGGCTCTCGGCTCAGGCTCTCGGTGCTTTTCTCCATTTGTGCTCTCAGGCTCTCGGTGCTTCTCTCCATTTGTGCTCTCAGGCTCTCGGTGCTTCTCTCCATTTCTCCCCTGAGGCTCTCACTACTTTTCTCTATTTGTGCCCTGAGTGTCTCGGTGGATGTTTCCATGGCTGCCCTGGAACCCCCGCATTCATTCGCATGGTCCTTGAGTAGCGTGGACACTTCCTGCTGTTGCTCGATCAGCAGGTCGAGGGACTGTTGCCTCTGCTGGGCCATGGACATTTGCGGTGGTGTGACAGGGGGGCTGCTCAACACATGTTGCCTTGGCACAGGACTTGTGGGGGTTGGCCAGTCGTCGTCTTCTGGGTGCCCCTGCGTGGTTTCGTCATGGTGTAGGGGATGGGACATGCAGGGGGATTGGGAAAGGTCATGGATGGTACCTACGTCGCCAGCACTGTTTTCCGTGTCGGAGCATGCTGGCATGACAGCTGTGTCACCTATGGTGCTGCTACCACCAGAGGCAGTGCCATCAGATACGTTCTTTGGGGGGACCTGTGGTGCTGGGGTTGTGGACTTGCTGGCTGCTGGGGTGCCTGTTGCAGTCCCCTCCAGTGTGCTGGCACTTGATTCCTGCTGCTGCCGTGTCTTGATCCTTGCACCTGAGGTGGAGGCTCTTGGGACGTTGGTCCTGGCCCTCTTTGCAGGCGTGCTGGTAGGGGTGTCCTGCAGCTCGTCGTTGGTATCGGACCCTGTGGTGGAGTAAAGAGGGGCGAGCGTTAGTTATGGGTCTGTCGGATTCGGAATGGCAACGTATCAAATGCATTGGGGTGGTACATGAGGCTGATATGGGACTGGGCCTTGGAGGTGGTCTCATTTTCGTGTGGATTGAGGATGCATTCATTTGGCTGCCTGCAGTTAGGGGGTGCATGCTGCACATGTAGGGGTTGTTTATGGCATCTTGATTAATTTTTTTATTCATTCTGACTTTTAGAGGGCGCTGTCAGGGCAAAGTATGTATTGCACTATGGGGTCACATGGTACTGCACATGTTCGTGGTTTGTGGATTTCGCATTGTTTCTCTTGGCCAACCTACCTGATTCTCCGGATGTCGGCACTCCTTTCTCCATCCCTCCGACTCCCTCTATGCTCTCCATTCCTATGGTGGAGGCGCAGATCTCCTCCCAGGGGGTCAACTTGATGGGCGACTCTGATCCCCCCCCGGTAGCTGTGGCGATGTTCCTGTTCGCAGAAAGTATGCTGCGTACGCGGATCCGCAGGTCGTCCCACCGCTTGCGACATTGCTGTGGCGTGCGGGGTGTTGTCCCCACCGCACTTACGCGCTGTGCCACAAGGGCCCATATGGCCTTCTTGTTGGCAAGGGCCGTCCTGGTCATTTGACTGGAGAAGACGACGGCGGCATTTTCCTGCAGGGTCTCGGTCAGCACGGTCAGTTCCTCTCGGGAGAAGTGGACCTGCCGCTTGCGATCACACGCTTTCTTGGCTACCTTTCCCATATTTATTTTTTTAACTGGGGTTGCTAACGGGTTGGGATGTGTGTCAGGGTCGGATTTTTAATGGTTGTGTTGGGATTCGGATTTTATAGTTGTGCGGCGTGCTGTTTCCCGTTCCGGCCACATGCTTTTACTTCCGTTTCCGTATATTTACGGTGCCCGTAATTTGCGGTGCCCGCTCATTACGGTGCCCGCTCATTACGGTGACCGCTAAGATGGGTGGCGGTATTGCACCTGGTGCAGCGTACGGCGGCGGTAAGGGCCGTTTTGGGGTCATTTCCGCCATCGCAGCCTTTCGGATTCCGCCATGGCGTAATGCTCGTGCCCGATGGGTCGTAATTAGCCGCACTTTGCTCCTTCGTGCAATGGCGGAAACGCTATTTACGCTGTTGCGGTCCGGTCAGTCAATTTCCGCAAGGGTCGTAATGAGGGCCTTTGTGTTCTTGAAATAATGTCAGCCCAAGACAAACCCTTTTGCTGGCTGTGGGAATCTTCACAAGGAAATCTCCCACTCCCAGTCTGGATGTCACATCTCCCATCTAATTACCAACTGCAATGAAGTGTCCTGCTAAAGGTGTCAAATTCAGTGTTCTCCAGACCTGCTGGCTCTGAAGGCATTGGCTACAGGAGAAGGTTCCCTTGGCTGGAGCATGACTTAAATGTGTGAAAATGGCGCAGCAACTTCAAAGAGCAAGCTTCCAACGCAAAGAGACTGATAGTGAAAACAAAAGGCCTTTTTCTCAGCAAACTGAGAACTGAGAGTGCATCTGGGTGGAGCTGTCTATTTCTAGGAAGGTCTCAAAGCTGACTGGGTCCTCTGGTGGAGAACAGGAGGCCATCTTTGAGAGTGGAGTGACCAGACCCCTGCCCTATCTTTCCAGAGTGTCCTCAGATGCAGCTGGTTTTCATGAACTTTAAACAGAGGCTTGCTATGTAAGTAGAATTGAGCCCTGGGAAACCAAAAGGTAGGGGAGTCTGCTTGCCTGGAATCATTTCCCTTTATAGTTGGCGGGGGGGGGGGGCGAAACTGTGTAGATCCTTAGCCTATTTAATTCAAAATATTCATTTATTTAATTCCCCCTTTGGCAGAACATTACGGGGTACATTTTGTTAAAATCCGAAATTAACAAAGCTCACTTTATTTAATTAGGTAATCCTTTTTGTCCTGTTCACCCTGACTTCTTCAAGGAAGGGGGTGTCTTTGTTCTTAAATCAGTCCAATCTTTTTGTTGTGCTTCCCCAACCTTTCAATGAAGGTTGAGGGTCTGAAAACCAAAATACCCCAAATCATTCCAATTTTTCTGCCCGACTTCCCCAACACAGACCAACGTAGGGGGGTCTGAAAAACAAACCGCTAAATTACCCTGTGTTTATTTTAAACCAAAAGTGTGGGTGAAATCATAATTGCCATATGTATTTGTTCCAAACTTGAAATCCTACTGCTAGCCTTTTAAGCAGGAAAATCAAAATTGCACAACACTACACGATAATTGCTTTAGTTATTGATCAGTGTAATTATTTCTTTAAGTGAAATTTGCAGAAAGTGCAGAATTGTGATTGTGTTCTTTTCAACTCACTTTTGTAATTTATTTATGCTGAGAGAAGTTGATTGTGTTGTGCCACGGATAAAGTGGTGTTTGAAATTTCCGTGCTAATTTCTATTACTTTTCTTTAAATAAATCCCAATATATTTCCCGTAGACCGGCCTAGTTCTTGGCTCATTGTTAGCTGACGGAGAGGGATCCAAGGGCCATGATATCCATCTGAAGTAGGGCTGAAGAAAAGAATCTGTTAAGCAGTTTGTTGCGCCACACCTTAAGTGGACAAGGAAGAAAATCCCTGTGTTGAGGGTGGCTTCTCAATAAACCATTACATCAGCACGCGACAAGGCGGCACGCTCAAGCTCTGCACACACTCTGGCTTCTCTGACACAAGGATATAGTTCAAAGCATAGGTATCAGTGCCTTCTGCCAAAGTCTCTTTCCCAATAAAAGTATCTTATTGCAGAGGGCCTGATGTAAAAAACAAGCACCAAAGTTCCTTTCACCATGGGTCTCCATCCTTCATGCTCAGACCCACTTTTAACACAATGTTCACAATTGGTCTCCCTCGTTTGGGCTTGGGCCATGGATCTCCCTCATTCGGGCTCAGACCTCTTAAGCACAATGTTCATAATTGGTCTCCCTCGTCTGGGCTCAGACCATGTAATCTCACTTTCTAAGCTTTCTCTTTGTATAAAAAATCGAAGACTTTCGATTGTTCGATGGATTTTGCTTAAACCATCATAAGACCACCTTGATTCCCTTCATTTCTCATTCCAATCTTTTACTTTTGCTTCTACCACTTCTTGGCTGGGTACGTCACAGAAACCTTCGATTGAGCACACTCGCGGTGCAGGACCACTCAGTCGCTGGTATTGTATCTTTCTCTGTTCAAACATAGATCAGCAATTAAGCTTTCCTCGTGTCTTTCATCTCACAAGTTACTAATCTTCATTCTTGCACTAGTTATACAATGTTGCCGTTTGCAACCTTGACTTCAACACAGGCCAGTCTTGCATCGGTCTACCCAACTCACTGGCTGTGTTGATCTCTCTGGCACTGCTTTGATCCTGGAGCCAAGGACAGTACCACAGCGGCGGCTGCTCCTCCTCGACTCGCTCAGCCATGCTGGAGGGACCCGGGTATCTCCGACACACAATGCAGGATTTTTCAGTCTGGTTTCCTGTCCTTATGCTTTTAAATCTGAAGGATTCTGGAAAGTAATGGTTTCTCACCGGAAAGGGCAAGGGTATCTCACTCCTTGCGCACCCTTCTTGTTTTGCTGTCTTCCTCCCCTCGTTCAGCTGCAGTCTGGAAAATGCTGTTTTTTGTGTGCTTTGCCTTGCTCAGAGTGTGCTCTTGCGCTCCGCCTTTTATCTGTGTGTGGAAGCTTAATGGAGGTTAGGTGTGCATGGTTACCAGTAATTGCTTGACCTTGCCTGACCATAGTAGTGGGACATGTCAGGTACAATGCTCGGGTGAGAGTCTGTTTTCCCCCAGAGAGCGGGCTGACCTTGTGAAAGTGTTTGTGAAGGGAAATGAGGGGGGAGGGGCAAAGTTCCCAAATATCCTACTATGTAGGATGGGGTAAAGGTGTTACGGGGGGAACACCACATCTCACCATCAGGTGTCCCACTCCCCGTAGACTCCTCACCCAGGTGATCCTCCCACACTGGTCCACCCCCAGAAACTGGATCCAAAAGCGATGGCCGTGTCCTGGCCACCTGGGTGAGAGATCCCTGAGTACTAGCAGGGGAGACTCACATATGCTAGTGAGTATTGTCATAATTCAGTGGTTCTCTTCGCCATCACATCCTGCGTTATGTAATCCCGACCCGGTACACTTTAAAGCAATGATCTTCAAACTGTGGGGCTTGCTCTCTTGGGAGGCCAGCAGGGTGTCCAGGGGGAGGAGGGGCGCAGGGCTTTTTTAAAAGGCTTATAACATAAACCCATCTTTAAATATTTTCTGCAAAGCTATAAAAAAATGAACTTTTCTACATCGGGAATTAGTTTAACACAACTACACAATTATGCTATTTCTGACCGAGTTGCCACAAGACTGGCAGTTTTTATGAACCCTGTTACAAAAAGGGCAGGAAAAAAATCACACCAGCTGGCAGTCTTTTTTCCATTTCAATAACATTATTATTGTGTAACACACAGGTGCAAAAACATTGCCAGGGAACGTTAAAGATTTCTACATTATTCTCTAATCTATTCTGGAGGAGATGTTGTTTTCTTTTCCGCTGTGAGATTTTACTGAGGTGCCTTAACATTTTTTCAAAATAAGTGTGGACTTCAAAGAAATGATTGGCATCCCGCCTCTTGTCTTAGCAACGCCCTACTTACAAACTTGATTTGAATCAAAAGTTCACCTTCGTCATCTATGAGCGGGGCCGGCTGAAGATGTGTCAAGGCTCGTGGGTGGCCCATTTCAACATGATGTTTAAGCGCTCCCTTCCTACAGCTGGGATAAACAGTCTGAGGCACCCTGCGGTGCTTACATCAAAATGGAGACATAGGAAAGCGACGGGGTGTTAAAAGCTGCTGAATATCCTGGGCAGACAGCTACAGGGTGAGGGGGGTGCTCCGGTGGGCAGGCGGGGCGGCAGAGGGTAGATGATCACGAAAATGACCGCTGGAAAGCCATTTAGCACCTTGCTGATAAAGAAATAGTATACAGGGGAAACTGGAGTAAAAAGACAACCAGAGAAAACGTTCCTGGATCCTACAAGAGGCAGAGGTGATGTCCTGATGGCGGCAGCAACAACAGCCTGTAAGGTGCACACTGCAAAGCACACATTTAATTCCCTGATTTTAAAAAGATGTTGACACTATCTACATGGAGCAGCTGCTCCTGGGCCACCTGAGACTTGGGCCCCATTTGAACCGAAAGAGTTGAAAGGCCATGACGCCCCTATTCATGAAAGCCAGGACAGATTGATGTTATGTTATAGAATCTGCGTAATGTGCTCTGTTGCCATATGCACGGCCTCCTGGGATCAAGTGTTTGTATTGCAGCCTGATGGCAGTGCTCCACAGGCCGGCCACTCCACTTGGCTAATCATCTAACCTCATCACAGGGGTCTTCAGAATGCAGTCCTCCAGATGTGTTGGAGTGCATCTCGCATCAGCCCTAGCCAGCATATTCAATGGTGAGGGATCATGGGAGTCGTAGTCCAAAACATCTGCTGAGCCACCGCTCTTGTTCGTGTGCCCATCATTTTCATTTTACTCTGTATGCTTGTGGAATTGTCCTGTCGTCAATTTGAGTCTTTTTAATAGATTTTTTGTCACAATTACTTTAAAAAGTTCTCATTTTCCAAAGATCAGTGCTATTTCTCCATTACTGATTACTATTTGGAGCCATGACGTAGAATAATGCCGCTAGTCAGCAGTGTCAGCTGAAGTCTTCGACGATTTGCAGTGGCGGATCAGCCAATGAACGGCTGGTCTGCAGCACGGAAGGCCCAAGCTCTGATCACCTGGTTGCATAGGGTTGCCTCCCTGCATGCCCTCACTACACTCCACTAGGGTGACCAGACGTCTGGGAGTTTTTTTCTTTTCTAAACCCCATACGGGGTTTCAGATATGGTCCCTTTTTTTGCTGGGACCCTTTTTCGAAATCCCGAAATCGGGTCCCGGCGCAAATCTTTTTGAGCATTTCACGCCCCCATTTCCTCCCCATTCCCCTCCCCGTGCTCTCCTCCAATGAGAGGAGTGTGCATGTTAGCACACCCCCTCCGCAACAGGCCAGAGACATAGAAGTAGGACTAAGGTTGTATCTGCATTTACCTTAGTCCTACTTCTATTTCGGTGGCCCGTCCGGGTTTCTTTTTTAAAAAAATCTGGTCGCCCTACCCTCCACAACAAGCCAAAGTTGGGCTAGACTGAGGCAAACAAAGGCAACCATGTGCTATTTGCATAGCTAAAGTACTTGTGACCCTTTCTGCAGCACCCACTTACCACTGTCATCGTTACATCATGTTGTGCATAGCTCACAGGCTATGCGCTCGCCAATGACGCGGGGCCTATCTGTACCCTGAAAATTGAAATCCCTGCCAGTGCTGATTCAGGACTGTATTCTTTCCGAGGCCCAACATTTGAGTGCTTTTAAATTGGCTAATACTATTTGGCATCACAGATCTTAGAAGTGGAAGGAGTCTGTTATGAAGGGCTATAGAAAACCCTCTTCTAATTATAAACAGATGTTTGGTTACCAGCCGTCGCCAACTACATGACTTGCAGGACATATACCACACTAAGTTAGGTTTTTGCTGCTGAGAACTGTGTTCACACTGCATGTATTATGCTCAAGATCCAGAAGGACCAAAATTGTGTTTTTCATATTCCTGGGTTGATGTATTTTGTACAAAATGACTGGGTAACAGGATAGCTAGGAATATAGAAAAACCAGCAATGTTAGCATCCACGTTCCTTTTTACCATTGCAGGTACACAGTGCCTTGAAACGTAGTCTGATTCAGAGCACAGTGTTTGAGATGCAATAGTCCCTCCCTTACCCGGCGAGGCAGACATTTCATCAATGGGTGTAGAAGTCTTTTTTCTGTGGCAGTTATTCAGAATGCAGTGGTGTTGACAGTGGAGCGTTCTAAGGGAAACACAGCCATATTTTTTTTTGGCTTATAATGGCATCCCATAACACGCCTGTTAGCAGCTGCTGCCACCCCGTAGATTTTTTGATGGGACGTACAATGGAGCAACACCCTTGAGTGAGACAGTGGGAACATTCATAAAGCGCGCAGCCAACACCCTGTTGGCATTGTGGAAACTGCAGACCAATGGCAAATGTAATTAGCCAAGCAAAGCTGCACTGTTTGGAGAAGAAGAACTTTTGATACAAGCAGTGCAGGAAATGGGCCGGAATGGCGCACCAGCAAAACATTTCTTGCCAGAGCCCCACCCAGATCCTGGAACCTCATTGATTAGACCGCTTTCACCTGCAACACTGTAGCCTGCTTACAGGAACTGCCTAAGCCTCACACACAGTTTTGCAGCTGTTCAAACTGGTATATAAGTCCTACTTTTACAGACATCTCTTTATTATTGTGAATATTGTGAGCAATCAAAACAGAAGAGTCCATTATTCGCTTAAAATATGTTCTTAATGACTCACCATAAGACATGTTAAACATTTAAAATTGTGGGCGTTATGTTGTTCCCATAATGCTCTTTGATTTTATGCAAATCGCCAGGATTGAGTTTTATATAGGGATACTTGGCCTCATTACAATGTTGCCGGTCCGGTAACAACAGTACCGGTAAACTTGGCAGTACCGTTGTTACCGGACCGGCAAACTACGAGATCTGCTCGCGGGTGCCGGTCAGCCTGGCAGGTCTGACCTGCCGGGCGGAATGGCACCCACGAGCAGACCTACACGGTAGCGCAATCCCCGTTATTAATGGTGCTGGCGCTACCGGCCCCCCCATTCCCAATCAGTCCTATGGGACTCAAGTGGAATGGGGTGTAATTTTTACTGGCACCCGACACAGGGGAATTACCGGGTCCGGAGGGGCCAGAATGCCCCGGTACATCCCTATTGCCGGGTGCCAGTAAAAAACAGACTCCGGCGGCAGCCGTGCTTGTATTTACCGGCACGGCTACCGCGGCCCTTATAATGAGGCCCACCGTGTTGCACAACCTGGCCCCGCCCACTGCTTCCCAAAGTCTTACACCTCCTAAGAAGTGACTGTTCCCCCAAAAAAAGATTTCCATTTCCAGCACTGCATACAAGTGTGTTCATTCATGGCCTAGTTTACAAAATGAGCCTTTCTCACTTCTAACCGGCTTTTTCTTCACCAAATACTTTATAGGTTGTGCTGAGGACCGACTTTTTTCCTGACTTAAAGTAATCAACCAGGAACAGGGACACTGTACTAAGGTTACTGTGCCGTCAACCTCTAGAAAAGTGGTCTTCAAACTCTGGGGCTGGAAAATATTTATTCATGCTTTACATTTATATAGCACACAAAGCAGGCCCTCGGCATCGCAGCGCTGTTACAAGGAGGTGTATATGATACTTAGCTGCATGAGGAAATACGAGCAGATATGGCATGTGGGGGGTCTGGCAGAAATATTTGAACTGAAGGGGGTGCTTGGCAAATATTTTAACTAAGTTTGAATATCACTACTCTATAACAACCAAGGGCTATGCAGCCTCATTTCATTAGCACCTGGCACGTTTGATGAGAGAGAAGGTGTAGCCTGTACAATGCATTGGACATATGTCTCGAATCTTTCTATATTTATTTAATTTATTTATTTGCATTTTAAAGCACTGACACAGCCCAGGGGCATAGAGGCGGTGTTACAGGAATATGGCTTAGTTGCATATTTATAACACACTTAACACCCAAAGGTTTCTAAGCGCGGACCCGTGGATCGAACCTGTATTGATTCATGTCGTCTTGTTTCCAAGGCGAGCACGTTGTCGCTGAGCTATCCTCCCGGGACGATATATGCCGCGAATATGAGGTCAGAAAAGTCTTGTGTGTGTTGTGATCCCCTGCTCTCTCTCTCTGCCGTACACACTGTGCATTTAGTGATTCTTATGCAATTCAACTTTGGGTAAACTGATTTTTAGCTCAATGGCAGGAAGGCTTGCCATTGTTAAAATTGACGTAAATGTATTCACATTTCAGTGGTTGGGCCAAGGAGGGGGCTAAGGGTACTCAAGCAAGAGAGACCAATGGGGGAAGAACTGAGCAGGACACATTTAGTTCCTGAGTCTGAAAACTCTCAGATATGTGTGTACATTGCTCTACTCAGATTTGCTTTTGTAGGCTGTTTCACAGCATAGATGCCCCCACAGTGCCTCAGAACATCACAAGTACACTGTCCACTATCTATGTGAATCACCGAGCAAACTGACATACTTGTGTGTTTTGAATGCTTGTGGATGATGCTGTTTTAGGGTGACCAGACGTCCCCGTTTTACCGGACTGTCCCGGTATTTGGTGCTCTGCCCCCCTTTCTCAAGATTGTGTTCTCGTTGGAAACCGCAGTGATCCTGTTTTTTGTAGTAGGTCTTCACAGCTTGCAGGCAGGAATGCACAATCTCACGCAGAGGAAATGCTGCATTTTACAACTTAGGACAGTGTTCGTTTGGGATACATTAATTATAATATGTGCTTCTTTGAACAGTAACTTAAACCCCGTTCTCTTCCAAATGCTACTGAAGTTTACTGTCTTGACAGCCACTTTCAAAAGTTAGTCCCACTTTTATTTTAGTTGCCCTGTCCCTGTTTTTTACTTTTTAAATCTGGTCACCCTATGCTGTCTCACTGTTTCTCCTTGCATCAGAGTAGAATGCTCATGCATGACAACTCAGGGAGTGTTGGGCGAATGTGATGTGTGTATGGATGGGTCTGAGTGTGTTTGTTGGAACACAGTTGAGTATGCCTGAGGCTGGACCGGGGGCAGTCTCGCTGTGCTTCATCTTACTTCGGCAGTAACCGGAATTTGTAGCCTGGTAAATAAAACAATGTCACTTTCTATGCCTTGACTTCTGCTGGTACCTGACAGAGCCTCATCTTTCATCGGTATAACACATTTCCAAGAGTATTTCGGGCTCTGAAGCACCTTTACTTGGATACTTAGGACCCGATTCATGAAATATTTTGCACGGTTCAAATTGACTTTGCTCTGCTGAAAAGAGACTTTGCCCTGCTGACACAAACCCTGATTCGTGGAACTGTGCAAAGTGTATTTTTGCAGTGCACAGTCCGTGCAAAGTCATTTTGTACTGCAACAATGATTATGCACTGACTTTGCAGTATAGCATATTTTCTATATTTGCAGTGTGCTTTGCCTGCGGCAAGTGGAATCTAGTCTTTAGGATGTAATCCTACACCGGACTGCACCCCACAGTCCATAACAACACTTTATGTTGTTATGCTATGTTATGTTTATTTGTATAGAGCCAAAGCCTATAGGCATCAGGGCGCTTCCATAAAGACAAAAATAGGGAAAAACAACATGGCGGAAAGCAGTAACCTAACTTTTCTACACAAAAAGGAGAGTTTTCAAACATTTCCTGAAGGTAGGGTGGAGTTTCTCCATGTGTAATTCTATTGGGAGTTCGTTCCAGGCCTGTGCAACTAATGCTGGAAATGATCTCCCATTCCCTCTAGCTTTCTTAAATCGTGGAATTATGAACTGAATTATGAACTGTTGCGCATCTCTAGATCTCAAGTTGCGGCAAGGCTTATAAAATTCCAATTTCTCTTTCAGATATCCAGGGGCATCTCCAAACAAGCATGTGTGTCCCAAAGTAAGGAATTTCAATCGAACTCCTGCTGCCACTTGGAGCCAATGAAGCTCTTTCTGCGTCTTAGATACAGGATCTCTGTTAGGGATCTTACAGGCTATGCCGACTGCATCATTCTGAATTTTCTGCAATCTCCCCAAGCATTCTCTACTAGCCCTTCCCAAAAGAGAGTTTCAATAGTCAAGTCTCAGCATCATGATTGGCCGAATTAGCGTTTCACAGTTTTTCTGAGAAACTAGTGGGCTAATCTGCCATAGGACCTTCAAATAATAGTAAGAATGTGTTACCACCTAGTTCATGTGGGCATCTGCATTCAGAGAAGCTTCCATATAGATACTGTTTTAACCTTATCTAGAACAGAAATTTTCAATTTCAAACCCCTTATGGGCATGACTCAGATTTGCTCTAGCTTCTCTGGACTCATAAGCCATAAACTCGGGTTTTGCACTGTTCAAGCAGAGCCAGTTAGTTGTTATCCAGTCTTTGATGACCTCATAAATTTGATTCAGTTTTCCCAAGTCTTGAGCGTAATCACCACAGAGCACCATTGTCAACTGTATATCGTCAGTGTAATTATTGAACTGAAGACCACGTTTTTACATTTTTAAATATAGTGGTTTAATATAAATGTTAAACAACAATGGAGACAGGCAAGCACCTTGCGGTACCCCGTAGAATATCTGATACGACTCTGATGAGGCATCCCTTCGACAAAAGGGGATATCAAATTGGATCACTATACATGCGCTGACATATGTCAATAAGAGTTCAGGATTGAAATGCAATGTCAGTTGCAAAAGTAGTTTAATGATGATGTTTAGATTGAAAGAACAGTGGTGCCGACATGTGTTTCGACCATGTAGGTCTTTTTCAAGGCACAAGACAGAATTCCGGAACTCACGAAAAGAATCCTGGCTGTTTAGCCTGAGAGAACAATTTGTTAGGATAATACATACCGGTCAAGTGTTGATGACGTGTCATTCGTCAGTTAAATAAGTATCGAGCACAATGTTCTTCAGTATGAAAAACATATTGCCAAAGCTCCAAATACCATCATTCATAATTTCAATGAGCATCGGGCGTAATATTCTTCAGTATGAAAGGCAAAATGCCAAAGCAATAAGTCATGTAAGTATGCTAGGGTCCAGCAGCCATGGCCCAGTCCGGAATGTCTGGTACGATGAGAAGCCAACAAATCCTAGATTTCATTCCGCTAAGGAAAGAGACCATCCACTCGATCACATTCTATGAGCAATTGCCATGATCGGCAACTGTACCTAGAAGCCTTTAGTGGTCAAACAGTTTAAAGCCTACTGATAAATCAAGGAGGATTGGCAACCCTGTACTACTCTTTTCCAATATGGTCCCCATCTGGGTTCGCAGATCTAAAAGCGCACTCTCGGTTCCATGATTACTGCTGAATCCAGATTGTTTTGTGTGTAACAGTTTAGAGGCTTCCAAATGTTGTTGCAGTCGAATAGTGGCCATTTTATACATTATTTTAAGCAAGAAAGAAGTATACATTATTCGCCTAAAATTGGAAAATTCCTTTGGATCTAGTCCTGTTTTTGTCACAAGAGGAGTCACCACAACCTTCTTGATCATAAATGGAACAGATCTCTGAAAAAACAAAGCGTCACCAAATCTCCTAAGGAAAGGCGCAAAGACATTCCCATTTCCCAAAATAATTTTGGAGCGTAAAGTGTCTCCAGGAAAAGTAGTGGGGTGCATGTCCTTCAAAATCTTTTCCATTTCTGTAACTGAAACAGGACAGAAATCAAACCACCATTGTAGCTCTCTATCCCTTTGTCGTTTGTCTGTAATGCGGGGTTCTTTGTGTTTAAATCCTGCCTGATTTTATTACGTGCTACAGTGATTTTATCTGTAAAAACTCTCTGAAATTTTGAGCAATCATCCTTGTCTGGCACGAATTGCCTTTCCATGGCACAGGGTTTCTCCCGTCGCATGAATAGTTCAAACAATTTCTTTGTCTCATTGTTTGCCTTACTTATTTGTTCATTAAGAAAACTTTTCTTGATCTCCTTTAAGTGTTCTCAATTCTGTGGTGTACCAACTCTGATGATTGGGACAGTCGCTTATACTTTGAGTTTTTAAAGGAGCAATTCTATCTAGGAAGGCTTCCACATGAGTTTTATACATTTCCACCGGACTTTCGGGAACATCCTGATCAGCTGTCAGATTCATAAGCTCTTCCAAACAAGTAGCAAGCTCGGGAACTTTTATTTTCTTGAAATTCCTGCTACAAACTTGCTTGGGAGATATTATGGCTTTGCTGCCGAGGGGCTGGCAATTGCATCTCACATGTAATAAAAAAGTGGTCTGACCAAATGCACGGTGTCGTTTTGACAGTAACGACATTCATATTCCTCAGAGCCACCCGATCAAGGGTATGCCCCTTGGTATGCGAGGGATCCGAATTATGGATATCTATGTCCATATTTTCTAACATATGCGCTAAGTCCTTGGCTTGCTTGTCCTTGGAATCTCCTCTCCATCAGTTAAGATCTCCCAAGAGGATAGTGGCACAATTAGGTTTATGTAGTGGTAGGAATGTAGTGGTAGGAGTAATTGCCCTAGGTGATCAATAAAAGTTGGCATATCTATTGGAGGACTATACATTAAAATAAAATTCACACTATTGTTATATTAGGTGTGATTTTTGTATGGATGATTTCTCATCTTGCACATTCCATTTTGTTTTCATACAGCTCCTTCCTGCAAATTGGGGCCAGCCACCCCCTGAACCTTTAAACGGTTTTCCCCAAAAATTCAGAACTGGGGCGAGGGTGGGGGAAACTGTTCAACGTTTGGCCCACTTGAAGTCTGCAGTCATGTTTTAGTTAGGCACATAATATCTATCTTGTTGTTCACATATATGTCAACACTATGTTTTGGAAGCGACATGGTATTTAATAATGATATTTTCACCAGTCCAGTGTCTATGATACTAATATCTTCCTCTAATTCCATTGCTGTACTTGTTGTGAGTGGTATAGCGGGTCCAAGCTCCCTTCCAACCATTTCACATCCAACATCAGACCTGGGTTTCATTTCCAAATCCACCAGCCATTCATGGGTGTGCCGCCTAACTATGGCCTTGTGTCGCTGTCGTTGAGCATCCAACAACGTAACAAGTGCCGGATGCAACCCCATAATACTGGATCTGATATCACGGTCATGTATAACCTGGAAGAGATTCCTGCACTTTGCAGCCCAGTTCTCACGCGGACTTGCGCAGACTTGCTGGACCCTGACGCTCCAGTGCTGACGTGCCTAGCAATCAATTAATATGTACCTTGGGACTACAAGGCTGATGGGTATTGTAGTTATTAGCAAGCAGTGTGCTTAACAGTGCCAACTGATTTACAAAATGCTACGATGCACACAAGAAGGATCCTACGTCAATAATAAATCAGATTTCCCAATCGAAACGCAATTTCACACAATTTCCAATAAAATTCCTAAGCAATATTAAAAGACAGCCAAAAAGTGCAAGTGCAATTAAATTCGAATCTAGCTAGGTTTTCAAAATAATTCTGCCTGGCAATTTAGCTGCGACCTGTTTTCAGCGTGCTATTGTTATGTTCAAGATTTTCTCAACAGCGAAGAATCAGGGTTTAAGTACCAGCAGACTTGCTGGACCCTGACACGCTGGCACTAACGCGCCTGGCAATCAATTCATATGAACCTCAGGACTACAAGGCTGATGGGTCTTGTAGTTCCTAGCAAGCAGTGCGTTTAACAGTGCTAGTTCATTTACAAAATGCTATGATGCGCACAGCAAGGACCCTATTTCAATAATAAAAGAGATTTCACAATCTAAAAGCAATTTCACACAATTTCCAATAAAATTCCCAAGCAATATTTTAAAAACTGCCAAAATGTGCAAGTGTAATTAAATTCGAATATAGCTAGGTTTTCAAAATGATTCTGCCTGGCAATTTAGCTGCGATCTAGTTTCAGCGTGCTAGCGTTATATTCAGAATTTGCTGACCAGCGAAGAATCAGCATTGACCACAAATATACCACAAAATCCACTTCTACAAGGCCTAAGGTATCTCGCAACATAGGGCTGGCACCAGCAATCACTACACAATGAAATACAATACAGCAGTATCCTTCTCTTTTATTAATGCCCCATAGCGAGGCTTACCACGTGATCTTTCCAAACCCTTATCGAAAGTTAACTCTTATTTTTTCGTCAATATCTTTATTTGTTCACAATCGCCCAATATACAAAAATCCCCTGCCCCTGTTTTGCCATGCCTATGTCATACTTACATCCAGGGATCTGCTGAAGGCCTTTGGTGCCCAGTCTCCCCTATCAGCCTGTGACCCTCCTTGCCCTGCGGGGCGGCCTGCAGGGACCGGACAGGACTTTTCTACAAAGGGGCCTCCTGTCGGCCCTCCTCTTTCACACTCCCAACACTGCTGTTCAGTTCAGCAGTCATATCTGTGTGTTTTCAATGCTCTTCATTTTTAGGCCCAACGTAGCCAAATGAGGTTTCCTTTTTGTCTGGGGCTGGGTTTAAACCCCACATGAATTACTGGATGAAGTCATTGTACAGAAGGCCTGAACTGCATGCAGGTGATTATTGAGGCCTATTTTATTGAGAAAGTGTGCAGTGCTATTTGATGCGTAATTACGATCTCATTTTTGAAAGGGTTTGGACTGCACAGTGATTGACTGGTGCATAATAGAGCAGAATTCATGGGCTCATCAGACTCTGGGCTGGTGGTTTCCTTGGATGGTCAGAAGGCTTTTGCAAAAGTTATACATCATACTGCTGCCATATACTCACCTTGGAAAATACAGATTCCGGACTCCTCCGGGCTTTCATGACAAACCATTCAGGCTGCTGGTTTGAGGGTTATGCTTTTGCCTCTATGCTGTATGTTTGATTTTTTTTCTTGGCATTATATCAAAAAGACATTTTTAGACTTTTGAAGTCTACAAATGAGTTACTCATTGGTAATGACTGACTGCCTCGACCCAGAGGGCTTTCAAACAATTGGTACATTTCAGGATGGTGAGAGTGTTTCAATGTCATAGCAGGCAACAACATGGAAAAGGTCGTTGATTATTGTGTAAAGCACAAGGGAAACATTGCCTAGTATCATTTACATACCTCGCACATCCCTGTAAAATTAAATTAAAGCTCCTAGAAAATGCATATTTATCGAGAAAGCACATGTCCACCATTTTTGAAGCAAATAACTAATCCTAGAGGGTATCTAGTAAATCCATCGATGGACTTTCCATTGAATTAATTTGCATCGAAGGATTTGCATCGAAAAATGTTTTGTTTTTCAAGGGCAAAGGGTTAATTTGGGGGGCGTTAAAGGGTAAAAAACAGGGGTTTGGGGGGACCCCCCCATTAAAACTTTTTTTTGTAAATGCCTTTCATGCACATTTATTCGATGCAGAAAATTTGATGGAAATGTCCCTCGATGCAAAATATTTGATGGAAAGACCATAAACCATCCTAGAGCGTGGTGACAAATAGATGCAATCCTCTTGCATCTATTTGTCACCATGATTCTTAACTTGCTGTAATAAATGACCATGATAGTTTGGGACCCATTGTGACGAGTCCCACGCTGCCTTGGTACAGTGCAAAAAATATTGCAGTGGCAGATGCGGGTGGCACCGCCGGGTAACACACCGTGATTGCCTGGCACTCAATGCAGTGCAATGGACTGACCTGGCCATTTTGTACTGCTGCCTTTATGGGTTTCATTACCACTTCATTAGGAAGCAGTGTTTCACTAAGGGCATCACCACTGACACCACTTGCCAGCATCCCCTCCTCTAATGCCTGCTAAATGGCTGCGACAGTGCCGTTCCACAACGCCACATAATGATGGATGAAAGGTCTTGAATCAATCATAACCACTGGCATTGCTTCCGGCAACCCTCCAAACCATCATTTGCCAGCATGATGTGCCCATACAGAAACGAAAAAACATGTACAAATTAGGCATTGTTAGGCACACCTTATAGGGTCCATAGAAGCCCCCAACGCTGCCGTAGGATGGAATGGTCCACTGGAACCTCCCAGAGCTAGCCTTGGGCATTACATTTCTAATAACATACAAGTTACCAGTCACACATAATTTAGCTCCTAAAAATTTATTTGAAAAAATATACCACTCAAGTTGGCTCACAAAGAGCTTTGAATTATGAAAATGGCCTCAAAAGCAATTGGGAAAACCCTCAGAAAGGATAGAGGTCCTCTGTATTTCCTTCTAATGACATCCCACAGAACAGAGGCTACCCTCCTTGTCCACCCCTTGCCAAATAGAAACAGTTATAAACTCCTAAGCAGGTCAAGATCACATTATCATCTGGGATAGGTGCCACAGCCAACCAGGTTGCTCGGATTGCAGGCTGAATCGCACAATCCAAGCCTGCCTGCAACCTGGAGCCCACTTGCACCTGGCCCGCCATCTTCCTTCAACCCATCTCTCCTCCGTTTTGATGGACCTTCCACCCCTCTACCCCTCTCACCCTCACCCACCCCACTTACCTGATTCCTCTAGTGCTGCTCCCGCATTTCAGGCTGTCATAAAAATGGAAGAAGGGCGCTGCATGGAGAACCATTTTAGGTATTAGTTTGAATGAGTGGGATGCCACAAATGGACGACCCGTTCATATAAATAAATACAATGCAATTAGTACCCTAGATTAAAAACCTGTAATACCCTCACTGGTTGGCCGAATGAGTGATAACAGCACCTGGGTCCATCGTTAAGTTACTTGAGCCTTGGGCCGTTACCCCCCAATCTGGCCTGCCATCTCTGGTATTATGTCTTCAGAAACCGATATGTTCCATGGGATTGGAATTAGTTGCCCCGCTTTTGGACATGAACATGATCCTCAGTTGTGTTGCCTGGAAACCATCAGTAAACGTGCACGACAGGTGTCTCCAAGACCAGTCCTCGGGCTCATCAACCAGACCAGATTTTCTACAGATCCAGCGACTATGTAAATAACTCCTATTTCGATTTGCTACATTCACTTGTATTTTGTGCAAAAAACAAAGAGTGGATTTGGCTCCTGAGTAATGGACCCAGAGTGCCCTAATGTGAGGGATGAATGTAGAATTTCAGATAATCAAGTGAATTGCACAGAATCACACACTTTGGTCAGCTCCTGCAGCCGCGAACAGAACGTGGGTGACTGCAAAGCCTCATTTTTGCCCGCAAGGTAGGCGCTCTCGCAAAACCTCTGAAAAGTATTAGCAATCCTTTAATAAACTAGTCGGACCTGAAAAACTGCCAACAGAGGTTTCTGCTCAGGGCGTGCGCGCCTGCCAGGGAGGGGAGGGAAAGAAACACGGGGAGCAGTTCAAGTGAGTGTCCCAGCCTTTCCTACCAGGGGGACTGGCTGCTTTCGGCCTGTTGGGGCTCAGTGCCGCTTTCTTTCCTGCACTCGACGACTGTGAAGCATACGCTTCAGCTAGAAGTATCTTTGTGGAACTATCACTGTCAATAAACGGTTCTCTGTATCCTCTGAATATCACTAGGCCCTTGCACCACGTGTGTGTGTGCGCGAGCGCCTGCGCGCGCAGGCAGGCCACGCTTCTAAGAGGCGGCCTCTCTTTGATTGTTTAAAATGTCACTAAAGACACTGTTATTACTAGCGAGCATCTGGAATTCCAAACATTACCGCCCACAATACCAAAAAGACCTAAACATGTAGAGTATTCGGAAGGCGCTTTAAGTTGAGAGAAAAAACAGAGGCGGAGCCAAGATTGTGTATCATACGGGGCCTGAAGCTAATGCAGTTGGGCCCGCCGCAGTGGCATTAACATCTGTTAATGCCCACATAGAACTCCTGAGTGGGCCCTTACGGGTTGCGGATGGGCCTTGCCCGCTTAGGCCCTACTCTGTCCACGCCTCTGAGAATACATGAAGCAATCATTCTGCTTCTCATATTTGGGTTGGCGCTTTCCTCACATTGCATGGGAATGTGGGCTTCCGCCTGGTGGCAGTGCTTTTCTGTCCCCGGTGTTACCCTGCTGGAAGTTAGTTTTGTGGCCCACGTGTCCCCATAGCTGATTGAACTATTCTGTCACTCACATAGACACTACTGGGCAGTGTCACCCTCACGGCACGTTCAGCAACACCAATTAATAAGTGCCAGGCTATCATGCAAGTCTATGCAAAAAGGACGCGCACACTCGTCCTTGGCACTTAAGGGGTTAAACACAGAGTGGACCTAAGGGAGGTGGGCCACTGCGCCAAGCACATTTTTGGAGCTCTGTAGTCTTCTGTAGGGTCTTTGAATTCAAACCTACGGGGACAGCCGCCGAAAGTGTCAGTGCTAAGAGGGAATGATATTGAAAGGCTGTGGTGTGTCCTGCAGCCGGGCTTTGCTGTTGCCATCGGAGGCAGCTTGTAGTGTTCTTTACACAGTGGGCATGTATTAAGAGGTGCCCCCAAACAGAGTTGCGACGTGTCCTACTCAACGTTCTAAGGTGTGCTGCCATAAACCAATTTTTTCTGATGGTTTGCTTTGTCACATAGTGTTATAATTATCAGAATAATTATAATTGGTTATTTATAATGTGCTTAATACCTAGAGGTTTCTAAGCGCAGACCCGGGGATCGAACCTGTGTTGCTCTACGTTGTCTTGCTTCCAAGGGGACTGCGTTGCCCCAGAGCTATCCTCCCGGCCGGCCCGTCCCCGTCATATATATAATATATGGTGTGCATTAGCACCACGGGAAAGGCCTACTTGCAAGACACAATAATGGACTGTTAGGGGAAAAGACAAACCTTTTGCCGTTTCCTAGTATTAAGTCTGCCATGTGTATGTCTGCATTCTCCACCTACAGTCTGGTGGTCTGCCGTACCCATCTGGCTTTCAGTCTGCATTTTAAATGGGTCAAATCCCTCAGGTGTTTGTTCCAATTTTTGACAGTTGAACTTTGGAATGTTTTGCTGGATGAGGCTTGGCTTATCAATAGTTGCTGAAATGTAGGTTTCCATTCATCAAGGTGTTTGGTGGTAGTGCAAAATCACTTTGCACCAGTGAAAAGTCACTTTGCACAGTGCAAAAAAGTCCATGAATCAGGCCCTAAGAATCTGCTCTACAAACTTATGTCCGCAATCTGTGACCTCTGACTCTTGTTGAGGGGGCCCACACGACCAGCAAATCTGAAGAAAGTGGCCCACAGTCCGAATCGCAATTCTTGACTTTTTAACAGCATTTTGTGTGATTAGTCTTGGCAGGGAGCATTTTGGGGGAAATGTGTTTGAAATGGTGCATATTAATTTGCTCTCGAGTGTTATTTAAAATAGTGAGTGGGCATGACACTGACTCATTAAGTGCGTCTCCGTATGCCCAGAAAAGCGGCACAATAGACCTGCCAGGCCAATCCTTTGGGTACTGCCCTGTTGCCCAGTGCACCAATCTGACCCTGCCTCTCATCCAACAAAGTTAGAATTCTAGCCAATCAGTTTCATGATGTGTTTTCTGCTCCATGCCTGATGGCCCTAGCGAAACCTCTGTAAATTGGGTGTAATGTGATTCTACACTAAAATATACCACTTATGTTCATGTGAAAGGATATTTACACAGCACACTGTCACCCCCGTAGTGGTCCCCTGGCACTCTGGGTGCAGTTAGTAAGTAGCAGAACAATCAGCACAGTGGCATGCAGCAATTAGGAGGGAACAAGTGCATCTTAAATCAGGGCCTGGACCCAAAAAGCCTAAGATTCTATGATAGCATAGTGCAGAGGTATTCATCTTAACTCATGAAAATATGGCTGTCCGCTACTGGATGAATTATTTCCCCTGGTAAACTACATGTGTGTATTTGTGATAATAGCATGATTGATCAATAAGATTGTTCCGCAGCCACCATTTCTCTTCGGCACTGCGCGTGTGGTACTGCGCGTGTGGCACTGCGCGTTCCCAGTTACATCCAACTCAATCCCATGTTTTCTAGATATGGGCTCTGTTTGGGGGAGCCCAGTGGAAGTAACCACGCTGCAGGCCGCCCTTTTAATAATTTGGCCTTTTTCCTCAGGCAATTTCTAAAGTGGGGCTCCTAGCGCACCGCTAGTCTTTGGCGAGCCCTTTGCCTCTGTAATCCATGAAAATATATTGGTTGCACTGTGTGTCTGGTGCGCTAGAAATTAAAATAGGCCTTCTTAGAGGCCCAGGCTGGCTACATTACTACACCAAACATTTTGATTTTTGTAAGAATACTTCACTACTTTTTTATAAAAGGAAACATTTAACAAGGGATCATCATTCTTGCACGATCTTCAAGTATGTTTCCCCGGCGTGTAGCGCGGCTTGCAGGGCCGCTGCCTCCGAGGGCTGCTTGCTGTTTCTTTCTCAAATGGGCCACGAGGAACATGCTTGTCACATAGCCATTTCGTGTGGTGGAATGCAGAAGAGGATTGCTTTGCGATGACGTTTGCCAGATGGCTTACTTGAAAAATGTCGCATTTCATGGTAGGCTTCAGTGACCGTGGCCTCCTGCACTCCAGCGCAAAAGCAGACGAGAAAGGTGATAGCCCCGGAAGGTGAAGTGCACGCAGCGTGCAATGCGTCAGGGCGCAGCCTGTGTGTGGAGAGTCATGAGGACGCATTCTTGGACCGACTGAGTGGCGTTGCCGCAAGGCAGCCGCAGGGACTGAGATGAAAGCAGAGCAGTGGAGACGCTGGAGGCCAGCTTGCTCCACTCCACGCACCGAACTCAGTAGGAAAGCCGAGTTTCGCCTTAAAAACGATTTAGCGACAAATCACATGCCTGTATTTCCCACTCCCTTCAGTTGAGGTTTACCTAAACGAGATATATTTGCATTTGTGGGTATTGCTGCCATGCCACATGCAGCAGGCTGGTCCAAATGGCCTTTCCCAAGGAGCCATGGATGGGGAGATATGGGAGACTGAGGAGCTGCCACGCGTGGAGCTAACTGATACGGATTAGGGGCCACAAATAGGGGAGATGTGGGATACTGAAGAGCTGCCACGTGTGGAGCTAATGGATACAGATTAGGGGCCACAAAGAGGGGAGATGTGGGATACTGAAGAGCTGCCACGTGTGGAGCTAATTGATACAGATTAGGGGCCACAAAGAGGGGAGATGTGGGATACTGAAGAGCTGCTGCATGTGGAGCTAATGGATACGGATTGGGGGCCACAAAGAGGGGAGATGTGGGATACTGAAGAGCTGCCACGTGTGGAGCTAATGGATACAGATTAGGGGCCACAAAGAGGGGAGATGTGGGATACTGAAGAGCTGAGGCGTGTGGAGCTAATGGATACAGATTAGGGGCCACAAAGAGGGGAGATGTGGGATACTGAAGAGCTGCAACGTGTGGAGCTAATGGATACGGATTAGGGGCCACAAAGAGGGGAGATGTGGGATACTGAAGAGCTGCAGCGTGTGGAGCTAATGGATACTGATTAGGGGCCACAAAGAGGGGAGATGTGGGATACTGAAGAGCTGAGGCGTGTGGAGCTAATGGATACGGATTGGGGGCCACAAAGAGGGGAGATGTGGGATACTGAAGAGCTGCAGCGTGTGGAGCTAATGGATACGGATTAGGGGCCACAAAGAGGGGAGATGTGGGATACTGAAGAGCTGCAGCGTGTGGAGCTAATGGATACGGATTAGGGGCCACAAAGAGGGGAGATGTGGGATACTGAAGAGCTGAGGCGTGTGGAGCTAATGGATACAGATTAGGGGCCACAAAGAGGGGAGATGTGGGATACTGAAGAGCTGCAGCGTGTGGAGCTAATGGATACGGATTAGGGGCCACAAAGAGGGGAGATGTGGGATACTGAAGAGCTGCCGCGTGTGGAGCTAATGGATACAGATTAGGGGGCACAAAGATGGGAGATGTGGGATACTGAAGAGCTGCCGAGTGTGGAGCTAATGGATACAGATTAGGGGCCACAAAGAGGGGAGATGTGGGATACTGAAGAGCTGCCGCGTGTGGAGCCCATGGATACAGATTAGGGGACACAAAGTGGGGAAATGTGGGATACTGAAGAGCTGCCGTGTTTGGAGCTAATGGTTACGGATTAGGGGCCACAAAGAGGGGAGATGTGGGATATTGAAGAGCTGCCACGTGTGGAGCTAATGGATACAGATTAGGAGCCACAAAGAGGGGAGATGTGGGATACTGAAGAGCTGCCGCTTGTGGGGCTAATGGTTACAGATTAGGGGCAACAAAGAGGGGAGATGTGGGAAACTGAAGGGCTGTCACGTGTAGAGCTAATGGATATGGATTAGGGGCCACAAACAGGGAAGATGTGGGATACTGAAGAGCTGCTGCATGTGGAGCTAATGGAAACGGATTAGGGGCCACAAAGAGGGGAGATGTTTGATATAGAAGGGATGCCGCGTGTGGAGCTAATGGATACGGATTAGGGGTCACAAAGAGGGGGGATATGGGATACTGAAGAGCTGCCGCGTGTGGAGCTAATGGATACGGATTAGTGGCCACAAAGAGGGGAGATGTGCGATACTGAAGGGCTGCCGCATGTGGAGCTAATGGATACGGATTGGGAGCCACAGAGAGGTGAGATATGGGCTACTTAGAGTTGCTGCATGTAGAGCTAATTGATATAGATTAGGAACCAAAGAGAGGGGAGATATGGGATACTGAAGAGCTGCCATGCGTGGAGCTAATGGATGCAGGTTAGGAGCCACAGAGTGGGGAGATATGGAATACGGAGGAGTTGCCGCATCTGGTGCTAATTGATATGGATTAGAAGCAGTGGTCGAAGTGTACAAAAAGAAGTATTGGAACTATGTTCGCTGCTGGCCTGCACCCACTCCCCACAAACCCCCATCACCACGCCCCTCCCAAACACAATACAAACCCCCAAACACATGCAGCTGCTGCTTAAGGTAACGTGCAGTGCGTTGCAGTGTAAGTGCAAGTTTCGTCTTCTTCCTACACTTTTATTTTAAAATGAAACTATTCCGGAATGGTTTCTTTTTAAATAAAAGTATAGGACCGATAACACTACATTAAAAAAAGTAGAGGAGCACCGCTCCCAAACGCTCCCGCTCACTTCGACCACTGATTAGGAGTCACAAAGAGGGGAGATATGGTATACAGCGATATGGGATACTGAGGAGCTGCAAGCATGTTGAGCTAATGAATTTGGATTAGAAGCCACAAAGAGCAGTGATAAATTAAAGGATTGGGAGCCACTTTGAGTGTAACCAGGGGATATGGATGAGGGGCTGCCACTAGTGGAGCTAAAGGATATGGATGAAGAGCAACTTAGAGTAGAAATAGGTGATATGGGCGGGGGCCGCCGAGAGTGCAGCTAAGGGATATGGTTGTGGTGTCGCTGATAACCGAGATAAGGGATAAGGTTGAGGAGCCGCTGTGAGTGGAAATAGGGGGCATGGTTGAGAGCCTGTAGAGAGTTTAGATACGAGATACATGTGAGGTGCTGCCGAGAGCTGAGATAAGGGATAGGATGAGGAGCCAATGTGAGTGGAATTAGGGGACCAGGGTGAAGGCAGCAGAGAGTTTAGGTAAGGGATATATTTGAGCTCCCGCTGAGAGCAGAGATAAGGAATAAGAATGAGGAGCCACTCAGACAGGACATACGAGACATGCACTCTAGAAAAGAGGCACTGATACTGTGCATAGGTAAAGGGGTTAACGAAGATGTAATAGAGGTAACTGATTGAAAGCATTCAAAGAACCGAAGGCATAAGATATCAGCTAGCTCTTCGCTGTTCGATGAAACTGTAACATAGAAGTCATATTACAATGTTCAGTGGAAAAAGTTCTCCAGGATTTATTTTGTTTGCTTGTGAGTTGAAAGGAGCAATTCGAATGTCCGAACATTGATGCTGCGTGCTGTGGTATCAAAGTTACAGGAGAGTTACACAAATGCGCAGTGAGTTACGCATGGTTTTGCGGCAAACGCTTTTGTGGATCGGTTGACATCATTGGCCAGTTGGGACCCAACACAAATCTTAAGATCAGATCAGACATGACTGTTACATTTAGCAAGATCAAGTGTAGGCTGGGAGCATGGCCAGGTGAAGATTTCTGCTGGTGGTAGCACACACTCGATGTGCAGGCTATTATGTTTATCAAAGGTCAACATGAAAGTGGGCAGAAGCATGACTTTGAGACTGAGAGGCAAACATGGAACTAATATAATTTATAATGCGCTCAAAGCCAAACAGGCACCCAGGCACAGCGTTAGGGAGGCAAATGGGCACCGCCAGAATCAGCCAGCAAGGCAATATCGTGGGCCAAGTCCCGATGACGCGGTCGAGGGATGAAAAGGATAGCAAGCCAAGGTGGACCTCAAGTATTAGAAGACCTCCTTGTTGCGCATACACTTGCATAAAAAACGCAGGATTCATTGTCCCGGGAGGATAGCTTAGCGGCAACGTGTGCGCCTTGGAAGCAAGATGACACAAGGCAACACAGGTTCCCCGGGTCTGCGCTTAGAAACCTCTGGGTGTTAAGTGCGTTATAAATACGCAACTAAGACAACCAAAACAATTAAGCAAAAAAATGCGATGCCCGCGCGGGCTGTGTGAGCGCTTTAAAAATGTTATTAAATACATAAAATAAATAAATTGGTGATCCATCTGCCCTTTAACGTACCACCATATACTGTTTGCCTGTCTTCAACACTCACATTCAGCGATCTGAGTTTTGGCTCAACAATGTGCCATGGACAAGTATCCCATGAGCTCATCAGGGGAGGATTGGCAAATACAACTGGTGCTGGAAATAGTTTTTACTTACGCTATCTGAAGAAGCAATGGCTTCTTGGGGACTCCCAAAAGAGAATTTGGAAAAAGGTGTCCAAATAGTAAATATTAAAGAACCTTTGTGAGATGAGGAGAGACTGAAGGAACGGAGGGGTGCATGGGAGAAACGATAAGAGGAACAGAAAACGGAGTGCCCACGCGAAAGAGGCTCCTGGGTTAGAGGCCCACTAGGACATTTCCAGAGATCCCTGTAGGCCAGTCCAGCACTGGAACTCATGGTCCCCTTTTCTACGAATCCCAGTGCATGGCAAGTACTCCAATCACCTGCGGGCCTTGGCACGCTTTATAGAAAAGCAGAAACAATTAAATACACTCTGCACACAATACGCGTGGACATCAAAAGGAGCATTTTCCACGCCGCCACACCAAGCGCTTCTCATGTTAAGTGACACAAATGTTGCTCCTTGGGAATTAGACATGCCTCGCGATTTTTCATTTTCTTAACTAATGGACGGGGGGGCTGCGGGGGTCTTCCTTGAAAATAACTGAACGAGATCTCGAGCTTACACACGCACCCCCAGTGAAAGGTGTCCTTATTTCCAGACGCGCGCTTCGAGAAAAGAAATAACCGCAGTTGAGGACGAGTTTGCGGTTTTCTGCGTTGTTGATATGCAGATAACAAGGGCCGCTTGGGGGCCAGGAGCACATGTGCCTGCGACTCTGACTGAGACGGCAGCCGGGTCCGCGTCTTCGCTGTTTAATAATTCATGCTTAATTAATCGCGCAGCGTGACGTGGCAGCGGGAGCCCCCCCATGGGCGCGCGCGTTATGCACACCTCAAGCTCACCGGCCCGAAACCGTATTGCTGGGGGCTCGGGGTGCCGCTTGGAGCGTGACGAAGGTGGCCTCCGCGTGTAAATAATTCAGGCTCTCAGCCAGTCCCGGGGAACTCTCGCGTGTCTGTCGTGACCTGAAGCACCGTCGTGGGGCTTTGAAGGGAAACGCGTTGTGGAAAGTCAAACATAGCGCGCACCTGGGAAGAGGAAGGGACAGGTTGGGAGATTAGGAGGTGGGGGCAGTCGCTCTCCACAACCAAATGGCCTTGAATGCGGCGGACAGCGTGTTCCCCGTGAAGTTGTGTCTGGGCGTCCCATAGCTGCCCTTCCTACTTCCAACAAACAAAGCCTAATGTTCCCTGTCTCCTTTCAAGGAACGCGGCGCGCCTGTCAGTGCATTTCCCGCCTGTTCTGAGCATTCACCCAGTGGCCGAAGTGTACAAAAAAAGTACTGGACCAATGTTCCTCTGCCCCGCCACCTTTCATGCCCCACCCCTTTTCTGTTCCATACACCCCCCATGCTCAGCCATTCCCTCCCCCTCAATTCAAACCCCCTACCTGCATCCTTCCTTTCCGGCCCTCCACTCCAAACAGCTGTGGTACAAGTTCTCCCAAGACCAAAGAAAACGCGGTGAAAGAATATACATTTACGGGACCACCATGAGTGTTTTATTGCCCCCTCAGCGTGCAGCTTTATGCAGCCTCCCCTTCACCCACCATTCGCACCTCTGAAGAGACAAGCCAATGACTATAGCCACTGAAATCACCTGCAAACACCTCTGTGCCTACGCAAGCACCCCTGCCCTACAGCAGTTCCCAGATTGCTGCTTGGCTGCCTGGGGAACAGGCTTCATCAGCAAGCAGTCCGTTGAAATAAACATAGTTCAGCCAGCACTTGCCAGATAGCACAATGTGGCTTGAAAAAGGATTGTTAACAGAGAGCTGTTCAAATCTCCTGCAGGGGAGCAGTTCTTTTATTTGTTTTTTTTAATTAAAAGGACCTTTCCTACCGTCTTGGACCGGTATTCCAGTTTGCATATAGTAAGGGAACTATGACCAATTTCACTGAGAAGTAAGGGAACGTTGTACCCCTTAGTTCCCTCCCACTTTGACCTCTGCATTCACCAGGAAAGATCCCAATTGATCGCAATGATAGATGTATTTTTCCTCTCTGGCATGCTGTAAAACCTGGCAGCGTCAGCGGAGGTCGACTGTCCTTGAATAACCTTGGCCCTTGGTCATTGATCCAACAATACAATGCCAATGGTTATTAAAAAAAAGCCGCTTCTTTTTTTTTACTCTTCTTAGAGAAGGTATCCCAGTGCATTCTCCTTTCCCCATCCTTCTCACATCTTCTATGCATGCGTAGGGTGACCAGACATCCCGGTTTTCCTGGGACAGTCCTGGGAAACCGCCCTCTGTCCCGGGGTCCCCGGAGTTTTTTAATTTTACAAACCCCATCCTGGGATTGGAAGTTTTGGTGGTTACGGTCCCGGTTTTTGCCTGATCTTATTTTGAAATACCGAATTCGGGCCTGGCACGACTCTTCCTGTGTGTGAATGGGGCGTGAATGCTTTTGACGCCCCCTTCCCCTCCTCGGCCACTTTCCAAAATTTGTGTACCACTTTTTCATTGCTTCCTGGGACAATTTTACACCCCAGTCAGACCATGAGCACACGCCTCTTCTTCGGGGATCTAATTTCATCTGCAAATCAAACAACCTATTTGTGAGGCAAAGAAAGGTCTCGTTTTTTCATAATTGCTTAGTTCTCTTTAGTTTTTGGAACAGAACTTTTCACCTATCTAAAATGGCGCTCCCCTGTTCTTAGTAGTAACTCTAATTTATATGCTCATCAGCTCCTTTCTCCCAATTGTCTCTATATGCGAGGTCTCCTTATATCAGTCTCTATATCAGTCACTGTCTTACCACTCTTGCTCTCTGACCCTCTCTGACCCTTTTTTTACACTCTCCTTTCCAGTCTTTAACCCCGCATCGCCTTGTACCTTTTTGCTTTGTGTTCCCCCTCCCATGTACCTTAATGGTTCTCTATATGTCAGCTCTCTTTGCTGCTTTTTATGTTGCTCTTTATGTGCTCGTCTTCCCTGGCTCTCCCTTTAGCCTAGTCCTATTTTTGTGCCCTTCTTTCAGAGTATATTTACCAGGTCTGTTTCCTGTGTCATTTCATGTTTCCTGTCTCTCCCGGCCTTCCGCTCCGCCTCTCTCTCTCTTTCTACTCTGTTTCTACCCCTTCACAAGACCACAAGACTAATGTGCCTCTTCACTAAGTGAGAGCACTTAGTCACTGAGAACATTCAGGCCTGTGGCTTGCCAGTTCCCTTTCTTCTTTGTGACTTTAGCGTCCTCGGCGTGGCTGCACACAGACCGTGTGGTGGAAGGGAAGCAGGGCGATGCCTCAGCATTCTACTGCCACATTTACTATTTAGAAGATGATCCATTCAGCTATCAGATGGTTACAGCAGCCAGTAACATAAACAAACGAGCATTTATAAGGGGCAGGGGGATCATACTCCTGGTGTAGGTGAACCGTGGCGCAGCCATCATTTTCAAAGCACTCACCATTCACCCCAGCGACAGATTGAGGGAATTCTCTGTCGCTAATCTCATATTGATGTCCATCATGAGTCTCAATTCACTAGTCAACCAGATTCCTAGATACTTCATCTTTGAAGGCCACCAATTGAAGCCATGGACCATCTGGGCAGTACTGTTGCAAAACTGTGAACATGGGAAAGCCTCTGATTTGAGCCAGTTGATTTTTTAGTTGGAAACCTTGCCAAACCTCTCAATTAGCTCCATCTATGCTGGTATAGAAACTGGCAAGTCCTGCAACGCCAGCAGGAGATCACCTGCATATAACCACAGTCTGTCCATTACTCCTAAGAAGGTGACCCCAACTATCAGTTCCTCTGATCTAAGGGCTGCAGCAAGAGGCTCCAATGATAGGACAAAGAACAATGGTAAGAGGGGGCAGCCCTGGCATGTCCCACGGTGTAGGTCAAATTCTGAGGAAAGAATACCATTGGTCAACACTGCAGCTGTTGGACCCTCAAATAAAATCCTCACCCAGTTTATGAAATCTGGCCCAAAGTTAATGAATTCTTAATGTCTGTAATAGAAACCTCCAAGGCACACGGTCGAAAGCTTTCTCCGCATCTAGAGATAGTGCTGCAGCTCCTGTCTTCCACTTGCTCGCCTCAGACAGCGTCAGCAATACCTTCATCATGTTAGTCGCAGGAATTCTCCCCTTAACAAAGCCTGCTTGATTAGGATGCACCAGCTTCGGCAAGACCCCTTCCAGTTGTCTTTCCAGGACCTTAGAGAGAATTTTCCATTCCGAATTTATGAGGCTTATCGGTCTGTGGCTTCCTGGATCTAGATGAGGTTTCCCTTGCTTTAGAAGGACAGAGATCTGGCATGCCTAAGAGATGGAGGAAGCCTACATTTGCTTTTGCAAAATGCAAAAGTGGACCTCAACAAACCAAAGACCCCCTGAGACATTGCCCTTTAAAATTCTGCTGGTAACCCATCTGGCCCTGAGCACCTCCCCAAGTTCAGAGCATATACCGCTTTTATAATCTCATCTAGTGTCAACTCCCCCTCCAAAGTGTTCCTATGCTCCTCTGACAAACTCTCCATGGACAGATCGCTCAACTATAGATCAAGCGACTCAGAGTCAACCAATGGAGTCTCCTGATAAAGCCTCTCATGAGAGCCTCTAAACTCACTATTGATCTCAGTGGTTCATATGTAATCCTTCCATTACTTTTTTCAGTTGCGCAGATTGCCTGGCTCCCACTAACCACCCTCAAGCGGTGTGCCAGTAACCAACTACACTTCCCACCTCCCTCGTAGTAGAGGCAATTTGTTCTAAAGAGGGGCCGCTCAGCAATCACACTCTGGTGTGTATTCAACTCATATTTCATCTTAAAGAGTCTGCTTTTTTCCCCTCATTGGGCTGCCTCACACCTCTTTCTCCAACTCCTTAACAAAGGCATTCAGGGCGTCCAGCTCAAGTTTGCGCTCCTTGCGCTTAACCCCAGAGCGTCTCATCAGAACCCCCCCACGTGACACACTTGAAAGCCTCCCACACGGTAGCCACAACCACCTCTCCATTCATATCCAACTCAAGGAACTCCTCTGCCTCACGCACCAACTCCTCCCTCAATGTCTCATCATCTAACACAGTTGTGTTCAACCTCTGTGTGTGGGACCGCTGGGATGTATAATCCAAGGACAACTCCATACTTATCGGGTCATGATCAGAATTCAAAATGTTTTCAATTTCAATTCTCATAAATTTCTGTGTCACCAAACCAGAGGTCAAAATATTGTCTATTCTCGAATAGACATCATGTGCCCCTGAATGAAAGGTATAGTCTCTGCTGAAGGGTGTTTTTGCCTCCATATATCTAGCAGATTGAAGTCATTCATCAGCGGGCTCAGCGCCTCCCTATCTTTCTTCTTCCCATCACGGCATCTAAGACGATTTGCTGTGATTAAACCGAAGCTGAAATGTTCGAAGGAGAAACGACATAAAGTTATTTTACTGAAAATAACTTTTGTTTTTCTCTCCCGGAAACATTTCAGACTGTCCCCTTAACCCCCACCTCCTTACCTGTGGGTGGCACATTTCCTTGTGTGTCGCCGTCTCCAGCATCCCTCGCGATGCCAGTTCCCTTCACTTGTGTGCATGGGAACTGGCGCCGCAGAGTCCGCTTTTCCTTTTTTTTTGTTTGAAAAAAGCATTATTGAGATGGGAGTGGGGACACCCCTGCTCACATTACAGTGAACAAGGATGCGGGGGACACCCCCGCATCCCCCGCTGCCCTATTTCACTGTAATGCAAACGAATGGGAGACTTGGTCAACATTTTCGGTCGTACATAATTTTCGTGCGGACGAAATTCGGTCAACTCTCCCGTTTGTTTTTTTCCCCAGTCTTTTTGGGTCTTTCCCCTAAGACTACTCTTATCTGGGAGTGGATCCCGGACCACATTAAAATCCCCTCCCACCAAGATATTCTGTTCTGCAATTTTTCAGTGGTGCCCCACATCACCAAAAAAAGCCCCATTATTCAGAACCAGGGCCTAAATACTGCACAACAACATATTAAAATCCAGAATCCTCATGGTCAACGAGACAAGACGACCTTCCTTGTTGCAATGGGATGCCAAAATCACCCCTGGAATTTTGTTCCGAATAAGAATCATCACACCGCTGGAAGTTGACGAGTATGAAGAATGAAACACCTGTTCTACCCAACCTCTTTACATCTTTTCCACCTCAGCCTCGACAAGACGTGCCTCCTGCAGGAGAGCGATGCCAGCCTATCAAGGGGTGCAAATGCTGCAATACTTGCTTCCTCTTAATTGGCCGATTAATACCATTAACATTCCAACACACAATGCACAAACCATCCTTGGCGACTGAAGAAGGGACCGTCATGACTTCTAATCCCTTTCTTCTGGAGAAGATACTCTCCCAAACAATTTGAAAGAAACCAAACTAAAATAAAATTGAGAAAAAAAACAGCAACCAAAACTCTAAACTCCAGCGCGGAGTTGTAACTGATCGTCCCAGCAACCACCCTATTGAAAATCAAGAACCACTCTAAGAGCCGTTCCATCATCCAAGCGAACTTCCCTTCAAATCAAAAACCCATGAACCACACCCAAAACTCTTCACCGCATCTTGTTACTCTTCCCCAAATGCCAATTGAGCCCCAATATGACACTACAGACCAGACCTTAAATTATGCAAAACAACCTAACCCGGTATGTCCACGCCCTGGACTGCACTAGAATAATAGGCATGCATAAAACAGATGATTCAAAACCCACCTTAATCCCTGATGCCTACCCTGATTCTAATTGCACCCGTAGGACATATCCCAGCGGGTCCAGCGTATAGGGATGAAAGCAATGTAATTTCTGACGGCACACTCCCCACCCATCCACTGGAACCAATCCCAAAGTAGTAAGCCTCCTAAGATCCGAAACAAAGTTCCCGTAAACCGCTGTCCACACTCCTCAAAATTGCTAGGCATAGCTACCAAGTGTCTAGGCGTCCACACCACTACGCGTCTCATACCATCTCTGGCCATCAAGCACCATTGGCCCACCGTCGATAAATGCCTTCATTGAAACTCAAACAGTCGGCTCTGCACTTCAGACCATGTCTCCCTCATTCACTCCCCCTCCCCCAGGAAATGACAACACTTGACAAGACCCATGGTGTCCAAATACCTTACCCCATGCCTGCATTGACGCCCAATCTGTCGGCATGATAGCATTCCAGTGGCAAAGGGAGGCCCAGCCCTGTTGCTCCTCTAAGCCCACGGGGCAGAACTTGAACTGGAGTGTTTCAAACATGTGGGTTTTTTAGGATATCCCTCATTAATATTTATGGGGGAAATGTGCATGCATTTAGAATCATGTTATGTACATTTTCCTCAAGAATATTTACGGGCGCTTAAAATCGCACATGTTTGGGGCCTTCTGGGCGTGGAGTTCGGCACCCCTGCCTAAGCCTAGCGTTTAGTATGCCACATAAGGGTGATTTAAAACAGCTGTTTCTGCCTGAAAAGAACAGCTGCCTGAAATGCATTGGGTTAATTTCAACTATTAAGCTGCCCGTTATCTAACTGCTTGTCACATTAAAATGATCTAAAACACCAGCTCTTGCCTGCAAAAGCACCTGCCTTAAATTCAATGGCTTAATTTCACCAACCAAGCAGTTCCTGCTGTAATTGATAGTTGTACCCAAGTGCGCCTTCTGCCGCATGATTTCTGAGGAGTGCAGCATCCCAGCACACAAGCCATGAATTCAAATACTTAGCGTATCTTTTTTTTCCCTTTTGTATAGAAAAGATAAAGCTTAGTAGTAATATGGCACTAATTTTAACGGGCGGATTTGAAGAAAAGTATAAGTTATAACTATTTTAATGTTAAAAAATGAATAAATATGGGGCCCACTGTTGAATGTTACCAATAGGTGTTATGTTTGAGCAATGTCCGTCCTCCCGCAGTTAATGCGAGTGGTGCTCCTTTAACACAGACCATTGTCACTGGCCATCCCTGGTGTGATTGCTATCATTGCAAAATAATGAAATACATCTTATTCACTGGAGCTATTTTGAAGCCGGTCCAGTGGTTGTTCGGGGTAACACGAGGCTGCCCACTGCCCCCTTTCTTGAAGCCCTCACCTGTCATTAGAGCTGGGCTTGGCTCATCTGTGCTGAACTCTTCCCACAACATGTTCCCCAAATGTAGGCGCACTGGTAATGTGGGTGCCTGCGACGGCTGGGCCCCCGAAAGCGAGCTGCGCCAGCTTCCACGAGGCCTTCTGCGACCCTTCTGGGGTCAGAGTATTAACGGCCCCCCAGACAGGAGTATTTCATCATGGCAGGGGTTGTGAATATTTACTGAACCCGTTTCCTGGAATTCCGTGATGAAGTCATGGACGCAGCGTAAAGACAGCAGGGCGCGGGAACATCTGTTCTGTATCTGCCCGTGCAGCACTACCTAACAGGGCCATGCAGCGGTCAGCGCATAGTCTAGCCCCCCACGAGCGGGAAAATGCGTGTGCCTTGCCTAATGTGACCAGCTAGAGGCGCTCTGGGGAAGGCGCGTGGGCATCTTAAGGGAAAGTGCGCCGGCCCAGCTTCAATGGCGCCACTTCCGGCGGCACCAGCTCCGGCGCCACCCCGCCCTCGAGAGATGGCAGCAGTAGTACAAGGCAGCGTCTGTCCTAAAAATGCGGTCACTGGCACTGCGCGAGGAGTCTGCGCTACGCGCAACTTTATAGCGCCAGTTCTATTGGGGCAGCAAAGTGGCCATTTATAATTATGAAGAAACAGTCAGCACACACGTGCTCTGTAATGTGCCTGATTGTCTTGTGGGTATTTGGCTAGTAAAGTCACTCTAATGCCCATATTGTTATTATTATTGTTATTATTATTATTATTATTATTATTATTATTATTATTATTATTATTATTATTATTATTATTATTATTAAAATTATTATTAACATTAATGTTACTATTTTTAATAATATTTAATTGATCATATTGTTATTACTATTAGTATCAATAATACTGGTGATAATAATAATTATTACATTAATAATATAAGTAGTACTAAATAGTGCAACCTTCTTCCTTTTTTTGCTTATTATTAACATTAATGTTACTATTTTTAATAATATTTAATTGATCATATTGTTATTACTATTAGTATCAATAATACTGGTGATAATAATAATTATTACATTAATAATATAAGTAGTACTAAATAGTGCAACCTTCTTCCTTTTTTTGTCCCGCCATCTTGAATCTATTTGTTGCTCAGAGCAAAGGTCCCTGGGACACATAGCAAAATTAAGTGAGACACAATTACCTCATCAAATCCAATCCTCTGCAGTTGCAGTCTGGAAACCCCCATCAACCAACACCCATCAGCTATGTTTTTTTTTTTCTCAGCTTGGATGTGTTGCATGAAGTTATTTTCCGGTAACCCATGGTTACCTTGCACCTTCTCGAGTTTCATATAATACTGTCTTTTTCTGTTTTCCGGCACCGTACGGGGAAAGCAGTGGGGAAGAGATGAGGAACCCTTGAAACATATCTTTAGCTGATGCGCCGCAAAGATGATAGCTTCTAAAACGTGTGATCTGCGTCCCAGACCAGCGTGCGGGCAAGGTTTATAAGCCGTCCCCTCGTGCTAAAACCATGATGGTGTTTCCACAGCTGGCCAGGTCACAGGGGTGGTTTGGTTTGAATGCCTGTCCTTCGGTCAGTTCTTCAGCAGGAGCTTCCTATAGAGTGTTCTGATTGGGGGTGGCGTGCCCCATTGGGGATGTTTTGATCTGCACGTTCCGGCGAGCTGATGAATCCATGCCCAAGCCCTATAAATGGATCATGATGAGCATGTTGTGATCCCAAAAGGCAGTACTACCGCTATGTTTTACATCAACAAACAAGGTGAGGGGTGTGGGTAGATATTGCTGCATGCGCTACAACACAATCTTTTCCTACTACCAGACATTTGAACGTCATGTCGTGTTCGGGTGTCACAGAGTGATTCGATGTCTAGGAAGAGTTCTTGTTAGAGCCACAACTTCAGGTGTTCTGAGAAGATATTCAACTTACGGTGCCCAAGATATAGCTCAGGGGCAACGTGCTCGCCTTGGAGGCAAGTCGACACAGAGCACCACAGGTTTGAATCCCGGGTCCACACTTAGAAACCTCTCGGTATTAAGCACGTTATAAATAACCTATCGCACATCATATCATACCAGGAACCTTTTATCTCAAAAAACATTCTAACAATTGGGACAGGAGTCAGACGCTTCTTCCAGATCTCCAAGTATTTGATTCCACGCAGAGATGTTAACAGGAACCCGCATTGGCCCTTTGATGTGTGTTTTTCGGATCCTCCCTTTCTCAGGACATTGTGAGTTTGTGGATCATATCTAAGTTTCCGATCATGCTCTGATTTATACGGCTACACAATAAAAAATGTGTTAAAAGTCCTCATCAGTATACTAAATTCATAATGCATGACCTAACATTTCATTCAATTCTAATTACTACAATTCCATAAGTTGATGGACGCGCAGCTAAAACCCACAAAAGCATACATTTCTTAGTAATAATTCCCAGTGCTCAGATAAGATTTGGAAGTTGAAATGTTTTACTCCATATTTTTCAGGTGGGAGTAAAATGATTTTTTAGGTAGTACAAATGTTAGTCCAGTTCCCAATGAGGGTATTTTATAAGCGAGTAAAAATACGTTTACCTGTAAAATGGAAATGTTTTCGTAATATTTATTTCTTTACACCTAGCTATACATGCACATTAAAGGATCCATGTTTACTTCTTCCAATCAAGCAGTTAAAATAGTAATTTCTTCCTGTGGTACTACGTGCACTACTGGTCCAAACATATCCAGGGAGCTTTGAGGGTGAAAGCAGGGGCGCGAGATTCTACATGATTTTTCCTATTTTTGGGTGGGAGTTTTTTTACTCCCTATTTTGGTTTTTTGGGACTGTTTGCCAATTTTCAGTGAGTAAAAGTGGCCAATACACCCCTTATCTGTTGGGCTGATAATTCCATTCTGTAGATGGACAGGCCTTGACCTTGTTGCTGCCAGAATGAGCACATCTGACCCTTTCATGTTTTCAGGAATGCCATGCACTCCCGCTCTTTGGGAGGCAGCGGTCTCCGGGAGCGGCAGACAATGCGTCTCCTGTTGCCTTTTCAGCAGCTCTGTCGATTAAGCGCAGTAGGAAAAGCAGAAATGTGCAGCACAATGTTCATCAGATAGCCCGCAGTTGCACACGCCTATCCTGGTTCACAGGTGTCTAGCAGATGCGTTGGATGCCTCCAATGAGAAGCGAAGGGTGTAATGGGGGCCACGACAGCTCTGTTGTGCATTTGGCACTGCAAAAATCAACATTATATCAGTGCTCAAAGTGTACGAAAAGAAGTAGTGGAACTATGTTCCCTGCTGGCTTGCCCCCACTCCCCACTAACCCCATCACCATGCCCCCTCCCAGACACAATACAAACCCCCAAACACATGTGTCTTCTGTTTAAGGAAACGTTCAGTGCAATGTACTGAAAGTGCAAGTTTCAACTTATTTCTACACTTTTATTTTAAAAGGAAACCATTCCGGAACGGTTTCTTTTTAAAATAAAAGTATAGGAACTGTAAAACGTAATGAAAAAAAGTAGAGAAGCAGCGCTCCAGACCGTTCCCGCTCACGTCGACCACTGCATTAAATAAGAAAATAAATACATGAATAATAAAATAAGTATTTGCTCTCTGGTCCTAGGGAGAAGATAGATTTATCAACCTTTTCCGTCATCTGTGTACTTGTAAGTGTGGTCCTTAGAAGGCTTGTTGGGTCGGCTTGGCCATATGGTGGCTCACCTTTGCACAGAAAGAATGGGAAGACATTGTACAGAAAAAAGACATAATTTTAAACAAGCATTGGCAATGCCAACATTTGTGCTTTTGTGTATGCATGGGAAAGGCATTTGACAGGCACTGTCGTAGTGTTATTGACTCGCCATTGATGGTAGCAGCTGCAAAATGGTGCCAGTATGTGGGCACAAAATCAAAGTGCCTCGCAAATACCTAATACTTATACACAAGCCAAAACGTTTGGCTTCGCCAATTGTTGTTTTTAACAGGACTTCAGTGAAGGACACACATACTGCTTATAAATCAAGTGGCTGAAGGCAGACCTGGTTAAGACATTTTCATTTCACCAGTGGCACAACGGCTCCAATTAAGTCATTATCTCTCAGAAGATCGCTTTGAAAAAACACTGGCAGGCACTTTGAGCACAGCATTTGATGGTAAGGCTTGATACATCCTGCTGAAAGAGATCCCAGGAGGATGTGTTTTGGGAGCAGGAAGTGGCAGGAAGTGGGTGGGAATGGCCATAGGGATTAGAATGGCCATGGGCAGTCAATGGGTGGGTAAACAACCAAATAACACCTACAAGCTTTGTGTCCCTCTTCATGTGCCATTTCCCCCGTGCTGTACTCATACACAATAGTTTCAGCTTATAGTACCACCCAGTAGGCAAAACTAATGAAGGAGAGATTGATGATTTTGGTGTCTAGGAAAATCCTACATTGTGTTTACATTTCTTTTTAAATATGTTAGGTGTGAAGCTTAATATTTGTAACATTGTCTGCCGCGCCATTTCTGGGAGATGTGCTTTTTGCTGCATGTACTAATGATTCTTATGTATACATCAGACGGCTGTCAAGGCCTACTCCCACTTGCGACTGAAACCTGGGGCTGAGAATGTGGCCTAACCCGCCTCGTGAACTCATCGACACTTGCCCTTTGAAGCTGTCCATTAGTGCTGGCAGTTGTGCAAGTTTAATGTCATACTTTCACGTGTACGCGAGAAGGCCTGCGTTAAGGTTGCAGAAGCTACAGATACCCTTTGGCCAGAGCTTGAACGCCATTCTTAGACATTTGGCTTCCAGATAACATTAATATCGGCTAGAAATTAACGTGTGCTCCAAAGGTCTTCAAATTACTATGCTGGGCGCTTTCATGAACACATTGCTTCCTTTGGGGCTCGGTCGACGAGCTGCCTATGTGTTTCGGGTTTCACGGGTGCCAGCCAGGCTGGCTTTAGAAAGGCTGGGCACACTTCTCCAAAAGAATCTGCCAACGGTTGTGGGGCAGAGCGTCAACATTCTGTTTCATGCACATTTTCATGGGGCACTTCTTTGTGGTTGTAAAGCACCCCTCTTCGCCTCCTCAAAGCACCCAGGCGCATCCCTGTGCCTCCCACTGCTCCCCATGGCCTCCCGTCCCACAGCACCCCAAGAATATATTGTTTTTGTTTTTATTTCCAGTGCCACCGGTGGAACCAGAACAAATAAGTGGAACATGGCCCACTGCTCTGCAGCGCCCCCAGAGGTGCAATGGGGCATGTCATACATAGGTCCCTGTGGTGGCCTTAGACTTGTCTGGATACATTGCTTACCAAGTTCTAAACAATTCCCCAAAGCAAAAACACACACCAGGTGGGGGATTTGGAAAATCACTGAATATGTTGGCCCAGCACAGGTGTGTTTGTCCCTTGCTATTTTCTCTTCACCACGCTCGCCTGCTCTGCTGGTGCAGCCCCGATCATGCCAACCACACAGACAAGTTAATAAAGAGAATTAAGAAGTCACACATGCCGCTCTACTCCTGTGTGTTTGGTCGCTGATATCCTTGTAGTTTACCACCAAATGTTTCAAACCCGCCATCCTTTCCTTCGGAAGGCAACGGCTGTTGGGGCAGAACTGATTTACCTTCGATTAAGCAACAATTGTGTTGAGGAATACACACCAATTTTCTCATCGAGATAATAATGGTAAACAACCCATACAATAGGGCTTGGGATCCAAAACCAAAGATAAATGGCACATGGGGTATAGCATACAAATTAAATGCTGTTTCTTCTTTGGCCACTTACATGTCACTTTTATCCAATGCCCTATGCATTTTTAATCAGTATATTTTTGTGTGTTTAAGTAAATCTGTTTGCAAACAGTGACTATTCATCGCCCTTGATATCACCTACAAATAATTCTGGTGGTCCTGCATCAAGGTTATTTCTTTGTGAGAACATCAAGTGCTTCTATATTGGCAGGTGGATCGCTCAAGGGTTAAGCAATCTCCTCTGATATGGAGTCGGACTCCACTTCGCAAGCTTGAATCCTGGCACGGGGTACTCAGCCCGTCCTTCTTCTGAGGTCAAGAAATTGAGTACCATTAAATTATAACAGCTATTGTAGCAGCGCTTAGAAGAAAGAGAAATTCAGCACAAAGAGCTCAATAATTTGCTGATATGATTGCTGGCCTTTGGTGAAGTTGCCGGATTGCCAGTGCTATGCCCAGCGAGTTCTGCATATGCCATTCAGCTATGCAATGTTTTGGATACTGGGCACTAGCCGAGAAATTGCCCTCCTTCCACCCTGGAGCAGGACATTTTGGCGCCGCCGGTTCAGCGCAGGCCGATTTGATGCAGAAGTTTCACTGCACGGCCAGCTCAGCGCGATATCAAATAACATTTCAATTTCAACATAGCAATTAAAAGCACTAAATAGACAATTAGGGCCGTCGCGAACCCTGGTCCGCAGGGCTGTGTAACTAACCAGTTAACCGCAAAGCCAAAAAGATCTTATCAAGTTTATCTGCACCAGTTACTCAAATATAGCGTTATGGACGTGAGTGATTGATCATGACCTACGTTAATATTAGTGACTGATGCGATTAAAATATCGATAGCCTAGTGGTTAGCTCTTCCGTCTCGCAGCCCTGCAGGCCAGGTTTCGAGACGGCATCAATACTTTTGAAAATTGTATTTGGAAAAATGTACTGCCGTGCTGAAACATGCTGGTGTCAAAAGATCCTTGCGCCGGACTCGTCGCGACAAAGCAGCCCACGCCGAGCTGGCCGTGCTGGGGTGTTCCGTTCCACCCTACGCTGGTGGGTGAGGAACATCTTGTGCATCTGTCGTACTCATTCGGTCTTCGCTTTCGCACCTGAGAATAGAGACAGCGGGGCAACGGAGACTGTGGTAATGACTTTAGGAAAGCGGACGCCAGCCTCCTGCAAACCTTATTGAGACCTCAGGTGTATGTCTCATCGGTTAGAAGACTGACGCAAGATGATTAAAAGCATTAATTTCACTGACTCACGAACACGACCAACTCCTTGAGCTCAGGGCTTTACCAGAGCAAACTGGAGTCATCCAGTTATCAAAATCCACCATTGTTCCTTAAATTGCGAGATTTCTACTTGTGCATGTGATAAGTGGCTTTTCTCGGTAAAATGCACTCTAATTATCGCGCCCAGCCACCGTGTCCAAAAGTGACCTAGAAGACTGAGAAAAGCTCCTGTTTACTCTTTTGCCTTTAAACAATCTAATGAATTTGCTCAAAGCTGCAGCCAAGACAAATCCAGGCGGTCGTGTTTTTGCGTGAGCTGCACGTTACTCTTCTTGGCACGCCGAGGGCAAGCAGAGCATATCCTCGTGTCAGAGAGGGCGTGGCGCAGGATTTTCACTTTCACCTCCGTCTCCTGCGGGAAGGAGCCGCAGCGTGCGTCTGCTGGCAGGCCGCGCGGCGCGCAAGGGCCGTCAACGTCCACCACGTCGGCGTGTTTATGCCGTTTCCATTTTCATAGGCCCCGGGCCAGAGAATCGGGCGGAAACAGGCGGCGGGTCCCCCACCCTGGCTCTGCGAATATTTTCCCTCATTGTATTTGATCCGCTGCGTTTCCAGAATCCATCAGGGGAGTGATAAGGGTCGAGGAGAGGGGACGTGGTATTCACATGGCTGTGCAGGCAAGTGGCCACTGACCGGGGGCTCGAGGAATGCAGGCTGGGGGGGGGCTTCAATTTCTCAAGCCGTGGCAGGGCCAGCCTTGTGTGAGTTCAAGAAATGGGGGAAGGGGGTGGATTGCAGGTGGGGGATTGTCAGTGTAATACCTCGGGGAATGAGGTAGGCGTACATGAATTCGTGAGTTGCCAGTCATAATGAGCCCCTGGAAACCATGAAAATGGTAGCGGTGCACGGTATAGATCCCATTAACAACGTACTACAAACTACACCGCAGAGCTGCCCTGTGCACGATTGCCTGTGCACGATTGCACCAATCATTCGCCTATATTCTGAGGGTGAGTGATATCTGGGGAAGAGTGCCCTGCAGAAGTCTGACTGACAGTGTTAATGGGGGGAACACAGTCAGCTGTAAGTGTGATGAAAAGGGTGAGGCGGCCGCCAAAGCGCCTTGAAAGAAGCATGCACTAAGAAGGACAGGGCCCGGTCAACTTTACATTTAGTATTTTCTTCTAAAGCTTCATAATATCATTGTTCCCATCCACACATGCTTTCCTGAAAAAGGAATACTTGTCCATGCAATTCAGTATTCACAAATATTCTGATTATGGATTTTGCTCTGCATGACTAAGCCTGAAAGAAAAGTAAGAGACTTATGCACCACTGCTTAACATTTTGAGGCAGAACAGATGTCCCAGTTTGTTTTTTTAAATAGGAGACACTATTTTATGTACTGCCCTTTTAACCTGATAAGAGCATTCCGGCACGACAAAGAGATTGGTGATTCTCCCAGGATCACACCATTTCAGTGTGATAGGGAAGCCAGGACTGGAATCTAGGACTCCTGGATCCAAGTTGCGCATTTCCCCATGCAACAGTTGAGGAGTCGGATGAAAAGTGTGGGGTACGGGGTGGCTTGCCAGGAGGGCACAACATAACCACCCAGGCAGGTGATGAAAAAAAGCAAATCAGGGAGTCTGCTACACAGCTGATTGGAGCATGACCTATGAACCCACATTGTACCATTTTCACAAGCATTGTTTTGCTTGTCCCAGGTGTGCTGATGCGGATTCCTGGCTGCTTGCTTTATGGATAATTCTGTAATGGTGTGAGGGCAGCCACTGTGCAGTGACAACAGAAGGAGCAGGGAAAAGCTGCAGTGATTGGAAAGAGGGAGCTATGGACTTCTGTCGAGGTCAGTCTCGGGTCAAAGTAGGGTCCTGGAAGCCTTGGCATGAGCGGCACCTGTCCCACTTAAAATCCTGGTGGAATAGCATCCCGCTGAGAAGTTTTCATTCATTTCACTTACCCCATCTTCTCCTTATGATCTGAAGCATGCCACTTTATTGCCATGTTTCCAGGTCTATAAAAGGCATGGGATTCTCAGGTGTATTCTTTGCCATTTGCTGTGATGTATGTCTCTGTCCTTTGGAACTTTACTTCCAGTACACATTGAACGTTCTGTTTCAGCTCCTAAGCGTTATGCGCAAAGCAGCACTTCCCATTGTTCTGGGGGATTGCTCACATGCTTTCTGAACTGACACAACGGATAAGTTGCACTCTCTCGATAAATCCCCATCCCACCCCCCTCCCACCTGCGCCTATTCATGGAATATTTTGCATGGTTCAAACTGACTTTGCACTGCTGAAAATTGACCTTGCACGGTCGACACAAACCCTGATTCATGGAACTGTGCATCGTGCATTTTTGCAGTGTAAAGTCAGTGCAAAGTTCATTTTGTACTGCAAAAATGACTTTGCACTGCAAAAATACACTTTACACAGTTCCACGAAGCAGGGTTTGCATGAGCAGTGCAAAGTCACTATTCAGCAGTGCAAAGAATTCCATGAATCGGGCTCATAGTCGCTGCACTCTTTAATGCAACTAAACAATGCATCATCAACCTGCGAAAGGTCGGGCCCTGTGGTGCATCGTCACCAAAGCCGTGCTAGCCACCCCGGAAGACCCCTGATTTACCACGTCCTGCTCTCTATTTAGATTATATCAAAATGTCAGATTTTTCAGGAAGCTTTCACAAATATTTTAGTTCCATTTTTGGTTGCCGCTGCGACAGTGCTTTTTGTTCTGATCTCTTGTGTTTTGGTCTTAGGTTCCTGTAAACCAGGATATCTGCCTACAGGCAAACATACACATATAAATAGACTCAAGCATCGCTTAGTTTGAATAATGCCCGCCCTCCCACCCGAAGAGGTTTGGAGAATGCCATAGACATCCTCTCCTACCTGCCCAGTCCTCAGGGCATAGAAAACACCTGATCTTTCCTGAGAACATTAAACACCTCCCCCATGGCTCCGTCCCGGCTGCATGACACAATCGAATACCTTGTCCCCCTTGACATCCTCCTCTTCCTTCATTGAGTAACTTCAATAGGTCTCCTCACAGGATAGAGTGTCAAACAGTGTCTCGTCTTCTGCTGCTTCCCAGGGCCCACAAAATGGCTGGATCTGGAGCTTGCTCACATCAGTGGCCTGCCCGAGCCAAATAATCCCCTCCGATTGTTCTTCCCCATCATTGTTATATATTTTTATAGCGTGAACCTAGCTCAGGAGCGACACAGTGCTGTACAGGTCATAGAGCAAAACATTGATAGTGAGAATTAAACAAGTCATCAAGTAAACATGAATAACAATGATCCCAGACTAGTATATGTATGGGGTGTTCACGAGACATAATCTTGGTTACATCATCTTTGTCCTGATAGGGTGGAGAAGGGTGTCTGCGCTCTGTTGCCACTCTTCCCACAGCCCTCTGGCCCACCCGGCAAAGGCCCAAGAAAAGCGTAATCTCTCCTGCCATCCACTTTGTATCTGATTATCCTTCTGCCCAGATAAAAAGAAACAGTGCCTCTTATCAGTGGTCGAAGTGAGCGGGAGCAGTCGGGAACGATGCTCTTCTACTTTTTTAAATTACCTTGTACAGCTCCTATACTTTTATTTTAAAAAGAAACCTTTCCGGAATGGTTTTGTTTTAAAATAAAATTGAAGAAGAAGTTCGAATTTGCACTTTCAGTGCACTGCACTGATTGTTCCCTTAAAAAGCAGGTGCAAGTGTTTGGGGGGGTGTATTGTGTGTGGGAGGGGTTGTGGCAATGGGGTTTGTGGGAAGCAGGGGCAGGCCAGCAGGGAACATAATTCCACTACTTCTTTTCGTACACTTCGACCACTGCTTATGCCGCATTTCACCCGCCCTACAGACCTTAACTTTAAAGAAAATACCCGCAGCTACCACGTTCTCCCTTCTTTTCAGAGCAGATGCAAATATCTGTCCTCGGTCGCCTCCTCTCCATTTCTGGCTTGCCTGTTCCCCTCCTGTATGCAGAGAAAGAAAGTATCTCCTGCCACCTCCTTCCTGCCACCGCCCCCCACATTATTGAGGAAATGCTGAGTGTGCCTTACTGAACACTCTTCTGTAAACTCCACCCCCAGCACTCAGGAAAATCCGTATTGCCCCCTTAGAACACATAATACAGAACAAAACACTTGGGGCCTGATTCACTGAACTTTTAGCGAGGTGCAAAGGGACTTTCCACTGGTGCAAAGGGTCGATCCACTGCCAACAAACACCCTGATTCACAGAGCGGTGAAAAGTGTTCACTGTCAACAAACACTACCAAAAACACCCTGATTCACAGAGCGGTGCAAAGTCTTCACTGCCAGCAAACACTGCCAACATACACCCTGATTCATAGAGCGGTGCAAAGTGCCAACAAACACCCTGATTCACAGAGCGGTGCAAAGTGTATTTTTGCAGTGCACAATCACTTTGCACTGCAAATGTACTCTTTGCATCGTGAATTAGGCTCATTTAGTGGGGTGCAAAGAGTAATTTTGCAGTGCAAAGTGGCTTTTCACTGCAAAAATACAGTTTGCACCGCTCTGTGAATCAGGGTGTTTTTTGGCAGTGCAAAGTCACTTTGCACCGCACTAAAAGTTCCACGAATCAGGCTCAAAGACTTTCCTGCATCCCTCTCCCACCTCACTCAGATATATTGCCTCGTCTCGCCTTTTATTTCTGCATCTCGTTAGGTGACAGAAATGAGCAGGACCTTTGCTTGCCACATGACCCACCTTCCCCACCTTCTTCTCAACCCATTATCGATCTGGATCCTCCCTCTCTGATAGAAACCAACTTCATCTCTTCTACCACTGCCCACAGCTTGCTGTCTCTATTTTGTCCCCAGCCCCTTTAAAAAGAGAGAATAATTGTGTTCCTTCCATTAACCCCTCATCTGTCTCCTGCTTCCACATCAAGCTAGCTTCTTCTGATAACCTACACTGTTAGCATAGCAAATCAAGTGGGAAGTGCTGCCTGCCTTGCAGCGTCACATAAGACTGCCCCCTTGAGGGACCTGACGCGCTTCTGGGTTTCCACTGAAGCCTCGGAGGACCAATGCTTTTAGGCATGCTGCCACCTACAGAAGCATGATAGACCCCGAGGCGTATCCGGGATTGTCTAACAAGTGGGGTCTGAAGCTAATCTAGAAGGCCCCCCACCGCCGTGACATGAACATCTGTAAATACCCACACAGTGCTGCTGAGTGGGCATGTACAGATTTTGGGTGGTTCTTGTCTGCTCAGGCCCTGCCCTCTCTATGCCTCTGGCTAGACCAAGGGGTCTAGATCATGAAAGGAATTTCCACTGCCCGTCCAGAGATAGAGGCAAAGGAGAACTCCTTTTCGTTGGATGCTATGTTCCATCAGTGGAAAATGAACACGAGATGCTTGTGCATCTCCGTGGGCATAAGCACATATGCATCCTAACGAGTGGGTTTTTAAATCTAGTCAACAAGAGCAATATCCGGTCCACATTTTCCGCATATCCACACTGAATATGTTTGAATACAGTGAATCTTAATGTAAGTTATTTACATAGTTAGTGGTTATCCTAAAACATGGGATGTTGGGGCTCTCGAGGACACTAGACAGAGGGGGTGGCGGTGTGAGTAACTGGTGTAACCATAAAGTTGGTGAGCCCACACAGAAGCTGCTCAGAGCAGGTGACTCAGCTGCTCTTATACATACCTGTAATTATGGAGAGGCCCACTTTGTACCCGAGATTGTCATATTTTCTAGAACTTCGCTCCTCCACCTGCAACTCCTTCAAGGTCAGTCGTTTCTCGAAGAAACAAGCTGGGGGTAGATCTCTGTGTTCGGCTGGGGCCTCCCTCTGGAACTGCCTCCCTGCCACTCTAAAACTTGAGGAGAACCATCTCTGGTTCCGGAAGCTCCTCAAGACCTTCCTCTTTGCTTCTGCCTTCGCTTCTCTTCTGCCCTGTTGATCTGTCTGCTTCTGCATCATGCACCTGGTTACCCTTCGGGCCTAGGTACGTGCTCAACCTGCCAGGCACCCACACTGCCTCCTGGCAACCCTTGTACTTGGGCCTGTATCTGTACCCCTACAGTCCCCCCATTTTTGTGCACTTATCAGACACCCCTGTCTGCACCTCAAACCTAGCACTTGCCACTTGCTGGCTGTACTAACACTTTGTTGTTATTATTTTCCCTTGCTTAGCACTTTCCACTCGCCCCCCCCCCCCCCCCCGCCCCTGCACGTTGTCAATTTCGCTGGGCCTAGTAAGATCGTTGTTTTTGTTCTCCCCTTTCCCCTCCCTTGCCTCATCACGCTCTGAAACACCTGTGTATGAGCGCAATACAAATAAAATATCAATACAATATCAACTTCAACAAAGTCGAGCTTCTGGGGCTCTTTATGTAAACAGCAGTATGTTACTGTGATTCAGTAGTCTTAAACTACCGCCTGTGCTAATTGACTACAAGGGTCGGCGTGCCTGCCTGGGCACGTTGCACTGTCCCAAGCTGCGGAGTAAGATATTTATGATTAGCCTCCACTGGCACTTAAAGCCACCATGGTGGCACGACTACATTTCCTGTGTAGGGGCACATAATGGGTTCACAGAGGCGTGAGGAACATGTCATCCGCTGGTAGAAGCTGACCAAAAAGGCAACTTTCTCCCTGAAAGAAGAGGCCACGCCCCACTTATAGGAAGTGATGGCCACAAGTGCAGCGATCTCCGACTGTGCCATTTTCTGTTGTGCATCGAACACCGCCAGAGGGACATGTCTCAGCAGATCATACATCTCATGGAAGGAAAGCAGGCATGGCAAGGGGTCTCCGAGGTTGGCATACAAATACTTTATTGTCCCCGGACTTTTGCGGTGGCTGCCCAATTGTTGTATTCGTTTGCACGAGATCACAAAGGCCCCTTTCATGAACAGAAATATTCCAGTCGATGGAGCTAGGCGCCCTTTCCCCTTGACCATGGTGAGCAATGTCCAGCGATGATTGGGGACATGAAGTCATGGGAGCCTAGGGTTTGAGACCACAGCAGGACTCGTGACTCAGAACCAATGCCGGTGTGGGCGATGGGTGGAAAGACAAGGCGATGAGAGCAAAAAAAAGCACATTTAATGATCCCTTTTAGGATGGCTCAGAGAAAAGGGGCAGCATTAAACATGTTTGCTCATGACACATAAACAGCTGCCAATCAAAAGCCCAGGAATTTCCCTTTGATTGGAATTGGTGGCACATACTCTTTTCACTCTGTTATTCTGAAGATGCGGTGCAAATAATGTACACTGAGGCAAAACTAGTAGCATTGTTTCAATGGGTGCAAATATGCACAACTATTCACTTACCCATCGTCCCCACCTTTGAGAAGTGTGTGCACGGTCCGATCATTTATTAGTGTTCTGGTAAGCAGTGCTGCCACTTACCCATGAAATGGCAAGACGTTAAACCACACAGAGCCTGGGATTACTTGTAGGAAAAACTATAGCCACAGACAATAGAGGTACTTTTCTTTAACGTTTCAATTGAATAGAAGGGACCTGTGATGTTTGCACTTATCTAAGGAGCCGCTCCACCATAACAGTTTCATCATTTGCACTACAAAGTGCAAAATAAAAAGGGCCTGATTCATGGAAAAGTGCACAGAGATCCTGCAAAGGCTGCGCGCTGAGTACGCCGCTGCGCAAACCTGAGCACAGAAGTAATCCTGTGCGCTCTGTGCATTCATGGATTGGTTTGCGCAAAGTGACCGTGCACGCAAGCTGCGGCTGGAACGCCCCTGACATGCCCCCAGAGCCAGATACTGCTAGCTTTGCGTGCTACTCGGGGCTAAACACATGCACCCTTGAAACAGTGCGTGGGGTCCCCCGCAACCTTGGCTGCACTTCGGGGACACTGCACATGGTCGTCCGTAGCTATTATCGGCACCCCAACAACATGCATACACATTTCTGTAACTCTGGTAAAACGCTGGAAAATCTGCGTGTGAACCCTCGTAAACCTTTCATGCACCCTGCTACACTGAGTATGCATACCCCTACATTAGTTCCGAACGCTGCCTGCATGCAGACCTAAATCCAACATGCGATGCCATCGGGCAGAGGTGATTCCTATGCGCAAGCTTCTGTACATCTGCCTTTGGGTGGCGGATGGATTGGGGTTTTGCGTGGGTCTTTCCCCGACAAGAGCTTGCGATTCATGAATATGCTTCGTTCCGCGCATTTGTGGGATTGCGTTGGACTGCTTGCGGCTCATCCCTCGTAATGCCCACATTTTCCCACGTTCTTCCCCATTTCCTGTGTTCCGCCCCCTACTCTGACCTCTGCGCATCCACTACACGCAGAAACTTGCCGAGCCTGTGCGAAGTCCCTGCAAAGTATGAAAAAGTCCCACACAGTCGATTCCATGAATTGACAAACAGGATTTCGAACACGGTTTGGCGTGCAAAGTCCCTATATAGCGTGCAGAAAATTCCATAAATCGTGCAAAGTGTTCAAACAGGCGAATTCACCTTTAGACATTCTTTTTGCACTTCATATTAGACAAAGTCATTTTAAAAATGGAAGGAAGTATTTCCAGTGGGTTCCATTGGCGTGAAATGCATTAATGCCAGCATCAAAATCAGGCGCTGGTGGTAGTGCATGTGGATTTGTATGGCAGAGGGGATGGGGGTGGTGGAAGCAGTAAACCCATTGTGGGCGCTTGCTCCGCCATTCAAATAATGAAACATCTGTCAGAACATAAAACACATGCGTAAATGTTGAATGTATGACTTGCACACATTATTTTTAGTTTCCTCAGATGGCAAACAAGCCCCAATGGAGCTATTAATTTAACACATTTTCTCCAAAGTGAGATTTTGTGTGATTCAGGTTTCTCCATGCACTAGTCAAACCAGCGCTGGCCTTGTCACAATCAAAAAATGTCGTAGGGCCCAATTCACAGAGCATTTGCCAATAGTACGTTTGACTTACTCTTGGAAACAATGTGTAACTTATTCATGACTAAGTTACTCTGATTCAAAAAAGGACTTATGGTGGATTTTTTACTTTTCTTTTGGCTTAATCCAAGAGCAGCAAAAGTGGGTGTTTCCATGGCTATGTTAGGGGGTTGAGGGTATGGCAATCGGGTATCTACATGGGGAAGAGGCATGGACCCACACAAGTGTAACCCTACATGTATTCAAAAAAGTCCCCTGTTTTCTTCCAAAACCTTTGTTAACATGCTTCATTTACATATGAATATTCTATGTATAAGTATACATGCGTACAATGTAAATGTGTGAGATACATGAAGTATGCGGTGGAACAATGAAGTGAGTGAAAACATGTTTATAGAAGGTTTCTGTAGCATTTTATGCATTTTTTCCTGTCTGTCATGAAGTAAGTTACTCTGGAACAATCTACTCCATGATGGTAACCATTTTGGCTGTAAATGGGCCTCTTAGGTGAAATCAGGTGTAACTTACACAGATTTTCCAACAGTAGAAACTTACACTATATTTCTTTGTTAAGGCAGATTTGAGGTAAAAGTAAAAAAAAAAACACTTAAGTGTAAGTTACACCTGATGACACTTACACCAACTCTTGAGTCTTTGTGAATTGTCCCCTTGGAGCATATATGTGAAAGTTGACCCATGAAATGAGGGAACGCGAGACTGGTGTGGAGGAAGCCCATGGCCCAGCCTTAACATGCCTTATCATGGCCGCGTTCAGAGGTCAGTCCTTTTTCCAAAGCGCAACGGGCTTCTGCGGTTGCGATACTTTGTAGATGCTGTAAACAGGAGGCTACATAAAAAGGGAAATGTCAGGACATGATTGCATCATCTCACCGTGATGCAACGGGGTACGTGAAGGGTGGCTAACTTGAGGGAATGCAAACCATCTTCCAATTGTGGTCCACACAGAGGAAGGTATATCTACTCCATGGCAAAATATGTCAGGTGACCAAGGCTCATCTCAAAACAGAACTTCTGACGTGCAGTCATCCCACCATACAACTAATGGCCTACCCTAATCCCACTACCTGTGACCCACACCTATTAATAAGCATAACCGAAGACCTACTCTTGTCCAAGCATTTACCTGGTGAGCTAGCCCAGCCTAAAACATACTTCCTGATCTAAGCCCATCCCATTATACTTGAGTGCTTGCCCCATTTTACCTCTTCTTGAACCATACCTGGTCATCCGCTCCAGTGGAAATCATTACTGCTGACAAACCTGATCCCAAGCATAGTTTGATACCTATCCCCTACCCCAAATCATTCCCACCAACCTACCCTTATCCCACACAAGCACACACAGTAGCTTCTGAACTGTGACACAATAAGGCATTCGCGGTCTGGATGGCAACAATGGGGATCTGCATAGGTTTGTCTATAGGCATCACATACTTCTGTTTATACTGCCCAATTAAACAGTGTTGCACATGGTTTTTATGTAAATATTTTAGTCAATTTCAATTCAAGTTTATTCGATTGTGAGATTACAATTAGAATCATAAAACATTGTATAACACCAATCCCGGGAGGATAGCTCAGCAGCAACGTGCTCACCTTGGAAGCAAGATGACACGAAGCAACACAGGTTCGATCCCCGGGTCTGCGCTTAGAAACCTCTGGGTATTTAAGCACGTTATAAATATGTAACTAAGACCACAACAAAAAAATAATGATTCTGTAACAGCGCCTCGATGCCCCCGGGCTGTGTGAGTGCTTTAAAAATGCAAATAAATAAAAATAAGTAATCGAAAAGAATACATACATGACAATGTAAAATTAAGATTAAAATAAAACCCACACTAGTAACCGGTTGTCCTAAAAATAGAATATATACGGCATACAAAATTGGTAGAGTCAGAATTATTGTAGGCATGTGCTAATACGTAATTCGTTTATTACAGGTTTGCATAATTTGGGCGATGCGCAAATAAGATATCAAGAGCCAAGCTGTGCGAACATAGTACACCATTAGCAGATAGTAGAGTGTCGGTCGACATTTCGGAATGCCTGCCTCCTTTAAAACTATCTTTAGGGTACTCTGTCTAATTTCCTGAAATGCAGGTCAAAAGAGTTATGCTATGTTATAAAATGTATATAGCGCGCATTCGCCAGAGGCATCTTGGCGCTACTTTTCCAACCCAAGTATACGGTGCAGCCATACAGCTCAAATAAAAGAGTTTTCAAAGCACTCCTGAACATGAATTAATTCCCTATGATTTTGACATTTCCTGGCAATGCATTCCACAGCTTGGTGGCCGCTACCGAGAATGCATGGCTGCCAGTTCTGACCAACTTATAGCTTGGAATCTCCAGAAGAAAACCATCCTGAGAACAAAGCACCCCGGTAGGAACATAATGCTGGAATTTAGCCCGAAGGTATTCAGCTCCCAATCATGTACCGCACAATGGACGACACAGAGTGATTCAAACTCGATGCGTGTTATCAATGAACTCCAACTCAGATTCTGCAGAATATGTGTAGTATGCATGCCGTAAGGGGAACCAGCAGCCGACTGAGCTGCCAGATTCTGAAGTCGTTGAAGGCGCTTGATGAGATACAGAGGCTGTGCCAAATACAAGGAGTAACAGTAATCAAGGCGGCTCATTACCAGTGAGGCTACCACTGGTGCATGCAAGTGTCTAGAAATGAAGGGAAGAACCGTCCAAAGTAGCTTGAGCTGTAGATGTCCTCCCTGGCAGATAGCACCAATTTGGGCTTCCATCGAGAGTGAGAAAGAAAGCTTCACTCCCAGATCCCTCACAACTGTGACTGGAGAAAAAAAATGTCCCAGCGAGAGAGGCCAGAAGGAGGGGATCCACAGGGCAGCAGCAGACGGAGGTCCAGCCACAATGACCTCCGTCTTGACGCCATTCAATCTAAGCCATTTGCAACCCATCCACCGCCCCACAGCTTCCAGGCAACTCCTGACCTGAGATGAGGTATCAGTATGCAGAAGATTCAGCTGGACTTGAATCTGTGTGTCATCTGCACATGAGTAACAATTGAAGCCGTCAGAGTGAATGAGATCAACCAGAGGTTGCATATATACATTAAAAAGAATAGGGGACAAGGCAGAGCCCTGAGGGACACCACAGGAAAGAGAAATGGGGGCTGAATGAAAAGGAAAGAGAGATACAATTTCCACCCTTTCTGACAAGAAAGAAGAGTACCATGTCTGTACCGGGCCAGAGATTGAGGCGATCCAGCAGCATGGAGTGGTCAACTGTATCAAGCGTGGCTGAGATATCTGATAAAATCAGCACCCACACTCCACCCTGGTCGGACACCTGCACCAGATCATCCAAACCTGAGACGAGAACACTCTCAGTCCCACAGCCCGGGTGAAAACCAGACTGAAAATTACTAAACAAACCAGAATCCTCCCAGAACTGGCTAAGTAAAGGAGAGATAAGGGACTCAAGAAGTTTCATAGGGAAAGTGAGAAGGGAGACTGGCTGGAAGTTCACAGGAATAGAGGGGTCCAAGGAAGGTTTTCTAAGAAAAGGAACCACCAATGCCTGTTTCAGCTGCGTAGGAATTAACCTGGTGGTACGAGAACCATTCACCACCTGAGTGACTCAGGGAGTGATCTTCGACATGATTTCTTTCCAAATATCTATGGGCACTGGGTCCACAGGTGATGCTGATTTAAGTTTAGAAGTGGCCTGTAGAATTTCTTCTTCAGAAAACACAGGAAAGCAAGATCAAGAGTGAACAGAGGTTTCCAAATTAGGGATATCCTTGATGTGCACAGTGGCAGATATGCTTGCCAGGATGTCAATTATGAACAAAGTAAGAAGTGAGTGAATCACAGAGAAAATTTGATAGGACCACCATCGATGAGGAATTAGAAGTGGATGAAAGTGAACGTATCAAGGATAAAATGCCCTTAGTTTGGTTCAGAGCGTGGCAGGAAATCTGATCCTCATGAACAATATGATAGTTATCAGGGAGAAGCTGCACTATATCTGGACCAGAAAAGTCCTCTGTCACACAGAGAATGTCAGGAGAACAGCAATCAGGTTGTGGCAAAATGCAGTATGTGCAACTAGTGAATGCGCGTTAAGAAGAAAGCAATGTAAAAAATCTCCAGACGACACTGAGGGGAAAGCCTTTACCACAGCTGGACGAGAGATGCCCAAATGGAAAAAGCATATTTGACGGCACAAGGGTCAATAGTATATCATGTGAGAAAGAAACTGCTATGGTCTCTGAGCGAACAGTCAAAGCAGTGCCTGCCCACGCCCCATTCAACGCCCTTGGACGAGCAAAGATGGGCTTGCCTTTTGCATTGCTGTGACACACATTAGGCTCACCCGCTGCACTCGGCCCCTGTGCTGTCTCATCTGTCTGTACATAAATGCCGGCAGGAGGAGTCACGTGACTGCAGTGCAAATGGCAAGTGAAGAAAGACTCCAAAATATAGTAAAAAATGCAGGAGGGCCATCGTTGGTGCTTTACAGAGTGGAGGACTGAGCATACCTTCCTCCCCTGGACCACAAAGATGTTGTCACTCTTCTCTGGAGACAATCTGCTGAAAGAATGATGTATCTTTGATTTGAAGCTTAGACTCGTTTGTGCAATTCACTCTGTGATTACATATAGTATTTGTAGTGATTTTTCAGGTTAATAAAATCGCTTTTCTGCATTGATCTTTATAATGAAAGAAATTATAGGCCTAAACCAAGGAATTGCTTGGTACCGAGCATGAGACAGCAAAATATTATCTGCCTTCCCATTATTCTAAAATCGGAACCACTGCAACACAAGTTCGAAGGCCAATTCATCAATAAGCCAGCCTAGATTCAGTTCTGATTGCACAGCGAAACTGGGTGAGGAGGCTAGGACACCCAAAAAGAAAATGATTATCTGTGACTTGCAGCGGTGCTAGATCTGCAATACCCCATAAAGACAGACCATGTCTGGTGATTGCCAGAGATTTATCCTGTAAATTGCAAGAATCTTTTGCACTGGTTGTGCCTTACAGGATTTGTGGCACCTTGTTTGGCAATATTAAGCCCTGAATTAAACTGAGTTGCTAGCTAATCAAATTAATTTCCCTAGTGGATTTTTGATTGTCATTTGTATACATTGACAGGCATTTGATTTTTTGTTCGCCTTTGTGATATATCATTAGAGCTGTTTTTCCCAGATTAACTTTTAATTCTCGGGAGGTCATAGATATAGTATGTGCAGTAATGAGTTGCTGCAAGGCTTTAGGCTTCGGGCATTAAAGCTGGTTATCCCCTCCTATATCCGACTTGCCTATCCCATTCTGCCTGAAACCGGGGCTAGGCCTTGATAAGATCGAACCTGATTAGCATGGGGTACCCTACTGATGAAATTCTCCTCTGAAGTACCAGTCTGAGGCCGATGAAGGAGCAGCGCAGGAGACCATGGGGACGAGTTTCTGTTCTGCTTAGGCCTGGCTCAAAGTAATAACCCAGCAAGATGGATAAGAGGGACCTTTGCCAAGTTGTGTGCGATCCTATCCTTGGAGATCATTCCGGAAACTACTATTCCTGCGCACCATCTCAGCCCACAGCTCTATAAAATGGGTGGCAGAAAGAGGCACAGTTTTAAAGGGCAGGTTTCAAGGTCTGAAGGAATGCTTTTTGGTGAAATGGTGCTTCGCCACGTTATGAGGAGGAGTCCCGCCATCTTTAAAACAAGGCCTTAAACAGGGATAAGAGAGCTCAGAGACACATCATTCAAGATGGGTGCAGAGCCATTGAAACCGAGTCGTTCTGCTTAGGTGTATTTAATGGTTTATATATTTGGGGCTATTCCCATTGCATTATAATGTACTGGACACTGTCTTTCACAGAATGATCGTTCCCAAGCTATGTCTCATGTGTATTGTTCACGTGTCCTCCTAATTGATTTGTCCTGCTCTAAAGATCCTAGATACACCTGGTCACCGGAAATGTGACTCACAAATGCTCATCAGTAATCCAAACATAGCCACGCTAGACAGGCACTCATACGCCTGCACAGGGCTTGCGTCGGCTTCCTGCTCCTGCCCCTTTCTTTACCTTTTGCATACACTGCAAATCTGCGGTTATGCTCTTTGCCCACATTTCACTCCCTGAATTGATCTTAGAGGCACTTCAACGATTTCGCTTTAATCCCTCGATATGATATGATATAGGTTATTTATAGCGCGCTTAATTCCCAGAGGTTTCTAAGCGCGGACCTGGGGATCGAACCTGTGGTGCTCCGTGTCATCTTGTTTGGAAGGCGAGCACGTTGCCCCTGAGCTATCCTCCCAAGACATTAAGTGCCAAGGACGAGTATGCTTGTCCTTTTTGCATAGACTTGCATAATAGCCTGGCAGTTAAGCCAGCAGCCTTACATGGTTCAGGGGAGCACACCTTTGATGGCTAGCTGCCAGGGGAACATTGGTTTCTGCCACAGGAAGCAGTCTATGTGGTGGTGAAAGCTTTCAGCCAATAATGTGTGTTACCCAACAGAGCAGGCACTCTCAAATGCAGATCCAAACATTAATAACAATGTTTGTGTTTTTAATTGCTATTTGTTGGACCGCTCTTTCATGCAGACGAAGTAGATTTGCAGGTGCTGACAGGCCATCAGCCGCATGGCCTGCCCATCCCTTGAATAGGATATCAGTCACAGAGTGGTGCTCCCCGGGAGGAGCTGGCGTGAGAGGATCGTATTGTGGAGTGCTGATTAGTAGCCAGATCAAATGAACTGGAAGCCGCTTCCTGATTGCCAGGCGATGAAGAGTTTAGCTCGAAAGCTAGTCATGTGACCTTGATGTCCGTGCGGAGAAAGTCTGGGGTCAAATTCTGGGCTTGCCTTTCTGCTGGGAGTTGAGCATGGTCTCGGTGTGCTTTGTAATGTATGGAGTGGTTATTTGGACTCTGGGCGAGAGGTCCCAGACAGCAAGCCTGCTTGCTTGGTCCTGTCAGCGGTGGTCGCTGGCTTGCCCTTCATACAGCTTTTTATAGCACTCATGATACCCTTTTAAAACAAGCCTCTCCTTTTACCTCACTCAGTCAAAGCTATTTCCAAAGTCTTAGGCATTGCCTACAAACCCGTACGTCGGAGATTTTACCCCATCAGGGCTACTTATACGTAACACCGCTCGTAGAAACGACACCTTACCATACTTACTGACTGCCCGCAAGAAAGAAAATGCCAGGTGCCTAATGCCTTCCATCATTGCTGGCAGAGTACTGCCCATTTCTTTCTGAGTAGCTGCAGTTTGCTTTTTGGAAGCGTCTCAAAGCCTCCTCTTTTGTACTTTACACCAGTCTGATATTTTCTAATCATTTGTGTCACTTCTTTACTCTGGCCATTTCCTGTTGGTGTGCATACTTGCCAACATGACCCATTCCAATCTGTCGGTGCTTCTACAGTCCTGTTTCTTTTCTTTGCATTCTGGGACTTGTAGTTTCACTTCTCCCATTATAAAACTCGGACTACACACTGCAACATGCACCGCAATGATGCCCCAGGCGAACCCTTGACCCAGACACCTATCAGTGGCGCAGTGTCTGCTTTGTACCCAAGATCCTCATGACTTAAGTCTATTGCCCCTTTAATGACCCGAATGCCCCACCAGACACTGCCTTAGCACCCTAAATCAGCTACATGCTCAATGCAAGCCACCCTGTCCCAGCAATGACCTTAGCCACCTTCATAAAACAGGGGCATGTTTCATTTTTTCCATCCCTTGTACCCCGACACCATCCATCATTTTCACGCCTTCAATAACCTGTGAACCCTAGCCAACTACGGAATGCAGTGTGGTGTACCACCTCCTCTACCGCAATTATGTTCCCTTCGCCCACTGCCACTTTCCGTCGTTCCTGTGCACTTCAAGACCGTTCCATGATTTAATTGTTCCTACTTTCTCATAATCCAAACCACACCCCCTCCTCCGCCACCATTGAAGCCCAAGACCTACTGGTCAACCAACGTTTGGCAGGTTCTCCGTTTCATAGCTGTCACCTGTGGGGCGAAACCTTAACAAAGAAAGCTCCTTCTCATTAGGAGAGAAGGGTAGGGTTTCACAAATTATGCCGTGACTGCCTTCAACTGTATCAGATGACAACGCGGTCACATCAGCTGAGTTGTTGTTTTTTGTTTAAGTTGTTCTCGGAAGATTGCTGTCTTACCCCGAGGAAATGCAGTGAACATTTGAAAAAGGTTTGCCACGCTGTACACAAGGACAATTGGAGTGCACCAGTCCCAGGGGAAATCCTATCCTCTGTGCAGGAGTGGACTGGGAACCAACATAGGCCCTGGAAAACCAAAAGATGCCTTGGAATACATTTTCAAAGTGGCCCCCATATTACATATTTTCAGCAAGCTCAACCCTTTTCCTATGGGAACATTTGGAAATACCACACAAAAGAGGCCCAGGGTGCAGAAGCCTTCCTGGAAATCTCCAGAGTTCCCTATAGGCCAGTCCACTCATGCCTCTGTGAGACACAGGATTTAAAAAAGTTATGAACAATAGGATTCTGGGACATAGCATCAGGACTTGTTGCAACTTGGTCGGTTCAATGGCACCAGCTTGCCCAAAACTATGTGTCCTGTGATGGAGATTGTGCCAATTCAGGGGCAGCATTGTTGTGAGAGTGCCACGGGAGGAACACATGCCATTGCGGGGGAATTCAGGATATGCCAAGTTAATGCATGACAAATTCCCGCAACTTGTGAACACTATGAACTCCGACACTCAGTAAAAGAGGCACAAAACATCAGTCACTGACTGACTCACACCCATCTCATTAAATGTTGGAAACAACCTCACATATTTCTGATGTTAGAGATTTCATCAAAATTCAAAACGAAAACTTCTCCCCGAGAAGAAACAAAAGGGTACCCCAAACTATCAAATAGACACAGAGGTCTGTGCATATTTCATGAGAGTACACCTAAATATGTCTAAAATGAGTGTAATTTCCCTCAAATCTCCCAAAAACGAAAAGAAAACCTCATCCAAAGCTATGAATACATTTATTTTGCCCAGATACCCCACGAAGGGACAGGTGTGCCCCACATGTTCTACAAAAATACACAAGGAAGCACATGTCTCATGGATGTGTGCAGTGCAAAATTGTGCCATATCCACAGTATCACAATTAACAGTCATTCAGCATATTGTGGTAGGTGAACTAGGGGTTTAGAAAATCACACCTTTGTGGTCTGTAGTGCACGTTGAGCAGTTGGTTCACCGTATTTACAAACCCACCATGTGGTCTGGAGTGCAAGGTGAGCAGGAGGTTTGCTATTTGAATTAACCTGGCATGGGTTCTGCAGTCCAAGGCGAGCGGGAGATTTGCTATTTGAATTAACCTGGCATGTGTTCTGCGGTGCAAGTTGAGCAGGAAATTTGCTATTTGAATTAACCTGGCATGTGTTCTGCGGTGCAAGGTGTGCAGGAGATTTGCTATTTAAGATAACCTGGCCTGTGGTCTGTGGTGCAAGGTGAGCAGGAGATTTGCTGTTTGAATTAACCTGGCATGTGTTCTGCGGTGCAAGTTGAGCAGGAAATTTGCTATTTGAATTAACCTGGCATGTGGTCTTCGGTGCAAGTTGAACACGAGATTTGCTATTTGAATTAACCTGGCATTTGGTCTTCGGTGCAAGTTGAACACGAGATTTGCTATTTGAATTAACCTGGCATGTGGTCTTCGGTGCAAGTTGAACCGAGATTTGCTATTTGAATTAACCTGGCATGTGTTCTGCGGTGCAAGGTGTGCAGGAGATTTGCTATTTGAATTAACCTGGCATGTGTTCTGTGGTGCAAGGTGAGCAGGAGATTTGCTGTTTGAATTAACCTGGCATGTGTTCTGCGGTGCAAGGTGAGCAGGAGATGTGCTGTTTGAATTAACCTGGCATGTGTTCTGCGGTGCAAGGCGAGTAGGAGATTTGCTATTTGAATTAAAATTAACCGGGCATGTGGTCTTCGGTGCAAGGCGAGCAGGAGATTTGCTATTTTAGATAACCTAGAATGTGGTCTGCAGTGCAAGGTGTGTAGGAGATTTGCTATTTGAATTGACCTGGCATGTGGTCTTGAGTGCAAGTTGAGCACGAGATTTGCTATTTGAAGTAACCAGGCATGTGGTCTGCGGTGCAAGTTGAGCAGAAGATTTGCTATTTGAATTAACCATGCATTTGAATTAACCTGGCATGTGGTCTGCAGTGCAAGGTGTGCAGGAGATTTGCTATTTAAGATAACCTGGCCTGTGGTCTGCAGTGCAAGGTGAACAGGAGATTTCCTATTTGGTATTTGAATTAACCTGGCATGTGGTCTGCGGTGCAAGTTGAGCAGGAGATTTCCTATTTGGTATTTGAATTAACCTGGCATGTGGTCTGCGGTGCAAGTTGAGCAGGATATTTGCTATTTGAATTAACCAGGCATTTGAATGAACCTGGCATGTGGTCTGCAGTGCAAGGTGTGCAGGAGATTTGCTATTTAAGATAACCTGGCATGTGGTCTGCAGTGCAAGGTGTGCAGGAGATTTGCTATTTAAGATAACCTGGCATGTGGTCTGCAGTGCAAGGTGTGCAGGAGATTTGCTATTTGGTATTTGAATTAACCTGGCATGTGGTCTGCGGTGCAAGTTGAGCACGAGATTTGCTATTTGAAGTAACCAGGCATGTGGTCTGCGGTGCAAGTTGAGCAGGAGATTTGCTATTTGAATTAACCAGGCATTTGAATGAACCTGGCATGTGGTCTGCAGTGCAAGGTGTGCAGGAGATTTGCTATTTAAGATAACCTGGCATGTGGTCTGCAGTGCAAGGTGTGCAGGAGATTTGCTATTTAAGATAACCTGGCATGTGGTGTCCAGTGCAAGGTGTGCAGGAGATTTGCTGTTTAAGATAACCTGGCATGTGGCCTGCAGTTCAAGGTGAGAAGGGGATGCGTTATTTGAATAAACACAGCATGCGGCCTGCAGGCAGGGTGGTGAGAAAGGGATTTGATCATTGAACGAACCATAGATCAAAGTCCACTGACATAAGCAGAAGGTTATCTGGGACTGTTAAGCTGCACTATCTGCAGTGGATTATTGACCTACAAGGCAGTCAGTCAAGAAAAACGGTTATCTCTGTGGCATTCACTTCCGGCCGCAGAAAGCCTGCTCACCAGCCTCGATGAAATGGTCTATTCCTGGCGCAGGCAACATTAGAGCCTAGGTTCTCTATCACACTCTTGTGTACAGGGGAGGCTCGCCAATAGGGTGCACTAGGGCGGCGGCCCTTCTGTCCCCACCCCACAGACCCATACATTTCCAAGACCCCCCAGGAACTGCAAATAAATGTAACAAAGAAGTACAGTGATAATGCAAAAAATCGAAAACATTTACATTCTTTGCAAATGCAAAGACTGGCTGTGTCCCTTATGCCCTCTACAGTACTTTACGTGGGGGAAGACTGGCGATTAAAGCACCCATGCCTTCCCTCATGAAGAGCTCTGTGAAATGCTTTGGGAGGCCATGGGTGACGTCAGCCATTCGAGAGTCTTGGAGGGTGCAGTTAGAAACTGCCCTGGATGGATCCCGAATGGCTCTTCATCCATCCCTCTGCCTGCATGTCTCATGCCGGAGGCGGGATCAGAATGCTGACCCTGCCCTCTGCCTGATAGAGCAATAGGCAGGAGGAGGTTTGAAGGGCATCTCCTGAGCCTCTTCCAACAACATCATGAAGTTGGAGGTAGAGGCAGAAAGCCCGGGCCTTCAGAGAAGATCACCACCGACGGAAGCGCTCAGGTAAGTGTTTAAAATGAAATAATGTTGTGTCTTTTTTTATGTGTGTGCGTGTGTGTGAGAGAGACATATTGGGCATCATCAGGAGTTGGGCAGTAATTGCGCCGGGATACCGATCAATGCTATTAGCGTTACCGCAACTCGCACTGGTGCAATTTGGACCAGATCCCGAGTTGCCATGGGGAGGTTTCTTGGTGCTTTCACTTCTTTACTGCAGTGCCTTGAAGTGACGTGCAGGAGTTATGTAGGGCCCGATTCATGGAATATTTTGGACGGTTCAGGGTGACATTGCGCTGCTGAAAAGTGACTTTGCACTGCCGACACAAACCCCGATTCATGGAACTTTGAAAAGTGTAAGTGCTGTGCAAGAAACCTACATACACACATGCATGCACCTCTGTCACAGCGGCAGTCTGCTCACTGCTCAATCGTGCACTCATGTGGAATGATGTTTTATGGATTAATATTTGCTGATAACTCCTGCTTATGCCTTTATTTTATTAGATTGTTAACATCAATAGTGTTGAGAAAATAATAACAGAAAACCCATGGCATCAGCATAAGAGGAAAAATAAAGTCCTATTGATGTGACCGGCTGTTTCCCTTAGTTATGTTATCTCTGGAATGATAACGCTAAAGTCTCCAGTTTATGGCCAAGTGGAGCAATACTGACTCATACAGCAGCACAGTTTGATCCCCCACACACATATGCATGCACACACATGGATACACAAATATGCATGCAAACGCGCATACACATGCACACGCAATGCACTTTTAAAAATGTCTTATGCATAACTGAGATAAACCTTTGGCATAGGATTTTAAAGTGATGATTTAAAAGCGTTGATTTTATGTTTTTTCTAATGTTCTAATTGTGTTGGATTCTTGATTTGATATCATGTGTAAAAAGTTTGAATACTTATATAGACATATATATAATTAAAAAAGGTTTTATTACAAAGTAGAGCATTACGTAATAGGACTTAATTCATGGAGCTTTTAGCGCAGTGCAAACTGACTTTGCCCTGCTGCAACGTGACTTTGCACCGTGATTTAGGCCCATTTAGCACAGTGCAAAGAGTACTTTTGCAGTGCAACTTTGCACCACAAAAATACACTTTGCACTGCTCTGTGACTCAGCGTGTTTTTTGGCAGAGCAATGTGACTTTGCATCAGCGCAAAGTCACGTTGCACCACGCTTAAAGTTACACAAATTAGGCTGTCACACTCTTATACACTGTTTCAGTGATGTTGAGGACATGTACAAGCTGGCACACAAACACATGCATACAATACTCTCAAGCACACATGACTAAGTGGAACTGAAGGGAGAGTGCTAGGGTATTTATTAATTTTATGTATTTTTATTTGTAAGGCGCCTATTGTAAGACATTTGCTTCAAGTCGCTCAACAGATGCTATGAGGAACTATGAGTGACTTTCCACAGAAACTTTGCATCGTGATATTGCAATTAGCATTAGGGAAACATTTGCCTTAGTGCATTTCTGCACCAAAGAAGGAAGGCAAATGCCTTAAATCTTCAAGTACTAGCCGTGTTGAGGTTCCCTCACCGAGGGATAATTCTTCAGCAGACTTGAAGGGGTCTCAAAAGTGCTCTAGGTCTGCTAACATCGGCTCTGCTGAGGTTCCCTCTCACAAGGCTAAAATGAAAAAAAGTCCCTTGATACCCCTGTGGTGACAATAGTCTCACTGACACGTGTGATGCAGTTCACCTCAGGCAGTAACAAAATGACAGGCCAACCCCCACTGTCTGAGGTGGCCATTTTGACTATCTCCGTCACACCAACGTTCTCAACAGCTGGTTCTGAGGAGCCTGTTCCAAGCAATGTGGACAATAGGAATCTGTTCCTCCCTCCAATGGATTGTCGTGCTTGTTTTCCGCTGTCACAAACAGTCTCGCTCCCTCCTACGTCCGCACCTTTAGATTATGTGGCTCCAGCTGGTGGAGGGCCTTCGTAGCAACCAGCCTCTTGCAATCCTGGAGGTATACCCCTTCAGAGCGGCCTCTAAACACTCCTGTGTCTACAAATTCCTCTGAGTACACGTTTTCTGGAAAATTCCAGGCCCTTATGCATTCTGACCCAATGAAGACATACTTTAAGAATCTATTCAATGAAATGTATCTAAGCCTCTCCAGTTGCAACCTGTTCCAGCTACTCCTCAGCAGGTTCTGAAAGTGCCACCCCCTTCTCTTCCGGTGGGGCCTCCTCCACCACTACCACCACTGCCTCCACTTTCACCTATACTTAAGACTCCCATGGCACAGACGAGTCTGGCCACAGAGACTGAGGGTGCATGTGCTGTGGATCCATTTTCTGTTGCCACCGCATTGGATGAAGACCAAGCAGACCAGGATAGCGGGGACCTGCCCCATTCTGTCAGAGCCTTTCATGACCGGGTTGTGGATATGATGGCGTTGCTAGATATTATGTTACCAGAGCCTCCAGCTTCACAAGAAGGTGTACTTTATGGAGCCTTAACTCTTTTGACATAGGAGCGCACAGGCATTTTCCTTCAAAAGGATGTGCTAGTTGAAGCCCGCAAGGTCTGGGAAAAACCTCATTCCAGGCAGCGCTTAAACAGCAATTTTTATGTTCGCTCCAAGCTACACTCTTCAGAAGGCAAACCCTTGACTGCATGTCCACTCCCCTAATCAAGGGTGGTGGCAGCAGCTACGCTCCAGTCTAAGCCATCCTCGACATCCTCTATGGCAGCTTCTCAAGTCCTTTCCAAGGAGGACAAACATCTTGATGCCATTGAGAAAAAATACAATTCAGCTCTCCGGCTGCAACAGGCGAATTCTGGGGTCATCCTGGCAACAGAAAATCTCAAGTTGTGGAAGGAGCTTGCTGAGTTTTAGGAATGTATCCCTCCAGACAGGCTCTGTGATTTTAAAGAGGGCTTATGCAATGCTGGAGTCCTGGCTCAAGACCTGCTGGAGGCCGCAGCCCATCACATTGACCCTTCTGCTCTGGGCCTTATGGTTGGAGTAGACATCTTCCGCCAAGCATGACTGCATGCTACGAACTTCTCGAAGGAGGTTCAAGGCAAAGTACTTGATCTTCCTTTCGAAGGTAAAGAACTGTTTCACCCTTCCACCGATGAGGAACTGACTTAAACAAAAGCAAGCATGCAAACAGCTAAATCTTTGTCGATCTTTGCAAAAATCCTAGCTAAAGCAGCTTATACTCAGAGGTCAGGGACCCAAATGATGTCCTTCTCAGGTTTCAGAGGGTTCCAGGAGCACCGTGTTCGTCGTGCTGACGGTCCCACTGGTGGGCTACACCACAAACAGCAAAGGCAAGGAGGACTGTTTTTCTCTCAGTCAACAGCCTCCTCTTGGGCAACAGGTGGTCTCACCGCCGATAATCCATCGAAAATGATGCTTTTCATCAGTCTCATTTGGGAGGATGAATATCGTCTTATCTGGAGGCGTGGGAGACCATCACAGAAGACCAATGGGTTGTGTATATCGCCCGAGCAGGCTTCTGCTTGCCCCTCGCTCAAACTCCACCCTCTCATCCTCCACTTCAGCAGACTGGGTCGGCCTCCCTCAGAGCCGAGGTACAGAAACTTATAGATCTCAGTGCAGTGGAACTTGTTCTCATGCAAGAGCAAGGGGAGGACTATTACTCCCATCTGTTTACAGTGCCCAAACCCAACCAGGCTGGCCTATGCACTATCCTCGACCTCTCCAACTTCAATCTCTTCCTACCCCAAGAAAACTTCAAGATGATTACGCCCAGCCAGATAATGTTCTCTCTTTACGGAAGGACAATTGGCCCAGGGTGGAAGATCTCCAGGATTCCTACATGAATATCCTGATCTGGAGGCCACATCAGAGATACCTGCGATTCTCTGTGGGAACGGAACACTTCTAGTATCAAGTGCTACTGTTTGGTCTCAGCTCGGCACCTCGTGCCTTTATGTTCCTGAGCTAGTTTGAGGATTCAAAGGACCCACAATATCCATACCCATTCTCTCGAAAGGCCAACTGACCACGGGTAGTGGAATTAAGGGGGCCTTTGTGGCACCTCCTGACTCGCCAGATGTTTGACAAGTTGGGACAGACCTGACAAATCCTTTGACGTTTACGCCGAACTGCTACCAGTAAAAGAGCGCACACAACGGCTCTGATGTCTTAGTCACTGCCAAGTGACCCGCTAAAGGAATTTGATGAGCCAAACCCAAAAGGAACTTTCAATGGCATTGGGGAACCACCAACCTTCTGGTGTCCTCACCCTCAGAATCCTTTGGCTCACTGTACAGGAGTCCATCCTCCCAGTACACTCTGAACAGTCCAGGAGCCCCACCCTTAGCCTGCTTCTCTGCCTGCTTCTGCAGACCCACCAGAGTGGGGCACTCTTTCTAGGCTGTGTAGAAGTCAGTCTGATCTGGGCCCCTAGCTAATGCAAACTCATCCAGCTTGGGTAGACCCTTCAGATCTGCGCCCACCTGGAGTAGGTGACTCAGTAGTCTGTGGAACTGGACTAGGGGCTATCGTCAATGCCGGTCCTTCCAACACACGCTGTGGAAGCACTCCATGCCTTAAGGCTCGCAGAGCTTTCAATCTGGCGATCTCTTTGGCCCTCAATCGTGTAGCCTTTACTATTTTGGGATTAGGAAGATTATGACCCAATAAACATGGGACAGAGATGGAGTCTTTCACCGCTACACAGTGCTGGGTCAGTTTACCTCGCCAGATAAACTCTACTATCACAAGTTGTCCTTACTCTTACTGTCAACTCCACTTACGCACAAATCAAGCCCAGTAATATACTGACCTGGCTGTACCCACTGCTGGGTGACAGCAGTGACGCTAGCCGTGGTGTCTCGGACCACAGGAGTTTTTTGTCCATTGAGTTACACATGCTCTAGATAGAGTTCAGTATTATTTCGAATTGGGGTCTCTTCTGAAAATCCGGTACTGTTCCCACTCAGTGCAACTAATCCACATTCGGCCACTCTGTGGCCTAGTGGGAAATCCTCTTCTGAGAGGCCCACACTAATGATGGCCTACTCCACAAGTCCAAGCAGGATCTCCTTTCCTATGGCCCAGCTCCTTAATCACAAAACAACCTTTGGGTGGTGAAAACGCAGGTGTCCCAGTGTTAGGGGTGCCTGTGTTCTTCTTTTCGGTGTGCACAGCTGAACTAGAGTTTGGGGGTTTCCCTTTTGTTATTTCGGGGAGCTGACTTTGAAGGGGATTGGTTTGGACCTTTGTCCTTCCCATCTTTGTTTACTTTTTGGTCCGATAATTTCTCTTCCAGGTTAGGTGTGCTCGTCTGAGCCTTTTTCTGGACTCGAGAACTCACAAAACTATCAGCAGCCTTTACAAGCTGCTTGGGGTCTGTGATAGACTTGTCCACAAAATGCTGGTATAGGTCAACCTCACAATTTTTCAACACATGCTCACACAATCAAATTGCACATCCTTTTAAATGTGTCAACTTTGTCACCCACCCGCTCGAATATTTCAACAAGAGTGTGAACACTTGAAATGTCTGCCCACTTTTCTTTCTGAGCTCTCTGAAGCTCTAGAGATACTGTTCTGGGGTTTTACAGAACTTCCTGAGTAGGACTTCATGCTCTCATAAACGGGCCTTTCCTCAGGAGTTAACTGAAGAATTGCATCAGTCCCTGGTGTCGGTAAGCGACTCATCAGGGCTGCACCCCACAGTACCTCATCCACCTCCTGCAGTTGGAATGCCAGCTCGAGCACTTCAAACCAGTCAAAAATATCCTTCCCCACTTCATAAGCCTGAACTAAGTCTTTGGGGATGTGCTGTCGGGGCTTATCCCAGGCACTCTGGTTTCAGCCACTACTGCTGCTTTCGCTAGCGGCAGATCTGTTGGCTGCTTTCTTCTCTTCAAGTGCAGCTCTATAGCGGCCCTGTCCCGCTCAATGGCGACCTTGTCCCGCTGTTCCTGTTCCTCTAGTGCTAGTCTCCTCTGCTCGGCAGGAGCTTTCTAGACTGTGCTGAGGCCTGAGACCTATGGGATACCGCACTAGGCCCTGTCCTCAATGACACTATTAAGTGTTGAGAAACTACACTTGCCCCCCTGCAGGATGATTGGTGGGAAACACTGCTCATGCGGTCATTCTCATCATTTTACCCCTCCGGAAGGTCTTGTCTGTTCGGGTACACAGGGCCTAGCCCGTCCCCTATGGTCTTCTGCCCAACCGCTCTCGCTTCTACCCAAGCTTGGAGGCTGGTCAGCAACTCACGTTTATTAACCTTAGTGCTGTGGGGAAGTCTCCTCTCTTGACATAAGACACGCAGGACATCCTTTTTTTAATACTTTTTATAGTCTCCATATCAATCTCCATGGCTATTACTATAAACGTTGCCTGCAACAGTACTTTTATATTTCAGTGACTAAGCTGTGCGTAAGACTCCAACCGATCCGACTGCTTGCCACCAATGTGATGAATCAAGTTTCGGGGCACCAGTGGTCCAGGGATGAATATCGGTTTCTAAACCATCAATCAAACCCACACCTCTAGTACACCAGAAGTGATTGAACAGATTGGAATACAAGTGAATTATAAGACCTCCTTGTCCAATTTTGGTAACGTAGATGGAACGGCAGGCTTATCTCCGCAAGTTCGTGGATCTTTGGTTAGTTGCATCACAGAAAAAATACAATTATTACCCAATAATAAAAGGGACTGTCCAGTCAAGGTTGTATAAAAATATCTACTTTATTATTACTACAATAGACAGTTCTAGCACACTACAAATACAACCACCCTGTAAAGGAACACAGAGGACAGACAGTTTCACGAAGGAAAGGGATGCACTCTGCATTCTGACAGGAGGGTAGTTGGTAAAGTAATCAGTCTTACAGTTCAAGGTTATCCGGTTACAACACCAAGGGGGCAAAGGGCCATTACTGACTCTAGGGGCCTTCAGAGAAGGACCAGGGGGGCAGAAACACACTGTCCTGGTGCTGAAGAGGTTCTTAGTGCTGGACAGCGTCGAGGTGGTTCCAGGGCACTTTGCAGCCATTGACACAGAGTTAGTGGTGGGCGACAGCTGTGGGTACCAGGTGGCAGGCAGTTTGGCAAGCGAGGCTGGACGGACGTCTGCAGGCTGTCCGGCATGGCGGCTCAGGCCAAGAATCATTGTCTCTGTGCTGGTTGGCGTATCTGGAATGCTGGTCAAGGTGGCTCAGATGGCTCTTGTGACTGTGGCGTGATAACAGTCAGCAGTGTAGCCGGATTCAGTCGAGGACTCGACTATCTCGATAATGTCCTTAAAAGATGGGTGCTGGATGATGCGTGTGTGGCACTCCTCCTAGCTTCTTTTCAGGGCTTGTGTCCTTTCAAGGCAGACGGCCCAAAGCTCAGGAGAGTGATTGCCGGCAATGGTCTTGTCCTTAGTTCAGATACTCTCCTGCACTTCCCACCTAGGAAGCTTGCTGGTAGAACCTAGTAGGGCACACTGTGTGCTGGCTGGGTACCAATTCTGGAGCTGCTGGTTCGGGTCCTCGAGTCCGGTATTTCCCCTTGTTCCTTGGATATGATTAGGGGTGGGATCTTGCTTCCCTCTTGGAACTCCTGGCCTTCCTTCAATGGCGGAAGATATAAGGTAGACTGTACATTCAGCTCGGTTCCGTGTGAGTCCGTCTTCTTAGTCCTTTTGAAGTCTTCAGATGATCTGCTAAGTGAGGGGTTCAGCTCTCTTTTAAAGCCAAATGGGCCCCAGTGATTGGTGCAGGCTAAGCCTACCATAATGAACCAATCCTGGGTCCTCACCAACAATCCTCTGTTATACATGAGATCAGGATCAGAGTGCTCTGCAACAGGACAGACAAGGGGTGACAACATATACCTAAGTCCCACTTATCTTCCTGTCTGTTGCAGATCAAGGTGTCTCTCTGGTTAACTGAGTCCTCTGTGACCCTTGATTGAAGCGCAGGTTTTCCTTGAAGTATATGGTAAGAACAGACTTCTTATCTCCCCCAAATCACGTACCTCTCCCCTATGAAAGGCATCTGCACTGCAAGGAAACCTGCGGTAACTGCTGGACCCAGACAGGCCGTTCACTACCTTTCATACAGAGAGGTGGGAACTAGCTTCAAGTTAACACATTGGGCCTCATTACGACCCAGGCGGTAAATTACCGCCTGGGTCGTACCTTTACCACCATGGCGTAAACTACGTTTACGCCATGGTGGTTGGCGGACTTACCGCCCCATTCCGAGGTTGGCGGGGCGGTAAGTCCCCAATCCCCATTTACCCTTCCCCATTCCCATTTTTGCCCCATAGGGCATAATGGGAGTGGGGAAGGCGTTAATTACGCCACCGTAAATTACGGTGGCGTAATTAACAACAAGGTCCCTTAGCGCCATGGATTTTAACACCTGCTAAAAGCAGGTGTTAAATCCTCCATGGCGCTAAGGGACCTCGGAATCAGGCGGTAAGGGTCGGCGCTGTTTACGCCGCCGTAAACCCCTTACCGCCTGGGTCCTAATGAGGCCCATTATATACAAAAGGGGTTTTAGCCCTGCCTTTCTTGTTGTCAATCCGCTACCAAGCCCCTTCAGGCTTGCTTCATTTATCTTGTTACTATGCACTGGCACCAGCCGGATTAGACGAAGGGAAAGCAGATCCATGGAGCCTTTATTATTTAAATTATGATGCCGAAGGCTGGATGAAAGTGTGCATATCCCCTTCTTGGAATGCTTTGATCTACCCATCGCTGTCACATTCCAACTGAATATGACAGGGGGAAAACAGCACCTGTAGGCTGTGTCTTCCCAGAGTACACTTGAGTATGCGTTTTGTGCGGGACACAAACAAAATGGTTGTGGAATGGCCGTACACATTTCTTGGAGGCTGACCTCCCATCAATCATTTTGATTATTAAAAAATTAAAAAAGCCCAGGCGAGCACACTCTCCCCGTGCGGATGGTCGAATTCCTCACAGATACTGTCAGTGCCAGAGTGTTACTGACAGAGGACAGAATTGTGTACCTATCAACCACGTTCCAGCTTTTCCTTCAGTCCTCCCGCATGTCGGCCTGGTGGTTCATGAGACTCCTGGGCCTTATGGCTTCCTGCGTGTTAGGCCTACCTCTGGCAAGACTGAAAATGAGGCACACTCAGCTTGCTCTTCGGAACTGCTGGCCTCAAGCCGTTGAACCGGACACCAACATGATTACGGTTCTATCCTCCATGACAGTGGATCTTCAATGGTGGTTATTTGCCAGCAACCTTTCGGTGGGAACCTTCTTCCAGGAGCCCTGGCCACAAGTCGCAGTTACAACAGATTCCTCCATTCTAGGGTGGGAGTCGATGCTACATCACCTCGGGGTGTACGATCTGTGGACACCCAGGACAGACTGTCCCATATGAATTATCTAGAGCTTCTGGTGGTTTTTCTAGCTCTAAAGGCTTCTCTGCCCTCTATCAGAAAAGAATGGTTCGAATTTGCTCGGAGAATTTGGTAGTGATGTTCTACATCAACAACCAGGGGGGAACCAAGTCCCTTCTGGTGGATCTAGCTAACCAGATTTGGAGTTGGTTGATCCAGCACAATGTCTGGGTCTGGGTCACATCAACATTTCAGCACACTCCCTGAGCCGCAAACCTGCGGTGAGATACAAGTGGGAGATGAATAGTGATGTTCTTATCAGGATCTTCCAGCAATGGGGTTCTCAAGCAGTGGACCACTTTGCCACCTCAAAGAACAAGAAACATCCTCTTTATGCTTCCAGGGATGCTCTCGGAGTGCCTTCCTTGGGGAACGCCCACGAGATCCCTTGGGACAACATGAAGGCATACATCTTCCCGCCTCTGTCGTTGATTCATCGGTCGCTCTGCAAACTCAGGAGTGTTTCCAACTGCACTCTCCTCTTCATAGCTTCTTAGTGGCCAGCCATGTTCTGGATTTCTGAGCTGCAGCACCTGTCTTTGTGCTCCCCAATCAGGTTGCTACAGACTCCCAACCTTCTCCGCCAGAGCAATCACCAGTTGTGGCACCCCTCCCCACAATCCTTCATCTTGGTGGCCTGGTACCAGAGTTCAAGTCCTTAGCACAGTCTAACCTTTCAGAGGATAATATTCACATAATTCAATTGGCACGCAAGCCTTCTACAAGGGCTCTGTACAAAAGAAAATGGCTTTGTTTTTGTCATTGGTGTCTAGCTAAACAGCATGATCCTCACAAGCTTATATTGACTGTGTCCTGCCTTTTATATCAGACCTTGTAGCATCTGGCATCCACGTCTTATCATGCAGGACCATTGAGGTTTACCTGTGCACAGACAGTTGCTCCTTTCCGCTGGAAAACCCAGTAATTAAGAGACACTTTGCAGGTCTTCTTCATCTCTTTCCTCCGGTCAGGCCTCCTCATCCAAAATGGGATATGAATGTGGTCCTAACTGCTTTGTGTCATAAGCCATTTGAATATATGGCCACTAACGAGCTCAAGTACCTTTCTTGGAAAGTGGCCTTCTTGATTACGGTAACATCAGCGAGAAGAATAAGTGAGCTTCAAGCTCTTTGTGTCGAACATCTGTTCCTAACAATTCAAAAGGACAAGGTTGTGCTTCGCATTCATCCTTCCCAAAATTGTCTCTGAGTTCCACATAAACCAGTCAATGTCCTTACCGGTTTTCTTCCCGAACACGGTCTCTGATGCAGAAAGGGTTTTACACAACCTAGATGTCAGGCAGGTTTTTACCTCGACAGAATAAGCAAACTTAGGAGTTCTTCTCAATTCTTTGTTACGTTTGGTGACCCAAAAGGGAAACCTGTTTCAAAAACTTCCATCTCACGTTGGATAGCTTCATGTATCTCAGAGGCCTACACAATTCAGGGCCTTCAGACCCCAAAGGGCGTTGATGCACATTTGGTCCGTGGCAAAGCGGCTGCTGTTGTCTTCCAGAAATATGTCCCTTGGGAGTCCATAGCCAAGGCTGCTGTGTGGGCTTCCCCTTCGGCTTTTAGCAGACATTGTTGTCTAGACCTGAGCTCTCGGCCGGTTGCCCAGTTTGGCCAGGCAGTTCTTAAAAACTTTTTCAATAAGGGAAATTTCCATCCTCCCATTTTCTTTGGTCAGTGCTTGGGTATCTCCCAAAAGTATGGAGGAAAAGGGACCAGATGTAGGAGTATGACAAAGTTACTCCCTTTACGGACTACCATACTCCTAGTCGATTGTCCCCTTTCCTCCATATGCCTGGCCGCCGTCCCCTCTAATAACTATCCTCTATTTTGATAATTGGTCCATTGGCTTGGTGATAGAAAAGGACTGAAGGGCGATGCGCTGGGAAGAGCTCAGGAAGGTGGGGCTACGGTCATGTGCGGTGGCCCCACGTTAAAATAAAAGAAGTACAAAAAAGTTATTTGTTGATGCTTAAAAAGTGCTCCAGGCCCGTCCAGATGGACAGAATGTCCCAAAAGTATGGAGGAAAGGGGACTATGGTCTAGGAGTAAGGTAGTCACTACGGTGAGTAACGTTGTCATTATAAACCAGTGCAAATGAGCAGAGTGGGGTAGTCCAGAGACAAAGGGAAGGATGTGAGTGAGGAGGGGTGGGGGCATCCTGAGAAGGACTTACTGTAGCAGGTGCATTGACTACCTGGAGCAGGCAAAAGAAGCACCCCTCCAAGAAGAGGGAAGAGAGGGAAGGCAAAGAGGTTCCACAATGCTGCAACCCTGACAGTTTCATAAGTGAGGATGGAAAGGGGGTCACCCACTCCTGGGGGAATGGCTAGTGGGGGCTGGAGGAGCTAAGGACTCAACCAAGGGAATTGGTTGGGGCATAATCGGTCAAATAGGATGGAGATGAGAACACAGGTGAAAAAAAACCTTCAGGGTGTGAGGAGTGTGTGGAAAAAACGGGATCACATAATTGGAACGAAGGATGAAGATAGGCCCAGTAAGCCTGGCTAGTATTCAGTTTCCAACTTCACTCAGTTAAGAGTAAGAGCCTTGGGTTCAGGAGAGGAATTATTTTCAATTCCAAGACATTGGGCAGCTCTCCCTGACGGGGGGCCTGCCACATAAACATTGGCTGGAAAATGTATGTGTGGCATTATGTAATAAACTGACCACATGCATGCATTTGTAATCTCAGTTTAACGTTTCAATCGGGGCAGTTGCCGTTATAGCTGCAGCCCAGCGACTTGCTTTTTTAGCTGCTAACTTGAATCGATGAAACAGCAAAAAAATGTTTTCCAGGGATCTCAGTTCCTTTGGTTCACACTTGCCCTATCCTAGCCATGGCCATCGCCATTAACCAGGAGTACTCTCCTTGCCCATTCAGGGAAAGGGAGGTCAGAATGACATGCACTCAAAGTATTGGAGGAGTCAGCAGAGTGTCAATACAGGGTTGTTAAAAAACCACTCTGTCTCTCCAATCTGTTTGTGTGATTTGACATACCAATACAGAGGGGGATGGTGGATCCTCACCTACTGGTTAAGATGGGAAAAGGAGTTTCGGGTGGAGAAACCACTTGTGATTGACACCCCTCCCCAGAGGAGTAGAGCCCAAAACTCTAAGGAGTCCACCATCTGGTGGAGTTGCAGGAAAATGTGGTAGGCAGGTGTTTCTGAAAATGGAGTCGAGCGGTAGTTGAGACTTGTGAATTGTGAGCCACAACCGTATGAGGATTCTGTACCAATGTAAAATTGTTAATTAACAGTTAAGTAAAAAATAGTTCTTGCTAAGGTATGATCCTGAGGAAGCTTGAGGCTGAAGATTTAAGATCCTTGATAAAGGAGCCAGGAAGAAGGGTATTGGTAAGTGGAACCGAGAGTGTCTGGAAAAGCCTGGTTTGTAACATCAATAGTGTAAGAGGGACTTGGTATTTTGGTGTACCCATACCATGGGTTTATAGGATGTGCTTCAGCCCTGACAGAATGGTCGGCTTGGCAAGCATGAGCCCCTCATGTGTATCTCTCATTTGTCCTTCATGAAGGTTAAACGTATGAAGAACGTTGTGCAAGGTTCAACTAGGATGCACTTTTTAAAGGACTTTGAATGTATCACCCTCAACCTTGGGAACAATCATAATTGAACCACAATATAAATGGAGATCACCAGACAAAGACTTATACACCTGAAATTCAACTGTAACAAGACAACACAATCTTAAGAAAAGGATTTCCTACTTGACTTTTGCGTAGACATGAAGGCTAAATAGGGGCCAAGCTATGATCATCCCAATCATACGAAGATTTAAAGGACTTCTTAGAAGACATTCACAGATTCGTGAGTCCTACATAGGGACCAAACTAGAGCAGCAGGATCATATGAAGACGTATAGGACTTCCTAGTAGACATTCACAGAAGCTTGTGCGCTAAATGGGGACCAAACTGGAGCAGCAGGATCATATGAAGACTTAAAGGACTTCCTAGTTGACATACACAAAGGCATAAGTGCTAAATAGGGACCAGCATGGAGCATCCCAATCATATGAAGACTCCAAGGGCTACCTAGTAGACATTCACAGAGTTTGAGTGCTAAATGGCGAACAAGCTTTGAGCCTCCCAATCATACGAAGATTCAAAAGACTTCCTAGCAGTCATTCACAAAAGCTTGAGTGCTACATAGGAACCAAACTAGAGCAGCAGGTTCATATGAAGACTTAAAGGACTTCCTAGTAAATGTTCACGGAAGCTTGAGTGCGAATTAGGGACCAAACTAGAGCAGCAGGAGCATATTAAAGGACTTCCTAGTTGACATCCACAAATGCATAAATGCTAAACAGGGAAATAACTGTATCATCTTAATCATACAATGACTTAAGAACATTGTGTTCAGTGTTGGTACCTGTGCCTCCCTCACGACCAGAACTGTACCTGCAGTAGGAACTGGCCTCTAGAAAAGGAGAGAAAGGCATCTTGTTTGTGAGACGTCCTTGGCAAGTCTCGACATGCACAAGAAGTGGGCAACTTCCCATCACATCTTTAAAGGCATCACTCACTAATTGTCAGAAATAACTATCAATCTGCAAGCCAAATTGGCAGGTGCTGACAAAATACACTTTTCGGGGTTGGTTACAGTCCTTGAAGATGGATATTAGTGGCATAATCTTACAGGGTAGCCACAATGTAGAGCATGCACTGGATAACATAACTTTAGTAGTGTTTAAATTAGTAGTATATCTGTTAGTAGTGTATAATGTAAAGCGCCCTGATGCCCTTGGGCTTAGGTGCTTTACAATTAAAAAGAAAAATACAAAAGAAAATATGTTAAAATATAAAGCCCACAGGATGTAGGGAGTGGAAAGATCAATCATGACACAGGTTCCAGTGTTCATCCAGTGTTGGTACTCAAGGATATGAAATGAATGGAGTGCAGGATACATTAGCGTGCCAGGGCAATCTACTACATTAAGTTGTTAAAGCTATACTGGCACTTGTTTCAATCCTGCAACCTTTGGCTCTGCAGATCTTGTTAACTACAACTCCCAGCAGTCCTAGCCAAAATAGTCCAATGTGAGGGGGCATAGGAGCCATAGTCCAACATCATCAACATCTCATGATGTTGATACCACATTTTCTGGATAGCGGTGCAACAAGGTCTTATAATGCTCCTGGTAGATGGGATTGGAGGACAACCCAGAATCCCAGTTCAGATGCACAAGGTAGCTATATTTTGGAGAAACCCAGGCACGATTTCTTTAAATAATTGAAACTGACTTTGAAGTATCCAAGTTCTCTTAGCTGTTTTAACAATAATGTAGTATGACGACAGGTTGTGTAATTACATTGCAGATGCTTCCAATGCATCCAGATAATTGCCAAAAAACAGGAGGAAGATCCTCCTACTTCACTTGTTAGTGCAGCGCCACAAAGTAATTTCAAGCACTACTAGTATTTGTGTTTAAGTGCATATTCAATATTTATTGATTTAATAAGTGGGTTGCCCTTTGTGAGACACGTGTTTCGGCAAATGAATGCCTTTTTCAATCATGGCTTTAAAACAGAACATTGTTGCATACATAAAAGAAACCAAATCATTAGAGACGGAGGGGAGGGTGGAGAAGGTGTACATATAATAGTTATACCATAGTAGAAATCATAAATATCTGTCCAATGTGTAATTATTCAATTGACAGTCAAGTAGAGAAAACATCACATGGTAGCAAAACAGTGGGCTAAATTGTCACAGAGAAAACAGGAGAGGGAATGGGAGTGGATTGTCAAGGGAAAAACTGAAAAAAATGGTTGCATGGGTTAGTCATGGGTTTCTTCACTGTTTGTATGAGAGGTATATTGGTTAATGGTTAATCCTCTGAAGCAACTTACCCAGTCATAGTTGCAAATCCAATTGTCTTGGTTTAGGTAGAGTTATGCGACGCACACCAGCATCCAGATAATACCCTCCTTGCTTTGCTCATTCCCAGTTCTGGACGAACAAGTCAGAGTACATGAGGTTTTTGTGAATGAAGTGAGTGTAGAACATAATGTTTGGTTACCTTTGCGCTGGGGGATTCCTGAGAAGTTTAAGCATGGAGCTAGGATTGGAGGGAAAGCAAGCATTAGTTAAGGATCCGTTTTTCTGCACTGCAAAAATACACTTTGCACGGTTCCATGAATCAGGGTTTGTGTTGGCAGGGCAAAGTCACATTTCAGCAGTGCAAATTCACTTGGAACCGGGCAAATATTCCATTAATAGGGCCAAGTGTTGCACTCGCAATACAGATGTGAAAATCCTCTAGGAGAGAGTGTAACTTCATTGGTAGTGGCAGATGGCAGAGCTTGAAAACTGTCCTTCCGCACATGCTGATTAAAAAGATGCCGGATGCATTCGAAGCGGCTGGACTCAAGGATGCTCAGTCGGGCCTCATTACAACCCAGGCGTTAAGGGGTTAACGGCGCCATAAAAGGTGTCGGCGCCTGTCGGCGCCGTTAAACCCTTAACGCCTGATTACGAGGTCCCTTTGCAGGTTGCACGTTAACGCCTGATTTTAGCAGGCGTTAAAAAACCAACCCGCAAAGGGACCTAGGAGCAAATTACGGCACCGTAATTTACAGTGCCGTAATTAGCGCCTTCCCCATTCCTATTGAGCCCTATGGGGCAAAAATGGGAATGGGGAAGGGCCATGGCGGCATGGGGAATTACCGCCCCACCAACCTTGGAATGGGGTGGTAATTCCCCATTCCGCCATGGCGGACTCCGCCATGGACCATGGTGCTAATAGCACCATGGTTTACCGCCGGAGTCCTAATGAAGCCCAAAGTTTAATAGTTCAATATCTTTTTAATGTGGAAATAAAAACGTTTCATGCACATTTCTCAAAAAGGCATTTTAGAAAACAAAGTCCACTATTCGTGATTGCATATATTTCCCAGTCAGGTGAAAATATTGTTCAGGCAAGGCTTATTTATTAATTGCACTTTGGATTTCACTAGTCTAACGGCCATCTTTATTACTGCACATTCAGAATTGTTCCGGAAACTGCCCCTTTCTGAGTTTCACAGCAAACGCGAACAAAAGTAATGCTCCTTTGCTAAAATACACATCCAATGTTGCAAATCAGAATTTTAACTTCTAACCAATTCAACCCAATCAATTTAAATTGAATACAGGTACCTGCAGACTCTACTGTTTAGTGCTTATTATTTGCACGCATTTCGTCAACTAGAGCAACTGATATAAGAGGTTAAAACAGCTTTGCATGAAAACGGAAACAGGGCCTACACATTTACATCCTCTGCCAGAACCACATCCTCATGGTTTATACATACATTGCCAGACCCGATGGTCACAGACAAAAGACTAAAGATGTTCTGAGAAAAAAAGATTTTAAAAGTTTACAAAATAATAATAATCCTATTGATGTTTTATAATGTCATTACGTCATCCATAATGTGCATGGCAATAATTGAGATTTGGATTTTCTGCCCAAAATGGATTACAAATGCTTACAACATAACATAATATGCTGTTAGCCACCCATTCCAAGGGCTGGAACAGGTGGTAATGGTCTGGGGCCTGAGTTAAAGGCCCGAGCGAAGTTCTGTGACAGGGCTAATTCAAAGTATTTGTGTTTTTCCTCGCGGCGTCCCCTTCACAGAAAGAAAAGACTGTTCAAAGATGGCTGTCATTGAATGGGAAGGCGGGGCTCCATACGGAGCCTCTCTTCTCTTTCCATGGTGACCATACGGAGCAGAGAGGAAGGAATGACAGCAACTACAGAGGTGGCACAGTAATAAAAAAAGAGGTACGGAGGGTGGGGGGAAGATTGCTGGAGGGCGAACCAGCCATCAGGTGGCTTGGAACACAGGCTGAGATCGCTAGTTTCAGGCTGCGTTGCTAGCCACCTGATTGGTTGGTTCTCCCCACCCCGCAGCATGCTAATAACTGTTACTGCAAACGTTCCTAAAAAAATGCTGCTGAAAATGAATTTTGTGAGAATGCACACCTAAAAATGTTTAACCAGTCAAGTATGCACAAAGGTCTAACACAAACATAGAATGATCAAACGGAGCACAAATACAAAGAAAGAATAATAGGATGGATCACCAAAAAACTTGTGCAAATAAATAAATGGTACATAATATAATTAATACTTTCGAAGAAATATCTTGCAAGTATTGGAAATTGAAAATTGGTCAAATGCTTGATAAACAATAAACAAAGGCAATGAAACGAAAAATGATTAGAAAAGGGACACAATAAATCTGCCACAATTTAGCAAAAATAAAACTATTATTAAAGAATGAAAGTGCATGAACATGCATTAAAGAAAATAAAATTGTAAATTCTTGCCAACTGTTTAGTACTGCTTTAATTACAGCAGACAGATTTTCCAATCTAAATATTCATGAAGACCCAAGGGTTTTATTGTTTAATATGTGAATTCAATACGTTTATTGTTTTCTCATTTGAAAGTCTTGGCCTCTTCGCTTAGTTCTCATGGGCTCAGTTCCTGACCTCAGCATACACGTTCTTTCAAACAGTGTTGGCTTTCCACAGTGTCTGGCAATACCTATGTCTTTGTTCCTTATGTCAGACATATGTTAAATTATCCATTCATTAGTTTCCTTGTTGTCTGACCTACATAGATTTTGGCGGAAGAGGACCTCAAGAGTTACACCACAAACCTGGATAAAAATGTGATGCAATGGAGTAACAGATTTTTGTCCTGCCAGTCTTTCAATTAATTACATGATTAGTTTTAATAACGTTGTTGCACAAGATGTCAGCTGAGCAAGGGCAGGTGGCAATCTTGGCTGTGGTTAAATAAAAGTCTGCCAATGTCTAGCCATATCTATGCCTGCTCTCATGGTGAAATTCCAAAATGTCTGCATTCAAACATCAATCCTCTCTGAGCTCTCACAATTCTAAATAAAGTAAGATTGACCAATATTGTTGGTTGATTTTTAGATTCTGGGAGCTATAGGAACCATTAGTAAAAATGCATTTCAGTCGTTCTATATTCTTGGTCTTATGGTACTGTATTGTAGTCGTCATTTGTATAGCGCCTTTTACCATTACTATGGTCGCAACACACTTGTGATGGGAATGCCCTCGGGGACCGCAGTCCAGAGTATGGGAAATTCTAATAGAGGTTTGGAATGCATTTGTGCATTTTGGCCAAGACAAGGAATTATGTGTAAGCAACGCCATAGATCAGCCATGTGGATGGGTGCTGAGGGAGGTTAGGTAAGTGTGTGAGTGCACGAGACTCGTTATGTATCCAACTGGACCAAATTTTGTCATAGATCGTCACTGTATTTTAGTAGCAGATGTGTTTAGGCTTACATTGGTGTAAGTAGGTGAAATGTTATGTGCTCAGCTATACTGAATTAATTGTAGATCGTCACTGCATTCGGGTGCATGATTGCAGATAGCCATGCATGCTGCCAATGTCCACTGAAGTGGTGCATTTATACACACCTTGAGACTCGGATGGGGCTTTGTTCTTAGTGCCAAGGTCTGTGTGAGGGAGTTCTCTGAGCTTATTAGCCGGATCTCCATAATAGGTCTTCTAAGCGTCATGGACATGCTATCATAATGCATCTTCTAGGCAGGATAGACCAGTTGTCTTACTATTTCTAGATGCAATATCGAGGCTCCCCTCTTATCTTTATTTGTCATTCACTGGCAATGCTCATACATTAGACAGGCTAAACCCAAGGCATTCTAGGTGTACTGAGAGAGGTGTGTGCAGAGGATAAGGTATCCTCATACCGGGTTTGGGTAATGGAAGGAACTCTTCAGGCTTGGAGTGCGTGTGGTAGTTTATAGACCATCTAGAGGGATGTGGGTGTCCCTAGGCAGGGCCACCGCAATTATAGCCGGCGTCCGCCTAGTGGAGCATGACCATGTTCCTCATTGGGGACTTTCATTAGCAACATTAGGAACAGCATGGCATGTCCGTAGTCAGTGGATGACTGAGTTGTGTGGATAGTGGTGTGTGGTTGCTAGTTTGCGATGAAGAGAATTTGCTCGAAACACCATGCAGATTTTACCTTATGCAACTTTCAATGTTTCCTGACAGCAGCCTCATTCCCTGAACTCAGAGGCCGTCCTCCCAACAGTTGCTTGGGAAAACTCGTTATGTGTAATAAATCGCTTGACTCTTAAAAATTGAAAATAAGCTAATGCTTGAGTGTCTCTAGGATGTGCAGACTCAGCATGCATGCTGGAATTTCAATCTGTGTTTTTCTTATAACAACGGAAGGATGATTTATTGCTGGATAAGTCCGGAGACGTACCTATAAATGTCACCTTTTCACTTCCAATGGTGACTGTGGACCATGTGGAAGCATGGGTGGTACTGAGTTAGTATATAAATGGTTATATTCTAATACATCAGACTGCCAAATTATAAAAATGCCAACAATACAAGTATTCCAAAATGTGCCTATTCTTTGCCAGTGTTGTGATTGAATAATACAGTGCATTTCAAAATTCTTCATCTGGACTTTAGCAAAACCTGGGACAAATAGAGCCCCCATGGGCGTTCCACACAACTGTTTATAAAACTTGGTATCAAATGTGAAATATTAGTTTTTCAAAGCTATTAGCATTATTGGAACTTCAGGAAGAAAAACTTTCTGAACATTTCTGTTGTATGGCTCCTCAAAGAGCCTGTATACCTTAATTGTAAGGGATGTTAATATACAGGCCAAAATATCCACTTTGGTAATTATAATAGTGTCATTGAAATCATCCTGTCTATCCAACTTGTGAATAAAGGTTGATATATTCCACAATATGTTCCCTGTGTACAACAAGTTTACATAAAAAAACAAATTGCAATGGGTTCTAAAACACTGTCAGATTGTGACAGTATAGGTCTGCCTAGCAGACTTATTAAACTCTTATGAATCTAAAGCAGACAATACAGGACATGGTCTGCGGATTTCATTTTTCAAGATACTTTGCAGTGGTTTCATAGATGTATCCTAGATTCAAACTAACTTTTGTACTGTTACTGAAATTGATTTAACTCAAAAACTGCCTCAATGAACTAAATCAGTGGATGAGCAACAGCAGCTTAAACTGAACCTGGACAAAACCGAAATCATGATCGCACCCAACGTCCTGTTAAACAGCCATCACATTCTATGGCCCACCGAACTGTGAACCTGCATAGAACCATCCAAAGTGGTCAAGAACTTTGAAATCCTAATGAACAATGAACTAACACTAGAGCCATAGGTCAGTGCAGTAGTTAAGAAATGCCTTTTCCACCTACACACGATCAAGAAGATACTTACCTTCTTCTCTTTCACACACAGAACACTCGCTGTTATCTCCCTCGTCATGCCAAGAATTGACTATGCCAACAGTATCTAACACAGAATGCCAGAATACCTTATGAGCAAGCTAAAACGAATAAATAATGCAGCAGCAAAACTACTCTTTTGACTCACTAAAAGAGAACACATCACCCCAGCGCTAAGGAGCCTACTTTGGTTACCAGTGACAAAAAGAATCTCCTTCAAAACCCTCTGCATAACACACAGAGCAATCCACGGCCAGAGCAGAGTTCATGCAGGAAAGAATGTCCTTCTACAAACCAACTTGAACACTAAGGATACAGCAATGCCATTTTCCTCGAACTGAAACAAGCATTCTGGGGACCAGCATTCTCATCCATAGCGGTGAAACTCTGGAACTCACTCCCGAAGGAAATACAAACAACAGAAGATCACCTAAAATTCAGGAAACTGTTAACAATATGGCTCTTTGATGCATCAAGATGAATAAAGAATACAACAGAGAGAAATTCTGTCGCAACAGCACAAGAGAAATCTACGAAACTTGACCACCCGAAGAACAATCCAACCCCAAACTCAATAGGAACAAGTCTAACCCAAAGGGTTAACCCAACATAAAAAAGAATAAGCCAGACAACCCCCGACTAACCATGCTAAAACCTCTCTCACACTCTGCATACCCACCACCAAACACCAGAAGTAACATGACGCAGACCTTTGCCCTAAAACAACCAAACTACTTTGCCAACTCTCCCAATACCCAAGACACACATAAAACACCTCCATACAAAAACACCCACAAAACATCATACAAATGTCAATCACCTGCAACTAAACCGGATCTGTGTGACCACCGCGCACCTGAAAATACCGCAGTTGGAAATTCTGAATGCAAAAATCCATGTGTGCAGTGATCACATACATCTGACCATCTGACATCTGTGCTACAATGGCACAATCCCGGCCTTGCGACTGTGGGGGACATCGCCGCATTCGACGAGCCCCCTCTGCACTGTAACAGGGTTTTGACATTTTCAATACTGCCTAGTGCGAAGGAAACGTGCATTCGTTATTTTGGCGTCTTTCCATTAAACCAGCACACAGTGAACGTTTCCTCCAAACCTAAGCTACCAACAGCACATCAAAACTCTCAAGCACTTTTCCCTGTGAACCCTACTAACCATCCATCCCAATCCCTATCCTTTTCAGATCTGCCTTAGCGCCTGGAGATCATGAAAAATGGCAGCGGTGCGTAGTACAAATCACAATAACATAACATAGTGTCCAAATTGCAGAGCCCTAACACAAACCTCAAGAAGGCCAAGTCTTACCTTTTGCAAAGAGAAGTATTATCAAGTGAAGGGGGGGGGGTTATTTACTCAATAAACCCTTGTGATTATCTCTAAAGGCTCTACCAGAGGGTTCCTTCAGATCAGACCTGAGATATTAGATAGATCACCTCCGAGCCCTTTGAGAGACCAAACTGTTCAAAAATTACCATTTCCCAAACAACCAGGATTTCTGAGCTGCATCTACCATGATGCAACATATTCATAGTTTTCAAATCCTGGAGTGGGTCCAAGAATTCTTACCAGGGGCCGAGAGGCAAGAAAAAGCTTTAGAGAAACCTAGCACACCCATTGGGAACATGTAGACAATAGGCGTGGAGAATTGAAAGCAAAGAGTGAAATCTTTCCCCTGCAGCAGAAGATCTTCTAAAGGAGAACTCCTTTCTCTCCCCTGCATCTGCAGCACTCAATGGGAGAAATACTTTCCTTCACCGTCTTAAAGGAAAATTAGTTTTCCTGGCTCAGCAACTTGCTAGACGATTTCTGGCTTTGCACCAGAGAACCCTAAAAACACATCTTCCGTGCAGAGGGACATCTTTCAGGCAAGGGAGGCATAGAATGGCAACGAACTGCCAGCTCCTGCACTGGAAAGAGAGAGGGAAAGAAATTCCAAAGCAACACCATGCCTTTTTAAAGACTCCTTTCCCACCCTCGATGAGCTCAAGACCAATCAGAGGGGACTTCCTGAACACCTGACCCTAACAACCAATGGTGTGATGCCTGATGATTAACCCAACCAATTTAAAGGTTTGCTGCAGCTAATGGGAGGACCTTCATTCCCAGAAGAGGGGTGAGAACCTGAGAAGAAGAGAGTGTCTTGCTACCCACAAGAGGGAGGGGACAGTGGAGAGGGGGAGCCCCTTGATGCTTTGAATAGGGGGGTGAGCAGTAGTCAGGTGGAGAGCCCCTGAATCATAGGAAGAGCGGGTGGGAACCAGAGATGCAGATAATCTCTTGCTCCCTAGAAGAGCGAATGAGCAGCAGATAGGTGGAGACCACGTTAATCCCTAGAAGACGTGCGATAACAATAAATAAATAAAGCCCTGAGCTCCCCAGCAAAGGGGGTTACATCTAGAGAGGGGTCGGGACCCTTTATCCCCAGAAAAGTAGTGAGAACCAAAGAGGTGGAGAGTTTCTTGATCTCAGAAGAGAGAGTGAGCAGAAGAGAGGAAGAGAGAAGAGGAAGAGAGACCTTTAACCCACAGGAGATGGGTGAGATGTAGTGATGGGGTAGTCCCTTGATCTGCAGGAGATGGGGTGTGCACCAGAGAGTGGCATAGCCTCCAGATGAGGGCAGTGGGCATCAAAGAGGATGAGCCCCCCCTCCCCTGTTGATCCCCATATGAATGAGGGAGGAGCCCTAGATTCCAAGAAAAGGGAATGGGCATCAGAAAGGGGAGAGCCTCTTTCATGCTTACAGTTGCAACACTGGCATATAATGGGGACATGCAGCATGAACAAGTGTTTTAAAGGGCAATGCTTGCATACATGGTTGGGACAGGCCTCAGCTTTATTTTTGGACACAGCCAAAACGAACCTGGGTTGCAACAAATCTACTGTGTACTTTTGATGGTTTGGCATCTATTCGTTTTCTGTGCATTCTTCTGCAGAGCTAACTCTAAATTCAATGGGCTTTTGTACATTTGTTCAACTTTTGTGCTGTAAAGGGCACCATTTCTCACCATTCTTAAAATTCGGAGGAGCCCCCCGCTGAACCCTCCTCAATGGTTCAGCCCACCCACTACGCTTGCTTGCGTCGATTCAGAGGAAACATTTACGTGCCTGCATTAAATAAAATGACCAGCTTCCCTTTGTCAGATGATGCCTTTCGTGTCTCTGGGTTTTTGTGACATATTATTGGTTTTCTGGAGTCAATGTCCTGTCCTGTATTTCTATAGGTCACTTTGTAACCTAAGCTCAAAATCTTCTTGTACCTTCTGCGCCCTGATACCCTTGGGTCTGGCGCGCATTACAAATAAACAAACAAACCAACAAAGTGGTGCAGTTCGCTCTCGCTTATCCACATGTTGATAGACATGAGGCATCCGGAGACAGTGGGTAATGTGTTAGTGTTGTCAGTGTCACACAGGTATATATAGGAACAGTGCATAGTGGGAGGGTCCTACATACGTGGCAGCAGGGCCTGCACTCTCTGCCTTCTCTATCTGTTGTCACTGTCAGGGCAGGTGCATGGAGTTTTGCAGCTCCAAGCAAAGTTACCTTATTTTGCGCCCTCCTCTATCCCAAGGAGGCCAGCTTTGATATTTCTATGTGTGGACTAGATGCAGCGGTGGTCATCTGTGGGTGGTGCTACAGGTAATTATCTTATTCTAGCAATGGCCCATAATAACCATGCAAAATGAGAGTAAAAAAAACGAGTGGCAAGAATGGAGAAACAAGCTTATTTAGAAACTGACCAAAAGGCTTATTTGCTGAGAGTTTTTTTACATTAAAATCTTAGTAAATGTGAGAAAGCAGGTGACACGTGACCAGTGTTGTATACTTGTGCCAAAACCAATGATGAAGCCAACTTTCCCGACATACACCGCCGGCGGCTAATACTGTCTCAACTTTTAATTACAATGTTCCCAGCCACCGCAACACTTGACTGTTTGCCTGCAATGTCGCCAGACTGCAGTTGCATCAATGAAGACAGCCCGTGCTGCCAGCACAGGCAGGCAGGGTAATCATTTTCTTCTCGTTTTGATTTTGAGCACTTAGCAATAACAGGTTTCTATACATTGCTTCATGCCCGCTTCCCACAGCTTCTAACTGCTGTCAAAATATAGCCTTATAGACAGAGGGAGGGGCCATTATAACAGGCTAATGTCCCGCCACCACGCTATGGCCCAGGAGGAAGCTAAGGGCCATACCTTAGGCAAGGGTTTTTCCCAAGCGATAATGGCCCCCTCCTGAGGTCTATGAGACCATTGGCACATGCTGATAGTAGCAATGCATGTTTTGGAGTTTTAGTGGGGAAGTAAAACTGTACATTTTAAAGTACGCTAAGTAAATCGACAAACTGAGCTAGTAAATTACATGTGTTTGTATTTTGTAGTCCGAACGAGGACAGAAACGCACGCTTCAGGAAACTAGCGCTTGGGATTTAACCCATGACTGGATACATAAGCTGACAAGAAAACTTAATACACAATCAAGACTGGCCCTGATTTGAAAAAGACAGAAGTACCGTCGAAACACGTGTCAACACAGAGGGCAATTGTTATCAATAACATTAAGTTACTGATTACTGAGAATGGGGTCATTTGTCTTCCTTTTCTGTCTCTGGGCGCATGCACACACTTTAGTATAACTACAAAGAGTGTATCTCTTCCAAACGGAGTTGAGGAGCCAATGACTCAGTTGTTACCATTTTTCATGCAACCTTGAATAGAAGTTCTATTCGAAATCACCAGAGCGCTGAGGTCCACTACAAGGTACCCATCAATAGGTTCCTCAAAGGTCAAAATTACTTAAATAACAAGGCTTGATTGCAAAATTGGTTAATCTAGAGTAGCTTGAACACAAGCATAAACAAGGAATCTTGTAAAAGTAAACATTTATTTATTCATTTATTTACTTGTAAAACGCACAATCTGGCAGCCGCAACCGAAAAGGCACGGCCCCCAGATCTGGAACGAAGAAACCGAGGAATCTGAATAAGTAATAGTGACGCAGAGTGGAAAGAGTGCGCAGGGACGTAGGGAGAGAACTTTTCCTGACAATATTCTGGGCCAGAACTGTAGAAAGCCTGGCGCACAATACACAGTGCTTTAAATTCTATCCGTTGAGCTATGGGGAGCCAGTGTAAGAGAGCTAAAGTAGGGGAGGCGGACGCCCGAAAAAGGAGCCCTCGTTGCCAGTCTGGCAGCGGTATTCTGCGACAACTGCAGCCAATGAAGAAGGTAAGAAGGCTGGGCAGGATACAAGGCGTTGCAATAATCCAGAGAACGTGCAACCATGGAAGATACCACTATTGTATGAAGGTGCTCTGGAAGAAAGGGAAGTGCTTTGCGTAAGACTTTGTGTTTGAAATAGACAGCCTGGCAAACCATGCCAACCTGAAGCTCAGAGAACAAAGAGGAAGATAATTTGATGCCATCGTTCTTTACTACTTGGACAGGTTTAGGCAGTTGACCAGGAGAGGATGCATAGAAATCAGTGGTCCACAAGACAGAACTCGAGGGGCACCCTCTACCAACACGTCGGTCTTGTTCCCGTTCAGAAGGAGCCAGTTGTCACTCTTTCTTACGTTGATACCGAGGAGACACGCCTGGCAACGTGCCACCGTATCAAGTTGCAGTAAATCCGGGCGGACCAGAATTTGGGTGTCATCGGCATATGAGTAGCATTTGAAACCCCCAAAGAGTGAATAAATTCAACCAAGGGTTTAATGTAGATATTGAAAAGACGAGAGGACAGAATCCTGTGGAACCCCAGAGGAGGTGGGAAAAGGCACAGAAGAAAAAGGGGACAGCAAAAGAGATTGTGAGCACCCAGACAAGAAAGAACAGAACCAGGAGGATAGCGTGCCCGTGATGCCCACCGAGGTGAGCTGGCCCACCAAGATGGAATGGTCGACGGTGTGAAAGGCAGCCGATAGCTATAACAAGATCAGTGCCCCAACTTGTCTCGGGAGGATAGCTCAGGGGCAACGTGCTCGCCTTGGAAGCATGACGACATGGAGCACCACAGAATAGATCCCCAGGTCCGTGCTTAGAAACCCCTGGGTATTAAGCTCATTATAAATAACCTATCATATCATATCATATCACACACATCCACCGGGCGGGCCCAATCATCGATGACGGACACCAGCACAGACTCAATACCTCGCCCAGGCCGGAAACCGGATTGAAAGGGGTCTAAGAAACCAGAATCTTCTAAGAAGGAGTGAAGCAAAGGCAGAACCAGTGACTCGAGCAGCTTCATGAAAATAGAAAGCTAGGAAATAGGCCAAAAATGTGAAAGCACACTAGGGTCCAAAGTTTTTAAAAAAAGAAGGGATTCACCATAGCGTGCTTAAGACCAGAAGGGATACTGCTATCACCAAATGAGCTATTCACAGCATTTCTCTAGAAGACAGTAAACACATTCTACCATGTTTTAGTTTTCTCTTTGGTGCCATAGATAGGATGTTGCAGTGAAAAAAGTTCCTCCCAGTGAGGAAGTTTCTCGTTGAATATTTTTTGCCTGGAAATTGCATAGTTGTTTCCTGGTTTGCGTTTTGAAATCAAAATGTTCTGAACCTATGCAATATCAGTCGTGTTTGACTGCACTCTGGGGATTGGCTGGGAGGAGTTCAATGACGAGGCTCACGTGCTACGAGATGCCACGGCTACTTAATGGTAACATTGGATTCAAACTTACAAAGGGCAGGCAGGCAAGGTGAGTGCTTTCCTCTTGTCAGGTAGCCACCCGGTGGTCTTCTTAAGTTACCCTGCGGGGCAAAAGGGCGGCGAGACCTTCACTAATCTACAATTTCAACACTTTTCCAAGGCTGATAGGCGGGTCCTCTTGGGAGACCAAATTAGAATTTGTGAAGCCAAACACTGCTCAGAGAACACTGCACAGGTGATGATTACTGCCTGGCAGTATAATGTTCACAGCCTGATTTAATTAGGTAACTCACACTGCTGGTGTACTTTATTGCTTTAAGATGGAGTTTTAACACCAAGACTTTATAATGTAATTATGCGGCTCTGCCCTGTATTGTGTACCCTTTGGGATGCATGGGAAAGCATTTTCTGTACGTTAGCAACCAGGCGACGTGTGACTGGGTGTGGACTGTAGGACACACATGGTTACATTTTGTCGGGGACGTGAGGTGCAGCAGGAAATTGGGAACAATAGAGTAAATATGTGAAAGAAACACAAGCCAGAGCTTTCCATACCACGCCGGCGCACTCTGCGCAGCCTGCGCTTCAGATTTGTGTCAACATCACGTGACTCAGTTTCACCGTATTGGAACTGCATTAAGTAGTACTCGGGCAGCCAGCTGGTTTGATGCTAGCCACTACAGTGAAATAGCCAGTCCCAAGCAGGGTCAGACTGGGGCATAGCATTGTCCACCAATGAAAAAGTGGCCCACGGTTACAAATGGCAATTCATTCCTTTTGTGACAGACTGTTGGAGTAATTCCCAAGGGGGAGGTTTTTTGAACAAATGTCATGCAAATAGTGCGTTCTGAACACTCACAAGGCATAGTAGGTTCATCTCTCCCTCCCACTGTATTGATATATATATATATATGTATTTTGATTGTTTTTACATTCCCTTGTGCCCTCCCTCTTGCCCTGTGGACCCTTTGAAACAGTGTTTACCGTCTCTATAAGCGCCTAACAAGCAAACAAATAAATAAATAACACTGGTCAAAACTACTAGCCACATGGTGACGTAACTTATGAAACTGGCCCAAAAAACCGGCTCACACTAGCATTTTGTGTTTTTGGTTCGGGCATTGCCCTATTGCCCTATAGGCCACTCCAAAGCCTGGCCCCAAGTGCTGGCTGCATATGGTGGACCCCACAGAGGGGGTGATGGCGCTGCCACCAATCTTCTGCGAATGCGCACTCAACCCTAGCTGCAGAAGTGGCCACTGTGCGGGTGTGCTGCCTTCAGAGCAGGGATAGACAGATCCACTCACCTGTAGCCTGGTGGCCTTTGTTCTAAAATGAGTGTATAGGCCATGATGCTGTCGGAGAAATGTGACATGCCTTTGATTGACAGACAGTCTTAATCTGGGGAAGAGAAGAGTTAATTTCTCATGTAAAACCTTTTTGCCAGACTCCTAGTAAGCCAATTATATGCTGAGCCATCAAACAAATAGCTATAAAAACGTCAGCCTGCAAACTCACATATTCAGTAGTCATAGCGATGTGCACAGCACATGATGCTAGGGAGACAGAACATCTGTCATCTCCTTTACTTTGGGGGATGTCTTCAGCATTTGGATGCCCAACAAGGCCCTTTCTAAACATCACAGCCAATACCATTTAGTGGTGAATTTGAGCAGAATAGGGCCACTCTCCCAGCGAAAGTAGGCCACATTCTTGATATATATGACTCATGTATCCAAGGTTCAGATAGTGGGTAAGAAATAGTAATGCAAGGTAAGTTAGTTAAGCTAAGTATTTGGTGCACATCCACAGGGTTCGAAATTGAGGGCCACAGGGAGCTAGTTAGCTCCTGCTTGTAGACTAAAAGAGCCTTGTTAGCTTGAAACCAGCAGCCACCAGGAGCTACATTTGACTTGATTCCCCAGACCGACTGCTGCCAGACAAACACACCAATGTGAATTTAACTCATTGTTAAATTCACATTGGTGTGTTTGGGGCAATCTATAAATACACTCTGGGAGACATTTAAAGCATAAGGGGTCATAAATAATGGACAAAATGATATTATGCGGAAGTGAGATTTGCGGAACGCTATGTACTAGTTCCTCGTTCCCTGTTGGTAGGTCCTGGCCACTGGTTAATGCTGGATACACAGGAGCTGCTTTTAGCGCCTGCTTATCCAATCTTAATGTCTAGCCCTGCACCCTTGTCCACACTTGCACTATGTGGAGAAAATCAACTAGAAACAGCAACCTAGAAAATATCTTCTAGGCACTTGGTGCTCCCATTAGTGCCTAGCAATATGAAAATGTTAAGCAAGTTCACTGCATAGTTCGAAAAACAACCATACATCCACTAATAGCATTGAATCAAACTTTTAAAGAAGTGACATCTGTTTCTTATATAAGACGATAAAGAGAATCTGGGGGTCGTTAGAATACAGTGCGCTAGTTGGTACCACAAGTTTTAAGTAATATTTGTGCCTGCTGCGTTGGCATCCTTCCACTGGTGCCCCCTAGTAAACACCAGGACAAGTAAATTGAAAGCTAGGAAATGAAGGTAAGCATAATGCGCAGATTCAGAGATTTGGTTAGAAAGTCCATAAGAGAAATCCTATTCAATGGCTTCAGTGCACAATTTATTAATCGTAGAACAGCCGACACGTGTTGATTCAAGAAGAGCAAAATAAATACAAACATCCAGTCCGTGTGACACGGACTGGATGTTTGGATTTATTTTTGCTTGGGGATTTGACCCCACAACATGTGAGAGCACTTTCCTACAGAATTGGACCTATCTCAAGCATGACCTCTACCGGATGGTAACAATCTCATTTACCATCACATACTAATTTGCTATTCTTGAATGGGGGGAGAAAAAGAAAACAAGAGAAAACTTCCCCATGTCGTCGTGCGGAGCAGGGTTGTACCCAAGTGTCGACATGCAGGGTACCCTAAAGACCGGGACCACGAAGTCTGCAGCGCAGAAAATCCACACAAAAAGAATTTTTTTTCACACACCTTACTAAATGGGGTAACTAAAAAATCCCCAAATGAGTTGTCACTGCAATGTTGTCAGCAACATGTATGTACTCCTGTCTTTCATGCATTGATCCACAACCAATACTGTCACTAAAAAAGGGAGGGAGAAAGAGAGAAGAAAAAGAAACAAGAATCCGATGTGTCACTAGTCAGTTAAAATATATACATCTAATTCACTAGTTAAATTCCAATCATCTTCCGGGGTACCACAAAGCTGCTCACCTGAATGATAAGTCCGGACATGTTTTTGAATGTCCTCCTATTCTAGATATCCAAGAATGGAAACCAAACTCTTAGATGGAGAGGCTCGATATTAATGTAGTTTGGGTAATCACAAATCGCGTGTCACAAACTGAAAAAAAGGAGAGAGTGAGATGCAAACAACGTTAAAAAAAAATCTATAGCCTATGGACTGCAAAATGTCAGCCATAAAACCACGAGTAACCCCGAGCCTTGGGAATATAGGAGGACAAAAATATATCCGTAAGAGGCAAAAATAATAATAATAACAGCCTCATGAATGCACCCATACAGACGCCGATGCGCTAAAAGTACATACCCTGAAGGGCACCTTAACAAAGGTCCTCTACTGCAGCTACGCCTAGTGCAATATGCGCCGACTGTCCCAAAAGACACACATTTGGTAGGAGAGGACCAACCCCCTACAGATTACAATGTATAATAGTGCAAAACTCCCTGTGTGCATAGCGTAACAGGGGCATGTCCACAGGTCTCCTACCTGCAAGAGAACGCTGCACTTCCCGTATGGAACGCCGGAGTGCCGGAGTAGCCAGGCTGCTGGGCGCTACAAGAACATCTGCATGCTGAATGTGCGCGCGGGTGGCTCATATGGAGACGCCCACTACCAGTCAACTAATGGAAAGAAAGATAGGAGCCGTGAGAGCCTAGAGAGCCCCCTCACGTCGGCTTGTAGGTTGAGTCAGTCATAGATAAAAAAATAGGACTGACATGTATGCCAGCTATACATACCGACCTGAAAATCCAGGAGTCCTACACTCATTTTATTGTTATTACTGTCCGCTGGTATAAAAACGAAATGAATAGAGTGGGGCATCTAGCAGGGAATGGGAATGGATGTTTACTTCTTATCCCAATTTATCACTCATCTATTGTTACAAAGTAGTGACAGTGATGCCACTAGCTAGTGCCACCAAACTTAAACAAAAAAGAAAAAATGTGACCCGCGTCCTATTACTGAAGAGACCCCTAAAAGGGGAAGCAAACAAACAAACAATGCTGCCACCCCATAAATCAAGCCAGCACGGACAGAAAAACATAATAGCACATAACCAGTGGTAGGCGATATGATGGTCACCACCGTTGGGGGTTGCTTTCATTCAAGCCCTGTTCAATAGTGTCCAAACGGTGTATCCACCTAGCTTCCGCGAGATTCAGACTATATGGAGTAATCATCCTCCTAGGTAGAGCTTCCAAGATCCACCAACTCAAATCCTCTAATGAATGACCATGTTCCATATAGTGGGACACCAGAGGCGCATTTATATTCTTACACCTAATGCGAGATCTGTGTTCCCCAATCCATATATGTGCTGGTCTGGAGGTCTGGCCTACATATTTAAGGCCACATGGACACTCCACACAATATATTGCATTAGATGTTTTGCAATTAGTGAAGGCTCGAATATTCCATTTTCTGCCTCTCACTTAGAACTCCTTTATTTTCTTTGTGTACCTGCAGACTGAACAGCCTCCACAGGGGAAGTGTCCTACTAGTGGGCGTAAATCCCAGCCCGTGGTTCTATTTCTGGAAACCTGTAATTTGGAATGCACAAACAAGTCCCTCAAATTTTTCTGCCTAGTCATGGCAAACAATGGCAAGGGATTATCGGTAAGCTCCAGTTTAACAAGGGGCTAAAACTTCTTAATCACCTTCTTAACCGCATAAGTATGCTTGGTGTATGGCAAAACACAAACTAATTTTTCTTCTGTGTGGGGTTCTTTAGTAGTAAGTAGGGTTTCCCTAGGTGTAAATCTTGCTCTTTTAGCCACCTTACAGACCAATTTACTTGGATATCCTCTTGCAACCAGTCGTGATTTAAGATTATCCGCTTGAGTTGTATAATCTGTGATGGAGGTGCAATTTCTACATAATCGCAGAAATTGACCATACGGAAGATTCTCCTTGACTCCCCTGGGGTGGAAGCTAGAGAAATGGAGTAATGTGTTTCTATCCATAGGTTTTCTGAAGAGCGAACACTCTAAGTTTCCATCCCTCACGTATATGTTGAGATCCAAAAAATGGATCTCTTTAATACTGGTGCTGATCGTAAATTTAATCTGCGTATGTTGCATATTAAGCCAAAGAAAAAATTCTTGAAGAGCAATGGCTGAACCATGCCAAATCAGAAAAATGTCATCAATATAGCGCCGCCATAGTTTTATATGGCCCACAAAAGGATTTGTTTCTGTGAGAACAAAATGATGTTCCCACATTGCCATATATAATATGGCTAGACTGGGGGCAAATGCCACGCCCATTGCAGTGCCATGAGTCTGTAAGAAGAACTGGTCTTTATATTTGAAATAGTTCATTTCAAGGGCAATAGTAAGAAGCTCCAAGATGAATTCTCCAGGGGTATTGCGGGGTGATCTTTCGATGGTGAGGATTTCACGTACACATTGAACAGCCTCCTCCTGGGGGATGCTCGTGTACAACACGCATATGTCTAAAGTAACCAGGATCTTGTCTTCATTATTGAAGGATCTACCTTCGACCAATTTGATCACTGAGGAGCTATCGCGCAGGTATGTGTTAGTTTCCTGACTGAGGGGCTGTAAGAATTTATCAATGTATTTGCATTTAGGCTCAAGAACCGAGCCACATTCCGCAACAATAGGGCGCCCTGGGGATTATCTGCATCCTTATGTATTTTAGGCATTGCATAAAATGCCGGAGTGCGCCCTTCCGAGGTATTCAGGAATTCAAACTCATCTCGTGTTAACCACCCTCGTTCTAATGCCAGAGTTGTAACTGACTGTATTTCACGACTTAGATCAATGCAGGGATCCTTCTTGAGTTTTTTGTAACTCACTGTGTCATCCAAAAGGTTGGAGACCATCATGTGGTATTGTTCTTGATTAAAGATCACTATACCGCCCCCCTTATCAGCAGGTTTGATGACTAAGTCGGGGTCCTCTGACAGAGTTTTGATGGCTTGTCTTTCCATATTCGTGAGGTTATATCTAAGATGTTGTTTATTATGTTCTAGGTCTCGAACCCCTTTAAGTACACATTTTTCAAAAGTGAGAATCTCTTTTGCTACCTGATTGTCTGTAGGTGTAAAGGAGGAGGGGCATTTAAGGCCTGTGTCAGAACATCTCTCCAATGGTTCCGAGTTCTTAAAGAAGGATCTCAGTCTGACTATTCTCAGAAATGTTCTAATATCTGTCTGGACTACAAACCAATCCGCACTTGTAGTAGGGACAAATGATAGCCCCTTGGCCAGGACATTCTTCTGCGCCTGCGTTAAGGTTTTGCCTGACAGATTAAATGTTGGTAATGCAAGCTGTTGAGTTGTCAGAATTTTCTCCTCCGCCGCTGCCAGGGCTGACGTGCCGGAGGGTACCACATCGGTTCCGGATATTGTGGGCCCCAACCCTGGCCTTGCATAGGGCCTCTGCCTAAAAAAGGTC